>NC_141685.1:463419906-464019906 GCF_964263255.1 Lissotriton vulgaris | reverse complement strand
CTCTTTTAAAATGTGCATACATTCGGGAGGTAGGTTCAGATGCCCATATTGCAGGACCTCAGGTGCCATGCGGTTAGGTTCAGTGATGGGAGGTTGGGATGCAGTATCCTCCTGTTCATCTTGCTCAACATCCTGCAAGGAAGTCGTCTGTGTGGACACACAGATAGATGCAGAAGGTCCGGGTATCACCACTGCCGTGGCCAATCCGGAGCGATCAAGATCATCTCCATGTCCGACCTGAGGAGCTTGGACACTACCTTCGGAATCAGAGCCAGGGGAGGAAACGCGTAAGCAAATGTTCCCGACCAATCCATCAGGAGAGCATTCCCCTGCGTTCCTGGCCGGTGGAATCTGGACGCGAAGGCGTGGCATTTTGCGTTTTCGCCGTCTGCAAACAAGTCTATGGCTGGACCCCAACAACAAAAAAGTTCTTCTACCACTTTGTCGTTTAGCACCCAGTCTGGCTGATCTTCGAAGTGCCTGCTGAGTGCGTCTGCCTTGGTGTTTAATTCGCCTGGAAGGTGCACTGCCACTATTGATAGGACCCGAGCCAGAAGCCAGTGCCAGATCGCCTGAGCCTCCAGGGAGAGAGGGCGAGATGGTGTGCCTCCTTGTTTGTTCAGATAGAACATGGTGGTGGTATTGTCTGTCTGAACTAGGAGTGAGTCGGTGTTTATAGCTGGAAGAAAAGCCTTGAGAGGCAGATGAACTGCCCGCAGGTCCAGCATGTTGATGTGGTAGGTTTGGTGCGGAGTTGACCACCGACCTAGAATTTGAAGGCACCCAATGTGTGCCCCCCAGCCCTCTAGAGAGGTGTCTGTGACCACGGCCAGTGTTGGAAGAGGTTGGTGAAACGGTACTCCCAGCAACACATTATGCGGGCGAGTCTACCACAGGATGGAAGTCCTCGCTGCCTGGGAAAGACTGATTCGATCCTCCCAATTCCCTGTCGCTTGGTCCCACTGGTCCTCTAGAGCCTGCTGCAGAGGCCGCATTCTCAGTCTGGCATCTGGTATCAGAAAAATGCAGGACGCCATGGAGCCCAGCAGGGAAGCTACCTGTCTGACTGTTAGATATCTAGACTGGAGGAGAGTCCTGCACTTCTGTTTCATAGATGATAGTCTCTCCTCCGAAGGAAACGCTTTCCCAAACTTGTGTCCAGAACTGCCCCCAGGTAGTGGATGTTCTGGGGTTGGTTCTTGGACAGACTTCTCCATGTTCACATGGAGGCCTAGCTTGTGTAACTGCTGTAGGCACAGTTGAAAATCGCTGAGTACCTGTCGGGGAGATGGGCCTTTTAGGAGCCAGTCGTCCAGATATGGATAGACAAAGAGCCCCTTCTTGTGTAGATGAGCCGCAACCACTGCCATGCATTTGGTGAAGACTCGTGGTGCTGACTTGAGCCCGATGGGCGGCACTTTGTACTGGTAGTGCTTGCTTCCTACCACAAAGCTCAAGTACTTCCGATGGCGAAGGGCGAGTGGGATATGAAAGTACGCATCTTGCAAATCCACCGAACACATCCAATCACCTAATTGAAGATGTGGACATATTTGGCATGCGAAACTTTTCTTTGATCACCACCTTGTTCAGAAGGCAAAGGTCCAAAATGGGTCTGAACTTGTCCTCCTGATCTTTTTTGGGGACAAGAAAGTATCTGGAGTAGACTCCTTTTTCCCTTTGAGAGGGAGGCACCTCCTCGATGGCTCTTTTTTGAAGAAGAGACTTGACCTCTCTTTGGAGAAGGTTTAGTTGGTAAGGGTGAGACTTTTTCGGAGGTATGGACTTTGGGATCGCACGGAAACGTAGTGCATATCCATAGCGCAGTATATTCAGGACCCAACGATCTTTTGTGATGCTGACCTACTCTGCCAGATGTTGCGAAGCACTTCCTCCCACTGGAGTGGGTAACGGTGCCAGATGAAGCCACTGCTCAAGCTTTCCCTCCTCTCGTCGTGGAAGAGGACTGCTGATTACCTCCTCTGCCCCGGTTGGATTTGCCTCCTCGAAAGTGGGTTTTCCCTGATTTTTGTTCTGGGACCACTGAGGGGTATGAACCCTCTGTTGAGCCCCCCTGCCCTTGTTGGATTTGAAAACAAAACAGGTGATGGACGCTTGATTCCGTTCTGGGAAGGACATGGCTTTTGTAGTTCGGACTGGACTGTTCCCATGGGGCACAGGGTCAGAGCTGATTTGCATATCGCCATTGTCTAACCCAGGGTGGTGTGGAGTGCAAAAAAACGATGGATTTGGGCCCAGATCTTTTGACTGGGGTGAATGTGTGACATTGATCCACATTCGGTCCATCACCTGTTTTGTTTGCAATTGCCGCCATAAGTGCGCTGGGGATGCTCAGACGTGGGTCCCTGGCACTCCACACCACTGGAGTCAAGCTAGCCGGGCTGATGAGAGGTGTTACCTCGAAACCGGTCCGGTCCTCGGATGCTTGATTCCGTTCTGGGAAGGACATGGCTTTTGTAGTTCGGACTGGACTGTTCCCATGGGGCACAGGGTCAGAGCTGATTTGCATATCGCCATTGTCTAACCCAGGGTGGTGTGCAATGCAAAAAAACGATGGATTTGGGCCCAGATCTTTTGACTGGGGTGAATGTGTGACATTGATCCACATTCGGTCCATCACCTGTTTTGTTTGTTCTTGTTGGATTTGAAGCGTTGTTTGAATTCTTTCTTCTTCTCCAAACCGATCGCTTTCACGGTGTCCAGTTCGGTCTTCATCCCGGTCATTTCCTCATCTGCGTGTTCCCCGAAGAGAGGACCCAGAGAAAGGAAGATTCAAGATGCGTTGTTGAGCATCGGGTTTAAGGCCTGTTAAGCGTAACCAAGAAGACCTTCTGGCGCATACTCCATGTGAATAAGAGTGCGCTGCCAACACTGCTCCATCCACCGCAGTGCTTATCATTTAGTTTGCCACCAGACTGCCTTCTGTTAGCGTTTCTTCAAAGTCCTTTTGGTCTTCCTTCGGTAGCTTGGCTTTGAAGCGCTCCATCGAGTCCCATAAGGCTCTGTCATACCTTCCCAGCAGTGCGTACGCACTGGATACCTTCAGGGCAGAAGCAGCAGCATTACAAACTTTGCAACCCCATGAGTCCTGTGTTTTACTGTCCTTATCTGGCGGGGCAGAAGATGAAGGAGCGACTGCATGGGTCTTTCGAGCCGCTGCCACAATCACTGAATCGGTTGGTGGATCAGATTTGACAAAGACTGGGTCCGAGTCAGCAGGCTTGTATTTCTTTTGTATACGAGCCGGCACAGCTCTGATGGTTGCAGGGGTGAGGAAAATGTTCTTGACTGGTTCCATGATTCCTGGGACTAAAGGAAGTAACGGACGGGAAGAAGATTTTTGGTGCAATGTCTCAAAAATTACTGTCGTAGTTACTTGTGGGACAGCCATCTCAATATTGAATTTCTTAGCCCCTCTCTGCAGGACATCCAGATAGGTTTTGATGTCGTCCACTGGAGAGACTCTGGAGATAGGGCTGTCTGTGAGAGTAGGGGAGTAATCCCTAGTGGAAGATTGGGTAGAGGAGGTAGACGAGGTGGAAGGAGTTCTTCTACTCCTGCAATGGGAACTGTGTCGCCTCTCGCCCGATCTTCTGGAACGTTCTTCCCTTCCTGGAGAACGAGACCTTCTGGGACGTTCCTCTCTCCTTGGAGAACTGGATCTCCTTGGACATTCCTCCCTTCTTGGAGGACGAGATCTTCTTGGACGTTCCTCCCTTCTTGGAGAACGAGATCTATCTGGCCTCCTTTCAGGTGAACGTGCTGCCTGTTGCCTGGGAGGACTGACTGTCCACCTCAGCAACCAGCCTTTGCAGCGGAGATCTATGTTCCGGGTTGACGTACTGCCGAAGGCGTTCCGTAGCCCCTGAGTCCTGCCAATTTTGCAGTGGCGCATTCCATCTAGGGGACAGCCTCACCCCAGGAGCAGAAACCTCTGACCTACGTGGAGGAGATTTACGGACAGGACTTCTGGTGTTTGCTGATGATCTGGAGGAACCAGAAGACTGGGAAGATGAGCGACGCGAAGCTGACTCGGCAATCAGAATCACAGAGTGCCTGGACATCGATCTAGCTCGACGTCGACGATGGAACTCTTCCCCATCGACGTAGACGGCCTCCGGGGCGTCGACGGAGCAATCACTTCCGACGTCGGATGTCTTGACGATGAGTGATGCAAAGAACGATGGTCTCTCGACGTCGAACGGCGATGACTTGCCGACGACGGAGCCTTCTCTCTCGACGTCGAGTGTCTACGTGACGACGGCGGAGGAACTCTAGACGTCCTCAATGCCGAACGTCGACGAGACATCGACGGACATCGCCTCCTCGGTTGACGACGGCGGAGTCGTCACTGGCCGGGACGCCGATCGCCGCCCTGTTGACGACGGCGGAGGCGTGACCTCCCTCAACGCCGATCGTCGCCTGGTTGACGACGGCGGAGGGGATTTCGCCGACGGAGCTGGCATACTCGATGTCGGTGACGAACCTGATCTTTTCGACAGCGAGCCCGCGTCGATGGTCGTTTTTCAGTTGGAAAACTCACTGGTAGAGGTTTCTTCAGCGCGAGCCCAACGTTGAAGTTGAAGGAAGTGAAGACTTGCCTTTAGAAAGACTTCTGGCCCTCTTGATGCCCTTCTTCACTGGAGATCTTCCTCTGGTGGACCTTTGAGCTAGTCCATAAATGCGGTTCCTTTCTCTGTTCTTGAGAGTTCTCTCAGACAGGCGTTCGCAGTGAGTACAGTCCTTAGGATCATGATGATCAGGCAAGCAAAGTATACAGACATCATGATTGTCTGTATTTTGCCTTCTTGTTGCCACAAGAAGGACAGTTGTCAAACAGAGAAGGCATTTTAAAATAAAATGGCACAAAACACTGTCTAAAAAGACAGAAACCTTACTTGACAAGGTTTTGAAAGCCAAAGTAAGTCCAAAAGTTATAAAATTGAAGCAAATTTCTGTCAGAAAAGCCAGAAATGAATGGAGCTGTGTTACCAGGGTCCTTCCTGAAGGAGCCGGAAAGAACAACTGACCTAACTGTCACCCCTGAGGCATGATGGGATACTGGGGGTCATGAGTGCCTTAAAGGCACGGTGTCAGTTTTTGTATTGCATGCAGCTACAGGTTAGCTTTTCAGTCTTTTTAGACTGTTTTCAATGCAGCCTGGGAGCTTTCTATGCTTTCAGTGAGTTATAAGAATTTCTACTGCTTTCTAAGCATTAAAACAGTTTCTAAACAATCTTTGGTGTTGTTTCTCATGCAGATGTTCATGCATGGTGGAAATTCTTTACAGCATAATTCAGCTCTATTGTTAATTTGGCTGCAATTGCTTATATATTACCTACTGGTGGTCGCCAGTAGGTAGTTATAGTTATGAGTATCTTATTGCTATTTTATTTACCGTGAGATTCCCACTTAGACGACGGGTAATATTCAAGCATGTGAATCTATGAAAGACACCCTTAATACTGGAGAACACGTTTTAAAAAGTTTTCTATAACTTTTTTAAAAAACTTAAACAAGTAAAGAATATAAAGAACAGTACTGTTTTTGGAGTTGTGTTCCTGTATCTCATTGGCTCGGACAACTTTTGAACTGGCTACCACTGCATTATGGCTGTCACCTCTTGGTCTTTAGTCCATAGCCTGGCTTTATAATACTTTTGGGAAGAAATGTCTTCTGTTTTAGTGGCTGATCCCATCCTGCACAAAGCGATCACGGTCACTTGATTTTTCCTGCTGAGTTTATGACAAAAGTGCAATTAAGTTTTATTACTGGAGAATGAATTGGTACTATTTAGGTACTATGCTTTCCGTAATCAGTTCTTTTTTCAGAAGAATGTTACAACATGTTCTTGATGGCTGCCCTTATTACAGTTGGTCATGGAGATCTTAGCACAGATGTTGACTCTTTTATAAATGATATATAAACCAATATTCGCTCCTTGCAGTGTTTTACTGGTATTCTCTAATGCTTTGTTTTTTTAATTGTTTTTATATACTGTATACAATCACAAATACTGTTGCAGGGTTATCCACCAATGGCATATAACGCTCGTACAATGTTGTATATGTGGTTACCCTCTTACTGGTCATTTTTGTGACAGCGAAGGAGCTGTAAGGTGGAAAGGGCAGAAAAGTTAGAGTTGAAAGAGGAAGGGGGGATAGGACAGGCATTTAGAGAGGTACACATCCGTGGCTTTAAATTAGCATAGTTTATATCACTTGCATTTCGTTTTACAGCAAATCAGGGTTCTTGCGTCCGCCTTTGGGCCCACCCAGGTCCTGCCTTGTGCTGTGCCTTTGGACCTTGGGTCGGTACAATAGAAGTGCGGGCCCGTTGTTTATGGAGGGTCGTAGGGGTCTAGGAACGTGTCGGAGCTTCCCACAGTCCCCTTGAGGAAGCTTTCCAGGGCAAGTACTGCAGCGCTAAGCGGTCCGCTCCTCTGAGGTGTTTGACCCAGTTGATCCATCCTTTATAGCTAGTTTTGCTTGTGTCTTTCCAGTTGGTGAGCACTAGTTTAACCGCAGCTGTCAGTAGTAGGTCCATTAGTTCCTGATCTCTCTCAGAGGAGGGTTCGGTTCGCATAAACGCCGTGGTGAGGGAGGCGAACTCCCTTGGTAGTTTACATTTAAACACATTGTCTATGAAGTCAAATACCCTTCTCCACAACACCTTGAGTGTTGGGCACTGGAAGATAAGGTGCGCTAGGTCCCCCTTCTCTAAGTTGCAGTTCCAGCAGAGAGTTCTCCCTGAGACTTAGTGTGTGTAGTCAAGCTGGGGTCCAGAAAGTTTTGTGTAGTAGCCAGAGTTTTGTTTGTGCTAAGACTGGGGTGATCTTATTTCGAGTGGCCGAGGCTCACAGAGTTTCCCACTCTTGGTTGTTTAGCAGGGTGTGTATTGGTTTGTCCCAGTATGCAATTGTTTTGGCATTAAGTTTGGGGGTTTTTGGGCGTAGAAGCTTGTATATTAGCGAGACTTGGTGACCTAGTTTATTAATGTTTGCTACATAACATAAGATCGAGGGTTAGGTGTTAATGAAGTCTATCTTTGATAGAGCTGTTTTTATCTTTAGGTATAGGCCTATGTCTTTCAGTTGGTGGCTTGCGTTTAAGTCGAAGAAGGTAATGGGAGTTCACTCTCCTCGAGTTGGTGCGGGTAGAATATGCATTTTTCGATCCATGTCTAGTAGGTAAGACTTTTCCCCTTGTATTTGATTCCGCTATTCGCCCACAGTGATTCTGACTTGGACCCTTTGATGCTAACCTCCATTTTCTTGTCGATTTTAGGAGTGCTATTTTTGTATTTTTAAAGATAGGTTTAGATGTGTAGGGGTACGAGTTTTCTGTTAGTAGGGTTAGTGGGCTTAGGTTGTTCAGAATGGCTTTCTCTACCTGTAACCATACTGATATGTAGTTGGGTGCAGGGGCTACCCAGTGCATTCCCTGTTTCGCTAGGAAGGCTAGTTGGAAAACCCTGAAGTCTGCTAGGTTCACCCCTGCCTGGGTTTTTGCTGGTCCTAGTTTCTTAATACTAATCCTTGCCTTCTTGCCGTGCCAGAGGAATTTGGTGAGCATATCTCTTTTCCGGTGGAAATCGTCTGTGAGTAGGAGTGGAAGCATGCTTATCAGGTAGTTAATCATCAGCGCGATCATCATCTTTATCGTTTCTATTTGCCCCCACCATGTTATGAATTTCAGGGACCAGGCCTCCAGAACGTTCTTGACTTTTCCTAGTAGTGATTTTTCATTGGGGTGTAGAGTGTTGATTAGGTCGGTGCCAAAATATATTCCTAAGTATTTGATGTGTCCCGTCAGCCATGTCAAACCCAAGTCCCCTAGCATGTCTCTCGTTCAGTGGATGTTTAGTGGTTTACATTCAGATTTTTCATTATTTAGCTTATACCCACATAACTTGGAGCATTCTGCTATTGTGGTCATTAGCGCCCTTATCGAGGGCTATGGTTGTTCTGTTATCAGAATATCATCTGCGGATAGTTTTACCACGGTCCCATTGATATCGCCCCTTCTATGCTAGCATTTAGTTTTATGTCCTGATGAGGGGTTCGAGGGCCAGAAGGAAGAGTGCCGGAGAGAGTGGGCATCCTAGTCTGGTTCCTTGCTGCAGTTTGAAGGGGTCTGAGAGTGTGCCGTTAACTGCAATGAGGGCTGACGGTGTCTGATAAGAGGGCCATGATCATCCGTATGTATGCCTCTCCTAGGTTGAAGGCCTACATACATTTCTCTAGGAAGGCTCAGAGTAGAACTCCTGGAATGTATTGCCGATCTCATTGTGCATTGTGTGTGTTTTGTTGTTTGAGTCTGTGAATGTTGAGATCGCGACCTGGTTGCGTTTGTGTTTCAGGTATGATGCCAGTAGTTTGTCCGCTCTGTTGGCTTCGCAAAGGTTAAGTGATTTGCGCTTGTTGAACCACAGTACTCCCCTTTCGCTCAGAATTTTGTTATACTCGAATTTGTGCAGTGTTAGTGTCGCTAGTAGTGCCTTGTCGTTATTGGCTTTTACATGGTCTCGTTCTAACCTAGTTATCTATTTCTCAAGTTCGTTTATTCTCAGTTTTTTTTTGTTTGTTTATTCTTGCCTTGATTCCAATGAATTTACCCATGATCATTGCTTTTAGTGCCTCCCAAAGTGTACTAAAACTTGTTTGAGGAGTCGTTGTGGGTTAGGTAGTCCGTTATGGCTTCCTCGATTTCTTTTTTGTTTCCTGGCTCTGAAATGATTTCTCTGTTAAAGCGCCATCTTCTAGGGACCGCTTCGTTGAGGCAGCCGCTTAGTTTTAGACTAATGGCTAAGTGGTCTGAGACTAGTCTTAGTGCTATTTCGGAGTGTTCTATCAAGTGTGTACCCAGAAGATTAGAATGTAGTCTATCCTGGTGTAGGAGTTGTGTGGGTTGGAGTAGAAGGTGTAGTCTCTAGTATCTGGGTGTTGTAGTCTCCATGAGTCTTTGAGGTTGAATTTGGTGCAGATGTTTAGGAGTGTGGCGTGGGAGTTGGTAGGGTGGTATTGGCAGGAGGACTGTGTCTATTATGTAGGGGTGACCCAGAGAGAGGTACCTAAACCCAACTACTGTAAGACAGGAATGTGGCGAAGACACGAGTAGTAGACAAGGGGCACCAGAACTCTGAGAATCTTGGGGTCAAACAGGAGAGACCACAGTGGCAGAGATCGTGTGGGACCCCAACCAAATGACTACTGACCACTGACAGATCTGCTGCAAGTGCAAAGAGTACAAAGACAGGTGGGGGCCCAGACAATAACAGCGAGGCAGTTTCCTACAGAGAAGGTCCCAGCTTTAATCTGCAGAGAACCAGGACGCGACTGAAAAGATAGCGGATGCTCAAACAAAGTGCTAGACAATAAAGAGAGAAACAAGGAAAATAGAGAATCAATGGTAATGGGAATCTACTGAGATTTTCGATTTTTTTGATACTAGGGTCAGGAACCCCCCGTATTTATTGTCGGCTAGTGAGCAAGCAGTTTGCTAGACAATAAAGAGAGAAACAAGGAAAATAGAGAATCAACAGAGGAAAACAGATAAAACACAGAAAAGAGGGGCACACCAGGACTCACAAAGAGAAACACCAAAAGACCAGGGAAGCACATAAGATAAAGAAGGCAAGCATAGTAGAATAGCAAATGGCAGAAAGAGAAATGAGACTGCAGCAACAACCGCTAAAGAAGAGCAAGGGGGAACCAGCAACATCGGACTCAACGATTAAACAAAAACCGGACATAAACAGCACCCTGGAAATGACACAAAAAAATTTGCGAAGGTGCACTCATGTTAGTAAAGGTCACGGTGGTGCTACGGCCAGGCAAGTAGAAAACCTGACGCAGTGCTCTTTGTAGAAGGTCCAAGGGGAATGGGCTGTAATAATGCTGAAGGCTCAGTTCTTACCTCTCTGCGTAGGTGCTGCTGTGTGACAGTGTCTCACCTTCTGGCTAGCCTACCGGAACCCAATTTCTTTGAAAAATACTGTTCCTAGCTTTCTGCCTTTTTTTTTAATAAACGCATGTCACGGGAGGAAAGCGGCTACAAAGAAGTTAACAGCTTTGAGCTCTTGCTGAGTGTCACTTTTCACTTAACATACTGATTGCTACCTCTTACATTTTGTTTGCTTTAGACACTCGCACCAGTGCCACCATTGCCTACGTAACGTTACGTTTGTTCTTGTGGAGTGTCTGCCATTTATTGCACTATTATAGGCTCTACTTGTTACTTTGCACGCTTTTAATAACTTGCACGCGTCGCATGCCACTTTTTCCTGTAATGCGTTTGTGCTATCTCTTGTATTTTGTTTGCTCACGATTGTCGCTTTTGCCTCATGTAACACGTTTGCTTTTTGTGTAATAATTTGTTGCCTCATAACTTTCTCCTCATGTATCAGTACTGTCTGTCTGTTACTATAATTCTCAGTCACCCGGGGTAACTGTCGGCGTGACGCTGCAAAGTGCATACATAAAAATAAATAAATAAAACAGTGACACCGACCGGCGTCGCATGCGCAGCGTGGACACTGACTGACACTCACACTTACTAATTAGTGACCTGCTCAGCTGCTGCCCACCCAGCCACGATGTTGGCCACTGACACTGCGGCCAGCTGTGCCTGCTTCATCCAGGCTGCTCTGTCCACTCCAGTCGCGCCGAAGGACATTCCTTGGCCAACGCCGGGCGTGCCCCTCACCCCGGGCCCGGCGCGGCCACGCTCGCAGTCCTCCTGCCAGAGCTGCGAGTCTGTCGCCGGGGCTCTTCTGAGAAACTGCCAGAGGTGGTCAAGGTGTGGCCTGCAGCTGCAGTGTAAGCGGGGGCCACGACGCGCGGCCATCATGGCGCTTGAGAGTCTGAGACAGCGTCTCGTGCGCAGCCTGCACTCGCTAATCCCCCGCCGTTTCTGCACTTGACCCTACTCCTCCGGACGTGACGGCACTATCGTGGCCCGCACATCCGGATTTAATCCCTGCCCCATGGTGAGCCTCAGTCGGACAGCAGGCAGCAGAGACTGAGATACATTGTCGCGCGCCGCTCTCAGAGCTGAGAGCTGCAGCAGAGTCTCAGTTAACTGTTTAGGCACTCGGCTGGCAGCACCTCTCTCAGAACACAGCAGAGAGAGCCCGGGCACAGGAGTGCCGCTGGCGTGCCTGGCACAGGTCGAAAATGCGTGACCAGGTCGAAAATGCGTGACAATGCATTTCAGTGAGGTGGTGCGGATCACCGCACTGAAATGCGTGAGCGTCACACCTGTTGCGTGACGCTTGGCAGGACTGTAGGTCAGATCTGTTTATTATGAAAAGTTCTGACAATGCCACTAGGTTTGCTCTTTTTCTAAAAAAAAAGAAACATATATGGTAATGTTAATAGGCCTCTAACATGGTCAATAGCAATCCAGCCTTAAAGCCAGCAGAAATGTATTTGGTTACATGAAATTTCACAGATTACTTTTGTAGGCAATGCTTTGGTGTTGATAATCTCTGGTAACAAATCCTAGGGAAGAAAATGTGCACTAACAATTACTGTTTTTGGAAGGCCTGACTAGCTGCCTGCCAGGAGCTAGCAAAAAATAAAATTTAAATAAAACATATCTTTGGTTCAACCCTCTACTTCCACTTGATAATATTAGTGCCATGTATACTCTCATTCCATTCTTGACAGTACTAGGCAATTAGCCAGCCAACTTCAGCCACCAGATCTCTTGCCCTTTGAGTGTCCGCATTTGTCTGATTATAAGTGCATATTTGCCTGAAAATGGGTGTGCTTCAGTGCCAATGCTGGTGTGCTAGTCCTTTAATTTTCTATTTTGTTTTATTTACTCCTTAAATTTTTTTCGTTCTCTTTATTTTCATTTCGAGAGCGACTATAACTCCCCCAGGCAGTGTTAACATGCTGTTTGTTAAACGCTCATTTCATCTGCAGTGCACCGTGTTACGCCTGGTGACTCCTCTAAACCAGAAATCATGGAATGGTATTGTCCATACCACGTTGGAACTTGAAAACAATGATGCTCCATGCATATGCTCCAAACTGCATATGATCTAGAGCAATGGATTAAAATGTCCCCGATAACTGATAACTCGCATGAATGTTTTCCTGCGGGCACATCGGAGGCCAGATTTTTTGCATTTTTCCAGGAGATAGTATGCCACGTCAAACTTGTTCCTCTTAGGACAGATATTAAACATATATGCAATCAGGGATTGACACACTGAAAAATAACGACACTTCACACTTCTGCGACTCTATTCACTGCTTTCTTGTTGGCTGTTTTATTGCTTTTTAGAAACTAACACTTTCCTTCGCCTAGTGTTTGGAAGAATCCTACTGCTTGATTCATTATTATCCAACAATGCATTAAACGCCACCACTTAACAACGAGAAAAACATTTGTCTCACAGAGACCACTTAGTCAGCTGTTTACTTTTACTTTCATAAACAATCGAGCCAATTTTGTGCAATATCTATCAATGCAATCCGTGATAGCTTATAAAAAAGCGCCTTAATATTTAAAGAACACAACATGATCCAGACGGCCGGAGGCGTAGCCTAGGTTCAAAGTCAGTAACTTAACCCTTGCAATGTGCTCAATAATGAAAACCAGCTACAACATGAAGTCTAACGTGACACCAACATTAATATTTTAGTTGCATTCATTTGCAGGTATAGTTGTTTCATGTCACTCAGTAAAGCAAAATGGAAAAACAAAGTGTTTGAAGAAGGAGAGGGAGAAAGTAAACCAGCGACTTATTTTATGTAGGCCACTAGAATAATAAATATCTCGTTCATGAACTATTTCCACAAAACCATATTTTAAAGCGACGTTAAATCAAATGAGCCGCTATGTGTGAGCAGGATACCACTACAGAAAAGCCTAAAACGGAGAAGACTAGCCAGCTGCTCATACGTCACGCTCTGCTGCGGAGACAGCTGAATCCCTCGGGTTTTAATCTAAAGCAGAGCATGGCTGCACAGCCACTGAGAAATCAGTGAGCAGAGTGGGAACGGCACTCATTTAATTACTTTTAATAAACTTCGGCCTGCTCTGACATCCACTCAAATATGGACTGTGGAGACAAGGTGGCTGGAGACTGTTCAGCTGATCCAGGCACGAGAACCGTTAGTTTGTAAAAAATAATTCACAATCGGAAAGAAACAATGCAGAAATGATGCGCCATCTCAGTCCAGCAAAACCGACAAACGCGCCGAAAAAGCTGTAATTACTCACTGTTAGGTTAACAGAAACCTTCACACAACAACGCACTCGCTGCACAGGAAAGCTGCACAGAAGGAATGATTTGTAGAAAAACAGGCATGAACTGACGCACGTCAGACATATGTTGTTGTACCCTTTAAAGCTACTGTCTTAAATATCTAAAGAATGAGTAAATCGGTTCTGTTGAGCAATTTCATCTGGACCACCACTTCTGCTTCGCTATACTATGTCCTAACAAATAAGATTACATCAACAGTAGATTACATGGAGTAGCCTTTAGTAAAGCAGGCTCTGCTTAGGAGAATGAGAGCCCCCCCCCCGCGTCTAGGGGAGGGGGGCCTTAAGTGGCATTTCGTGCGAGAGGCGGCAAAAAGAGAGGCTGGGCCAGTGCACAGGGTAGTGGGAGGGGCAGCCAACAGGAAATACGAGGAGGTAGGGTAGGCTTGTAGTGCGTCACCAAGGTGCACAGGCTGCCCCCCACCCCCTGGGAAAAGGATTAAAGCCCTTAACACGAGCGAGAAGCCCTCTTTGTCCTCTCGCCTTGGGCGCCGCAGGTCGCAGCTAGAAGCAAGTTGCCCACCCACCCATCCTTGTTGTTAAAGGTAGAACTGGCGAGGTCCCGGGCAAGAAAAATGGCAGGGACTGGCTCATCCTGGAACAGGGAGGGCAGTCAATGGGGCTCCGGGCTGGCGGGAGAGGGGGCCGTCCTGCTGGTGGTACTGGACTCTCCGGCCCTACCCGAGATGCCGGTGCTTGGAAGAAGCAATAAGGTGAAAGTGGGTTGAAAACTGGAGCGCAAGGAAAGGCGCAAAGTAGTACCAGGTGGCAGAGTCTAGGGGCTAGACGATGGGTAGTTACCTGGAATGGAAGTGAAGCAATGGAGATGGGTTGTGGCCTGCTGCTACAGCCCACATCCAAGGGGGCTCTGGAGATCATGGATTGTAAAGTCAATTGTAACCTGTGGTGCAAATGAATACTGCACAAACCAATGTTTATCAATGTGTGTTGGATTGGTTTAATAAAGTTGGTCTAATGTTGACAATGCATCAACAAATAAAGAGGGCGTTATCGGAGAATTAATAAAGACTACGCAGTGAAGACCAGACACTTTGTATGGTGTTTTTAGTGGTGGGCAAAAAGGAGGGGAAAGTATGGTGGGGGACGAATCGCACGTTATATGCCTACTATTTGGAGTTTAGCATTTTACACTAAACAACTTGGATACTGGAGACATATCAGTAACCCATCATCCAGGACAACACCTCAAGTGAAATGTGTTGACATTTATACAACACTTCCCCACCCCTTGCAAGACCCAAAGCGTCTTCGAGATGGACAAGTGCTTGTCTACTTGTCACGCACGGCTGAAAGTCTGCTGGTTGAGGGTTGCTAATAAGGGAAATGTATTGATGTAGTGGTTAAGGATTCAAAGACCTCCATTGTCTTACAGCTGGCATTCTGCAGTTCTATACGCATGACGTATGGTGAGAAAAAATGTCCGAAATAGGACTGCAATTTGTATACAGAAAAAGTAATCACACCCAGTAGAAATTATGCTTTAGAAAACAGCCCTGTCTTTACTGCCCTTCTAAATTGTAGATGATTGCTGATTTCATCAGGGAGCATGCTTCAGAACATGCATGTCAGTACGTTAAAGTATCTTCTCTTATCAGGACCGGGTTGCCTTATTTTTAAATAAGGCAACCCGGTCCTGATGATGATCCTAGCTTGAGAGGATCGAAACGCCGTCGACCGATCATACAGGGCAACGTACGGCGCACCCTCAACTTTTGTTCATGAATAGTCATATGTCTCCCAATCTTTGAAGAGGAACCATTGTTTTGTATATATTTATTTTTCACCTTGTCTCTTTGTGTCCCTCGCTGTGTTTCCACTTGTCACTTGCGCCGTCACTCTTTGATTCACGAGCACCAAGTGCACAAAGCCCCCTTGGGTTGCCTTTGCATTTCATGCCAACAGTGCTGTTATAACTGTCCTGTATGACCTGTGAAAAATTATTTTTAATATATGATGCCATGAGCACTTTTGAAAAAATACCGGGAGTCTCTCCTTTCTTTGCTACCTTGTAATGTCTCATACATACCTGTGCATCTGTCTTTCCATTAAATCCGGTTGAGACATTGTTGTTTAAAAACTGGTTCTCTACTGGGTCCATTTTGTGACCTGGTCCTGTTAAATCTACATCCAAATCTTTGGTTTGTATGATTCTACATTGCATACTGTATTTGCAATGTGTATTTTTCTCTCTCTCCCAATGTATGTTTAGATAAAGGTATCTTGATAGCTAATTCATGTGTTGATCCTTACTTCTGATGATTTTATTGACAATTTATGAATATTGTTGTTATTCAATTCTTTATTACAGGTCCTCGTGATGAAATGGCTTTTCGTCTCTAGTTACCAGAGTCCCTATTAGCTCATACAAAGATCAATCGGAGGATCTTATGGGTTGTGAATGATTGTAGAGTTTCTATGGGCCAAACTCGGATGTTATGAATTGTGTATCTGAGGATTAGGATTACGGTGAGGTGGGTAATTCAGGTTTGTGCCCACAAAAAATGTACACTGCTTCCGCTGGATCAACTATAATAAAACGAATAAATGGTTATAAAAAAAGCTGCAGTCCATAATTGCACCTTGCTTCTATATTTCTGTACAGAGGTTTCATAGCGACCCAGTTTACCTAAACCGTGAGTTAGGCAAAAATATGACGCACTTTCTCCAAAAAACAGGATTTCCATTTTTTAAACTTGAGGTTTAAGTTTTATTGTAGCATGTAAGCATTTACTGCTTGCCAGCATTGGCAGAGTCCTAACGTATAAAGGTCTGAAGGCTTTTCAAGGTTTAGATAAATCAGGATGTCGTCAGCATAGGTGTACCAAGTAATCTTTAAGAAGCTGATAAACTCCAACATTGGGGACATAATACATTAAAAAGCAAGTGCTATTGTTTTGCTCAAAATGACATCTACTTAATAACTAAAAGGCAGTAACCAGAGAGCGGATGCATGACCATTTTGTTTCTGTCAGGCAGGTCTTAATCCTATTAAGCAATGTGCTCTGAACTCCACTTAATCTTTTAGAGTAGGAGATGATGTTCAACAGGGTTAAAGCCCGACAACAGATTAAGGAGAGTGGCGGCAATGCTGTTAAGAGTCCACAGTGTTCTTGAGGTCGTCACAGACTACATTTAGCACAGATTCAATGCTTCTCCCAAAACAGACACCTATTAGATTGCAAAGTCATATTGTTTGAATATGTCAAATTTGAATGAAGGCAGTCTTTTTGATGAGATTACCCAGAAATGGCCTGTAATATAGGATGTAGTTTGCTACCCTGACTGATAAGGTTGTTGCTTCTTTAGTACTGGCCTAATAAAAGATATTTTTATCTTGTTCAACAATTGTCTGGTTGATACTAATGAATGGATAATCGATTTTGTTGTACAGCGGGTGAAGCTGGGAGGATGCTTATAAATTTATTCTCCTCCTGCCGCCGATCACGCTGGGATCAGCGTTGACCGACTACCGGACCACCTTGGCTCTGGATAACTTGTTAACCCTGGTTTCTCCTTCCCTTCCGACCCCCGCTGTTCACGCTGGCTCCAGCGCTCACCTATTCATGGACCATGTGATTCAGGTTGACCCTCAAACTCTACTCATGCTTTACTGAATCAGAAGTACCTATCCTTTGAGCCCGCAATTTGCCGTTCCACGGGACGTCCATCTTGGCACCCTCTCAGACCCTCCATTTACGGAATTTTCCTGCTACACTTCGCCACCGACCTGTGGCCTAACGCACTGCCTCCAGCCCCCCTTTTGTCCTGATGATGATCCCAATTCTTACGGATCGAAACGCCGTCGAGTCTCCAGCGAGACTCTAGGCGCTTTTCGCACAGTGGTTTCCGCAAAAAAATGAAAAATGAATAACAAACTTCTGGAACTATTTTGAAACCACTGTTTTTACTCACTGTACATAATTGTTCACTATACACCTTGCGCCGTCCACGCTGCTCTCACTCTCGTGTCGCCGTAGTGTCACTCACCTTTGCACTCGTGCACCTTGTACAACCTTGGGCTGTCACGTATTATTTAATAATTGCAGTGTTGATATTAACAGTTAATTACGATTGTCCCACACTTCTCGGAATGTTTATAAAAATGATGCCTTGAGCACATAGATGAATCAAATTGAGTCTCCTTTTTTCTGTCTGGATAATACTGTATAGATATCCTTAATAATTGTCTGCAAATAAATACCGGTTGGGATATTGTTCCTTGTATATAATTCTCTACCCCAATCCCAACCAGGTTGATGGGTTTATACTCCTTTTATCTTTTACAACACTATAAATATAGCGGAGCAGCACCAGCCGGTTGGCGATCTGATTATGAGACAGCCTTATTTAAAATTCAGTGGTTCATTTTATCACTAGTATGCTGAAATTACAATGATTTCAGGCTAATAGTCAGCTGGATAAGACAAAGGATGTCATGCATTGCCTGGGACAGGGAGTTTCCAAGATGTTATAATTTCAGACAGTTATCCAGAAGCAAGTTGCAAAGCTCCTGGGAGAGGTTATAACACATTGAGTACTAGACTGAGTCAGGGAATGCCAAGATGATTTTGAAAAATTCTTTGGTTCTGCATAATACTTTTGATATGCGCTTTGACGAAGGAGATCTTTTGGATTTCTTGAAAGTTGCTTTATCTCTACAACTTCAAATGGATGTTTACTTTTCACCTTTTGCTCCAGCATTCTTCTTCACTGTCTTTCCAGGTTTCTCATAATACGCCTTTTTATCACTTTATGAACGATTTGAGCCATAAGGCCTTCTAATGGACGAACACGTTATTTTTGCACTCCTTTATTTGTTAATGTCAAATCATTTAATCACCAATTCTCATTGGACAACCTCCAATAAACCTTTTTGCTTAATCTCTTAAATTTTACCAGTGATCATATTTTGGCATTACTAGTCAAATGGTCGGCATTATTTCAGTATACAGTGGCTAATCTTTATCAACACTTACTGAAACAAGGGGAAACATCTTGAGGGTAGCCAGGCTTCAACTCTACTGAAAAAAAAAACTAATACTGATCCCTTGGACCTAAGCTAATTCTGCCCACAGATTCTCTCCATCCTGGGGAAAAAGGCCTGAAAGTTGTTTGCCATGCATCTTACAAGGTTTACCTAAGTTTGTGGAGAACTTTGCTAGAAGATTCCAATTGAGATTCACGATTTTAACAGCTATTTTAAACAGACAATGAGCCATGCATTTTTACCAAAAGCGATGCTCCACATTCTCTTTAAAGCAATGCTTCAGCGCCTTGATGCCCTTGGGCTAAGTTCGCGCTCTAAAAGTCGCATATTCATTCATTCATGTTTCATAGAAAGGAAAATGCCAGACTCATCAATAACACAATGACTAAGACATTGATATCAGAGCATAAACAGTTTACCTTATTCCTTCAACTTCAAGCCCAGGTAGGAAAAGTAGAAAGCTTCGTATAACGACCAGTGTCTGTGCCTATTGGGTTTCACATGGAGTTCCTGAAGACTACCATGCAATCAATATGTGTACAATAAACATTAGGATAGAAGGGTAACCACAGAACAAGACTTAATCCACATATAAAATAAAATGATTCGGAGTAAAGAATGGACATCACTTCATTTTTTGAAAGTTCAGTCCAAATAAAAGCAGAATATAACTAATGCATACATCTACAGCTCACATATCAGTTCAGAAAGAGTGTGCTACAGTTTCTCATGCCAGTGTTCAATGGAGTGTTCACTAATGTTTTATCGGATGCTAAATCTCTGGGTTTCATTCTAGATAGCAGGCTGTATCCTAGCCATCAATTACCTCAACAACTCTGTGAACAGCGCACAACTTCAACTGCAAATCCTTAGTATTATAAACCACTAAAACCTCAGTGTTGGGGCGTGGCCAAGATGGCCGTGCGGTAGGACGCGAGCCAGTGTCCCTCTGGCGCCGCCGACTATCAGCCTTGTTCTAGCTCCGTTCCTTCGAGCCCTCTACCCTTGCCTTGAGCTGCAGAGGATCCCAGGGGTGTGCAGAATCCCTGCGAGTGTTCGGCGGCAGCCTGCGGAGGTCAGGAAGCAGACTGCGAGCCCCGTCCCCCATGCGGCCTACTTAGCCTGGAGGTGAGCGAGTGGCACTGGGCTCCTGAGTCGCAGGGGAAGGGCAGCCCAGTGTTGCGCGCTGGACGGCCAGCTGGAGCAGCGATCAGCGTGATTAGCAGCAGGGGTCCATGGAGAGACCTAGCGGCCCCCACTCCCTTCTGCTGCAGGGGCCACGCGGAGAGGCTTGGGCCTCCTGTGATTGTGGTCGAACGGGGCCTGCTGCGCGGGACTGCTCCGGGGTCCGGTCCTGCTTCCCCCGAGTGGCTGATCGGGAGACACTGCGGCCTGTAGTGCCTGAGGGCGGTGGAGCGGAGCCCGAGCTGAGGACCTGGTGTGCCACGTGGCCAGTGGGGCCTAACCCTGAGCTGTTTTTGGGCCTGGAGCTGGCTGGCTTGGACCTGCAGCGATATGTGGGGCGCATAGCGGTGCAGCACCTAAAGCGCTGTATTCTCTCAGTCTACAGCTTGGTGGACGGCGAACACGTGGTGAAGGTTGGAGCCTAGATGCGGATGGGCCTCTGGTCAGGTAGCCCTTGCTGAGACTGAGGCGGTGGTAAGTGAGCTGTGTGGAGAACGCGACTGTGAGGCCCCAGGCCTCTGCCCATCCCGGGCTGCATTTTGGGGGCCTCGGTGAAGGATGGTGGGGGTCCGGGGCATCGCTCAGCGATCTGCCCAGAGGAGGTAGAGTGGCCATCTTAGACGTTCCCCTGCGAGCGCCCAACCCTGAGCGTGCCTACAAGGGGGGCAGTGATTAACCAGGCCCCATTCCGGCAGACTACAGGGGCGGAAGCAACTTCGCTAGTTCAGCGGGGAGTGGAGCAGCACCCAGCACAGGTCCATGGGGCGCTTCTGAGAGTAGAAGGCACCCTTCTGGTGTGGGAGCACTCTAATCCTGGTGAGATCATACAACGACAGGGAGTTGTTGCCAGCCCTGTCTAGCAACTTACCGCAGCGATCTACTGCGAGTAGTTAGAACGGCGACCTGGTCCTCATCGACCTCGCTAACGGTAGTGTCGTACCGGAGTTGGGGTCCATGATGGCCGCAGCACGGACACGCAAGGAGAGGTCCCTGCAAGATCTTCTTCGGAAACAACCTGAGCGGCCTGGTGCTCAGGGAGAGGAGGATTCCAGCCAGTTGGAAGGGGGTGATTTCCCCGCGACCAAGGCTTTCATGCTGGAACTTTTCACTGCTATAAAGGATGACATTCAGGAGTTGAAATTCCAGCTGGCAGTGGATCTTCAGGAGGTGCGACGTGATGTGGATGAAATAGGGGAAAGGGTTGCCACTCTACAGGAGCACGGCTTAAGTAGAGATGAAGACATCCACCAACTGCAACAAGATGTACTACACCACCGTGAACAGAATTTCAACCTCCAAGCTCATGCTGAGGATCTAGAAAATCGTTCGAGACGAAATAACGTGCAAATCAGAGGTGTTCCATGGAACGAGGAAGGGGACGATCTGCGGGAGTATGTCCTTGCTTTATTTCAGCAGATCCTTGGAGAAGACTAACACACAGACATACAGATGGACAGGGTCCACCGAGTAGGCCTCCCCCGTGGCAACAAAGCGACTCCCCAGGACATCTTAGTGTGTGTTCATGACTTCCAGTTGAAAGAACGTATTATCCAGAAAGCCCGGGAGGCGCAACCCCTACACTTTTGTGGCCGCCGACCTGCAATCTTACACGACCTTGCAGCCTCCTTGCTAGTGAAGCGGCGAGCATTTAGACCGGTCACCAACTACCTCCGTAAGAGGGGCATTTCCTACTCCTGGGGTCACCCATTTCCAATCATTCAAGCCGTCGAGGCCACAGATTTACACATTTGGATTTTCTTTAATTTCCCTAAAACTGCTGAACAAATTTACAAGAAATAAAGCATAATCTGTGTAACCCAATCTACCTTTCTGCCAAATGTGGTGTAATTTCATTCAGCAGTTCGGCTGTAGGTTGGACTAAAGGTCCTATGGGAATTAACAAGGGAAAACACTTTTTTAGACCCCATATTTACCAGTACTAGCTTGACGGATCACCCAGAAACTTTCCATGCCCAACAAAACTCACTATGGCACTTTTTTGGGGAAACTATCGGTAAGATTCGACAAACGACACCCAAGATATAGGCAAGTCATAAAAAGTTTTTAAATTGAAAGATGGTGATAACTATACCTACTACTATCCAAGGAACACTGCAGTTACAGATGTGCTTCCTAACCGCTGGTAGTGCCAAGAAGGAGCTAGCGCCAATTAATGCCTCCAAGCCAAGGAATGCAAATTGCTAATAATTTTAAAACTTAACACAATGCTGATACATGTTTGTTACAATGTTACTTTTTATCCCGTAAACATGTTCACATTTGTTCTTGTTTTTTAAAACCGATATGATTATTTGTATTTGACAAGAGAATCAGGATATGGTATTTTCTTTGTTTGTCTAACAACTAGTATTTACGTGTGCACAGAATGGTGCTTAGCAATTTGATTTAGAATGTTTACAGCCGAAGCACATCACACATAAACAGGAAATATTTCTCATCTTCGAGTGCCCGGTCCTTTTTTATTGTGAGGGGGCTTGGATGTATGTATATGATATATAGGATTGCCCAGGTGACGGAGTTAAGTCAAAACATGTTGGTGTCCTATCGTTTTGTGCACAGCTACATCACGGAAAAACAAAGAATTTCAATATTCTGCCTTGCCTGTGTAGTTTTTGAGAATTCTGTTGGATGGGTGGGGCTGGATCGGTGATTGGGAGAGTAGATATATATATATATATATTCACTGAAAAAACCATAGGTTTCACACCAGTTATAGTTAGCTGGAAATTTTACCGACATAAAACCATTGAAATTCCCACGTTATAGTTAGTTGGGCTCACTATAACTTGCGCGTGCAATGCACTGCTGATGACGTCACATATTACATCACTCATGACATGGTCAGTGACATCACTCATGACATCACTGATGACACCATCCAGTAAATGTGCGTCTTTCTTTTAAATAAATATTAGTGAGTAATGTTTAAAATTTTAAATATATGTATTAGTGTTTCACTTTGTGTATAAGTAGCTGCATGGGTTGGTGAGTAGCTACATGTGTATGTACATGGGTTATTAAATGTTTTTTTAGTATCAGTTTGAGTGTCTATATGGTTTGGTGGGGGTATTACTTAGCACATAGATTCATGATTGACTGACTCTCTGTATAAGTTTTGAACGCAGCATATGTGCAGGACTGTATGGGTGAATGAGTATGTATATGTGTATGTTAGTGAGTGAATGACTGTCACTATTGTCTTTATCAGTAACTACATATGTTTTAATCTAGTATATGTGAATATTGATGTATATAAGTGAGTATATGTGAGAGTAAGAGATTGTAAGAGTTCCTGTTTAAATAAGTATGTGTTTCTATATGTGTTTGTTTGAGAGAATAAATATGTTTTAATTTCAATAGAAGTAAGGTGGTAGTGTGTGTATAGCTCTATATGCAAATACATGGATGTTCAATTGTTTATTTACATGTGTGAGTATGTGTGTAAGTAACTTTTGGATGACTGTCAGTGTGTAGCAGGATGTATAGGTGTATCAATACATATGATGAGTGAGTATATGTATAAGTGAGTATATTGAACTGTTTGTGAATGAGTAGATGTGTATATAGATGGTGGAATTACTGAATTGGTTGTTGTAACTGATGGTTATCTCCATTTAAAAAAAAATTTCGTTTCTATTTTTGAATATGTGTTTCTTGGGTTATATTACAGTGAAAGGAGGTCTGTCACTCTGTCACAAGGATGGTGTCATCAGTGATGTCATGAGTGATGTCACTGACCATGTCATGAGTGATGTAATATGTGAAGTCATCAGCAGTGCATTGCACGTGCAAGTTATAGTGAGTCCAACTAACTATAACGTGGGAATTTCAATGGTTTTATGTCAGTAAAATTTCCAGCTAACTATAACTGGTGCGAAACCTATGGTTTTTTCAGTGAATTTAATAGGTTTTTTTAATGCTAATTCCTAACTATAACTGGTGTGAAACCTATGGTTTTTTCAGTGAATTTCAAAGGTTTTTTAAATGCTAATTCCTAACTATAAGTCTCAGTTTATATATAAGACTGTTAGCGCTCTAGTTGTTCTTTAGAACACTCTGGGACATTCTGTCATTGGGCTATATTTGGGCTTCATCTGGCTGATATTTGGGCTACATTTGTTTTTTTTGCCTGGAGGGTTGATCAAGTCTTTGTATACTTTTGGAAGATGGTAGAACGTCGGCAAAGTTGGTGTTTCACAAAATAAAAACAGATATTCATCTTGATTTAATAAGCCGTCGTTCTTCCAATGCTGTAATAGATTCGGATTATATATATATATTAATAGATATTACCTACTGGCGGTCGCCAGCAGGTATATATAGTTAGGACCTAGTTACCATAGGAAATCCCCAACATTCTATTGGGAATAACTTTGGCGCCAATTGAGGAATCTGCGTGTAATTTTCCTTAAAATTGCTTCGCTCCGCTCCTTCACCTGAAAGTTTCGGGGGGAGTCCTCAAGCGGGGGCCGAGAAAAAAGGGAGGTCCCAAAACGTGTTTTCCCCATGTTAATTTCCATAGGGACCTTTAGACCCGGCTACAGCCCGAACGGCTGAATGGAATTAAACCAAACTTGGCAAAATGGTAGGGCCTGGTATGCAGATGTGCCTTTGCTATGTTTAGTGAAAATCCCTCCAGTAGTTCTTGAGAAAATTGAATTTGAAATTTTTCAAATAGCATTTTCTATGGGACCTTTAGACACAGCTACAGCCCGAACGGCTGAACGGAATTACACCAAGCTTGGCAAAATGGTGGGGACAGGTATGCAGTAGTGTCTTTTCTATATTTGGTGAAAATCCCTCCAGTAGTTGTTGAGAAAATTGAATTTGAGCAAATTATATATCTATATGCGCTCACCGTATGCGCACCGCAAGTGCACGGTACGCGAACCGTACGCGTACGTGCGCGTACCCTTACGTGCGCGAGCGAGTTTCTGATTGGCTGGCTGGTCAACATTCCAAACTGTCCAAACCAGGAAGTGTTGGCCACCATCTTGTTTTTCAGGAGAACTGAGGCACAAGAGAGCCCAAAACAAGAGTTGTAAACACGAAAAGGGGGCAGGGTAGGGACCCCCCAACCCTCTAGCCCTTCTCAGGCGGTCCCAAAAGGACCCCCAAGGGCAAAAAAAAAAAGAATTGAAAAAAATCGCGGGGTACGCGCACCGTACGCGTACCGTGCGCGTACCCTGTGATTTTTTGCACTTGGTGGTCCTTCTGGGACCCCCTGAGAAGGTCTAGGGGGTCAGAGGGTCTCAACCCTGCCCCCTTTTCGCGTTTTCCACTCTTGTTTTGTGCACTCTTGCGCCTCACTTCTCCTGAGCAACAAGATGGCTGCTCAGGTGGTCCCAGAAGGATAATAACATACATAAACGTTATCCGCTAATAGAATTAGCATTTACAAAACCTTTGAAATTTATTGAAAAAAAATATATAGGTTTCACGCCGGATATAGTTAGGAATTAGCATTTAAAAAACCTTGCAAATTCACTGAAAAAACCATAGGTTTCAAGCCTTATATAGTTCGGAATTAGCATTTAAAAAACATTGCAAATTCACTTAAAAAACCATAGGTTTCAGGCCTTATATAGTTAGGAATTAGCATTTAAAAAACCTTGCAAATTCACTTAAAAAACCATAGGTTTCAGGCCTTATATAGTTAGGAATTAGCATTTTAAAAACCTTGCAAATTCACTTAAAAAACCATAGGTTTCAGGCCTTATATAGTTAGGAATTAGCATTTAAAAAACCATTGAATTTGCTCCTATATAGTTAGTTGTACTAACTATATTTCGCGCACTGCTGATGTCACATATTACATCATTCATGACATGGTCAGTGACATCACTGATGACATCACTGATGACATCACTGACATCACTGATGACATCATCCAGTGAAAGTGGTTTGGTTCATCATTTAAATATGTATTATGTATATATATATAGCAATCATTCTGCCTTGAAGACGGAGTGGATGTATAAGTGTGTGAATGGAGGATTTAGTACCAATGTGATTGACTGTCTAAGTGAGGAATTTTAAGTGTCTCACTAAATATATGGGATAGTGATTAAACTGTATGAATACCTGTATCACTCCATCTCTTGTTGTGTAAACTACTACATAAGTTGGTTACTACCTATGTGAAAGTATACATTAGTTATTAATTAGTTAAATGAATATTTGTATGGGATAGTGAATAAATGTGTGTGTGGTTGGGTGTGACGTGTGTGACTGTGGAAAGATGTATAAATAGTTGATTTAGTAAGTAAATGAGGTTAAGACTGTATGTGGAAACAGTTGTTTGGGTGAGTGAATCTCTTTATGGGTGTGGTGATGAGTAAATATATTTCTCAATTATATATGTCCAACAAACTAAAAAAGGCAGTGTATGTGACAGTTATTGTATATAAATAAGTATACATAATACTCAGTGAGTGTATGAGTGATGTATGGATAACTGTATATTTTTAATATTGATTTTATAACACACTAAGCATGAGTTACTATCTATATGAATAAATAAAGTGGTGTTTGTATAAGTGTATAGCTAAGTAAATGTAAGTATGATCAATTGTTTGCATAAGTGAGTAGGATGTCTGCATAAAGGAATAGGATATGTGCTGGTTTGTAATGTTGATGTAGGTAGATAAGTATATTTAACTCGTTTAGCGCGTCGAACATTCCGCCCCAGTGCGGACGTTCGATCGCGCTAACGGGATTTGGACGTCCAACGGTCTTGCGCAGCACCAGCGAGGTAGTGCACGCGACGACCGTTGGACGTTCGCAGCACGGAAAGGGTTAATAGTGTTCTATTGATCTTTGTTAGCATTTATAAGTGAATCTATAGGTAAGTGTTTAGATGTGTGTGTAGATATAGGAATCACTAAGTGGGTTTTTAGAAACTTGTACTGGTGTGTCACTGTTTCAAATATGGTACTTCATATTTGATAATGTGTGTTAAAAGATTATGCTACTATATGATCAGGTGTATCAGCTTGTCACATGGATGATGTCATCCGTGATGTCATCCGTGATGTCAGTTGAGATGTCATCCGTGATGTCAGTTGAGATGTCATCCGTGATGTCACTGACCATGTCATGAATGATGTAATGATGTAATATGTGACATCATCAACAGTGGATTGCGGGCGCGCAAGTTATAGTTAGTACAACTAACTTTAACGGGGGAATTTATACGAGTGAAATGTCCAGCTAACTAGAACACCCCTGAAACCTATGTTTTTTTCAGTGAATTTCTAAGGTTTTTAAAATGTTAATTCCGAACTATAACTTATCTGAAACCTATGGTTTTGTCAGTGAATATAGATATATATCAATCTCTCTCCATCCCTCTCTCTCTCTCTCTCTCTATATATATATTTTTTTTCTTTTCCCTGAGATGGTGATTGTGCCCACAGGGATAAAACACATTTAGAAAAACAAATACCACATTTATCCCATAACCATCCGCTGAATAATCTGCAGGTTAAAAAAAAATATGTCGCTCAAACGGCTAAACAGTTCATAAAAACGTGGTGACGTGGTTGCATGCATTTGAAGGGTTGTCTGCTCAGTTGCTTATTGCATGGTTACTGTACTGATGCTAATGAGATTAAATATTTGCCCTGGCGGTATCAGCATATTTTAAATCACAGCACTGAAAAATGTGCTCCATGTTACTGCATAATTTGCCTTTTCTTGCTATATAACTTAGTCAACCCTCTCACATAATTTGGTGCTCTCCTACGGCAAAATTCCAGTGATCCTTCTGATAGCATTGACTTTTCCAAAAAACACACACACACACACACACACACACACACACACACAACCACACACACACACAACCACACACACACACAACCACACACACACAACCACACACACACACACACAACAGCACAGAGGCAGGATCAGATACCAAGACAATATCGGAGAAAGAGGAAAGTGAAGCAGAATCTGGAAGTGATTTTTCAGTTGGTGGCGTTCCCTCCAACTACTTATCTTCCAGCACTACTGAGGAAGATGATGACAGCACCACAGTCTGTGTAGCAGAGCAACCATAGCGGGGTAGACAAACCCAGACAGTAGGCATGTGGGACGACCTTGATGTAAAGTCTATACATTGATCTATTAATGATTGACTACATGCATCTTTTTTTGGATGTTGACTTCCTTGAGGAAATTGTGCAGCAAACAAATTTGCATGCAGAACAATTTCTGTGGGAGCAAGGAAGCACTCCAGGGTATCATTCTAGTGCACACCTGAGGACTCCCACTTCATGTGAGGAATTGAAGACATTTTGTGGCTTCACGCTCAAAATGAAGTTAGTGCACAAACCTACTGTTCTACTCGCACGGTTTGCTCAACACCCAAGTTTGCGTAACATCCATCTTCACACTATAGAGATCATGTTTTTGCTAGCATATGCTGCATTTCAATGATCGCTTTGTCGTGGAACATTTGTCTGCCAGGTTTCCAGAGATTTATAATCTGGAAAGAATATAGCCATTGATGGGTCCATTATCCTTTACAAAGGCTGGCTGCTGTTCAGACGGTACATTCAGAGCAAAAGAGCTCGGTATGACAATAACTTGTACGTGCTGTGTGAGCCGTACTGGCTATGTATACAGCTTGAGTGTGACTACAGGGAAGGACTCCACTCTAAACCCTGTAGGTTGCCCTAACATACTATGAATCACAGGAAAGATTTTATGATAGCCACTCCTCCGCAAAGGTTATAACCTTTATGTGGACAACGTTTATACAGGAGTAGGGCCGTTTAGGGAAATGGGTAAAGCTAACACTGTTGCATGCAGTATCGTTCCTTATTGACAAAAAGGATTCCCGCAAGAGCTTGTTTGTCAGAGACCCAAATAAATTCCAGAGAGGTGCATCGGTTTCCAACAAACTGTTCGCAGTCAAGACTCTGATGTGTGTCATGGTTGCGTGCTTGCTGCAATTCATGATGAGAGCACTTCCCCCATCATGGTTTGGGGTCAGATGGCCGAAGGTCACAAGCCTACCTGTATTCTTGTAACAAGAAGTTCAAAGGCGGAATGGATAAGAATGCCCAGGTTCTTCAGCCATACAATGCGAGACGTAAAACTCACACTTGGTATAAGAAGCTATTTACCCACCTAATCCAGATAGTATACATTGTGCATGTGTATCATAAGGCTACCATCGAAAGCTCACGTCTTTCCTAGACTTTCAGTTGACAGTAATTGAAAGTCTTACTGCTACAGAAGCAGAAGCCTCCACATCATATGCTCTGAAGACGTAGCAAGACTGCAGGATCAACACTTTGCCGACTGCATTCCTGCAACAGCTAAAAAGGCTTGACCAGGTTGTTTATTGCAGAGGCGATTCTCGGCAGGGAAAGAGGCAGAAGTGTCATTGTTACTGTCCCCAGTGCCATCTTGTTGTAACATATCTAGGGCTCTAGTGTAAATTTCCCGATTCATGACCTTGTATAGATATAACTTATCATATCCTTATATAGGCATACGTATCATAACCATATTTAGAAACAGCCAATGCAGTCCAAATACGGCATGGCTACTTCCACTAAGCTCTCAGAGTACAACGAGTAAAGACAACCAACCTTCGGCAGTACGGGAATTTCCCCTGCTTCAGTATTGATATGTCCCAGAACTCCTGGAGTGTGTAAGGAACTTAGAGTTCTTAGTGACGTTATTATGTCTACCCTTACGTCAAACTCGGCACATTCCAGGTATAAATATGCCCACATCTGCCCTAGCAAAACACACAGTGGTTTGGGAGCAGATCGACTACCTACTTGCCCGACGCCCTGCTGTATGCGAGTGCCGAAGGAAGCCGACTTTCCCTGCTGACGCACAGAGAGAGACTCTGTCTTTTCTCCTGCCGAGAAATCCAGCTCCAGTGTTTCCCTGCTACCCTTGCGGGTTACTGGGAGATCGAGTCCTGAGAGAGAGATACAAGACCTCCTTCATTCTATAACCAAGGTACGGAGCTGATTAGACCCTTAGAGAATTCTTGGATAGATTCTTAGCAGAAACTATTTAACTCAGGCTACACCTCACTTACTTCTTTACTTGTACTAGGCTTAGGTTAGGTACACCGGGTTAGGCGTATTTTAGATGCGCCAGTTGAGTACTTTTAGTCATTATTTATCATTGTATGTATATCTATTTTATGTATCTTATGGCTTAGAAACCATATAAATGCTTTTGAAGTATTATTTCATAATACTCCTTTTACTGTACGCACTTTACTTTATGACAAGAATTGCGAATGTAGCAATTCACTTCTCTTGCATGAGAAAGAAGACTGATCAATAAATAACCTTTTTATTGAAAACGCCCGTCTCTCTATTTCTCTGCACTTATGGTGAAACGAAGCATGCACGATTGACTGAGTGAAATAGCCATCTATTGTTTCCGCGACTCTGGAGATATATTCCTTATTTCAGGGGGAACAAAGTTGTCATGTTATATGGTTGTCAGAAACTAATCCCTTCTTGTTTATTCGAGAACGTTTCTAGTGACCTCTGAGATAGCTGGCATTCACAATTAAGTCTAACATATTTAATAGAGACCTAGTCGACTTCAGTCCTACGTCTAAACTATTGGTGATGTTATTCCAATGCGCAGAGCCTATTGGGAATATAGGAACTACACTACATGGCGCCAAACGTTTGGTAAGGCGATAATTTAACGTTAGATACTAGGAGTAACTCAGTCGTGCTTTTCAAACAGACCCCTTTTTCCGTAAAAACTCCAATAGACGTCTGGAGTGGGTAAAAGGTTAGTATCCTTCAGAACTAAGTAGGACGAGAATCCTATGTATTAGTTTTTTGTTTTATTCAACGTTGAAGGATACAGTGTTCCAAAATATTGTCACCTAATCTTTGTTTCCTTGAAACTTGCTCTGCAAACTTTCATTAAAGAATGTCAACTAACGGCGACAACAACGCAACCGGTGGAGCTGCAGTAGATGCGAATCAACCGGGTTTAGACGTTACAGGGTTTAATGAAAATGACCTGTATGCAATAATCATCCTGATAAATGTAAGAAAGAGTGTAACTTACAAACTAATAAATAGTGGTGTATCAACGAGAGGTGGTACAGTCATATTTGTGGTAGAGGCACATGAATATCAGAAGACAGAGTTATTCTATTCATGGATAACTTTTCCAGCAGCAAATGCTGTGACACTCTAGTTCCACTACTACAAAGCAGGGGAAACTCCAGCGAAATACGTTCCTTTCGAGGACGTTGAAATTCCACTAACTTACCAGGAGCATCAGCTCTGGTTTAATGGCGCCCTAAAACATCAAAATCACATTACCAGGCTCCGTCCACTAGATAGGCCAGGAGCCACATGGCCGGTTCTAGCCAGCTATACACCACATCCTGACATTGAAGAAATGTCAGACAGAGAACTATTAGTTCAATTGAAACAATTAACTAAAATACATAGACAATTAGTCCAATATGTCATGCGGACTGCAACAGTCCAACCTGCTATAAAAATTCCACAGCACACCCCTCACCAGGGCAACACAAATAAAATTACACCACAGACTATACAATCAGTCATTGGTAAATTACCCGCAAAACGGGAACAAATTCCATTCTGGCTAGCACAAAAGATAACTCAAATAGAGGCAGTATTCCCAAATACTACCCCTAGTGAGAAACACAGAATTCTGACAATCTGCTTACCAATGGGGATCGCACCACATGTGGAGGACTGTGACACTTGGGGAACAGTCTTTGCTTCAATCTACATAAAAACACATGGTGTTCAGTCTATGGCGGTTATACCAGACGTACTAAGACCGATTCAAAATGAATACGGTGCAGAGCCTTCTTTAAATCTAGGTATGAAATTACTGAAAGATTTTAAACAAGTCTTGGCTATACTACTAGCCAACATAAAAGGAGAAGCAGCATCTGTGGCAATCCGCCAGAAATTAAAAGAAACAGAAATAGCAGACCAACCTTTTGAACTTGCCAGAATAATTGAAAAATCATATGAAGAATTAGGTAGGGATACTTTGGGTGGGACAGAAAACAGAAAATCCTGAAAAAACTTTCATTAGAAATAATTTAATAACTCCTAAAAATAAATGGGAAACTACCAGACAGACTCTTCCCAGAGAAAAACCGTTTCAGTCCAGAGGAAGGTCTCCCCAACGGAGAGATAGATCTCCAGACAGGGGGGGGGGGGGCTGTTTGGGAGGGGGGGGGGGGTAGGTCTCCACAACGGGAGCCCTCGGAGAAAAGATATAACCTCAGAAATAGGGATAATTTGAACAAACCTGACAGATAAAGATATTGATACACGTCCCTCTCGATCTTTTCAGACTTCCTCGCAGAAATCGGAAAGAAGAGAACGGTCAGAACATAAAGTAGAGCGCGTCAAGTCCAAAGACAAGGAACCCGCTCACCAAAGTAAAAAATCTAAATTTTCCAAAAGGAAGGTAGCAAGCATAACAATAAAACATGCAGAGGATCCCGAGGACAACTCAAGAACGAGGAGAGGCTTAAACAGTGCTAGACAGCGCAGCAGAAGTAACCATAGCTCGCAAGATCCTGATGAATCTTCTGGAGACAGTGGACACGAATGAATACATTCAAGTGGAAACTGCAGACACCAGAGTCAGTGTACCCCACAAATTATATTAAATAACATTGCGTGTAGAAGGAGACATAACTAGAAAAATAAGAACTCTCTTTTGGTAGAAAGCTATCTAAAGGCTATGATATTCTTCTAGCCAAGAAAGACTGGCCACCAGAATTTGTTAGGGATTGCCCACATGGCGAAGAAATGATTATGCCTGCCTTCTGAAATCATATTCCAATCCATAAAAAAAATACACATATGAAAGAAAATGGGCAGTGGCCCAAGTCCCTGCATTATATAAAATCATGTAGGATGGGATGAGGATTCCCCTCACCATAAAATCCAGTTAAAAAAAATCAACCTACTGCACAAAGGCAGTATCCTGTTAAGCAAGAAGCTAAAAAACAAGTCAGGGAGATCTTAGATCAACTTGAGTACCAGGGGGTGATTGAAACCTGCACCTCACAAATGAACAATACTTTGTTTCCTGTCTCCAAACCAGACAATTCATATCGTCTAGTATTGGACTACAGACATTTAAACTCTTGTTGCAAAACATTTGCAGTACAAAATTCACACAGTGCAGCACTGATGAATAACATTGTGGGCAAGAAATATAAAACAACATTATATATTTCAAACGGTTTCTTCTGTCAAAACATAGCACCAGAAAGCAGGTATTTGACCGCTTTCTCAAGTATGGGGGCCCAGAGGCAATTTTGTCGTCTCCCCAGGGATTCAAGAATAGCCCACGATTATTTTCAGCCAGAGTAACAGAGTTACTACAAATGTATGATGATGAGGCATTATCTTATGTCGATGACATCTAACAGATGATTTGGACAGGCACTTGAAAAGAGTGAAAACCATTATACTTGGGTTCGCATCTGAAGGGTACAAATTCAACTTTAAAAAAATCACGGATTGCCCACCTCACGGTCCTATTTCTAGGATATGAGTTATCAAGTGAAGGAAAAAGCCTAGCAGCCAATTTCTTAGAGAAATGTGCGCTGCTCCAAGCACCAAAAACGCTGAAAAACTTACAATTGATTCTAGGTTTGCTGAATTTTGGAAGAACATACGTTCTGAATTAAGCAGAGAGGGTTAAACCTCTCTACGAATTAATAAAACCTGATTTCAAATAAACTAATTGGACTCATAAACACACAGAAATTTTACGTTCAATACAAACAGACATGTTAGCAAAAACAAAGCTACAAACACGCGTAAACAAACGCAGTCTAGTAATCAGAGTCATCCCAGGAAGATGGGATTCACGTACCTGACCTATAACAAAGGTGAAACGGTACCAACAGCTTACAAATCACACTTGTACACACAAGCTGAAATACAATTCACTTTAACTGAGAAAATTCTGACAGCGGTTCAAACTGCTATAGCAAAAGAAAGAGCCCTTGCACAGGGAAAACGCATATCAGTCGTTACACCTGTACCTGCCTTAGAGGCTGTGACAAGAGCGAGCATTTTAAATGCTAAAGCTTTACATCCAAGATGGATACAATGGGTTAATTCTCTTGCTGCAACAGATGTTGAACACGCTTTTAATCTCAACATGAAAAAACTAGAATATCTAGAATATGAACACGAATTTTCTCTGCCGACCGAAATTCTGCCTCTTGAACAGTACGTCTGCGTAATTTACACACCCGGTCTGCGCCACATTGGATTGTGGAAAAACAAGTATACAATGCGCCATGTGCGATTGTAAAAGGTTGTTGGCGCATAGGTAAATTCAGACCAATGGTCACAAACTCAATCACTCAGAAACTGTACAGCTCAGCGAGCTGAACTACAGGCATTAAAGATGGCGCTTGAAAATGCTGATCGCGAATTCCCCACACTAATAATGTGCGATTCGTATTACTGCGTACAGTCTTACAATGAATACTTGCAGAACTGGGTTCAAAACGGTTTCAAAGATGCAGAAGGTGGCACAATCCAGCATAAAAAGCTTTGGGAACAAGTAGTTCTTTTACAGAAAGAACTACGAAAGACTCACGTGATCCAAACACTGAGTCATCAACGTGATGGCGTTCACATTGCAGGGAATTCATTCGCTGATGAAGCCGAAAAGGCAGCCGTCCACACTGTTTACGTAGCTACAATTAAGCGTTCTAAAAACAGAATAGACGGTGAAACGCTACCAGCAGTAAAAGCCTCAATGGAAGGATATTATGCGGCGTTACCTCTAAATTATCCACTTGGAAATACATACATAATTGATGCAAACTCCGTTCCTTTTGCTCAAATCCCTGGAGTGGGGGACAGTAATTCCAAAAAGGAAGTGGAGAGTTTTCTTGATTCAAGAAGCACACATGGGAGTGGGTCTGAGGCACCAAGGGATCTTAACTTCTCTAATAGAATTACAACTTAAGTACTGGTGGCCGGGAATCAGCGTGCAAATTTATAACTCTGCAAAGGATTTTCAGAACTGCAACAGAGATCGCGGTCATGAACCGGACCAGGCGACTGACAATAGCACAGTCAGTCCAGCCCAGACACCTCTGTTAGATAGCATTAGACTGTCTACACGCAGGCGTCCCTATGGACAAATGCGGTCCCACAACTACTAGGACGAGATTCATTTAGATGTGGCCCCAGCGCTCGGCTGACGCCAGAACGGTTATAAAAGATTTGCGAGTCTTTATCGGCACATACGCAATCGGCACTCTACATTCGGACCAGGGTCCTGTGTTTAGCTCTCGCGCTTACAAGGAGGACATGGCCAGCTTGGGCGTTGCATTGCGGTACTCTAGTCCCTTCCATCCTGAGGGTAATGCGGTAGTGGAGAGAAAAAACCATGACATAAAGCAATCTATAACAGCGAGGGTATTAGGTTCGGGTGATGGGTGGGTCAAACATCTAATAAGTGTCCAACGTAGTCTTAATAATCTGCCAAGAAATTCTCTGGGTGGAATCACTCTGTATGAACTTTTGTTTGGTACTAGAATGATAATCAAAGACCTCGGTCGTCAAACTTCAGTGGTGGAACAAAAAACCTTTGATATCAAAGATGATTTGGCTGTTTTACAGGACTTAAATGAAACAAGAAGAAGTCTGAGTAACACAAAGCAAAAGCCAACGGCCACTAAAGAAAAACCACCTGTCCCAGCAAGACCTGTCTGGATTCCAAAGATTGGGGATCTGGTCAGAGAGAAGATCGCGGTGAAGAAGGAATTTGGCCCCTCATACAGAAAAGCAGTACCTGTCTTAGCTGTTAGCGGAACAAGATCAGTTGTACTACCGCCCCTTGCTGGTAAAAAGGAGAACAGAGTTGTATCAATCGACCTGGTAAAACCACAACCATGTGGCCAATAATAAATAGCATTCCCAGTGGACTCCCAAGATGTAGCAGAAGACCAAACCTTGCTACAATTCAAGAGGTTCAAACTGAGAGACTAATCACATTTGATAAACCTGCAGTGAATAAAGAAGGACTATGCAACAAAGCCATGGAACTTGTGCCTCTTGAAACCCAAATTGCAACAGTTTGTCAAGAAACACCAGTCTACAATGACATAGCCTCTGACTATACAGAAATGAAAAAGGATGAAGTAACTAAAAAGATTAATAACAATCCCAATGCCATTCAAACAATTGACAGAACTGCCTCTGGCTATTTCATCAATTTCAATGACTTTTCTGAAGATCCTAGTGAACATGAAGAAAAGCCAGCAAACAAGACACTCAAAGAAAAAATAACAGAACTCTTTCATCAGCTTGGAGAAATATATCTGATTTCACCATGGATTGAGTTGTGGATTGTGTTAAGTGTACTTTTCCTCCTGCTCTGGCTCATTTTAGTTTTAAGCTTGGGAATATTGATTGATGGAAAATACAGTACAATGGACATAGCAAGTCAGAACATCAACTTGGTCCTAAAGCCACAGAAGTCATCTCATGTTGAAAAAAGAGACCTGTCATCAGTAAACATCACAGCCGTTCCTATACCTGGTGGTGTAGCATGGGACACTACTGATTACGACATCTATGGCCCGGTTGAACTCTTGAAATATCCAAATCAGTTCAAGGTTTCATTAAGTGACTTTGTCTCACCGAGCAGTTTCTCCGATTGGGACTTTGAGACTATTAATAATATGATGTCTGATTTAGAAATGTCAGCAAAGTTTACAAATCATGATTATTTAGAAGGTTCATCTGATTAAGAAGAAATGTATTGCTTTAATCATTTTGGGCACCACTATTTGCATAAATCTGCAAAACCTAGAAATGCTTTAAATTATAATCAATGGGAACATTGTCCAACACCGCCAAAAGGCAGCTCGAAAACATTTTATGAGAAATGTTCATACTTCTCAGGGTTTAATGTCACAGATCCAGAAAAGTTTCATTTTAAAAATGTGAATAAGACAGGAATGAAAAATATATTGACCAATACAAAACTGATTTATTCTGCTAAATTTTATGAAAAATGGTCTACATTTGGTTTTGAATTCTGGAAAGATAACATTGAAACAAAAACAATCTGGGGTTCAAAAGATTGGCAAGTACAGGGATTAGCATCATTATTCAGAGCCTGCATGATCCCAGAACAAATAATGTTCCTGATTGACACCATTCAACAAACAACCTGTCTTGGCCTAGCTAAGATAAAAGATTTAAACAACCAGTCTATACCAAAGCCTATGCCTGATAGAAAATGCACTACAGATGAGGGGTTAGACGTGTCCCATATTTTACACCAAAACAGAACTAATCCTGATTGGAAAAAATGGTTGATCTGGCCCACAGACACAAATAACTGTCAAGATAGATTCCTGGACAAAATACAGGGGTTCAAACAGAACAGGCCAGACCCAAGATATTCCCAGACACAACATCCAGGGATAATAAAAACATACAGTGTAGGAAAACTATGCCTCGAATGGCTACAGAAATCCACACTACCTGAAATTTAGCAACATTTGACTTTACTTAAAGAAGGTGCTGACTTGCCAGATCTCTTATTGGGACCTCCCAAACAGCGTCAAAAACGTTTCATATACGCCGGTATATATGCTGCTTACAACGAAGCTTGGAAAGTGACGCAAATTGAAACTGCTGAGAAAATATGAGAAATTGATCGTATTAATTTGGAAAAATCACTGTCTGTAGTGGACAATGGGTTAACGACTGTCCTCCAGAATTTATTCTTTGGACAGCATTATATCATCTGCTATTGATATAATAGAACAGGATATGCTAATGTTACAACATGGCCAGTCCCAATTACGTTCTATTGTACAGTTAGGCTGGACGTTACAAAATCTGCGGTCAGGCTACGTGCCTTGGCGTCTAATCAACACAATGTCATTATTTTCTATTTTTAACCTTACTGATAAACAAATCTCTTTGGCACAAAAAGGAGCAGACTATACGGTGCTGAGCATTGAAAAACTAGAAAGATTACCATTAACAATTTCCGAGAAACCGGTCATTGAATGGATAATACATGGTACCATAACAATACCAATAACGAGATTCCAGTTTCAAAACTGCCTACAGCATATACCAGCAGGCCTGTATGAAAGGTTGGATAAAGGATACATTAAGTCGACCGGGAATTTACCTTACACACATAGATGTTGGAGTGGGGGTAACAAAGTGGTATTTCTTAGTGGAAAAAACTGTGAAAAATCACTAAGTGGTACACTTCTGTGTCAAGAAATTAATTTACATGGGGCCTGTGAGGGTTCATCTAATGATCTTTCTTGCCACTTGCACGGCACTCCAACAACACAAATAGTACCGGTTCTCAGGCAGCTTTCCAACGATAGCTACGTTATGTTAAGTGACCACAGCTGTTGTGGAATGTTGCCAGGAACGCCCTATCTCGTCAGTGTTACATCCAGGGTCACTTGTTGTATGCAAGTATTGTATCCAAACAGCAAGCCAGACAAGGAGGCAATGATTTGGCCTTCATTGAACATCTCTTCTATTCGAATTGATACATTAAGCAGAATGAAAGCCATATGATCTGCAAGTTTAAGACCCTTTTTTCTGGACTGTCAGCACCCTTTGAAGCAGTCCTGAGCATTTTTCCAAATTTCGTGCACTCTGTGTTCGGCGGCCTGCCTCTCATTTTGGGACTCGTAGCAGGAATTCTATTTTTGTTCCTTCTGCTCCGATATTTATTTTTATTTTATGGGATTTGTTGACCGCACAATTACCCAAGGGTGTCTTGGCGCTTGACAGAAATAAATTGAAGGTTATACACAAGAAATGAGGGACTCTAATAATTAAATAACCAGGTCTTCAACTGCTTTCTAAATGCTATTAATGTAGGGAAGTTCTTAACACCTTAGCAGCTATGGAACGTCCAGCTCCAGTGCTGAACGTTCCATTGCGCAGGTGAAGTTTGAACGTCCAACGGCCGACGGCAGTACTCCCGAGGTAGTGGTGCCGTCGGCCGTTGGACCGGCGCAGCACTTATGAGGTTAAGATCACCTGGCAAGGTGTTCCATAATTTAGCCGTGGCCACTGCAAAAGATCTGTTTCCCCAAGTGGCTTTATTGGTTTTGGCTACCTTCATAAGGTTAGCATTAGCAGATCTGAGAGTGTGTGATGGTTGATAGGGACAGAGGGCATCTTTAAGAAAAGAAGGAGCTTTTCCATGAATGCTTTTAAAAGCAATACACAGGGCTTTGAATTTAATTCGCTGCCTGATCGGTAACCAATGCAGTTTTTGAATGATGTTTGAAGTGGGTTTAAATTTGGCTGTACCATTAACGAGTCTTGCAGCTGCATTTTGGACCAGCTGAAGTTTGACAACTTGTTCTTGAGCATTAAGCAAAAGAGCATTACAGTAGTCGACTCGAGACATCAATAAAGTTGAAATCAAAGTATTTATGGTGTTTAAAGGAAGGTAAGGTTGACGTTTTTTAATAATTTCAAGTGTGAAAAAGGAGGCAGAAACTATAGAGTTGGCTTGATGAATGTATGAAAGTCCATTGTCTAAAATTACACCCAAGTTTCTAACCCTGGTGACCGGGTTAGGTGGGGGGGGGGGCCAAGATCTTGAGGCCACAAGGTGGGAGACCATGCAGGAATGAGTTTTCCAAACACCATCACTTCGGTTTTCTCCGAATTGAGTTTCAGACAGTTTGAATTCATCCAATTACATATGGCAAGCATTCCTTTTTGGAAATTATCAGCAACTTCCATTCCATTGTTGTTAATGGCCAGGACAAGCTGTGTATCGTCCGCGTACAATGTTACTGCTAGACGTTGAGCTTTAATGACCCTCGCTAAGTCCACCACATATATGTTAAAAAGTGTTTGACTCAGCGAGGATCCCTGGGGGACTCCACAAGGTAGTGAGAAGGAGTCAGAGGAGAATGCGCCCAAGAAAACCGATTGCTCTCGATCTGTCAAGAAGGAGGCAAGGAGTGAGACGGCACTTGATGAGACTCCGGCTTTTCCGACAAGACAGAATAGAATGATCGACCGTGTCGAATGCCGCGGAAAGATCAAGTAATATGAGCACCGCAGCACCTCCATGGCAAGTCTAGTCACCAAGTATACCCAGGTTACCATGGAACAAGCGATCCAGGCACTGGGGTACCGAAATAGGATAACAGGTTCTCGGCTTGGCTCATCTAAGAGATCTGAATACCACATGGTTTCTATCATTCAGACCAATCTGGCAAGATTGCATCTTACCCGTTCTACGATGCCTGCTCTGCGGAAAAGAAGGCGTGTTAGACATCTGTCTCTCACTCCCATCAGCAGTACCTCTGGATGTCGATACTTTGCTTGGTTCGGTAACGGCTCATGCAACGTGTTGTCCCCAGCGGCTACCAATTCTGATCACGGCATATGTTGGGACCTCACCATTAAGACTTGGTGGCGGTGAGGTACGAGATGAAAGCGGCACACAGGTACAACCTTCTGTGAACATTGCTGATCCAGATAATGCTGACAGTAATGCATCTCACATATGCACTATTTCTACTTTTTCGGAAATGGCCGAACTTTCACCTACTGTGGTAGACAAATTCTTTGCCAGCCTATCTGAGTTAATGTTTTCTCCTACCAATGAGAATAACTCTTGAGAAACGAGCACACAGCGTTCCCTGAACTTTGATTTCGGCCTTCAGTTTTGATGAACAGAACTTCTAAAAAATTTGGAACTATTTTTTACTACAAAAAAATTATTTTTCAATACCAAAATATTTTCCCCTTATTTGGCACAGAGTAATCTGCTTAATGTAGAACTATTCTTAGAGAACAAGATTTCTATTTTTCTTGATACCTAGAGACAATATCTAAACTTAGCCTCTAGCACTTGTACAGTATTATATAACTCTGTAATGAAATGGTCTCGACCTTCTCTTCTGTATTAAGAGCCATTTCCTAAATGTAAATTTTGTGAATTATTCAGCCAGCATTTCAAATGTAAAAACTATATGCATTATAAGAATGATACCACTGCTTAGAAAACGTACAGTACAATACTCATTTTTAGTGTACAAACCATTTCAAATGAATTTTATGTATTTTTGGGGTGGGATTCTAAACACATGCTTAGAAATGTTATAACAGCTTAATATTTAGTAACGATGGACATTCTACGTGGAGTGGGTGTTGTAACGTATCTAGGGCTCTAGTCCTTATATAGGCATACGAATCATAACCATATTTAGACACAGCCAATGCAGTCCAAATACGGCATGGCTACTTCCACTAAGCTCCCAGAGTACAACGAGTTCTTGAAGACAACCAGCCTTCAGCAGTACGGGAATTCCCTCTGCTTCAGTATTAATTTGTCCCAGAACTCCTGGAGTGTGTAAAGAACTTCGAGTTGTTAGTTGACGTTATTATGTCTACCCTTACGTCAAACTAGGCACCTTCCAGGTATAAATATGCCCACATCTGCCCTAGCAAAACACACAGTGGTTTTGGAGCAGATCGACTAACTACTTGCCTGACGCCCTGCTGTATGCGAGTGCCGAAGGAAGCCGACCCTCCCTGCTGACGCACTGAGACAGACGCTGTCTTTTCTCCTGCCGAGAAATCCAGCTCCAGTGTTTCCCTGCTACCCTTGCGGGTTACTGGGAGATTGAGTCCCGAGAGAGAGATAAAAGACCTCCTTCATTCTATAACCAAGGTACGGAGCTGATTAGACCCTTAGAGAATTCTTGGATAGATTCTTGGCAGAAACTATTTAACTCAAGCTACACCTCTCCTACTTCTTCCCTTGTACTAGGCTTAGGTTAGGTACACTGAGGTAGGCGTATTTTAGATGCACCAGTTGAGTACTTTTAGTCATTATTTATCATTATATGTATTTTATATATCTTATGGCTTAGAAACCATATAAATGCTTTTACAGTATTATTTCATAATACTCCTTTTACTGTACGCACTTTACTTTATGACAAGTATTGCGATTGTAGCAATTCACTTCTCTTGCATGAGAAAGTAGACTGCTCAATAAATAACCTTTTTATTGAAAACGCCCGTCTCTCTATTTCTCTGCGCTTCTGGTGAAACAAAGCATGCACAATTAACTGAGTGAAATAGCCATCTATTGTTTCCACGACTCTGAAGATATATCCCTTATTTCAGGGGCAATAAAGTGGTCATATTATTATTATGTTTCTTATATAGCGCCTGAATCGACCCCCGAAGGGGTATCTCCGCGCTTGCCTTGGGAACCAGTCCTGGCTTTTCCCTGTGAGATAGCCCCTACAGGGCATCCCCAAGGTGAAAGCCAGGCATCCCGCCGCGGGGGGGCCGTTGTGGAGATTAAGCAAGCTTAATGCCCAGAGTTGCAGAGTGTGAACCCATGATTAGGTCAGGCACCGAAGCGAGAATTATCGAGTCCATGGACATTTGAGCTCAAGACCCTGCCGCGTCGGGAATTGAATCCTGGTCCTGGGTCTGACCTCTGCTTCAGGGTCTGCCTGCTCTAACCAGTGAGCCACACTTCTCCACGTTATATGGTTGTCAGAAACTAATCCCTTCTTGCGTATTCGAGAAAGTTTCTAGTGACCTCTGAGCTAGCTGGCATTCACAATTAAGTCCATCATATTCAATAGAGACCTAGTCGACTTCAGACCTACGTCTAAACTATCGTTTATGTTATTCCAATGCGCAGAGCCTATTGGGAATATAGGAACTACACTACAATCTCTGTCAGCCCGGTGTTTTCCTACTTACTTTATGATTTACCAAACAAAAGTGCAGTATTGGGAAAGTGACTAAGGTGAAGGTACAGTAACATATACCTTCCAATGGATGATCCTGGACACCTACTTACCCTGGGCTGCTACGTCACTAGGAATGCAGTCTTTGATTTATTTTCCATCAGCTTTAGGAAATCACAGACTTGCTTATGGCCTGCTCAACACTTATCTGCCACCAGAACATGATGGGTGTTCTGTTTGCCAAATTACAAGAGCATTATAGTCACTATACTGCACATAATGGTGGACAGAACATAAGTCACGTTGTCAGGGAGTACAATGTGTGGCAAAAATGTAAAGTCTGCACGAGTTTTCGAAGTGCTTTTTGAGGAACTTAGGCAGACTTCCCCAGCACGTCTGCATTAGTTTCAAAGGCAGATGTGCTCACTCAGTTTCAAGAGCTGTGTGCAATTTTGGATATCCCAAACTTGCATTCACAAATTGGAAGGAGTTAGATTTAGTAAGTGACCTGAAAGGCACATAAAAGACACATTCACTTGAACTTAAAGTAGTTAACAATGGAGAAGGCTAGTAAAGGTTCACTTGACAAGCATACAGGATTAGTCAGGACTTTGAAGGGAACAAAGAATTAAACAGGTAAGAAAGGTTTAGGCTAGGTGTGCTTTCATAGAGATCACTTCCCATAAGCTTACAAAACTGATTTTACAACAATTTTACATTACCAATATTTATGGGAAATACTAGCATGTATCAAACAAATTTTCTTAAAGGATGTTTCAAAGAAAAGTTACCCAGAATTGCAGTGTAACTAAACGTTCTTCTGCTAGTTGCTATTTTATGTGTAAATTTTATTTTGAAAGCTAGAAGTCATCAATTACGGCTTGCAGGCTTCTACGTGTATTTGCATTTACTCAGAGACCATTTTGGGAGCATTACAGGTAGCCTCAAGTTGTTAAACTTTGCAAACATACACCGATTTCTAAATGGGAACCACTGCCAGGAGGGCAATCTGAGCTCACAGCATTTTCTTGCAGCGCTCTCCCTAATAATTAACACTTTGAATTAATGAGCCATAAGAAAATCAGTTACTTACCTGTAACTGTAGTTCTCCAGTTTTGGAAGCTTTCATAGATTCACATGCCTGAATCATTCCCAGTCGTAGAGACGGGAGTCTCCGGTATATAAAAACGCAATGCTTAGCAGTATAGCAAACTGAAAGAGGTCTAGGCCCATTTTCCTTTTGCAACCCATTACACTTGTTATGTAAAAATGGATCAAACTTCTCCCTGAACCAATCAGAACTCCTCACCTTCTAGAACCCTCCTGAGAGAACCTTTTGCCCCTACGATTTTCACACACTTTTGCATAAAACACTTTCCGTGCTGAATCCAAGGTGAGCCTCTCAGGGGAGGAGGGTGGGTCACATGTGAATCTATGAAAGCTTTTTAATACTGGAGAACTACAGTTCCAGGTAAGCAACTTGTTTCCTTACTCCAGTATTGGAGCTTTCATAGATTCACATGCTTGCATCAGAATAGCGTGCAGTGATATAACAAAGCACATTTGTTTTCTGTATTCCATCATCATGTAAGACAGTATGAATAACATTATAAACAGTAAGTAATAAAAATGTGCCTTTGGAATCAAGAAAAAAGGAAGGGAGGAGCTACGACATCAACCAGGATGGCTGCTTAGGTTCCCGGCTCCGCCGATCTCCGTATTCCGCCGCGAGATCCTGTACGATATCCTGATCTTACACCCAGCCTCTACATGGATGAAGTGTTCCTCACTCCGGTGGTGAAATCCCCAAGCTTTTATCATTTGATTTCACGAACTTACATCGAGTTAAAGATCGTAGCCTGTTCCGGCGGGGAAGCCGGGGCCTCGAGTAACTGTGAGGCCGCGTTGCAGTTCAACAACATCGGCTGAGAGACCCTGGCAGGGTCCGGTCTACCGACATGGAGACTTTGTCTAAGCCCGAATTTGATGGCTATTGTTTTCCGTGCCCAGCGTTGTGAGAGAAGTGACCTGCTGCTACTGATTGTGTGGGGGGATCCCTGTACCGCGGACCCGGTATAGATTTCTGCCGGGGTTCGGCGGGTCGGGACCCTGGACTGCGTTGCTGCGCCGGGCTCTCCCGGCTGTGGATAACGACGGGTCGCTGTCTACGCTTGCCCGCTCAGTCTCCTGCTCGTCACCCTCGAAAATGCCCGATTCACTCGGGGATTCGATTGTGATTGCCACCGATCGTGGCATAGTGGATTGACCGGCGTCTGGGCCAACGCTGGAAACAATAATGGCAGAACTTTGGGCGTTTCACTCGCAAGCGACAGTGCTCATGGCTAAAATGGATGTCAGTCTGACTGGGATCCTGTTCGACGTGCTGGACCCTGCCCTACGGTTGTACCAGCGAACAACAACCCCTCAAGCTGCGGCCATTTTGACTTCGTGCGAGGACCCCGTGTGGGATCGTGAGTGAATGTCATTATCTGACTCAACGGATGGCGCCCAGGAAGTCTATATCCTCGGGACCACGAGTGTATCACAGTGCTTTTCATCATCATCGACTTCTGTGGTCTCGAAAGGCGTTCCCACTCCGGGAAACTGTGTTGTGAACTCTCCCCCCACCTTGTGGTTGTATCCCCCTTTTCTGGACGTTCTACGATTCCGGGGCAAGAACTATCGGGACATTCCAATTTGGAGAGGGGAATTTTCTTCACATGCAGACCTCTTGGAGTCACTAGCCACATGGGGTAATGGACTACCTTTCGATACTTTCCCTCTCGTCTATGACTTCTTTGTGTCCTCGGGGGTTTCGCTGGAGAGGGTTCGTGTGATGATTCGAAAGGGTCAAGGTTGAATCAACTGAACTGGGATGGCTTGGAACACTGGTTATGAAAGTTCGAATTGGTACTGTCTAATACCGGAAGCTGAGCCGTGTATCAAGGTGCCCCCTCTTGATTTATGTACAAGTTGCATCAACATTCATCTTTGGCTGTAGGGGGTGTCTGTGTTTTGGCGGGGGAGCCAAGGGGCCGGGAACACCGTATGATCAGGCCCTCCTCCATTCTTCTTCTTTTCCCTTCTTTTAGGGGTTTAGGTTAGTAGGGCGACAGGCACGCTGCTAGTGGGGTTAGGCTATAGCCATCGGCAGGGGTGCAGGGTGGGGGGTTGGAGGGGGGTTTATTTTTCCTTTTTTGTTTTCTATGGCCTTTTTCTCCCTTCCCATATTTCCTATAGGATCGGTATGTTCTGTGTTTTCTTCTGATTTCATTGTGCTCGAAATTAGTGTCCATGCTTCTTATGTTACTCGTATTGGTGGGTGGGCGGGCCTTGAGAACTGGCGATCACAATAAGGTATACTGTTCTATTGTTCACGATGATATATAGGTATCAACGCCAGAGACCCACAAATTACTATTTTCCCACGCATATCCTGTCTCCCTGGCCTGTCCCATACCCTGTTGTTTAGATTGTATGGCACCTGATCCGATCATTTAAATATTATAAAAAAGAAGACCTTTACTATATCCTGTGACTTATCAATGCATCCAGATACAATATCCATCCTGAATCGCTGCCGGACCTCAGGGGTGTCGGCTGAAGAGCTGTTTTGTTTTCTGAAACGTCAAGGGTTGCTACTATTTAGCGGCCGGCCCCTGCGGTTGAAGGCCCATCCTTGTATTTTTTGAATGCTGCAATAAAGGGGTTTTTTTTGTTTTTTTTTTAAAAAGGAAGAAGGAAGGAGGGATTTAGAGAGGGCTCACTGTCATTGGATGATATTGCTCAGTACCGCCTCTCCCACATCTGTCTCAGCAGCCGCTTCTAAGCAGTAGTGCCTAATGAAGGTGTGCGTAGATGTCCAGGTTGCTGCCCTGCAGATGTCCTGGATCGGCACGCCTGCAAACAACGCAGTGGATGTGGACACTGCTCTCGTTGAATCAGCATGAACTCGTGCATTCAGAGGTTTTCCAGCAGCTTGGTAACAGTAGGCAATCGCACTGGAAATCCACCTGGCAATCCCACGTTTTGATAAAGGGACACCTTTTCTGGGTGCGCTGTAAGCGACGAAGAGCTGTGAAGACTTGCGAAAGCTCTTAGTCTCTTGCAAATAGAATTTGAGACATCGCTGTAGATCCAGCGAATGCAGAACTCTTTCTGCCGCTGTTACTGGTCGAGGAAAGAAGCGTTTCAACACTAATGGCTCATTTACATGAAAGTCAGTTGGTACTTTAGGAATACATTTTGAGTTAGTTCTAAGAATCATGCTGTCTTCTTTAAATTGCAAAAAAGGGGCTTGAATCGCGAGAGCCTGTAGTTCTCCTAGTCTCGCTGACGTTAAAGCGATGAGAAGCGCCACCTTCAATTATAGGAATGTTATATCTGCCCTGTGTATAGGTTCGAAAGGCTGCTTCTCTGATTGCGATAGTACTATCTTTAGACGTCAAAGTGGTGGAGGTTTTATTGGAGGAAAAACTCAGAAAAATCCCTTCATAAATTGTTTGATGATCCTTGCCGACCATAAGGATGGGCCCAAAGCAGGCCTTCTTGTAGCGGGATAATGCGGCTAAATGCACCTTAATAGAAGCGTGAGCCAATCCTGATTTGGCTAAAACAAAGATGTATGCGATTGCCGCAGTTAGAGGATGAATCTTATTTCTCCGACACCATAGACAAAACCTCTTCCATTTCATTCTGTAGGTTTTGTTGGTACTATCCGCTTAGCTTTTGACAGGATTCTTTTACATTCTTCTGAGATATTTAGATGCTGAAACTCACAGTGCTCAGGAGAAAGGCCGCTAAGCGCAAGGATTTCGTGTCCGGATGGAGCTCTTGTCCCTGGGACATGGTCAGAAGTGATGGAATTGGTCGGAGACGAACTGGACGGTCCCCAGACAGCAGCAGGAGTTCTGTGAACCAGTGTTGTCTGGGCCACAATGGGGCTATCAGGATCAGCCAGCACGGTTCTTTCTTGACCTTCACAAGCACTCGCGGTAGTAAAGGAATTGGAAGAAAAACGTAGGCAAATACGCCGGACCATGCCATCGAAAAAGCATTCCCCCAAGACCCCTTCTGGGGAAGCCAGCTTGCTAAGAACCAGCATTTCTTGTTTTCACTTGTGGGGATGAGGTCTACTGTTGGTTTTCCCCATCTTCGAAAAATGTTGTTTAGGAACCCCTGGTCCAGCTCTCACTCGTGGCAAGACAACCTGAGCCTGCTGAGAGTATCCGCCTTGATGTTCTGATCCCCTGGGAGATGTTCTGCTGTCAAGGATATCCCTTATATCCCAGAGGGTATGCCATATTCTTTGGGCTTCTTGAGACAGGAAGAGAGATCTTGTTCCTCGTTTATTTAAGTAGTGGATCGCAGTCGTGTTGTCCGTTCTTATCACTGACTAGCTTCTTATCCTTGGCAGAAAACCTTGTAATGCGAAGCAGATTGCCCTGAGTTCCAGCAAGTTTATGTGTAATTGCTGCTCGTGCAATTTCCAACGACCGCTGACTTGAAGGTCTTGAAGAAATGCTGCCCATCCTTCTAGGGACGCATCGGTAGTCACTACCAATAGAGCTGATATTGTAAGAAATGAAAGACCTTGAGACATTTTCTTCTTGTGTCCACCATGTCGCTGCTTGAACCATGACTGGTGTTACTTGGACTATGTCTTCGAAGGATCCCTCCGCTTGACGCCATTGTAGATCGAGCGTGAGGCACGAGGGGAATGCAAGATGACATTATGCCCAGTAATGATTGGTACCTGCGTACTGAAAGATACTTTCTTTTTATAAAGTCTTGGAAGAGAGACACGATCTAGTTTCTTTCCGTATCTAGTACTGCTCCCAAAAACGTGATCAGTTTCGTTTGTCGAAGGGTAATGATTTTTCCTCGTGTACAGTCAAACCTAGTTTGGCAAACAAGTCTATGCAAGCCTTCGTTGACACTCGGGCTAGTGCTTCCAATGGTGCCTTGACTAACCAGTCGTTGAGGTAAGGAAATATTTGATGTTTTTGTTTCCTTAAAACAGCAGCCACGGGAGGCAGGCATTTTGTGAACACTCTTGGCGCTGACTTTAGGCCGAATGGCAGTACCTTGAATTGGTAATGTTCCCCGGCTACCATGAACTGAAGGTACTGTCTCGTGTGAAGGATGGATAGCGACGTGAAAGTACGCATCCTGTAGGTTTAAAGTTGCCATATGATCTCCTGGGTTCAATAGTAGAAGGATATCCTGAAGAGACACCATCCTGAAAGACTGCTTTTTGAGATAGGTGTTTAGGGATCTGAGATCCAGAATAGGACGCCATTGGAGGATGTTTTTCTTGACCAGAAAAAAATCAGGAGTAAAAACCCTTTCCTTTTTGAGAGTTCGGCACCGGTTCTATTGCTCCCTTTCGGAGCACTGTCTGAATCTCCTTCCACATTTGATGCAAATGATTGACTTTTTTATGCATCAGTGGTGTACAAGGAGGCGTCTGTAGAAATTCTAGAGTGTGGCCGTATTGAATAATGTTGAGGACCCATTGGTCCGTAGTTATTTCTTGCCAATTTAGAAAATTATGAGCAATCTTTCCACCCAGGGGACCATTTGATCTCAGTAGAGTTGGTGTAGCCGGAGTTCGAAGGTTGTCATTGTCTTCGAGTGTTGTCTTCCCCTGACGACCTCCTTTGCCTCTCGGAGACGATTTTGTATAACCTCCTGATTGACGCGGTGTATACTGCTGACGGTAGGGCTGAGATGAGGTGGAGTAAGAGGAATATCTCCCTTGCGGATATCCTCCTCTGTAAGATGATTGCCCCCTACCCTTAGAGCCTCGAAAAGGAACCTTCCTGTATTGCAGAGTTCCTAATGCTTTAGCAGTATCAGTATCCTTCTTGATACTCTGTAGTGTATCATCAACATGCTTGCAAAATAAATCTTCACAGTTGAAGGGAAGGTCTAAGATCTTATTCTGGACCTCCGGTCTAAAAGCCGTCGCTCTTAACCACCCTTGTCTGCGCAGAACTGCTGCTCCTCCCAGAGACCTAAATGCCGTAGTCGCTATATCCACAGCGCAATCTATGACTTCTGCCGAAGTCCCATTACCCTCCAGAAGAATTTATCTGGCTTCTTCTCGCTCTGGTTCTGGTACACAGTCAATATATGGCGAAAGGTCGCACCTCTTTTGCCTGTCATATCTCCCCAGAATTGAAAGGGCATTTGCAGCTTTTACCAGTAGAGCCGACATTGAGGAAAATCTCTTACCTGCGTTGACCAGTCTCCTACCTTCTCTGTCTATTGGTGCAGTAATTGGAGCGGACGGATTTCTCGATTTCTGTTGCGCCGCCTGTGTAATAACTGAGTCCGGTTAGGGATGACCCAAAAGACATGCTGGAGCATCTGCAGGCGCTTTATATTTTTTGTCCAGTCTGGAGAGCACCGGAGTCACTGTAGCTGGCGTTTCCATAACCTTTAAGCCTTCCTCCCAAATATCCTCAGGGAAGAACAAGGGAAACCCTACTCACAACGGAACCAGGGCGTCATATTGTAACAAAGAACAACGGTTCCTGTGGTGTGATATTTGTATAAGTAATTCAAATATTTGCTTAATAGCAATTTAACATGGCACAGAAAGGTAGATGTCGAAAAGAGGTGCAAAGACAAGTTACAATCAGTCTCAGTAATGTTTATATTTCAAAACATACGTTGTTCAATTATACAATCAATAGATAGTTTGTCACAAAAACATGTGAAAAGCACAACACAAACTTTACGGGTGCACAGTGTCCCAAGTGTATACATATGAAACCAAAAAAATGTTCTTGACAACACACAAATAAACATACAATTAACGGTTTCTTATAGGATGACCAATTAAAGGAAAGTGACCTAAATATTGATAGAAAATTTTAACTAGTGACTATATCTAGTCATAGACACTGTTTGTAGGTTCAATTCCTTATAGCGTCGACGGCGTTTCAACCCTTGAGAATATGGGTCTCATCAGGACAGGACAATTGGGGACATCTACAATTAAAACGGAGTGAGAAATAAGTATGGGAAGTGACAAATTCGTAATTTAATCAATGTATATTGGGGATCAATGTACCTGTATCGAGACTTGTAATCACCCATGCGTGGTAGAAAGGATAAAATTGACTTACAGGTAGCCCAGCCGGGTACTGTTGTCATGTGTAGGACAAAAATTAGGGGTTAGCGTCAAGGAAACAAGGTAGTGCTCATTCATTTTCATTTTGTGTGAATGATTGTAAAGCACACACTACTCACCACTGTCGTGGTCAGCGATTCTAGGTAATGAATTCCGCTCTCCAGAGAGTTTTTTATTGTGGTAGGCTACAGGACAATGCCTGGCAAAATGCGTGCGCACCCAATGGTGCTAGAATCGGCAGCAAAGTACTGGGTTATTATTTCCAGCAGGACGGTGCCTGGTGAGGAAAACGAACATCGTGTGAGTAACACGGTGTGCTCAGTGACAAGGATACGGTTGGCAAAAGATCAAGGGAGAGGTATCTTACCTGAAAGGGTCTGCAAACGCTCGATGGCGTCTCCGTGAATCGGTAGTGCGGAGGCTGACTGCACTTCCGGGTATAGACGCTTACAGACCTGACGGGGAGAGTAACGAAAACTCGATCCGCCGCAAGGTCTTGTAATAGAATGTCGAGTTAGTTGAGGGGGTGTATGGGCTAATACGACGTTCGTGTAACAGCCCTTGGACATAGCTGAATTAGCTGTGAGGCATATTTATGGAATAACGTTCGGGGACAGTATAATGGCTAATGCTCCCTTATATGTAGTATAGCATTCTTATGTTCAAAATATTACATTATTTTATATACGATCCAATAGACAATTACATTTTCACATATAACAATTCATAATGAATATATACCACAAGATGACTTCTCATTACTGATATACAACGTGCAATCATGTACATAAGAGCAGGTAATACAAGACACAATAAGGAAAATATATCAAAGCTGCAATGGAAAAGACAGCTTGAATAGTCTAGCCAGAGAGACAGGCCATAGTGATATATTCACAAGAAAAAAGGGGGTGCAATGTCTACAGCTTAGTTTCTGATACTGGATACATATCCTCGCCATTCATCCGCTGAATTCAAACCATGATTAATGGAGTCAATTCTTTCAATCCAGTGACATTCCCTGCGTTGTAAGATTTGTGCGATATCACCTCCTCTGTCAGGCATGGTTATGGTATCAATCACTTGCCATTTAATTTGATCTGCAGTGTGATTGTGATCTTTGAAATGTGTTACTAGTGGTGCTGTCAAAACTAGTTTCCTGATACGGCTTCTATGTTGGCCCACCCTTGCTTTAATTGGCTGTTGTGTCTGACCAACATAGGGAAGGCCACATGGACACCATATACAATACACGACATTGCGTGTGTTACAATTTGAGAATGTTCCCAATGTGTGTGTTATATCGCCATGTTGGAACGTAGTGGTTTTGGACGTAAAGGGACATACCACACAGCTGCCACATGGGTAATGTCCAACCACTGGTGGTAAACGCCATGCTGTCTCTAATGTGGCTGAAGCTTTTTTTATTTTTTCATTAGAGGAGTTTACTAAGTGATCCTTTAGATTCCTTGCTCTTTTATAGGCAAAGAGAGGAACCTCCAATGATGTATCAATGCCCCTTAGAATGTGCCAGTTTTTTGTTATTAAACTGCGAATTTTGTTGGTATGTATACCAAAGGTAGTTACGCAAACAATTTTCTGCATATCTTTTTTTGGTCGTTTCAATAGAAGTTCTTCCCGTGGACAGTACCACGCACGTTTTAATGATCTCTTTACCAACTTGTTGGGATATCCTCTGTTCAATAACTTCAATTTGAGAATTTCTGCTTCTCTTTTATAGTCATCCCTTCGGGCACAATTGCGACGAATGCGCAAAAACTGCCCGAAGGGAAGGCCGTCTCTTAGGGCTCTAGGGTGATGACTTTTGTACGATAGTAATGTATTTCTTTCTGTGTCTTTTCTATGCAGCGATGTGATAAGCTTGTCTCCCTCATGTATAATATTCAAGTCTAGAAAGGCAATGTGGTCCTTTAAGATCGTGGATGTGAATGTCAGATGTTTCTGTATGTTATTTAAATGTGTGACAAAGGCATGAAAGTTTTCTGTTGTGCCACTCCAAACTAAAAAAAAATGTCATCTATATATCGATACCAACATTTAATGTTGGTACGATACGGGTTGGAATCATTGATGGCGTAGGTGCGTTCAAGTTGGTCCATATAGATATTCGCCAGATTGGGAGCAAAAATTGCTCCCATGCTGGTCCCACAGCACTGTTGATAATATACACCTTTGTGCACGAAATAATTCCTTTGGAGGGCAATACTCAGTAAAGAGATTATGAATGAGGTAGGTACATTCATAGGCCTAGGTCTAGTATCCAAAAGACATTCAATAACACTAATACTGTCCTCCTGTGGTATATTCGTATATAGCGCTGAAATATCTAGGGTAGCCAAAAAATCAGTCTCTACATTAAATGTCACGGTATCCAACAGATTTATCATATGCATTGTATCTCGGACGTAACTAGGTTTGATGGGTACATAGTCTCGGATAAAGAAGTCTATATATTTACCTATAGGCTCTAAAATCGAGCCGCAACCTGATAGAATTGGTCTGCCCGGGGGATGTGTGATGCTTTTATGGATCTTAGGTAACGTGTAGAGGACCGGGGTCCTGGGGTTCTCTGAGTTTAAAAATTCGAACTCATGTTTGCTTAGGAAGCCAAGGTCTAATCCATTTCTAGTGATGTTCAAGATTTCGTCTTTGATGTCACCGAGTGGATTATGGGTCAATTTACAATAATGTTTTGGATCGGAAATTTGCGTGTTTATAGTAGTTTCATAATCAGAACGGTTTTGGACTACGATTCCTCCGCCTTTATCGGCTGGTTTTAGTATTATCGAAGAATCACGTTTCAGATTATTCAAAGCCTGACGTTCCATAAGTGTGATATTATATGGGGTGAACTGTCTGCTATTCTTCATACTTTCTACATTTTGTAAAATTACCTTTTCAAATGTAATCATTTCTGGCGGCATCATACTATTATTAGGGTAAAAAATTGATGGAGGTCTAAGCCCTGTTACTGATTCTTTTGCAGAGTACGGCCTGTCTTTGAAGAATATGTTCAACCGAATTTTTCTGAAGAACTGGAATAACTCGGACTTCAGATTAAAAAAATTGGTTTTTTCTGTTACCACAAATGATAGGCCTTTACTAAGCAAAGATATTTCAGCCGTAGACAAAATATGATCGGATAAATTGAAAATCGGTATAGTATCGATGTTTTGTGGGCATGGGGATTGATCTAGTAGGGTTGTGGTCCCCACTGATAGTGTTTGTTGCGGGTCTGCCGCTCTCCGGCATATTGATGCCATATTCTCCGCTTGGGTCTGCCTCCCCTCCCTAAAAAAGGTTGACCTTGATGGTTATTTGGATTACTTGGGCCTGCTGAGTTATTCGAATCACTAGAATCACCAGACGATTCCGAGAAAGTTACAGCTTGGTTGCGTTTAAACCTGCCCCACGTTTGTTGTCTGTTCTGTGTCAGAAAGTCTGAATAGTAGTCTTCCTTCAGGTAGGGGAATGCTCTTTCTTTGCTGTAATTCTTGATGTCTTTGGATACCTTATCTGCTTTCTTTTTAAGCTCAAAGGAATTGAAGTCTTCAATCGTTTTGTTTAATTTATCTAGTAAGGCCTTAGCTTCAATGACCCCATCACCGCCTAGTAATTCTTTTTCTAACTCCTCGATCTCTTTCAATTCAGCTATTGAATGTTCAAGGGCGGTTTCCACCCCTAAGACCATCCAGTGTCTTGAGCAAGTTACAGAAATATTGCAAAATCCGCCCTTAAATTTTGGATCTTCACGGAAGATACCTGGTACGTTTTTAATCTGTAGCCCTTGAGGTATTATACCTGCTCTGAGATAGTCGGTGAGCATGCGTGCGTGAAGGTCTGTTCTTACATGTTTCTTTTTAGCCTTGTCTAATTTGTCGAGAAGTACTTGTCTAGGGCTACTTGTATTTGTCGGTAAGTTCGAAAATAGCGAGGGTCCACTTGTCAATTTTGTTATATATTCCTCAGTATATAGAGGTGCATCTCTTTCCGTCATCACAGCCTTTCGTAGCAAAAATACCCTATTATTGTATAGGGAGGGAACAATCCGGTTAGGGATAGAAGCCCTTGCAGTGCGAGCACTGCGCAAAAAGTCTCAGGGAAGAACAAGGGAAACCCTACTCACAACGGAACCAGGGCGTCATATTGTAACAAAGAACAACGGTTCCTGTGGTGTGATATTTGTATAAGTAATTCAAATATTTGCTTAATAGCAATTTAACATGGCACAGAAAGGTAGATGTCGAAAAGAGGTGCAAAGACAAGTTACAATCAGTCTCAGTAATGTTTATATTTCAAAACATACGTTGTTCAATTATACAATCAATAGATAGTTTGTCACAAAAACATGTGAAAAGCACAACACAAACTTTACGGGTGCACAGTGTCCCAAGTGTATACATATGAAACCAAAAAAATGTTCTTGACAACACACAAATAAACATACAATTAACGGTTTCTTATAGGATGACCAATTAAAGGAAAGTGACCTAAATATTGATAGAAAATTTTAACTAGTGACTATATCTAGTCATAGACACTGTTTGTAGGTTCAATTCCTTATAGCGTCGACGGCGTTTCAACCCTTGAGAATATGGGTCTCATCAGGACAGGACAATTGGGGACATCTACAATTAAAACGGAGTGAGAAATAAGTATGGGAAGTGACAAATTCGTAATTTAATCAATGTATATTGGGGATCAATGTACCTGTATCGAGACTTGTAATCACCCATGCGTGGTAGAAAGGATAAAATTGACTTACAGGTAGCCCAGCCGGGTACTGTTGTCATGTGTAGGACAAAAATTAGGGGTTAGCGTCAAGGAAACAAGGTAGTGCTCATTCATTTTCATTTTGTGTGAATGATTGTAAAGCACACACTACTCACCACTGTCGTGGTCAGCGATTCTAGGTAATGAATTCCGCTCTCCAGAGAGTTTTTTATTGTGGTAGGCTACAGGACAATGCCTGGCAAAATGCGTGCGCACCCAATGGTGCTAGAATCGGCAGCAAAGTACTGGGTTATTATTTCCAGCAGGACGGTGCCTGGTGAGGAAAACGAACATCGTGTGAGTAACACGGTGTGCTCAGTGACAAGGATACGGTTGGCAAAAGATCAAGGGAGAGGTATCTTACCTGAAAGGGTCTGCAAACGCTCGATGGCGTCTCCGTGAATCGGTAGTGCGGAGGCTGACTGCACTTCCGGGTATAGACGCTTACAGACCTGACGGGGAGAGTAACGAAAACTCGATCCGCCGCAAGGATTTTGCAATATTTCTGTAACTTGCTCAAGACACTGGATGGTCTTAGGGGTGGAAACCGCCCTTGAACATTCAATAGCTGAATTGAAAGAGATCGAGGAGTTAGAAAAAGAATTACTAGGCGGTGATGGGGTCATTGAAGCTAAGGCCTTACTAGATAAATTAAACAAAACGATTGAAGACTTCAATTCCTTTGAGCTTAAAAAGAAAGCAGATAAGGTATCCAAAGACATCAAGAATTACAGCAAAGAAAGAGCATTCCCCTACCTGAAGGAAGACTACTATTCAGACTTTCTGACACAGAACAGACAACAAACGTGGGGCAGGTTTAAACGCAACCAAGCTGTAACTTTCTCGGAATCGTCTGGTGATTCTAGTGATTCGAATAACTCAGCAGGCCCAAGTAATCCAAATAACCATCAAGGTCAACCTTTTTTAGGGAGGGGAGGCAGACCCAAGCGGAGAATATGGCATCAATATGCCGGAGAGCGGCAGACCCGCAACAAACACTATCAGTGGGGACCACAACCCTACTAGATCAATCCCCATGCCCACAAAACATCGATACTATACCGATTTTCAATTTATCCGATCATATTTTGTCTACGGCTGAAATATCTTTGCTTAGTAAAGGCCTATCATTTGTGGTAACAGAAAAAACCAATTTTTTTAATCTGAAGTCCGAGTTATTCCAGTTCTTCAGAAAAATTCGGTTGAACATATTCTTCAAAGACAGGCCGTACTCTGCAAAAGAATCAGTAACAGGGCTTAGACCTCCATCAATTTTTTACCCTAATAATAGTATGATGCCGCCAGAAATGATTACATTTGAAAAGGTAATTTTACAAAATGTAGAAAGTATGAAGAATAGCAGACAGTTCACCCCATATAATATCACACTTATGGAACGTCAGGCTTTGAATAATCTGAAACGTGATTCTTCGATAATACTAAAACCAGCCGATAAAGGCGGAGGAATCGTAGTCCAAAACCGTTCTGATTATGAAACTACTATAAACACGCAAATTTCCGATCCAAAACATTATTGTAAATTGACCCATAATCCACTCGGTGACATCAAAGACGAAATCTTGAACATCACTAGAAATGGATTAGACCTTGGCTTCCTAAGCAAACATGAGTTCGAATTTTTAAACTCAGAGAACCCCAGGACCCCGGTCCTCTACACGTTACCTAAGATCCATAAAAGCATCACACATCCCCCGGGCAGACCAATTCTATCAGGTTGCGGCTCGATTTTAGAGCCTATAGGTAAATATATAGACTTCTTTATCCGAGACTATGTACCCATCCAACCTAGTTACGTCCGAGATACAATGCATATGATAAATCTGTTGGATACCGTGACATTTAATGTAGAGACTGATTTTTTGGCTACCCTAGATATTTCAGCGCTATATACGAATATACCACAGGAGGACAGTATTAGTGTTATTGAATGTCTTTTGGATACTAGACCTAGGCCTATGAATGTACCTACCTCATTCATAATCTCTTTACTGAGTATTGCCCTCCAAAGGAATTATTTCGTGCACAAAGGTGTATATTATCAACAGTGCTGTGGGACCAGCATGGGAGCAATTTTTGCTCCCAATCTGGCGAATATCTATATGGACCAACTTGAACGCACCTACGCCATCAATGATTCCAACCCGTATCGTACCAACATTAAATGTTGGTATCGATATATAGATGACATTTTTTTAGTTTGGAGTGGCACAACAGAAAACTTTCATGCCTTTGTCACACATTTAAATAACATACAGAAACATCTGACATTCACATCCACGATCTTAAAGGACCACATTGCCTTTCTAGACTTGAATATTATACATGAGGGAGACAAGCTTATCACATCGCTGCATAGAAAAGACACAGAAAGAAATACATTACTATCGTACAAAAGTCATCACCCTAGAGCCCTAAGAGACGGCCTTCCCTTCGGGCAGTTTTTGGGCATTCGTCGCAATTGTGCCCGAAGGGATGACTATAAAAGAGAAGCAGAAATTCTCAAATTGAAGTTATTGAACAGAGGATATCCCAACAAGTTGGTAAAGAGATCATTAAAACGTGCGTGGTACTGTCCACGGGAAGAACTTCTATTGAAACGACCAAAAAAAGATATGCAGAAAATTGTTTGCGTAACTACCTTTGGTATACATACCAACAAAATTCGCAGTTTAATAACAAAAAACTGGCACATTCTAAGGGGCATTGATACATCATTGGAGGTTCCTCTCTTTGCCTATAAAAGAGCAAGGAATCTAAAGGATCACTTAGTAAACTCCTCTAATGAAAAAATAAAAAAAGCTTCAGCCACATTAGAGACAGCATGGCGTTTACCACCAGTGGTTGGACATTACCCATGTGGCAGCTGTGTGGTATGTCCCTTTACGTCCAAAACCACTACGTTCCAACATGGCGATATAACACACACATTGGGAACATTCTCAAATTGTAACACACGCAATGTCGTGTATTGTATATGGTGTCCATGTGGCCTTCCCTATGTTGGTCAGACACAACAGCCAATTAAAGCAAGGGTGGGCCAACATAGAAGCCGTATCAGGAAACTAGTTTTGACAGCACCACTAGTAACACATTTCAAAGATCACAATCACACTGCAGATCAAATTAAATGGCAAGTGATTGATACCATAACCATGCCTGACAGAGGAGGTGATATCGCACAAATCCTACAACGCAGGGAATGTCACTGGATTGAAAGAATTGACTCCATTAATCATGGTTTGAATTCAGCGGATGAATGGCGAGGATATGTATCCAGTATCAGAAACTAAGCTGTAGACATTGCACCCCCTTTTTTCTTGTGAATATATCACTATGGCCTGTCTCTCTGGCTAGACTATTCAAGCTGTCTTTTCCATTGCAGCTTTGATATATTTTCCTTATTGTGTCTTGTATTACCTGCTCTTATGTACATGATTGCACGTTGTATATCAGTAATGAGAAGTCATCTTGTGGTATATATTCATTATGAATTGTTATATGTGAAAATGTAATTGTCTATTGGATCGTATATAAAATAATGTAATATTTTGAACATAAGAATGCTATACTACATATAAGGGAGCATTAGCCATTATACTGTCCCCGAACGTTATTCCATAAATATGCCTCACAGCTAATTCAGCTATGTCCAAGGGCTGTTACACGAACGTCGTATTAGCCCATACACCCCCTCAACTAACTCGACATTCTATTACAAGACCTTGCGGCGGATCGAGTTTTCGTTACTCTCCCCGTCAGGTCTGTAAGCGTCTATACCCGGAAGTGCAGTCAGCCTCCGCACTACCGATTCACGGAGACGCCATCGAGCGTTTGCAGACCCTTTCAGGTAAGATACCTCTCCCTTGATCTTTTGCCAACCGTATCCTTGTCACTGAGCACACCGTGTTACTCACACGATGTTCGTTTTCCTCACCAGGCACCGTCCTGCTGGAAATAATAACCCAGTACTTTGCTGCCGATTCTAGCACCATTGGGTGCGCACGCATTTTGCCAGGCATTGTCCTGTAGCCTACCACAATAAAAAACTCTCTGGAGAGCGGAATTCATTACCTAGAATCGCTGACCACGACAGTGGTGAGTAGTGTGTGCTTTACAATCATTCACACAAAATGAAAATGAATGAGCACTACCTTGTTTCCTTGACGCTAACCCCTAATTTTTGTCCTACACATGACAACAGTACCCGGCTGGGCTACCTGTAAGTCAATTTTATCCTTTCTACCACGCATGGGTGATTACAAGTCTCGATACAGGTACATTGATCCCCAATATACATTGATTAAATTACGAATTTGTCACTTCCCATACTTATTTCTCACTCCGTTTTAATTGTAGATGTCCCCAATTGTCCTGTCCTGATGAGACCCATATTCTCAAGGGTTGAAACGCCGTCGACGCTATAAGGAATTGAACCTACAAACAGTGTCTATGACTAGATATAGTCACTAGTTAAAATTTTCTATCAATATTTAGGTCACTTTCCTTTAATTGGTCATCCTATAAGAAACCGTTAATTGTATGTTTATTTGTGTGTTGTCAAGAACATTTTTTTGGTTTCATATGTATACACTTGGGACACTGTGCACCCGTAAAGTTTGTGTTGTGCTTTTCACATGTTTTTGTGACAAACTATCTATTGATTGTATAATTGAACAACGTATGTTTTGAAATATAAACATTACTGAGACTGATTGTAACTTGTCTTTGCACCTCTTTTCGACATCTACCTTTCTGTGCCATGTTAAATTGCTATTAAGCAAATATTTGAATTACTTATACAAATATCACACCACAGGAACCGTTGTTCCTCCCAAATATGACTTACAATAGCTGGGCTTGAAAAACCCCCAAAATGGTACTAGTACTGCAGGACTAGTACCTTAAAAAATGTCATCGACCTAACTGCAACCTACTTGACCTCCGTCTCCAAAAGCGGAGCAAATGTGATAAGATAACCAGATTTAAAAGCATCTTTATTGCTCATTAACTTTGTGAGCAATAAAAATGCCTTTAAATCTTGTTATCGTGTCACATTTGCTCCGTTTTCACAGACAGAGACCAAAAGTGGTTTTGTTTTCCTACTCGCCAGAAAGGGCCAGTAGGACCTAAAAACAGCTCAACCTTGTTAAATTTAGCTCGACTATGCGAGCGGTCAAATGGAATTTGAGCCCTGAATAGGCAAGGACCGAACAGATCTACAATAGGGTTCCTTAAAGTCATAAACATTCAGCTTTATCCTCCACCATGGTAAGTGTGAATCTTAGTGGCCCTTTCCATCAAGTTATGAAAACCACCAATGTCTTCTGGTGGAGAATCCACAGGTTTCAGTGTAGGAGTTGAAGGTGAAGGAATGAGATAATCGTCCCACTCTCTGCTAGGGTCCGTAATCTCTCCATCTTCATGGTCATCATCCGTGGTATCTGGATCCTGCTGAGATCTTGGTGGTGGAGATTTAGGAAGAGGCTCCGGCAAGATCTCCCTCCTTCGCACTGGTGTACCCGGTACAGAGCGTGGTCAAGGCGTAACCTCTGGAATTTCCTTAGAGGCCTGAGACACCGGATATCTTCTTCTATAATCTTCTAACATGACTTGTAGATCTTTCAATAAAGAAGATGGTACACTGGTCATATCCTCGTGATGTTCCTGGTGGTATTGTTGCTGTTGTTGGGGATGATCTTGAAATCCCTCATACTCTCCCTCTGAGTCTGCTTCCAGGTATTTCACCCTTAGCTGCGAAGGGCTACTAGCATATCCAAAAGGACCACCTTCATCTTCTTCCTCTGAGTCCTCTTCTTCTAGAAGGCGAGAAGGAACCAATGGAGACCCCTTACTTGGCGATGTAATCTCTGGTGTTATTGTTCTTTTCCAGGCCAAAAACCTTTTTCCGGGGTTTTTTCCTTAGTCGACGAGCCCGTCGACGAGATCGTCGTTGACACTATCGTCGACGTTGTAGTCACCGTCGACGTCGTTGATGCTCCCGTGGTCGTTGCAGTCGTTGACGATCCTGTAGAAGATGTGGATGAAACCATGGTCATCGACGACGTCGTCGACACGGTCGTAGACGGTGGAAGTGTCGACGGAGTCTTAGAAACAGCCTTTAGCTCATGCTTCATCGACTATGATGCCGCTTTCGTCGATGAGGTCATTTTCCTCGGCGACGCTCCCGTCGACAGTGTAGCTCCTTTCTCTCTCTCCAGAGAAGGTGTAGAGGGTGGCTTTTTGATAGTAATCTTGACCCTGGGAGGAGATTTTGAAGGCTCTGAGGTAGTTTTCTTTACTTGTTTCACCTCTGAAGCATGACCCTTCTCCTTAGCGTTGCCTGAAGGAGATTTTGAGGGACTGCGCCCTGGAGTGGTCTTTTTAGGGGCCTTGTCAGGTCTCTCACCTGAGGTATGAGCCTGAGATCTGCTCCTTTTTTGAGATCTCCTAGACAAAGATGACTCCTCCTCACTATCACTTGAGAGGATCTCCTTCCTGGCTTTAACCATCTGAAGCCAAAGTAGCAGTCTTCCCTCACGATCCCTCCAGGTTTTATTTGAGAAGGTTCAACATACCTTACAAACCTTTGCCTGATGGTCTGGATAGAGGCAGTATATGCAGACCTTATGAGGGTCATCTGTATAAAGTCTTTTTTTAGAGCAGGTGACAAAAGCTCTAAATAATCCTTTTTTCACCTTGTCAGCCATGGTAGAAGAATAAGGAATTTCAAATAAGTGAAACTGGAAAAAGAGAGAACCTCAAATCCCCGTCAAAGTGAGTAGAATTGAAGAGTTTGAGCAGAGCTCAAAGGAGACTCCCTAGCACAACGTACGGTAGAAAATCTGAGGGGCAAAAGGTTCTCTCAGGAGGGTTCTATAGGGTGAGGAGCTCTGATTGGTTCAGAGAAAAGTTTGGTCCTTTTTTACATAACCAGTGTAATGGGTTGCAAAAGGAAAATGGTCCTAGGCCTCTTTCAGTTTGCTATACTGCTACGCATTGCTTTTTTATATACCGGAGACTCCGTCTCGACGATGGGGAATGATTCAGGCATGTGAATCTATGAAAGCTCCAATACTGGAGTAAATACAAGTTCTAACAGTATGAACATATAGATGCAAATAGGAGCACAACTGCAGATAATGTTCTTTCAAAGATCCATAATGTGGTTCTGTGAACTGGCCAATGAGTTTGTGCTGCAGGAGATTGGGCCTACTTATCCAAGGGGCAAAATAAATGCAAACACCTGATGTCCCCGACTCCAAACAATATGCCCTGGGTGTCTGGTAATACGAGTTAAACACCCTGCTTCTTTCCTCAACCTCACATGCTTTTGACCAAGTTGCAGAAATGCAGAGTTGATTTGGTGGAGAAATACGAAAGATACACCTATCTCTGCAGAATACATCAAAAGCCTGTTTGTTGCAAGGGTTTCCACTGAAGACCAAAAAGAAAATTAAAAGAAAATGTTCCCAATTTGTCTTGCTGTTGGTGAAAAGGGGAACTACCTTTTATTGGTTGCTAAAAGTGTGCTTTAACTCATGAGCTAAAGATACAGTAGAATGGAGAACTGCAGACGAAAGGTATACAAAATTGCCCTGTACACAATAAATTTAAAGATCCAGCAGAATGGCATGCCCTTGCACAGGAAAAGTTATATCAACCAGAGGATTTAATTCTATAGAATTATATTATATATTGATAAAATGCTGCTGCAGATTGTGTACAGATGAATCAAATACTACTGATGTGTATGACGGAGAGTTTCTCGATGGTTTATGTTGCTGACGAATTTAATTCGCTCTCTAGTCAATGGGCATTCAACTCTGGTTACATTGTGTAATAATTGAAAACCTTGGGAAGTAGTAGCGATATGGCCCAAAAAGCTAACAAAGGTACCCCACAGCTATTGATACAGAACTGTCTACAGAGCACTGTACCCAAATCCAAACAGGACAAAACACCATACACATTTGCAATACTATACCTACTTCTGACAACGCTGTATAGCAATACAATGGCTATCAAACATGGGACTCCATGTGCTGGAATGGTTCAAGGATATGATGTAGTGGGCTCTGGCAGAAAATTTCAGTTTGAGGATGAATGGAACAGATGAATGAGTGGAAGAGGACCCAAAGGGGTGAGTGGAGATGTTAAACCAACTGGTGGATATCCTGTAATTAATGAGTACATTTAACATATGCAGTACGACTTGTCTAGGTTGGGGGTAGTCTCAGATATGCATGCATCCTTCGGATCTAACCACTGATCTTTGACACGGTGGAATAAGAGGGGCCCCCAATATGGACTCATGACAAATATACAAACGCCTTTGATTTACGGCTATGTAAGATTAATCAGTCATTGTGCATGGGCTGTTAGTTTGGTTGTTGCTTTGTGTGACTTATATTGGACAGCTTTAATTAAAAATTTGAAATAAAGATTGGAAGAAACTAATTGACATGCCTTGTGAAATTCCAACCAATAGCTCATGTAATTGACTGTGCAAGATTCCTGTGCTTAATCGATACACAAAATTCAATAAAAATATATTTTATGTCTGAAGAAAAGAAAAACATTTCGAAGACGACTCGGATTCAAACACTGTCTCCCTAATCGATCTCATGACTATGGCTGGTCTAAGTCAAATAGTTACAGGCCCTACACATCAAGCTGGCCACACCCTTGCATTTTTACTAACAGCGAACATACTGTGATCAAGGAGATTTTGCCACTAACATGGACGGTTCACTCAGCTATCTTTCAGCTGAACAACCCTTTCACGGATAAGGATACTAATCTAAAGCAACTCCCTAGGACATACCGTAATTGGAAACAGGTTGATGGCAATATGCTCAATGCTCAACTGTCTAATGCCCGAAATTAATTCCCAGAAGATGTGGAATTAGCCTCACTCCAATTCAATAACTGACTCATCTGTTGCCGACAAGGTAGCCATTTATAAAAAAAACTCAAATAAGAGAAAATCACCCACTGCTCCATGGTTTTCTGAAACCCTTAGAGCTAAGAAACAAGAGTGTAGATGACAGGAGAGACGCTGGAGAATCAACTAGAACGCCAGCGAACTCTCAAACTAGAAATCCCTACTGGCTGAATATAGAAGCCTGATATTGACAGAGAAGCGCTTCTATTTTGCTAAGTAAATTGAGGAGGCAAAGAAATCCAGGGAACTCTTTCTCCAAACTGTATGTACCTCCAGAAAAAAACAACTGAGCATTCCAAAGAGTTTTGCAATTCCTTAGCGCAACACTTTTTGAAGGAAGTGGAGCAAATATATGTCATTTTTGACACTAAAACACGCCCAGATGGGTGCGCCCTAGCGAATATGGTCTCTTCTAATGTTTCGTCTTTCTCTGAATTTAAACCAATTACGAATGATAAGATCACTACTCTTATTCAGCAGGCCCAATCAGGTTCTCCCCATGACTCGCTTACCCCCAATTTGTTAAAGCAAGCCCCTGAGACTTTGGTTCCTAGTCTTAACACCATATTTAATACCATGTTCATACAGGGTGTGTTTCCCTCCATTTGGAAAAGGGCATTTATTTTGCCACTATTGAAAAGAAACTAACCTTGATCCCACTGAACTGAAAAATTACAGACCTATTCCACATCTTCCTCTTCCAGCCAAACTGGTGGAAAAAGTTATAGATGAACAGCGAACTAACTATCTGTACAACAACTGTCTAGATGACACCCAGTTTGGTTTTAGGGCAGAACACAGTACCGAATCGGCCCTAATTAAAGCCACAGACGAAATCAGAACAGTTCTGGATGCAGGTGGCACTGCTGCTCTGATTTAGCTTGACCGGTCGGCAGCCTTCGACATGGTCGATCACAATTTGTTACCTAAGCGTCTGAATTCTATTGGCATCTCCGACAAAGCTCTCACATTAGTCTCTTACTTTCTGTCTGGAAGAATACAATCGGTAGCCCTGGGCAGCCACGATTCTCCTTCCTTTGTCCTTCCATGTGGGGTCCCACAGGGCTCGTCCTGGTGTCCCACTCTTTTTAATATTTATGTATCTGAATTAGCGACACTTTTTAGATCTTTCGGATTGACACTGACATCATATGCAGACGATACACAAATTGTCTTGTCTGTTTTTAAAAATACTCTGCCACTGATGCAAAGATTTAAGGATTGTATGCTGGCAGTCAGGTCTGGATGAGCACCTGAAAAGCTCTGTATTAACCGGTGATTGTCGTCTGGGACCCAACGACACTGCGCAGGGCAGGTCATAATACTGACCAGGATCTTTGAGGTGAAGCGGGCATTGAGCAAATGAGGGACCTCTATTTGGAGGGTGTTAATATGTCTTTCCAAGACTTTATGGACATCTATGGTCTGCCTGCTGGTATATTCATAACCAATTGCACCATTTAATATGCGTTGGGAGTCGCCTGGGGCAGTGAAGATGAGGAACCTCCCATCTCAGCTGCGCTGCATGCACGGTTATCCTCCGGATGCCCAAGACATGCCATCACAGCTCTCTACACAGCTTTGCATGTGGCCTCACCGGACCACATGAAGGGTGTGCATGCCTGTTGGGACGCAGTGTAACAGCAACCCCTGATGGACGGAACTTGGTCCCAGTATCTACAGTTGGTTAAGTGTGTATCCCGTATCGCCAGTTTAACTATGTAAATCAATCCTACCTCGGCCCTCACTGCCTCTAGAGTACGTTTCCGAAGCTTGCCCCTTGACCCAAGTCTCCATTCGCCCAAGCTCTTCAATCCCTTAAGGAATCATGTCTTGACTCCCCCATGTTTACTATACTAGGGGACTTTAACTTCCACTTGGAAAGGGCCGATGATGCCTGCACCTCAGCGCTGCTAGACACCCTTGAAGCCTTTGGTCTTACACAAATAGTCATAAAACCTACCTACAAGGATCATCACACCCTGGATGGGATCTTTACCAACAACCCTCTGATCAGTATTGACAAGATCCTACCTCTCACCTGGATTGACCATAGGGCGGTTTTCTTTAGCTTAAAAGTTGGGCATAACAACCACTCACTTTTACCCGCACTACCGCCGACCACAACACGATCTTGGCACAATTTAAAAGCAGACGAGCTAGCAATCCTGTTAAATAGCAGCATGCCTACCATGGGGGCAGATCCAAACTCTGCGGCCGATAGCTATGACAATTGGCTTAGGTCCGCCATTGACCAATTGGCCCCAGAAAAAAATAGTTCAACAACGCAGAACTAAACCCACTGCTCCCTGGTACAATATAGAGTTGAAAACTCCTAAAGCAACATGTACGCGCCTCAAACGAATATGGATGGCGGACTACAGCATACCAGCCAAAAAGAGCTATAATCTGCCACTCAAGTTCCAAAACAGCCATCATTGACGCCAAAAAGAGTTTCTATACTAGCAGAATTCAGGGGGCCAAAATTTCTACTAGAGAACTTTTCAAGACGGTAAATGCGCTATCCAAACTCCAACAAGGGGACGCTTTCACTCCAGATCAAGGGCTGTGCGACAAAATAGCTCTGTTCTTTCAGTCGAATGCCCACACAATATACCAAGAATTAGGGAGCCTGAATATAGGACCCTCCTCCCTGCAGTCATCACCCGAGGGGGAGTTAGTCTATATCTTGTAACCTAACTAACTTCTCCCCCCTGACCACCCACATGGTAACTAACCTGTTAACCTCTATTAAATCTCTTTCCCCCACAGACCGCTGCCCTCCAGATATTATCCATGGGGTCTCAAACAGTCAGTAAGATGCTCACCCCTCTTCTGAACACTGCCATAAGTAATGGAATTTTTCTGACCCCCTGGAAGAAGGCAAGTGTAAGGCCGTTCTTAAAGAAGCCCTCTTTGGATCCTTTTGTGGTGACCCACTAACGCCCAATTTTCTGCCCCTGGCAGCGAAGGTCCTGGAAAAAGCTGTCAATTAAGAGCTTACGGAATACCTAGAAAACAAAAAACTCTTAGATCAAACCCAAGAGTTTCCGATCAGACCACTTAACAGAATAGGCACTTATTATGGCCACTGAAGAGATGCGCTCGCAGATAGATGGGGGCGGTGGGGCTATCTGTTCCTACTGGACCGATCAGCCGTGTTGGACACGTTTAACAATATCGTTCTCACGCAACGGCTGAAGGCAGTAGGGGTTGGAGACACCGCCATTGCCCTGCTCTCCTCTTTTCTCTCAGCTAGAGAGCAAAGGGTGTGTTGGGACAATCTGAAATCTGGTAATGTTCACCTGCCTGGTGGAGTACCACAGGGATCAGCACTCTCCCCAACTCTGTTTAACATCTATGTCTCCCCTCTAGCTAAACGGATTAGGGACCATGGTTTCTCACATGTATCATATGCAGATGATACTCAAATCATCATATCCATCTCAACAACAACTAATCCACTTGCAGACAGATCCCATAACTGTCTTGGTCATATCATGGCCTGGATGCACAAAAACGTTCTAAAACTGAACACTAATAAAACCGAAGTCATGGAATTTGGTAATGGACCTTCAATCTGGTCCCAAGCATGGTGGCCCGCAGAGGCAGGTGCCCGCCCAATTCCTGCAACCAAAGTCAGGAATCTTATATGATGCTCAACTTAACTTTTCAGGACAAATAAACCAACTAACCTCTGCCTGCTACCTTCTTTTAAAAATACTTTAAAAATTCTGCCCTTCTTACCTCTGGAGCGGAGGAAAACCATAGTGGTAGCCCTCATTCTCTCCCGCTTGGACTACTGTAACGCCCTGTACATGGGCATAAACAAACATCAATTGTCCAAACTCCAATCCCTGCAGAATGTGGCTGCATGCACCCTTCTCAACATTCCAAAGTTTAGTCACATCTCGGACACCATCAGAAACTTACACTGGCTCCCAGTTGAGCCGCGTATTAAGTTTAAAGCTTTTTGCCTTGTTCATAAAGCCATGCAAGGAGGGGCACCTAACTACTTTCAAAAACTTTTCCAATGGCATGTACCTCGCAAGATGTTAAAATCGGCCAATGAAGCTCTGCTTTCCATGCTCAGAGTTAGAAGAACCAGGTGGGGAGGCAGATGCCTCTCATTTCAGGCATCTTAGCTCTGGAACAAACTTCCTCTAAACATCAGACTACTTTCTTCAAGATCTCAATTCACAAGCAAGATTAAAACCTGGCACTTCCCTCACAATTAATGACCAAGCCCTTCCTGACTTTCCATACCTTCTTGCTTTCTCAGCGCCAACACGCCTGGGCATTCGTGTGCGTTATAAGAATTTACTTACTTACTTTCTTACTTGCCCCCCCCCTGGCCCCGATGTGCCCAGCAGGAAGCTGAGTCTTATCATATGGTGTGGAATTTCCCCGTATTGCAACTAGGACTGGCACAAGGTAACAATGACAGTGGTGAAAATGGCACCACACAGCCTCACTCCTACGTTCCCCTCCTGCCAGTTAGAGCTGCGCCCTCGTAGAAAGGGAGATAAGCATTTACGCAGATTCATTGATCTTGCTTTCGTTCTGTTCAAACGTCTTGTGGCCATGGCCTGGAAGACCCATGCGCCACCGGACCACCAGCGATGGCTCCCTGCCCTCCTGACAAGGTTCATACTCTTCGGTGGCTCCGAATGCGGGGGACCTCCTTTGCTGGTGGGGAGTGCTAGGAAACTTTACTACTTAATGTGTAAGAGAAAAAGTATACACGCCTACGATGTGCCCACTTAGCTTGCACCTCATCTAGACTCATCTTGAGGAAGAAGTTCAAATGCATGCCCGGATGTATGCCCCGGATACATTACGTGAAGCCTACTAGGTCAAGTGCTACACTCTCTACTAGGATGAATGTATGACATTGTTCTGCATTCTGTCCATCAATTGTTCTTTAGGTCTCGCTGGTGATGCAGCGCGAAAGCGCTGTCGCCAGCGAGATCTATTGTTATCCACTTGCCTATGCCGAGGCACGCACCGACTGTGGTCTGTGGACACGCTTCTAAGACGCTCTTACGCAGATGCGCTTACACACACACACACACACAGCCAGCCAGCCCCACCCCCGCTTCATTTAGGAAAAACACACATGTGCGCGCGCACCTCCCCCTACCCCCTGCTTTCGCTCCAACTCTGCCTGCTCTCACCTGTTGTGCTTCATCAGCGCCATTGGGTGACACAGCCTGTCCATATCGCTGTGTTAGTGGGTGGCAGGCAGCTGGGGGCAGCAGAACGGCAGAGGCGGTGACAGGGTAGAACGGGGAGAGTAGAGTCTGCCTCTGCAGGTGCAGCGCATCTGGCGCCTAAAGCTACCCGTGTGTGCGTCACTTCCTGCAGTGCCCTCCGCCCGGCTCTACCGGTACAGTGGATGCTGGATGTGGCACTTGAGCTCCGGGGCTGCTGCGAGGGCGGTGAGTAGGACTCTCCGGGGGTCTGCATCCTCTGCAGAGGTGGGGCTGGTTTCTCCCCTTGTTATTCATCTGACTATCCAAGTGGCCCCAAGTCTAGTCAAATGAGGATTCTTTTTCACTTTGTATATCCCTGATTTTGCACAAATAAAAACATTACACCGTAAAAAAAAAAGCGCTTTTCTCAGGAGCAGAGGAAGACAGGTGGGTGTTACATGCTTCAGGGCTACAAGCCCACATTCCTAGCCTACCGCCCTCTGTGTTCTGCGCTTTGTTCTACAAGAGGGCCTGAGTGTGTGCCTGCTTAGTGCCCGCATTCTGTCTGGGTCAGAGGAGTTCCCGTGAGGTGCCATGCCCAGTCTTCTGGTGTGTTGAAGCTCTCTTGGCCCATAGAGAAGAGGGGCCCCTACTTGCCCTTGATGATCACTACAGTCCTTGAGCCTACGAGCCACATGCCATAAGCCACAAGCTTGCAAACCACAAGCCAGCTAGCCTCAGCACACTGTTCTCTTTCTCAGCGCCCAGTTGCAGCACTCTCTTTCCCGGATCCGGAAGGCAAGAGGCTGGAGCAGTACAGCAGTACAGACGGCAGTATTGGTGTTTGTGAGGCAGGAGGGCTTCAGCCCCGCCCCCCTCGTGTGTGGCAGCCCGGGATGAGCCAGCTTCCTCGGAATCCATCTATCGCCCTCACTCTCAATCTATCTATCCATCTATCGCCCTCACTCTCAATCTATCTATCGCCCTCACTCTCAATCTATCTATCGCCCTCACTCTCAATCTATCTATCGCTCTCACTCTCAATCTATCGCTCTCACTCTCAATCTATCTATCTATCGCCCTCACTCTATCTATCTATCGCCCTCACTCCATCTATCTATCTATCGCCCTCACTCCATCTATCTATCTATCGCCCTCACTCCATCTATCTATCTATCGCCCTCACTCCATCTATCTATCTATCGCCCTCACTCCATCTATCTATCTATCGCCCTCACTCCATCTATCTATCGCCCTCACTCCATCCATCTATCTATCGCCCTCACTCCATCCATCTATCTATCGCCCTCACTCCATCCATCTATCTATCTATCGCCCTCACTCCATCCATCCATCTATCTATCGCCCTCACTCCATCCATCTATCTATCGCCCTCACTCCATCTATCTATCTATCGCCCTCACTCCATCCATCTATCTATCGCCCTCACTCCATCCATCTATCTATCGCCCTCACTCCATCCATCTATCTATCTATCGCCCTCACTCCATCCATCCATCTATCTATCGCCCTCACTCCATCCATCTATCTATCGCCCTCGCTCCATCCATCCATCTATCGCCCTCGCTCCATCTATCCATCTATCGCCCTCGCTCCATCTATCCATCTATCGCCCTCGCTCCATCTATCTATCTATCGCCCTCGCTCCATCTATCTATCTATCGCCCTCGCTCCATCTATCTATCTATCGCCCTCGCTCCATCTATCTATCTATCGCCCTCGCTCCATCTATCTATCTATCGCCCTCGCTCCATCTATCTATCGCCCTCGCTCCATCTATCTATCGCCCTCGCTCCATCTATCTATCGCCCTCGCTCCATCTATCTATCGCCCTCGCTCCATCTATCTATCACCCTCGCTCCATCTATCTATCGCCCTCGCTCCATCTATCTATCGCCCTCGCTCCATCTATCGCCCTCGCTCCATCTATCGCCCTCGCTCCATCTATCGCCCTCGCTCCATCTATCTATCTATCGCCCTCACTCCATCCATCTATCTATCGCCCTCACTCCATCCATCTATCTATCGCCCTCACTCCATCCATCTATCTATCTATCGCCCTCACTCCATCCATCCATCTATCTATCGCCCTCACTCCATCCATCTATCTATCGCCCTCGCTCCATCCATCCATCTATCGCCCTCGCTCCATCTATCCATCTATCGCCCTCGCTCCATCTATCCATCTATCGCCCTCGCTCCATCTATCTATCTATCGCCCTCGCTCCATCTATCTATCTATCGCCCTCGCTCCATCTATCTATCTATCGCCCTCGCTCCATCTATCTATCTATCGCCCTCGCTCCATCTATCTATCTATCGCCCTCGCTCCATCTATCTATCTATCGCCCTCGCTCCATCTATCTATCTATCGCCCTCGCTCCATCTATCTATCTATCGCCCTCGCTCCATCTATCTATCGCCCTCGCTCCATCTATCTATCGCCCTCGCTCCATCTATCTATCGCCCTCGCTCCATCTATCTATCGCCCTCGCTCCATCTATCTATCGCCCTCGCTCCATCTATCTATCGCCCTCGCTCCATCTATCTATCGCCCTCGCTCCATCTATCTATCACCCTCGCTCCATCTATCTATCGCCCTCGCTCCATCTATCTATCGCCCTCGCTCCATCTATCTATCGCCCTCGCTCCATCTATCGCCCTCGCTCCATCTATCGCCCTCGCTCCATCTATCGCCCTCGCTCCATCTATCGCCCTCGCTCCATCTATCGCCCTCACTCCATCTATCGCCCTCACTCCATCTATCGCCCTCACTCCATCTATCGCCCTCACTCCATCTATCGCCCTCACTCCATCTATCGCCCTCACTCCATCTATCGCCCTCACTCCATCTATCGCCCTCACTCCATCTATCGCCCTCACTCCATCTATCGCCCTCACTCCATCTATCGCCCTCACTCCATCTATCGCCCTCACTCCATCTATCGCCCTCACTCCATCTATCGCCCTCACTCCATCTATCGCCCTCACTCCATCTATCGCCCTCACTCCATCTATCGCATCACCACAGCATCACTCAGCACCACCACAGCATCACTCAAGGGCGCCACAACATCACTATGGGGCACCACAACATCACTATGCGCTACCACAGCATCACTGAACGCCACAGCATCACTGAACGCCACAGCATCACTGAACGCCACAGAATCGATGAACGCCACAGAATCGATGAACGCCACCACAACATCACCCAGCGCCACCACAACACCACCCAGCACCACCACAACATCAATCTGTACAACCATTCGAAAACAACTGGTTCAAATATGTTGTCTCACTGTTTCAAGCTTTATTACAAATGTCACAAAAAGATGTTAATATTTCACTTCTGTTCTTGGATTTTCGTCACAATAAAATACACTGAACATAATCGTCACAAAAGTTATTTACAAAAGTTTAAGCTATTGCCATTCTAAATTACAATAACTTTTATTTAAGTATTAATTATTAAAATAAATTTAAAAAGCTATTGTTTTTTGTAATATCAATACATCTAAGTCACGTAAATACAACACATACTGCATTACAAATGCTATAGGGGTCACATTTGTGAAAGTTAAAACTATTTGCATTGTAAATGACAAATCTATTAATTTCTCTACTTTCAAAACCAACACAAAAATAAAAAAAAATGTCATTTACAATACCAATAGCTCACACTTTCCTAATGCGAGACCTATTGCATTGCAAATGCTTGTTTTGCATTTGTCATCCTGAGTGGGACGGGTATGCCCAGACATGGGTCCCGTGCTCTCCATGCCACTGGAGTAAAGCAATCCTGGCTGATGAGGGCTGAAAGCCCAAACCGGTCCAAGGATGCTTGTTTCCAGTCCAGGGAGGACCTGGCCTGGCAGTTCGGGCTGGACTGTTCCCATTGGGTGCAGGGTCAAGACTGATTTGCATATGGCTGGGTCCAAACTGGAACGGCACGGTGAGCAAAATCAATGATGGATTTAGGATCAAATCTCTGTACTGGGGTGAATGTATGACATTATTCTGCATTCTGTCCAATTGTTCTTTTTGCTCGGTCTAGTAGTCATGCGATCACTGCATCCCTTCATGAGCTACTCAGCGTGCACAGCCACCCCCTCATACATATGAAGCGTCCCGCTACTCCCATTTTATCCGGAGATGGGTTCCTCTACCGCCCCCCCTGGTGAACGCCTCTCTGGTATACCTCTTCACCATCTTCTGAGGTATGACTTCCTATCTCCTATGTGTAGCCGCATGAGCTTGTTCTCTTTTCTCTGCTTCCTTAGTTCTGCTGTTTTGGTCGAAATTATAGTGTTTACTAAAGACTATTTTGTAGCAGAGACAAAGGTACCGGCTGCTGCCATAGCTTGAGAGATGTCTCTTGCCGGTGCCGCATGTTGTGACAGTTCTCTGCCTGCTGAGCAGAATGTAGCAGCTGTGTCTTCAAATGCATAAAATTCAATAAAAAGATTTTTTTTAAAAATACATGGCATGGACGACTTAAAATAGAATACGATGCACAAGACTAGGCAGTAGTGTTAGAAAACCTGGCCAGAGGAAAATAAGAATCTCAGATAAAAAAAAATTCTTGATAAGTCAATCCAAAATTGGAATTAGACAACACATAAATTGGTTAACTCATCCTCCTTCACCACTTTCATTGCTGGTGGTGCGCCACATCAGTCTGTAAAATAACACACCTTCTCCATCACTGCTCCGATTATGTTCCCAAGTTCGAACCATACTCAGCCACGCCTCAGATCTACAACACACTTTCCTGCGCTCGTCATGCTGCACGATACGAAAGACCTACTAGGCCTCTTGCATCCTGCCCATACACTTCTTACCACAGCCTTGACCACCGCTAAGGTGTGCACCCTAGAGCACTGGAGGTTACCACAACTACCCTCCTGTGAAGAGTAGATGTCAGAAATGTACAAAATAATGTCCTATGAGCGGAACATATACCAGCTTCAAGACACATGGACCTCTTCTCTGCAATCTGGGCCCCATTCCTGGATCCCACCCCACCATGAACCTGTTTTCAGAGTTCCACACGACCCTGTTAAATCCAGAGCCACTGCCTTTCAGCTACCTATGGGGAGGCGAGATAGCTTCCTGCACCCTGCAAAGGCACACCGTTGATGGTCCATGACCCACAGGCACATGAGAAACCTATATTCCAATGCCGAACCTTTGGCGCCAAGCCCCTAAAAACTGCAGGTATTTTCCATCCCATTCTCCTCTACCTTTCCCCCACCATTATCCACAGGGCTCCCTCCCAGCTTCACCAGTATGCCATCTCTGTTCTTGAACCCAAACCAACTCAGCCGCACAAAATCCTACTCCCACCATTGCCCCCCCCCCCCTTGACTTCTACTCTTAGCATTAGGACCAGAAACTTGCCTTGACCCTCCCCCACCAGTTCTGAGCTGGCATGAGTGCACTACCCACACTAGTTTAATGCAGCTCCTCTCACCCCAATACCAGACAGGGTGCATGGAAATGCCCTGTGATCCTAGCCTATGGTCTTTACATTTCTTAGTCTTCATCTATGCTGTACAACTTGAATCAAGTTTTCATGGGTGCAGTATGTGACTTTCTTACTTCCTAGAATGGGCAGGTTTGGCCTGCCCTCAGCCTAGCTCTTCAGAATGCTGTACCAAACGGCAATTGTTCTATATGGCTGTAGTGCCTTAATACCTTAATAAAGAATTCAATTAAAAAACAATCCGGTATAGGTAATTTTAGGGTTTATGATTGGAAGAGGTAATTGGAGACAAGGTATTTGTGGGCTTAAGGGTAGGGGGAGAAGCAAAGGTGGTTAGCAGTTTTATAAAAAATACAAATGGGGCATTGGGGGAACCCCCACACCCAAAAATGAAGATTTGTTTTTGTTTTTTAAACACAGTCTAGATGGCAACCCTTCAGGTCCCTCCTACATTGCACAATGAAATAAATAGCACTTTATTGCAACTCTGGAGCTGCTTTTGTGTATCATAATGGATTGTTTTTGGACATCTGAAGCAGGCAGCCGGGAATCCTGAACTCAAGCCCGGTCCTGAAAGCCCCAAGTTAATGATTGCCAGCGAGCTTTTTTGGGCCCCCACCACCCAAAAAACATACTTATGTATACAGATAAATAATACACAAACACCAGTGGTGAAGATCAAAGATGCAACATGGTGCTAAATGCATTGGTTGTTTAGTCATACAATCTAGGATACTGAAAGCAGAGAAGAGATTAGATTATTATGAGAGCATTCAACTAAATCTAAAATATTGCCTTTCTACAAGCACTGGTAGACCAGGCCCTTCTGAAATGCAAGGATCTAGAAAACAGGTAAAGAAGGGAAAATAGAAGAGTAGGAGTCCTGAAAGAGGAAGTAAGAACCTGGATGTGGAGGGCTTTATTTCCACAATGTCCCCTCAAGTAGATGATCTGTCAGAGGTGCCATTAGACAGGGTTCTCAGAGAGGAGCAAGGTGACCCATCCACGATTAAAGGACAAGAGGCTATTTGAAAGAAAAGAACAAATTCCTCAAAGCGGTTTGGGTTATGGAGTCAGGATATTTCCTCTGCGCCCTACTGCAAAAGGTTCTAAATGAAACTAAGAACTAACTGCTAAACTCAGAGACAATGGAATATATGAGAGCTAGCCTTTTCCCTTCAGCATTTGAGAAAGGTAACACAACATACCACTCCATGGACAAATAAGACATTATGGACCAGCCTGAAAATCACTGCAAGTCTCACACTAAAGAAGGAGCAGGGGGTAAAAAAAATCCTGAATGATCAGAGGAAGGCCTGAATTGTATGGTTTGATGGGAAAGGTCACACTCCCAGTGAAGGAGAAATGAAAGAAAAAGGTGAAGAGTACTCAGTCTCATGAGAATAGTCACTTGCTTGTCACACAGAAGTGAATAAAGTTGAGGTAAAAAGAGTGGTCATGTATCTGTATGCCTCTAACATTTACCCCACTGCTAGATATGTCCTAAAGATATAGTAGCTCTATTGAAATGGAAAATAGCAATTCAAGTGGGGAAGTTCCCCCACTGACATATTGCTACAATTATCTGCCTTTGCTCAAGGGGTTGTTATACTTAAAAGTTATTTGAATTGTGGGATGCAAGCCTTTATAAAACAGGCTTTGGGAAGGGATTCACTAATACATTCTTGAAGAAAGTTAAGATCTCACACATCAACATAGACTTGAGGGGTGCATGGCAAAAACAGGATGAACAGATTATGATTACGCCTTTCTCACATGTTGATAGCTCAAGGGTGGAGTACATTTTTTAAAGCAATGCTCTCTCCTTTGTGGTACAACAAAAACAGGATTAATTTTGATTGCTAGCCCTTACCTGGTCAAAGTGAAACTTAACAGACTTTCAACTGAAAAGGCATGGAAAATGGCACCTATACTACTTAAAGATCAAATAGTTAAGAAGGATTTTGAAACACCTAACAAAAGGGCACTTTGACCTCCAAAAGGAGACAAATATCGTCCATAAGGGTAAAAGATGTTTTCAAAGTGGTGTTAATCAAAAAATTAATTGTCATGATAGCAGGACTTTGCATACCCGGCATAGTAAAAATAAAACAAATTGGAACCCCAAAACAACGAGATTATGGACAGTCTCATTCACAAACATTTAAGGAAAATGATATCAATATAAAGGGAACAAACATTTACTGTGATTAATAAGGTGTAACTGACCCTTCTTTTCAAGAGGCCGAAATAAGGTGGGGGCATGCACTTAGCCGGACAATGGTGAGGGAAAGTCAAGAGGGCCTACGTGATCTAATAAACTAAATTAAAAGCATATAGTGAATTGTGAGAAAGTTATTTCCATCAATGTACAAGGGAAAAGCCATAGTTACTGTCAAACCAGGGAAAAATCTGCTTTTAAGCTCCACACAAAGGCCTACATGCTGCCCTCACTAGTGATACAAATAAATCAATATGAGAATTTTGGCCGCTAACACCGGATGCCCAAACTGATTTAAACGGACAAGTCGGGTTTAATTAGAGATACAGGCCCATGACTAACATTGTGGCTGCCCGGTCAAGAATATCAAAATTCAGAAAGTGTTACCATTTGTGTTGCTGTTAGAAGCAGAAAAGGCTCACAACCAAGCACATTGGCACTTTTAAGTCTAGTCGGGTGGACTGGGACAGAGTCCTTAAGATTATAATGCCCATCGATCACAACCCCATGACTAGAATAGCCCTGAATAGCCAAACATCAGGAGCAGCACCTTGCAAAGGGGGGCCAGGCATTGTTGCCACTTTCCCCCCCATCTTATTTGCCTTAAGCATCAAACCTTTTGCCTGCCATATACAGCATCCCCAGGACATTATGGGTCGCATGATCCTAAAGTGACCTTATTAACGGATGACAATCTACTGACACCAAATGAATCCGTGCTGTCAATCCGAATCGGATTTTAAAAAAAACACAGATACTGCAGGTTGTCAAATTAACACAGAGACATTGGAGATTCTTCATCCAACGCATCCAAGTGGGAGTCTCATCCTTGGAGGGTAGTTACCTATTTCAATGTGTCAAGTCCCATATTAAATACCTGGGGGTCGGGATTAGGACAGCCATGTAAAATAGTTTAAGGCAAATTATAATCCCCTGTTGAATGAGAGACTCAAAGATCTGAGATTGTGGTCCTCTCTCTTTGTATCCTGGTTGGGATGGACAGACGTGATAAAAATCCATCTATGTCCAAGGGCCCTACACTAATGTCAGGCCTTACCAGTTGAATGTCAAGCCCAGGTCTTTGAGATCCTCATTAGATCATCTCTTCAAACTGGATGAATGTTTATATTACGCCTAACCACTTCATTGGGTAATGCATCCTGAGGAAGGCTACAAGAGATACAACCACTTTTGAAAATCTTTTCACCTCTCGCCTTTTCAAAATGTATCAATTCTAAAATATTGTAAACTTATGAATATTTGGTAGTTTTCCCCTGACAGGATACATTTCTTGTATGCGGAGAGGCCCAACTGCTGCGTAGTTGTAATCAAAGGGGAAAGTACTACATGTTTGGTGGAACTGAAATTAAACTGAAACCCTTTTAGAAAGATGTTCTGGGGGCATTCACAGTATTATTTGGTTCATTCCATCAAAGGCCTTTGGAGTCTTACAATTGTGATTAACACTCCCTTTATACACTTGTATTATTAGGTAAGACTGTTCTAATTTGTCATGGTCTTGGAGTGGCTATACTGACTGTCACTGTCTGTTGGAGGAGAAAAGAGCTCCCCATGAACTTGCACTGTGGTACACTACAATTTGGAACATATCAGCCATGGAGCGACTTTTATGGGACGGGATAACAATTTGAAGTCTGAAATAGTCGGGAAGCCATCGCATGCTAATGGGGCAGTCGGCATTCCCTTTAACACCCAATCTGCTAGAATTACATTTCTTTTCTTGACTCCCCAGTTCATATTTTTATACCTCAAGTCCAAATAGTTGGTAATAGCTGGACCGGTCTCAAATCTCATCCATGGCGACTGGGACAGTCTAATGCATTTTCCTTCTCAAGCAACAGAAATCCTGGACTTCCATGAGTGATTAAAGGGGTGGATGGCGAGGACCTGTTTTTTTGCAGATTGAATTCTTATCAAGGATAACAAAATGAGACATAGTCGTCATGTTTGTTTTGTATACATTCTCAATCTTTGCTATTAATGTGCTATATGAAAACGTTAACAAATTACATACATTTTCAAAGCACAAACATTTTTAAATATATTACTGCAAAACTGCATATGATTAGATAGCGAATTAAATGTATCTGAGTAATTGTGATGACATACGGTTATCTCAAACCATAATAAACATATTTGATTGCTTGTTTGATAGACAAAATGTTTGAGGACCAACTATGGACTCAGATACTCGGACTTCAGAATGTATGATATGATAAGTGCAATTGGTCTGCGGACCAAAAATGTAACGTTTATGTAACCACAAAAATAACAATGCTGTGTAAGCCTGCTAAAAGGTGCTTTCATTAATTTTAAGAACTGTAAACTAGCTGTTTCGTATCAATCATAATTATCTCTCAACTGGTCATACTATAGGGAAACAAGTAGACTTTATGGCACCTCATCCGTTTTGCCCAAAAAGGAAGGAGGTGATAGGGTGGGCCCTTGATTGTAGGATCCAAGTACTACAGGTTGGGCGAATTCACATTTACAATTTCAAGGCTAAATTAAGGAGCACGGAGTGGTTATAGCTACATGCATTTTTTTTTATCTCCGAAAACTACTTTTAGTTCAATTAAAAACAAGCATTTGCAATGCAATAGTTCTTGCATGCACGATGTTACAATATAACTATGTTACTCTGTCCTAGGAAAAAGGTAAGATTTTAGTCCCTTTTTAAAGGTGATAAGTTCCTCTGCACTCCTAGGAGATAAAGGTAAGGAGTTCCAGAGCTTAGCCGCAGTAAATCTAAAGGAGCGGCCGCGCATCCGAATCCTATGAATTCTGGGAATTGCCACCAGGCATGCCGAAGAAGATCGCAAAGATCTAACTAGTGTGTACCAGAGAAACATTTCCTGCAACGGGACAGGCCCCAGACCATGCAAGACCCTAAAAACTATGCAGGATGCTTTAAAATAAATACGCTGGTGGATAGGCAGCCAGTGGAGGTCAGTGAGCGCTAAAAAAGAGGAGTCAGAGCGCAGCCGAGATAAAGCCAGCTTGGCTGCCATGTTCTGTATTCGCTGCAGCTTATCAATCAAGGTGCTGGGTGCGCCCAGAAGTAGTGCGTTTCAGTAATCAAGCCTGCTTAAAATGATACTGCGCACTACCTCTGGTCTAGCTTGGACTGGAAGCATAGGAAGGATCTTACGCAGCGTGCGAAGCAGCATCATGCATGTAGCGACTGTTTTATTCACGAATACATCCAGCTGTAAATTCGGTCCGAACATAACTACCCAGGTTACGAGCAGAATCAGCTGCTACAACTACACCCTGGGACAAAGTGGGCCAGAAGTCCGCCGGCGGGGGGTACGGTCCATGGAGCAGTGCAGTACCTCGGTCTTAGAGCTGTTCAACTGGAGAGAGTTACAGCGCAGCCATTCCGCAGTGGCTGTCATGCAACGATGAAGTCTCCTGAGACACAGCATCACTTCCTTCAAAGGATAAGATGAGCTGCGTGTCGTAAGCATAGTTGACGACCGAGATACCAAAAGACTTAATCAGCATAACCAGAGGACGGAGATAAAGATTAAATAAAATAGGGCTGATTGACTGATTGATTGCAGACCCCTGGGGCACACCTTGCCCTACTTTTTTGATCTCTGATCTATAAGGCGGCAAGGCTACTACCCGACGTCTATCATGGAGATAGGAAACCAGCCAGTCCCGGGCCAGACCGGTTACCCCAGCTTCCTCCAATCTGCTGATTAGAATAGCGTGACTGACCGTATCAAACGCGGCCGACATATCGAGCAGCACTAGGAAGGCTGCCCGACCAGAGTCGACTCGCGAGCGAAGATCATCCAGGACGGTTACCAGTGCAGATTCGGTACCGTGCGCTGGCCTAAAGCCGAACTGGGCCACGTCCAAACAGGTATTAGTTTCTAAGAAGCTGGACAGATGTTTGGTGACCAGCTTCTCCAAGATCTTAATGGGGAAAGGAAGCAGCGAGATTGGCCGGTAGTTCGCCGAACAAGTGGGATCTAGCGTTGCCTTCTTCAAAAGAGGAGAGACCACTGCCAGCTTCCAACATTCGGGAACCCTGGCGGTACTAAGGGACTGGCAGCAGATGGCATAGAGAGGAGGAAAGAGTTCCTCTTGAAACACCTTCCAGAATCTATGAGGCAGCGGGTCCAAGGGAGAGCCCGAGGACACGCCTTTAGCCAGGAGGAAAAAGTCCTCTAAGGAGGGAGGAGGGAAGCTGTCCAGTCGTGCCTGTATCCCAGATTCTCCACAGACCCCAGAGATGATCGAAAATGCCGAATTCAGCCGAGACTGAGGGGTAGCAGTGGCCAGGTCACCGAGATTGCTCAGAATAGTGGCAATCTTGTCCTCAAAGGCTATTGCCAAAGAATCACAAAGATTGAGAGGCCGGGATGGTATTAGTGGCACAGGCAGGATGGGAGAGATCCTTAACGATTTTAAACAAGGTCTGAGACTTATTCACTGAGACTTATTCACTGCCTGCATCAGCGTCTCCGAGAAACTTGGCTTTTGCGCACTTAATTTGCCCTTTATAGTCCAGCAATGTCTGTTGGAAGAAAACTCTATCTGACTCCAAGTACTGTTTTCTCCAGGCCCTTTTCCACCTGCTTACACCGAAGTTTCAACTGGAGGAGATCTTTTGAATACCAAGGCATGGCAGGTTTAGACCTATCCCTTGCCTTCCGCCAGGGGGCCGCTTTGTCCAGAGATTCTGTAATTTGCTGGCTGAGGCACGCATAACTCTCCTCCACATTCCCTCCCAAGGTAAAACCCCCTGATAGTAGGATTGGTAGGCTAGAGTGTTTCAGCAGCATAGACCATTGCCTACTAAGTTTGGTGGAAACTCCTGTGGTCCCACTCCTCAAGGTGTCAACAGGGAGGGATAGGGTGAAATGCACACGGGCATGATCCGTCCAGCATTGGGGAGTTATGTCCCTGATCACTACCTGCCTAACATCTGCAAATACCAGATCCAAGGCATGACCCTTTAAGTGAGTCTGGGAAAGCACCAGCAGCTGTAGATGAATATTACCGCACGCCTGGGTCAGATCTCTATAAGCTGAATCCAAGGGCCCATTTGGTCACAAATTGAAGTCTCCTAGCACTAAAAACTTGGCATGAGTGTTAGAAAGATCGTAGATAAGATCTACCAGTTTAGGTAGAGCTGTCAGTGTTGGCAGGGGGTCTGTAACACAGCAACCCAGAGTGCAGGGCCCCTCCCTGACCTTTTAAGGAAAAGCCCATCAGCTCGAAGCCCCGAACTTCCTTTATGTCCAGAAGAGAAAAATCCAGTGTGTCCCTAAAAATGAGACCTAAGCCCCCCTCTATTCCCTACACAAGGATTATGCCTGACTTTATAGCCCGGAGGGCAGGCAAGGCCCAGTTCCACCACACTATCAGCTCTAGTCCATATCTCCGTCAGGAATAGGACGTCTAACTCATGTGATTCAATAAGGAGAACAATTTCCACATGATGCTTACAGAGAGATCTGACATTAAGCAAGCCTCAGGACAGTGTCTCCAAACGGCTAGCGGTGATATTTGAGCAACAGCTCGGGTTGGAGCGCTGATCGAAACGGGTAAGCTCATCTCTGGAATATACTAAGCGGGGATAGGCGGAAGAGGCGGTATTACCGGCGCTAGTCGCGACCTGTGCGCGAATGGGCGAAACGTGCTTACCTCTGGCGCACCTCCAGCTCGTCCGCTGCGCGCCCACGCTGCGCGCCTGAGAAGTAAGCATCTTAAATAACTAAGTGCAGGAGTCCTACGAGGAAAACCTCTAGCCCCCCAACAAAGATGGCGCCCGTAAATCGGCACCCAACCTAGTTTCCCCCACCTAAGATGGCGGCCTGAATCGCCGCGACGCGGTGAGCAGCGGGACCTAGATCGCCCTAAATCCCGCAAAATGCGGGGTGAGGAACAATTATAGTGCGAGGTCAGGAACTAAAGCTCAATATCGCCCCCAAAGTAGCAGAGGTAAGAGGCAGCGCTTGTATGCAAGAAGCAGCAGCGCGATCATGCAGGAATTAAAATAATTAAAATCTTAGCAGTAGCAAAGTATACGCGCTGCAGTCAGTAAGTCACGTAGACACATAGGGCTCTCACTCAACAATCTTTTGCTATTGAAAAAGCAAAACCTGCTGCACACTTAAATAAAGTTCAAGCAAAAAAGATGTCTCAATGGACATAAAGTTCAATGGTCACAGACGGAGGATTGGATCATCCGTGATTTGGTTCTTTTTTTATTTTCTGTTCATGGAAAAGCAAGCCGACACGTGTTTCGTCGCCAGAAAACACAGTTTCCGCTACTCCTCAGGCTGGGGGAAGGATACAAAATACTGAATGGGATACATGGTAATCTTAACATCACATGAATTTAAATGGTGACTGTAAACGTGGAGGTGGTAGGTGAATGACTGGTGACTATATTCAACAGTAACACATGAGTGGATGCACATCACCAACCCAGATGAATGTGAGTTCAAGAAAATAGTGAGTGCGATCATTGGTATAAATGTATAGTGGGACACCTTTTTTTAATCTCAGAATAAGTTTGAAGGCACTTAAATTAACTAGTGAGCTAGTATTTTATATCAGAATGTCATCAGAAGTGTTTCATACCAATCAAGATATTTGTTGAAAGTTGTCAGCTTAATGTTTTCTAATAAATAAATAAAATGTATAAGAGCTTAAATCCAACCATCTATATTCACTGGGCTGCTCAGTTGTTACTCAAATTATGCCACTTTCCAACACAGACCACGGGATATGTGCACATCTACCACTCAATACTATAACGTCCCTTTAACCTCTTGTTAGGTCTTGTAGAGGCATAGGCGGAGCAGCGGCGAAGCTGCTGGCCACGCCCTGCGAGAAATCTTGTTCTAAAAAGGGTACTGTAAGCCCCACCCCTCCTTTTCATTGGGTAGCATCAGCGTTTAGGGTAAACGCAGGCTTTCCATTGAAAAGGAGGGTTTTCAGTTGCCGCCCTGTCCGCTTTTTAGACAGCCCCTACGGACACCATGGCCTGTTTCAGGAACTTTTATCTGCTTGTTTATTTTAACAAGCAGATAAGAACATTCTTCACCAGAGCTGTGAAGCAGGTACAGAGAGCGGATGCGCAGGGGGGCACGGGGACTGCAGCTCTCCCTCCACCCACCCAGGCCGGGTTCTCCCTCCTAGCGCCTGCCGGCAGCCACTGTAGCAGGGGCTCCTCGCCCCCACCCTAGGCACCTCTGTGCCACTGCACCTGCTGCACTACCGATACCTGCACACACTGCTGCAGTGGGCTCTTTCTTCCCACTGTCCTGGTGCCACTGCACCTACTGCACTAGCGATAAATGCACACACTGCTGCAGGGGGCTCTTTCCTCCCACATGTCCTGGTGCCACTGCACCTGCTGCACTAATGATAGTTGTGCTCCGTGCTGGGAAAGAGACTGCAGTGGGCTTCTCACCCCCACCCTACGCACCTCTGTGCAACTGCACCTTCTGCACTACCGATAATTGCACCCACTGCCCTGGTGCCACTGAACTAATGAGAACAGCGACCCTGTGCTCCATGCAGAGTGCAGGCTGCATAGGGTTCTCACGCCACCGAGCACTGGGAGCATGCTGTGGCCTGGTGCCACTGCACCTGCTGCACTAAAGAGAACAGCGACCCTGTGCTCCATGCCTGGAGCAGGCTGCAGAGGGTTCTCGCGCCACCGAGCACTGAGAGCAGGCTGGGGCCTGGTGCCACTGCACCTGCTGCACTAAAGTGAACAGCGACCCAGTGCTCCATGGCTGGAGCAGGCTGCAGAAGTTTGTCGCGCCACCGAGCACTGGGAGCAGGCTCGGGTCTGGTGCCACTGCACCTGCTGCACGAAAGAACAGCGACCCTGTGCTCCATGGCTGGAGCAGTCTGCAGAGAGTTGTCGCGCCACCGAGCACTGGGAGCAGGACGGAGAGCGGAGGAGCAGGGGGGCACAGGGACTGCAGCTCTCCCACGGCCAGGCTCTCCCTCCCAGCGTCTGCCGGCAGCCACTGTAGCAGGGGCTCCTCGCCCCCACCCTACGCACCTCTGTGCCACTATACCTGCTGCACTACCTATAACTGCACACACTGCTGCAGTGGGTGCTTTCCTCCCACTGCCCTGGTGCCACTGCACCTTCTGCACTACCGATAACTGCACACACTGCTGCAGAGGGCTCTTTCCTCCCACTGTCCTGGTGCCACTGCACCTGCTGCACTAATGATAGTTGTGCTCCGTGCTGGGAAAGAGACTGCAGTGGGCTTCTCATCCCATCCTACGCACCTCTGTGCAACTGCACCTGCTGCACTACCGATAATTGCACACACTGCTGCAGTGGGCTCTTTCTTCCCACTGCCCTGGTGCCGCTGAAGTAATGAGCACAGCGACCATGTACTCCATGCAGAGTGCAGGCTGCAGAGTGTTCTCACGCCACCGAGCACTGGGAGCAGGCTGGGGCCTGTTGCTTCTGCACCTGCTGCACTAAACAGAACAGCGACCCTGTGCTCCATGACTGGAGCAGGCTGCAGAGGGTTCTCACGCCAGCGAGGGCCAGGGACTCCTTTATCCACTGACAATGTAACCTTTACCAGACGTCCATTACAACGCAGCACATTTACCACAGGTAAGCACAACACATGGTACTTTTCAACACGGGACTTAAACACACATATATATATATATATATATATATATATATATATAGTTACATGACAGAATATGTAGATGTGTGTGTGTGTATAGTATACTTATGCCATTTAAAACCAGCATTTGCAATGCAATAAGTCTCGAATTTATGCGAGTTTGAACTATTCACATTGCAAATAATGCCTTATATATTTATTTTCGATTTAAAAACAAAGAAAAAGCATTGTCATTTACAATGCCAATAGCTTTAACTCGTGTAACTGCGAGACCTATTGCATTGCAAATGCTTGTTTTCATTCTATGGGGTTTTTAATAAGATTCAGCCAACTCCCTAACTGCAGAGGTTAGCTGAAGTGGCCTCCTCTCTGGAAAGCCCCAGCGCCTTACTCCACACAGCCAGCCAAGCCCCTGCCGTTTTGCCATAAGGCCTGTCCTTAGGCCAGGCCCTGCAAACAAGACGCCCACCCCTTCCCTAGTAGGCAACCAATCCCCCGCTGCAACGGATTTGGCCGCAGGGTCAAATCCAGCATCACCACAGATACCCATCCCCGCTTGGACACCCAACGCAAATTTTGTTTGAATTTTTTTTTAAATGTGGTGGATACCACGGTAGTCATGCACGCATAACTCATGCTGTACTTGCTGAAGCTTATGTGGTACTGTGGGGGGCCGCTTGTGTGACGGCCCTTGTGGGAGTACCACAGTACCTAATAGGAAGGTCGGACTAGGTCCTGCAGAAGTATTGAGGGCCCAAACAAAAAAAAGTTTTCTTTAATACCTGTGGTGTGTTCTGGTGCTATTTGTAAAGTTAGAGCAATCCAATCGTCAATTCAAGATTAAACCATAACAGATCGTTTTTTTAAAAGAGTTATCTTTTTTTAAATGAAGACTCATTCCTGAAGCAGAGCAATTGGGCAGGTAAGGAGTTACACTTCCTAGTCGATAGAACCATGAAGGAAACTTCCCCTGATCTGGTACAACTAAACCTGGGAATGTGTGCAAAGAGGGCATCAAAGGTTCAAAGGTTCAAAATAAGCTTTATTCAATATTCAGCAAAGAAATATCATATAAGCGTACATTATTATACAGTATTTTAAAAACAAGATGATGAAAAGAGAAAAACATAGAATTTCAATTTAAAATTCATCAATTACTTAGGAGTTGGTAAAAAACACACTGTATAAGGAATCAATTAAAAACAGCAAAAAGCAACATTAAAAACGACAGTTGTTATCACCCATATCCTTCTAGGGATTTCCTAAATTTGATCAGTAATTTTAAAAACTGTTCCATTTTAGAGATCACCTCCCGGTCTTCAAGTTCTTGCAGACGCTCGAAGGCGACTTTACAGGACCTAATACCCCATCTCTTTAGCAGGGGTAACAAAAGGGCTTTCCTCAGAGACATATAATATTTACAGAAAAGAATAGTGTGGATGCTAGTTTGGGTTGACAATTCATCACAGGGGCATGGGCAGAGAATCTGTGTCCAATCATTACGTATGGGGAAAGTTACAAGTCGGAAAAATGTACCCAGTCTAAATCTGGTAAGCAACATCCTCGAGTAGCAGGAGAAATCCGAAGAGAGGTATAATTGTAGACCCTTGTGGGGTGTCACCCTTTGATAAGCCTTGATATTATTAAGATGTTTTTGCTTATTCCATCTAGTTGTTTCCATGTGGGCCATTAGGGTCTTTCTTAGGGTTTTTCTTGGGATGTCTTCCAATAGTGAAGGATCCGTAAACCACTCTGGATGCCCAATCTCCGTAAAGAGATTTTTGACATAGGTCAGCCATTTGGATTGGTTGACGGTTTGGCCCCTTCCAGTTTTAAGATGTCTAATATAACTTCTCTGTTCAAGGCGGTCTCGGGAGTAGTCCAGATTTTGTGCCAGAGGAGAAGAGGCTCAGATTTTATAATGTCCGATATGTATGGCAGATCCAATTCAATGTGCATCATATACACGGAAGTTGCTTTTGTGGTGGCCAAAAGGTATCTTAAAAATTGATTTTCCACTATCTGTAGCGATGAGATGTTTTTATCTATTCCCCAAAGACCAGCCCCATAGGTGGCAGTAGAGGCGCATTTTGCTTTGTATATGGTTATTAGTTGTTTCACAGGCCTCCCCCCTATTTTGCCCGCAAAATCTCGAAGTCCACCGATGGCTCTTACAAAAGCAAGTTTCCTCTTCTCTATTGCCGCTTTCCATGTTAGTTTTTTATGTAAACAAATGCCCAGGTATGTGAATGCCTCCACAGTCTCGAGTCTTTGGCCCTCAATGAACACGGGGCAAGGGATTTTTTTATGCCTTTTATTACATAGCATTGTGTAAGTTTTTCCTATGTTGACTTTCAGGCCCCTATCGTTCATGAACACTGAATGCAGAAACAGCTTTTTGTAGGCCCACTCTGGTCTGAGAGAGAATAGCCGCGTCGTCTGCATATAGCAGAATTGGGATCGATTGACCACCTACTTTTGGGAAGTCACATTCGATGTTTTTGAGATGTTCGCCAATGGCATTTATATAGAGGGAGAAAAGCAGGGGGGCTAAAATGCACCCCTGCCTAACCCCTCTATTGATGTTAAAGCGTGGCGAACACTCTCCCTTCAGGCCAAATCTGACTCTGGCACCGGCATCTCTGTACAGGGCTTTAATAAATAGGAGAATTGATGGATCTATCCCTAGTTGTTTTAAAATGCCCCATAGTTGGTCATGAAGGACGCAGTCGAATGCTGAAGTTAAGTCTATGTACGTTATGTACAGGCTTCGCTTTTTAGTATCGACGTATTTAGACATGATGAGGTGTAAATTGAGGGTCTGTTCTATTGTTCCTCTACCTGACCGAAAACCATATTGCAAGTTCGACAGTATGTTCTTATCCTCTGTCCAATTAGTTATTCGTTTCAGGATAATACGTCCGACAATTTTCATTAGGGTATCGAGCAGGGATATTGGTCTATAGCACGATGGCAAGTGTCTATCTCCTTTTTTAAAGATTGGTATTACAATCGCCTCAGCCCAGGATGGAAGTAGATCAGACGTATTTATGGAATTTAAAACAGAAGTCAATAGGGGGGCCCAAAATTCAATTTCTGCCCTGTACACATCTGCTGGAATGCCATCCGGACAAGGTGCCTTCGCAGGGGGTGTTTCCCTAATGGCCAGTTCAACCTCCTTGTGCGAGAATACAATTTTACTGGTGCTCTCCGGGGATGAGTTTAAGATTGATGATGAAATACAATTTGGTATAGAGTTAATTGCGCAAGTGGGTTTGCTATATAATTTTTGAAAATGGGCCGCCCACGTCTCGCCATTTATTGCCATGTCCAAACACCTCTCAGGGATAACTACCCACGGCAGGTGAGTATTGATAAGTTTCCAGAAGGCTGACATGTCCCCGGTTACAGATGTTGTTACCAAATTCTGCCATGCTTCCCTTTTCAGTTCCCTTTTTCTATTTTTCATAGCTTGGCGATATTGGATCCTGGCCTGTCGTATTTCTGGAAGTGGTTTGGGTGTGATTCGCAGCAAGTTCTTTAAAGACTTTAGAGCCATGGAACATTTCTTATCAAACCACCCTTTGTGTACAATAGGTCTAGATTTGTACTGGCGCGTCAGTAGTTCTTTCAGTGTAGCCTGGATGTTGATGAAGGCTTTACATATGTCATTGGGGTTATTGTTGTTAGAGAGACAGGTATGAATCTCCTCCCTCCTCTTGGTGACTAGGTTTTTGAGAAAATTAGTTGGGTTGATTTTTGTCCATTTAACAGTATAACCGTTTGTAGCTCCAATTTGAATTGGTTGAACATATCTTACCTCTAAGCTTTTTTGACCCGTGGTTAGAGAAGGAAGCTCAACAGATATAGACAAAGGATAGTGATCACTATAAGGGTGATTGAGGGTGTCCCAGCCTGATATTAGCGAAGCATGATTTTTTGAGAAGAATATAAAGTCTATAATAGAGTTCGTTCCTCTGCCATGAAAAGTTGTTTTAAGGGATCTTGGGGTGTGAAGAAGCTCATTTGCTAGATGTAAATTGAGAGAGGTCACAAATTTATTAAGCAGATCCCCTGATTTTGTGTGTTGGAGATGATTGAAAATAGCATCGGCAGAGTCCAGTTCATATGACTCATAGATATCGCAGGCATCTCTCGTTGTATTAGGGCAGATGTGACAATTAAGATCGCCCATGAAAAGTATTACACACTCTCCTCCAGAAGTTGCTTTGATCGTTAAGAGGGCTTGATGTAGGTTGTCCACTGCTTTCTCCAATTGTTCCACGGTCAAGTTGTTATAAAAGTTAACAATTAAGAGTGAGAGAGACGGGGCGATATCCATGACAATTATTTGGAATGAGTCCCTAAGTAAAGTTTTTCTAATCCTATTGGCAACTGCTACACTAATATACGTGCAAAGTCCCCCTTTGTGTCTGCCCTGCTTACTCACAGACGCAGGTGAATGAAATGTTTGAAAACCCAGTAGATGGATAGGAGAAACCACCCAAGTTTCCTGAAAGCACAGGATGGAATACTGGTTAACCACCTTAATCCAGTCTGGTAATGTGACTTTTAAAGAAAGGCCCGCCAAGTTCCAAGAGAGGAAATGCAAATAGGAAGTTTTATTCCTGAGTTCCATTAGTGACGAGGGAACGTTGTCAGTGGGTTTTGGGCCTAAACATAGTGCACCTTTAACTTTGTCCCTATCAATGGATTTTTCTCTATTTCCAGCCCCAATAAGTGAAATGTTTTTGTCAAGCCCATCATCCAGATCATCCTGAATGGCGTTGAGATGGTCAATTGATCTGGCAGCATACATACTACCCTGGTTTTCTTCTTTGCCTTGAAGGAGTCACTCTACATCATCAAGACCGTAGAGTGGCTCATAAAAGTTATGGCAGGGAAAGTCCCAGGACGGGTTTATGAATGGGGAAGGTTGAGCATACCCGCAGGGTTGTATCGTGGTGTCGGCAGTTGCCTATAATCAGTATAGGGAAAAGATGTCTGATCCCTTACTCGGTGCCTTGTGGGATATCTGTCATAAAATGGTCTTCTAGGCTGTGCCAGTGAGGATTTGTCATAGTAAATTTTTGCTTGATGTGGCTTAGGCGGCATTAGAGATTCAGGGTAAAAGTAAGCCAGAGGTTTAGGCGATATTTTAGAGATTCAGGGTAAAAGTAAGCCAGAGGTTTAGGCGATATTGGACCCTTGCTAAACCCAGAAAACCAATCTGTGATATGTGTTATGACCCTTGGGTCTTTAAATGTGACAATTACAACGTCCCCATCAATGTCTTTTGGGCGAATACCGACCCAATTTGTTCTTCTTACCATTATAATATCGCCGTTTATGTGGGGAGGTAGGGGTCTGTTCTCACTGAGCCAGAAAATCACCTTGTTTTTTAGGCTATGGTGATTTTCATGACCTCCTGTGGCGGATAATGGTAGGACCCCCGTTAATACAATAACGTTTTGTGATGCCTCGGGGGGAAGGTCAGCATACCTTTCGCGAGGACGTTTTTCATATTGTGCGGCAGATTTTTTTTTTTTTCTAGAGTGCGCTGGGTATTGCCCATTTTTGCCGAGGCCATAAGGGAGTTTATTTGTTGTGTTTGCGCCTGAGTATTAGGAGGCGCTTTTGGGAGGGGAACTGGGTTTTGTTTTAATGCCGTCTTATTAGTTGAATCTGATGGTTTGGTTTTTTGTTGGTTAGAAGGGGTCTTGTCATTCTTGGACTTTTGGACCAGGGACTTTTGTTCTTTATTAGTCTTTTGTTCTCCAGCTGTCAAAGAAGTGGGCTTAGTTATGGGCAAGGAGGTTTTTACTATACTCTGGGTTTTATCTCCATTATTGAAGCTCGTAGGAGCTTCTTGGGCCCTTTTACCAGCCTGGATTTGTGTCTGGGTTCCTGAGAGGGTGTCGAGCTGATTGCCTATTCTCTTCACTCTCTCCAGGATTGGTATTAATAATGCCTTGATAAGGTGTTCCGTTGCGTCCACAAAGTCCTTAATTGTAGGGGGCACGCAAGAAGTAAGTATTTCCCGCGGTAAAATGGATGTTCCCTCTACAATTTGTAGCAATTCTTTGGTTAATTTGTCCTTAGCCGATAAGTGGGTTTTTGGAATCCCTTTTACTGGGGCTTTTTTTCTTCGTTTTTTAGGTGGAGATAGGATGGTAACCTGTTTCTTTTTAGGTAAATTTTTGGTGGGTAAGGATTTGTCTGGCCTTAAAACAACGGGTAAAGGTTGAAACATGGTTAGCTTTTGTGTGTCCAGGGGGGACGGGACTACAATTATATCAGGTGGAACAAAGTCAGCAGTCTTTGGCAAGTTTTGAGTGACCAGATCGATAAGATCGATGGATGCAGTGGTTGTGTTATTCGCCAAGTGTAAAGGGGATGGAGTGGATGTACCATTTTTCGGGGAGAAATAGGATTGAAACAATAATGGAACGTTATCTGTATTCAATGGGTCCCCGTCTGTGTTTTCCAAGGTCGAATTTAAAGGGAGAGGCTCGGGTGAGTATCAAACCAGGATCTAGAAAGGTGTTTTTAAGTAGCTCTATAGATTGTCGCCGTGCGATGCGTCGCTCAGCCAGGGCCAGGTCTATCTTTTTCGCCCATTGCTTTGGAGAAGAATTTATCCAATGGACCCAGGATTTATTTATTTATTTATTTATTTTAGAGACTTGTAGAGCGCACGGCTACCTCCGGCGGAGGTGTCCCGGCGCTAAGATTACATGAGAGTCCCCAAAGAAAGTGACCAAGAACAAATCCCACTGATGGAAAAGGAAGACCTAAGAATACTGGAGACCTAATGATTAGTAAACAGCCAGGTCTTAAGTTTGCGTCGAAAAACTGGTTTGAGCTCCCTTCAACAGCTTTCGGTCCTTCGGTCCCCGATTTAGGCATCGTCACAAGCCGGATAGGTATATAGGTATATTGCTGTGCAGGACAGTGAATGGGGGTGGCCCAGCCCGGCCTTATTAGGCCTTGGAGGGCCGTAGAGGGCCCGCCCTTTGCCCGGGCTTAGCCCGGCGCTACCCCGCGCACTCCCGCGACGCGGGAGATGAAGGCTGCTTTTAAGCGCCTCCTGGCGCGCTCCGCCTCGACGCGACTTCCGGTCGCGGAGGCCGCTGGGAAATGTAGTTTTTCCCTCTCCCCCACACTGCGGCAGCGCTGATGTTGTGAGGCTGCGGCGGGGGGAGGAGGTACTCAACTGTGGAGCTGCAGCGCGGTCGGCGGAAATGGCGATCTTGCAGGGATTTGGCAGCCTGGAAAGGCGTAGTTTCACCCAGTAGGTTATTGTTGGATTTTAGGTCGTTCACCCACTCCTCCGCAGGTGAAGGCTGCTTTTAAGCGCCTCCTGGCGCGCTCCGCCTCGACGTGACTTCCGGTCGCGGAGGCCGCTGGGAAATGTAGTTTTTCCCTCTCCCCCACACTGCGGCAGTGCTGATGTTGTGAGGCTGCGGCGGGGGGAGAAGGTACTCAACTGTGGAGCTGCAGCGCGGTCGGCGGAAATGGCGATCTTGCAGGGATTTGGCAGCCTGGAAAGGCGTAGTTTCACCCAGTAAGTTATTGTTGGCTTTTAGGTCGTTCACCAGAGGGCATCATAAGATCTAAATGGTCTACAGGACCTGAAATGAAAAATCCAATCAGAAAGACATACTTGGACCCAATCCTGTAGAATGTGCAGTGGACTGTCAGAAGAGCATCAAACGGAATGCATTTTCTATTGGAAGCCAATGCAGCACTTTGAGATGATGCAAGCCAGTGTGTTTAGTAGGCATCAAAATAAGCCTCACATGAGTGTTTTGTATAGTCTGCAACCTACTTATCAGCTTTTCTGGAAGGCTAAGGTAAAGAACATTAGAGTAGTCCAGGCTAGATGTCATTAAGGCATGGACAAACGTTTTGTATGATGCCAGGGGTAAGGTATCCAAAAACCTTTTTAAGGTTCGAAGTAGTGCTACAAAGGAGTCGACAACGGACATCACTTCAGGTCGGAAAGACAGACTACAATCAAATTTTACTCCCAGGTTTCTAGCCACTGTGACGGGCTGAGGCGGTGGAGGGTAGGCAACCAGTTCTCCTTATAAAGACCAAAAAATCTATCTCAGTTATATTACAGTAGTACATGTAATTCCCGCTTGTCCACTCAAAGACAAAATCTGATACACCCCTCCCCCCAATAAATGCTCATGAAATCAAAGTAGCCATGTGTGATGCAGCAGTGGGAAAAATACCAGGCTCCGATGGGCTCCACCTGAAACTTTAACTGACATTTTTCAGTTATATGAGGCTCCAGTTACGGAGGGAAGGCAACTCCCATTCCGGAGGTAGGGATTAATCTTTTCTATGACTAAGTCTGGGCGTGATCACCTTCGGCCATTCTGCATACAACCCATTGGAAATCCTTAAAACTGGTAGCAAAGTCTTTAGGAAAATCATCAACGGGCAGATAATACAGATGCTTCCTAACCTAGGCAATCCTGATTAGAATTGGTCTGACCCACAAAGAAACACTTCACTGAATATTCTACAGAATCATGGAGATGGCTCCTACACCTGGCCCCTTTCGGCTTAGAAGATCCAACAGGTAGAGTACAAGTGACTAAGCCATCCTATAGCCCAACACCCTGGACATACTGTTTGGGGTCAAGGACAACAAGTTGTCAAGGTCAACAAGTTTTCATGTGTATTGTGTCCTTGGGACAAGTAGGCCCAACCCCCGCAGCACAAACCTGATGGCTGCCAGTTTACAATACCACATTATGGATCAGGGAAGGGTATTGCCGGCAGTTAAGGTAATATTTTTGTCCATATGTTAATGCTGTTCAAACTTGTATTTATGGTTCATTATTTGAAAGGCTTTATTATTAGGGTGAGTGCTCCAAGTAAATGTAAGCTCTGACTGCACTACTGACAGTGGTTCCAGTAAAAAAATGTGTACACGTTTTCTAAGTTTAGCCATATGCGGCTATGTATAATGTTCCCGCATGCTCTCTGATTTGATGCAAATATTTGCACAAGCTTCAAAGCAAGATTGATGATTCTTTGTTTTCAAAATAAAATGCTCATAAAAAAATTAAAGCAGGAAAAAAAACATTTTGCTATACTACTGTAAAATTGTGGGTACCATTTCATTGCCTCATCATTTAGTAACATGTGTTGTTGCATGCTACTATTTCCCAAACATATCCATAATGGAAAATTAGTGTAGCCAGTTTCAATAAGATTATGGGAAACAACAAAACAAGCATTGGCAAAGCCAGTGGGTCTGAAATTGGTGGTCAGCTTTTAAGTTTTGTCCTTTTGGCATGGTTTTTGTAAAACCTTATTGGTGTGGGAGCTGCAGGGCCCTCGTCATAACAAACATTTGCAAAAGCAAAAAATGTTTTTGGTCTCAAAAAGCACACACTGCCACAGTGGTTATTGGCACTGAACAAAACTACTTTGTGTGCTGATGTTTCCTTGTGAAAGAGCAGAATATAGTCACTTGCAGTGAAGCCGGCCAATATGGAGAGAGAGAGAGAGAATTTTAATAAACGCATAAGGTTAGGGTCAACGCCAGACCAAATTAGGTGCCCAATTATTAAAGAAAGTCTCAAAAGTGCACCCATGGTATATGTCCTTGCATTCAGTGTAGCTGTACGGCTTTCATGAATTCACAAGAATTTACAGAAGACAAGAAATAGTACTCCTTGAAAATATTTGTGAAATGCATTTTAGCATGAGCAAATATGCATGTGTAGATTTGCTCATGTGAAAATCTGAGTGTTTTCAAGTTCACGTTCCCTCCAACCACTTTTTCCCCAACTCTGAAAGAAGGTTTACGTCTGCCATTGTCAGGAGTAAGTTTCAAACATTTATCAGTATGGGAATGATTAGAGAAAAGTTGTTGAAAACACTTAACCCCTTGACCGCGGTGCTGGGGAAATGGAGAGGGGGCGGGGTTCGGACTGCCAGGGGCCGTCCTCCACACACACCCATCGTGACGGCTCCCGGCCATCACACGTGGCGGCTCCCGGCCAGCACGCGCACACAAGGGGATAAAACACACAAATTAGTAGGTTTGCACAGACTCAAACTAGCATTATAACCCTGGAACTATTGCTTACGTCTACCTTCAGCCCCAGTATGTAGATTTGCAGAAACATGGCACCATAAGGAGATTGCAAGTATTCAAACAATACTATGGTATGAGCCCTGGCATAATCGGAGAGGCTATATCGGAGCTCCTATATAATGAGATTGCTGCCATAATTTGTCGCTGCACTACATGACACCAAAGGGACAAGTGCAAGTGGATTTTGTTACAGGACAAGTAGATTTATGAAGCAACCTGCTCCATGGACAAGTAGATATTTTATTAAATTCCACAACCCTGTATCTATCTTCTCTGCTTTGCACTTTTGCCATGGAACCTATGGCAGTTAAATTGATCCAGATAGGAATATTTGTAGTATTCCTTAACAAAACCGATTCTATGCCATCTCATTGAATGCAGAGGGCATGCTAATCTAAACAATAGAGCAGCTCAAGGTCATCAGAGAGGACCATAGGGACATAGGTCATGTCATGTCAAGCATTTGGTAAGGCTTCTGCGCCCTATGTTAACTGGTTCAAGTCCTGTATGTTTCCTCTGCCCAGAGAACCCCTGCTGTACAATTCACTATGGGTGGCAGGATATGAACATTAACAAAAGAATCAACACACCTTAAACATATTCCAAGAAAGAATTGGACAAATGTAAAAAGTGACCACACATTGATCAGAATGCTGGGAGGCATGGCTACAATAAGATTTAGAAAAGCTAAGAGCATTAAGGGTTCTTTAGTACATAGCCATTTTAAGAGAATAAAAGAAAAAGAAAGGTGGAATGCACAAACAGATTTTTTTGTAATATAAACAATGCACTATATGTCAGTTTGCTGTAAATAACAAAGATTCAAATGAGAAATGGAAACAAGAGAAATATGAAAAGGAAAATATTATGTAAAAGTACATTTGTAATTTACATCTTGAAATGTCCATGTGACCGAGCTTATGTTGGAAGTATTACAAGTGTGCTGGATCGATAAAAAAAAAGGGGGTACCAAAACACACAAGGGCAACAACCAACAAGAATAGAACATGTCCCGCTGCAAGACACTTTGAAATACAACACAAACGTGACTGGAAAAAATGAGAACCTTTAGAGTTGACATGGTGGGAAAAAAAATTGAAAGAGAGGGTAATCGAGAACTAGCACTGCATAGACTGGAATTGTGGCATATCCGGAGCACGAAGACAATGACCCTTAAAGGTGTAAATCAGAATTAAGACCTTTATGTACATCTGCTTTAGTTGTTTTGCTTTCATTATGTCAGATTACATTACAGGTTGATTTTATTGTGTCAATATTCCATCCCACCCATAAGTGGTAAGGATATATATGGATCATAACACTAACGACTGACCACTAGAGGAGAAGATTAATGACCTGGGAGTCGAGTTGAAATGATCAATAGGTACAGCATAATTAATAAAGGGTAATTGCAACAACCACATTATCAAAGCCCACCGGAGGGCATGAAGACACCACCTTGTGGGGGCTGTGAAGCTAGCTTTTTTAGTTTACTCCTCACTTCTCAGTTCACACTGACCGGCCTCCTGGTGTACCACCCCCCTGGTGCAGCAGGGCCATGGGCGGTTAATTTTCCTGACTTCATTGCCCCCTATCTACTAAATGCAGCCAATTTTACCACAGTGGGTGACCTTAATGTCCACTTTGACGATCCTCTATGTAAGCTTGGATCCCGCCTGATGGCAGATCTAGAAGGCATGAACTTACCACTTTGTAACTTGGGCCCTACACACCCATTTTTTCTAATTTGTCCAATATTCATAGTCAAAAAGCTCTGCCCTTACTGTGGTCAGACCATTTTTTGGTAAGCTTTAAATTGGTGTTTGAGTCACGGCCTAATAGTTCGGCCACTCCATCACTTAAAAGTAAGGAATAGGAATTGGAAGAAACTAGATATTGACTCCCTTAACCAACACCTGTGAGCAATATTCCCGATTCTTCTCCCATTCAGATCTCGGATGCTGCCGATTTACTGAAAAATTAAAAATTGAAAAAACAAAATGTAAGGCTTTAGAAAGATGATGGAGGAAGGATTATGCCCTGGAATCTAAGCTGCACTATAAAGATGCCAGGAGAGAATATAATTCATTATGAAAAACAGCACATGTGGAATATGTGAACAAAACTATCGCATCATCACGAAAAAATGCAAAAGTCCTGTTTAAATTAGTCGGGGAACTCTGGGGCGCAACTTGTCAGACGATTCCCCGGCACTTCATGAAACACACTGTGAAGCTGTGGCCAAGGTTTTTTATCAAAAAAGTTGAAAAGATCTATGCGGATCTTGGGTCGTCAACTACTAATAAGGAACAGCACCCAATAAATCCCTCCCCCATTTCTGATCACAACAAACCAACCGGGCCTTCTGACCCGGCTTTCACAAAGATAATAACAAACTGGCAACCCTTAGACCCTCATTCTTTCAAGGCCATTCTAAATAGTCTTAAATCAGGCTCCCCTAATGACCCACTTCCAGTCAATATCTTGCAAAAACTAGAATCCCCTCATTAAGGATCATCATGGATCTACTTAATGCCTCACTGAAGGAAGCTGCCTTACAAGCAGAATGGAAACACGCAATGGTTCTTCCTCTTTTGAAGAAACCAAATGCGGATCCAGCTGAGCCTTCCAACTTGCATACTATTTCTCTACTCCCTGTGTTTTCTAAGATACTGGAAAAGCAAGTGAACCAGCAGCTCACACCATATGTTGAATGCAATAACATCTTACATGGATCTCAATCAGGCTTTAGAGCCGGCTATTCCACAGAGTCTACTCTCCTAGGAGTTACTGAAATAATACGCTTGCTATTAGACAAAGTGGAAACAGTGGCAGTCATCTTATTAGATCAGAGTGCGCCTTTGACACGATATCTCATCCTACCCTTCTAAAAGCACTCCAGTCCTCAGAAATTGCCGGTCCAGCTTTGGAGTGGATTAAAAACTTCCTAACGGATAGGACTTTTCAGGTCTAATCTCCCCGGATCTGCTCCAAGACCTATGCATCTCCCTATGGAGTGCCACAAGGATTGATGCTATTCAATCTTTAGGTCAGCCCTTTAGCCACTATTGCCGAAGAGGCTGGGTTGTCAATCTTCTCTCATGCAGAAGACACCCAGCTTCTCTTTTCATTATCCGCCAAGGACAAATATAGTGTCTCTCCTCTACAGAGAGGGCTTTACAAAATTGCCAGTTGGATGCATTCTAACTGGTTAAAGTTAAATGGAGAAAAAACTGAGGTTTTGATCATGGGGAAGGATAAGAATCGTTGGTGCCCACATTACTGGCTGACAGAAATGGGTGCACTCCCTAAACCAGCACAAACTGCATGCAACTTAGGTATAGTGATAGATGATCAGCTGACAATGAAACAGCAAATAACAAAGATTCTTAAATGGCTCCGCAAGATACTATGGATGCTGCCTGAGTCCACTCAAAGAGTGGTTATTCAGGCCCTATTATCATGTCAAGGCTTGATTATGGCAACGTCCTTTATCTATGAGCCAATAGGGAGCTAGTGCACTAGTTGCAGGTGGTGCAGAATTCTGCCGCCAGGTTACTTCGCCATGTACCGAAAACATCCTCCATCACAGGCACTTTACGGGATCTCCACTGGTTCAGGATGGAGCACCGGACGACATTTAAAGCCTTATGCTACATGCACAGGATTAAGCTAGGCACATCACCCCATTATCTATGTTCACTAGCACAGACATATCGCCCAACTCCTCTACTTCGCTCCTCATTCCAAGCCAATTTCAGAGTCCCTAGATTCAAACTTTCACGCATGGGCGGACGCTCATTTTCGTATTTGGCCCCAGTGCTGTGGAATTCACTCCCTTCCCTACTCCGCCACGAGGTTGGTCATAAAAGCTTCCGCAAAGGCCTCAAGACCTGGCTATTCAACCAGTAAGAAGCTGTTTCTGGTCCGTCTGCAATCTGTCCTGGGCGCCAGGAAACCTCTGGGTAGCTGTGCGCCTTATAAATTTAATTTAATAATGAAATGAATGAAATTGAGAGGCAATGCACATATAAAATGGCTGTGCTGAAAGCCACACAAGATTTCTAATCAAATGATTCACATAGATCTGTACATGATTTAACTACACTGATAAATAAGGGATAACAAGAATAGTATTATACTGAACATGTAAATTGGATTAGAGCAAACGCAGAAAAGGGTTCGGACTCCTAAAACTGATCCTAATGAACGGACTTAACTAGTACTATTGGATGGAAAAAGGGTCTATTTGAATACATTTGTGATTTAAATTGTATATTTGGCTTTTAAATCACTAGTGCACCCTTCAGGGAAAATATGGACTGCATCTCCCAGAACTCAATATGATGTTATTTAGTAAGGATCATGGTACTAGAGATTATAAAAAAAGGTGCACAAAGCAATTAATTTTCACGGTGAACAAGACCAGTAATGGGCTAAACGAGTTAGTAATTGTGTGCTTCGGTGAAGAAATAATAAAGCAATTTACCAGCACAGTGTGAAATTCATAGCAGCAAAACTACTTGGATTCAAAGATCCTAACATATAATTCATATATAAACTCACAAAAAAGTAAATTGTAGGATAAAATGACAACTATAAACACTCTGCAAACAGTCCTCTACTGCCTAGTGTCGAAATACTTTGCCCTGTGATGGTGTGGAATAAGTGATAAAGACACGAGGGTTCAGTAGGTGACTATCAACAATCCTCAACTATTTACAGCCAACTCAAAGAAAGTGATCCACCACAACTGAGATGGAAACACTCCCTTCAGACAAGCTCATAAAATAATAAGGACCATTCACGAACAAAGAAAACTTTTAGGGTGAAAAGACATCTCTTACTTTCAGGCAGAAGCAGGCAGCAAGGAGAAGAAAATCTCGATATCATGTTTGACTCAACTTAGCAGAGAATCAGAAATGCATCTGCCTCCAAGGAAATAGTTTATTGTTACAGACTACACAGATCGTATGAACAAGTTAAGGGTAAAAAAAAACCCTACCAACCCTTATGTGAGTCACCTCCAGAAAAAATGTATCAATTACTGACCCGCTGACAGGCGGGCTTTACTCACAGATCTGTCAAGGCTCCCTGCAGCGCTGCTGCCTCGCTGTTAGGAACAAGCAGAATGCGAGGCACGTGCTGTAGTGGAGAGCTGCCGGACAGGCACCCTCAGGCTCCCCCCCCCTCTAATATTTTCAACAACAAAAAATTAAGTCAGGTCACTCATCAAACAACATATCCTCTAAAATTAAGTGCATGTATACCACAAAGAAAAATGTGAGGAGAGATGAGAAAGTACCTCACGTCCGCACCATCAGAGGAGCTACTGGCAGGTTCTCACCAGCTTGCCCAAGTTTTTGTCATTATCGGTAACTTTCTCATATAGAAAATAAATTGTGTGTCCAGTAAAAGGAAGGTGTCAAAAAGAATACAGTGTGATCAACATATCACTAAAGAAGACAGAAAAGAAAATAGAGACCCCGTGAAAAAAAGACAAAGTGTCTCAAATAAAATTGAGCTAAACTCGCATATATGGTTGTACCCTTTTTAATCGAAGTGTGAGTTTTCTCAACATTAAAAACACAGCATGTTGTAAACCACTTCAAGGACGGCCAACATGTTTCATTGCCTTTGTATTTTTGCGGCAAATTCGTCAGGGCAATAGAGGTCAGCAATCACCTCCCTGGACATCTGAAATTGAATTACGAGTGACAAACAAAAATAAATTATTAAAAATTAGAAACACCCCCATTCGCAGCTTACTTCAGCGCAGGTATTGGTAAAATGAGAACACGGATTGTGACATAGCCCCAAATCCTGTCCTACAGAGATCATAAAATTTACCTAGTCATGGGAGCCATGGGCCCACGTACCAGCTCCCACTCGGTCGCGATTGTGTATATCTCTTATACTTGATCCCTCTCAAACAGCACAGCAGTTGTTTATAGGTTCATCTGTGGAAATACACACGTCATTATATACATCTAAAATTGCCCCTCGATGTATCACAGCATTGTCAGTTTTGGTTCCATGGCTGGGACTTGGGCCAGGTTCGATCATTCAGTACAAAAGGTGTATGCTATCATGTCCCTATGTTAACTTAATTTCTGGAGGCTCACACTCAATAACCAAATTTCAGACCATACCGCAAGGCACAGTATTATAAAAATATCCTCTGACTCATATTCCGCTAGCGTTTCTACGACACAGACATCTCCTGATGAACACCTACACGCACACACCTACCTACCCACACACGCACACACCTACCTACCCACACACACACCCCTACCTACCTACCCACACACACACACCTACCTACCTACCTACCCACACACACACACCTACCTACCTACCTACCCCCACACACCTACCTACCCACACACATACCTACCTACCCCCACACACCTACACACACACACCTACCCACACACACACACACCTACCCACACACAAACACACACACACACCTACCCACACACAAACACACACACACCTACCCACACACAAACACACACACCTACCCACACCTACCCACACCAACCCACACCTACCCACACAAACACACACACCTACCCACACACCTACCCACACACCTACCCACACACCTACCCACACACCTAGCCACACACCTACCCACACACCTACCCACACACAAACACACCTACCCACACACAAACACACCTACCCACACACAAACACACAAACCCACCCACACCTACATCTACACACACCTACATCTACACCTACACATACCTACACACACACCCCCACCCCCACCCCCACACACAGCCGCCCCCTCCTCCTCCTCCCCCTTCCCTCCCCCTTTTGGGCAGCCCCCACCCCAATATAAAAAAAAATGTAATGTCCCTGGTGCCTACAGGGGGCAGTTCTGGGGCTATTTCTCCCACCTGCCTACACAGGGGGTGGGGGGGGGGGGGGGTAGAAAGACTGGGGAAACAGTAGTAAGCAAAAGCCCTTGCCCACAGGGCCAATCCCCCTCCCTGGTGCCTAGTGGCTGGATCCCTAGTTAGGGATCACCATCCTGAGGCGATCCCCAAGCAGGGATCTACTAGGGAGGGGTACCATTGGAAAGGGGAGACAAAACTTTCCACACAAAAAAAGTTCTTCTACCTCAACTCGTTTCTTGAAAATGTTGGGGTTATCGGTCAAGCGGAGACCAAGAAAAAGGGCGGTTTACAAAATGCTTTTTCTTCATGCAATTTCCATATAGAATTTTAGACTCCAAAATCCGTAAAGGTAAAAATAAATGTAAAATCACAAATCCACTACTATGTAACACAACGTAAAATCTTATTCTGTAAGCATACCTTCCCACATGACATTTTAACCTGAACACAATACGCCTTATGAATAAAAAACGTAATACGAACCACAAGAAACTGATCAAATTAGAAAAGTTTCATTAGGCATATACTCTGAAAGAGTATGTTCTGTGAACAATAATGTCTCTTCAGGTTCCTTGTTAACATGCCAGATTTACCAAATGAGAACGCTTTTTGGTTTAACTACAGAACTTTAGACAGCACTACAGCTAAAACAGCTGAAAAAAATTACACCAGCTTTGTGAGAAAGCTAGATATTTACCCAACTGTGCATGAATACCGATGTGGCTAAAATGAGCACTGTAACCCACAAATGGCACGCTCTCAAAGAAGGTGTGACATAATTAGTGTCCTAGGGAAAAATATTACAGGAAGAATCCTAAAGCTAATTCAGAATCCATGGATCAGAAGTTAAGAGAGTCTTGTTGAGGATAGAGTAAGACCTTTTTTAAGGATGAGATCCCTCATTCACCCGAGGGTGACATGCTTCATCATAAGGCTCCCTCCTCACAATGGGTCCACAAGGTCCCAAGTGAAGGCATCAACTCTCCAAAAATGGCGGGAGCGTGGCCAGCCACCTAATCTGGCAGTCGGGGGGTTGGGGGATACGAAATCCTGAAAACTGCTTGAACACGGACACAATATCACCCGTTAGACAGTATCCTTTTTGATTGAGCTGATGGAATTGTGCATTTAGCAATGTATATGATACCTGTATTATGATCAGTTTTGTTATTGTTTCCCATTAGGTGCATATTAAACAGTAATTTGGACTAGTAAAAATCCACAAGTTTGTGATTAATCCCAGATATTCGTATTTAGCATATTATAGCGGACCCCCTGGTCTCACTTATAGAAACCTTTACTATAAAATGCACTGATGAGTATAGCTTGAGAAGTATAATTCCCCCCTCCCCCTGGCCCAGTAGACCTACCAGAGACAGCAGTGTAGTTGGCTACAATTACCCCCCCACTGGTCTATGCTTTTTGTATGTTTTCGTTTTTGGTTCAGCATTATTTATTGGCTGCACTGTTTACAGTTAGTTTGCAAGGGATGGGAACATCCTGGTCTGCACATACTCATTAGCTCCGCACTGCATGGAGAACCCCACAAGTAGTAAATATTTGTCTCATAAACAAACTGGCTCAGGCACATACAACCTATTGAACTGGAGTGTACGGTGCTAGGGGCTGTGAGCAAACAGCACAGAGTACACGCTTACCTCCTTAGGAGGAGGGCTCAGATTGCGTTTTTACAGGAGTCCCATCGAATGGAGGCAGAGGCGTTGAAAACTAAAACAAAATGGGGAGGCCGCTTGTTTAATACTAATTATTCGGCCTTTGCTAGGGGGCAACCATTTGGATCCGCCATGGAGTCCCGTTTGTGGAGGTGGACAGATGTACAGATGATCACGGGCGATATATACTTGTGAAGGGCACGTTAGATGGTCTACCCGTAATCCTTGGTTGCATATATGTGCCGAATTTTGATCAAGACAAATTTCTCTCTGATCTGGGCAGAGCCTTGTCGGGGTGGGATACCATTCCCTGGATCCTGGGGGGAGACTGTAATGCGGTCCTAGACATTGAATTGGACAGCTTCCATCCACCACTACACGGAGCCAATGCACACAAACTGGCTGAATTTCTGAACACTTGGATGCAGGGCTGGGGTCTCACATGCATGGCGCATGCTTCTTCCTACACACAAGGAATATTTATTTTACTACCCCAGTCCATCAGCTTCATACTAGGCTTGATAGAGGTCTTTGCTCCCACACAATAGCTGCACAAATACATCAATTAGCATATCTAGCCAAAACATTTTCAGACCACAATCCCCTAGAAGTCACTCTAACGTGGGGCAGGGTTCCGACCCCTGTGCTGACTTGGAAACTATGGCTTCAATTCCTAGAGAATGGCCCCTTTTGGACCACGTTATTAGATACCATTACTAACTATTTCACAGACAACTGGAATACAGCCTTCTCCAACCTAATAGATTGGGATGCGTTGGGAGTGGTGGTTCGAGGCTCAGCAATTAATGCTACTGTAGGGGCACGCCAAGAAGCACACAAAAGACTTATAGATACAGAATCACTGATGACAGAGTTAGAACCAGCCGCAGTGACAGATGAGGACAAAAGGACATCTCTCCAGGAGGCCCGTATTAAACATGCAGAGATGCTGGAAACACTTAGACTCATGGATTACCGGACATATACACAACTGAAACACACGGACGCCGATAAATCAGGAACATTACCAGCACGACTACTAAAGAATAACCTGGATACCCCTGTGATCACCTATATCCGCTCACCACAGAAGGGACTGATTCATACTCAAATAGAGATTAATGAAGCATTTGGTAATCACCTCAGTAACCTGTATGCGGCACACCTATAGACGATAGCCTAATAGATGCCTTCTTAGATGACTTAGTTTCCCAAGATCACGGAGATTATGCAAAAGAGCCTTCTAGGCCCCATCACCCAACATGAAATAAGAGCAGCGATCAAAGGCCTTAACCGCAATAAAAGCCCGGGCCTAGATGGCCTGCCTGTTGAATTTTATGCAACATACTCGGAGGTTTTAACGCCTAAACTGGAGGAGTTATATAGGACTGCTTGGGAAACCGGTAGATTACCGCAATCCACGATGCAAACTATGGTGGTGTCACTCCCCAGGCCCAGAAGAGACAGCACTGAGATGTCCAATTATAGACCATGGTCACTACCGGCTACCGAATATAAAATTCTTAGTAAGGCCTTAGCCAACCATCTGGTCCCCGCGAGAAACAACCTTTACAACGCAACTTTTACAACGCACTACCATCACAACGAAACTTTTACACTGCAACATCCATTACAACGCATGCATTTACAACGCAACCATTACAACGCATGACACTACAACGCACACCACTACAACGAATGTCATTACAACGCAGTCATTACAACGCAGTCATTACAACGCAGTCCATTACAACGCATACCATTACAACGCATACCATTACAATGCATAGCTTACAACACATAGTACCCCTACACTATCCAACACTTACCCTACTGTTGCACCCCCTGGAGTGTTAACCCCTACACTATCCAACACTTACCCTACTGTTGCACCCCCTGGAGTTAGAATAGTAATTTTAACCCCTACACTATCCAACACTTACCCTACTGTTGCACCCCCTGGAGTTAGAATAGTAATTTTAACCCCTACACTATCCAACACTTACCTTACATGCAATGTAATGTTATGTGTTGTAATGGTATGCGTTGTAAATGTAGTATGCGTTGTAGTGGAATGCGTTGTAAAGGTAGTTTCAAAGAATTCGTTGTAATGGCATGCATTGTAATGGTATGCGTTGTAATGGATGTTGCGGTGTAAAAAATGCGTTGTAAAGGTAGGCGTTGTAAAAGTATGCATTGTAACGTCATACATCCGGTCCCCGCTCTCCCCACTCTTGTACACAGTGACCAATGTGGGTTTCTTCCTGCACGTAGCACTTCACTCAATGCTAGGAGGCTACCCCATATAATGAAGGCCGTTCCCAATGAAGATACCAAGGAGGGATGTCTGGCGTTCGATCTCAGTCAGGTGTTTGACTCCATAACGTGGGAGTACATGTTTTCAGCCATATTGCGTTTTGGTCTCCTCCAAGATTTTTTGAGGTAGATACGCCTGCTCTATGCTGCACCTACTGCAAGGGCACATATGGGACGGTATATCCCCAGAATACGCGGTGCACAGGGGTACTAGGCAGGGGTGCCCACTTTCTCCTCTCCTGTTTGTGCTTGCGTTAGAACCGCTGGCCATAGCTTTGAGGCGGTCGTCTGGAGATTTGGGAATTCCCATACAGGATAATACCCACCTTGTCTCAATATACGCAGACGATATCCTCCTATATTTACGTGACTTGGAGACTGATGCGAGCCCACTCCCTGTAGTGTTCTCTGCCTTCAAGACTATATCGGGACTGACGATTAATGCAGGAAAGTCTCATGCTTTTTATTTCCAAGAGGGTCTTCATCCATAAATAATCCGATTTGGTACCTACCAGATTCCTGTGGCATTAGATACATTTAAGTACAAAGGCATTAACGTGTACAGGGCTCCTTTGGACATACTAGAAGGTAATTTAATATAGGCCATAGCTTCGCTAAGCCCTAGCATTTCCTTCTGGACCTCCCTGTTACTGTCCGTGATGGGAAGGATAGCCATCTCCAAGATGGTGATGCTACCCTGGTTATTGTACTTCTTTGTCAATCTGCCCCTGATGGTGCCCCAGGCCACATTTCGCACTCTGGACACACTCTTGTTGGAATTCATATGGGGCAGTGGCAGGCGCAGAGTAAGTCTCAAGAAACAGCAGTTGGCGTTGATTTGAGGAGGGACTGGGTGTCCCGGACTTCCAAGCACATATTATGTCGCCCAATTACAATGGCTGTCTTTTTAGACGGCAGGCAGGAATTTATATGTAAAACTATACTGCAAAAGAACTAGAAAGGGGTACACTTCATAATATGCTGCTCCCAAAGGGGTGTAGTGTGGTTTATGGGCCTCTTTTTGCATGCGGCCTCTTTTTGCATGCGTGTTAAGTTAGCATGGCTTACTAGAAGTTTAAACGCCATTTTTCCTTTTCGCTGCTTTTTGCACACAACACTGCTTAGCTGTTTTTGCTGAGTTCGCTTTCACGAAGGTCTATACATGAGAAAAGGGTTGTTTTTCAACATCTCTAGACATACATCGTGTTCCCAGTCTGTACAGTGAGTGCTGAGCCGCCAAGGTTATCATAACGTGGGAGCCTGTTGATCGGTGTGTCCGTGTAACACATTCTAGACACAACAATTTGGCAGCTGCAAGCCGAGTAGGATTCTGGCACCTTTATCATAGCACACTTGCCAGAATTGAACACACTTGGAAGATTCCAGGCATGAAGAGAGACTAACTGATCCTGATGTAATTTACACTTACTGAACGGACAGGTAAATGGGGTCCCCCTAAGAAAACTCCGAGACCTTCTATAGTTTTATAATATCTAGTTCATAGATGGGGAGGGTGCTTTAAATAGACGCTTTTATCACCTGTTTGCACTATCATTGTAATAGGATTCCTCCTTTTGTATTTTATGGAACTGTGACCAAGCTGTCCGTATTATTCTTATCCATATGTATGCTTATGTTGATTAAAATACTACGCTTGAGATCACGTCGTTAAAATAAACATTTTAACCTTACCATGTCTCTATTTTACTCCTGTTGTGGACTAGTATGAACGTATAACAAAAGAGTGTTCTCATTTCCCACCATTCCTCAGATGGTCCTAAGTCGCATGTTCTAGGTTGTCTAATCATTGGTTTCTTTGCTATAGGACTAAGAGCTAATGTGACACTGATTGCTAGTCTGGTGGGGGATTTTGGGTACTAAGGCGAGTTTTGGCACACCCTAATTCACTGAGGTCCTAAGTCTCTGTGCACAGTTCTGTCTTTGCGCAGAATCCCTGCTACTTGGCGCCGCCAACGAGTGTGGTCTTATTGTGAGACACTTGAGTAGTGCTTATAGCAGTCTACGACCCCCTCACTATCGTTTCCATTTGATGGTAGTGACGGATAAAAAAAACCTACCTATATTTACATAGGCTCTTTCAAGCTTGATATTTCTCAAAGGTTTCTTCTTTGAATTACTACCCAGTTGTGCGTTATAGTATTGTATTGTATTTCTCTATTACTGTTTGATATGGCTGCGGTTGATATCCCAGCACACAGTCGTGTAGCTGTGCGTAATCATTTACAGGAATACCTCGCATCTCTAAAGGGACAGGCAATGGTTTTTGTAGTCTCTGCCGACATGGCGTACCCGTTTGAGTTGTATTACTCATGGGTCACATTTCCCGTGGTGGATGCTAATTCTGGTGTTTTTCACACTTACACCCCGCTGATGCTCCTGCAGTGTACGCTCCATACGTGACGGTAGAAATTCCTTTTTCTGTTTGGCAGCATGCCATTTGGTTTAATGCACCCTCCCAAACGGTGTTACAGCGGTCAGACAAGGACCGTTGTCCATTCCAGGCGCTACTTGGCCTGTGTTGGCTGCTTACACCGCATCCTCAGGCGGGTTCTTTGACAGCCAAACAACTGTGACCCCCTATATGCCTCTTCGGTTGCAGTTATTAGGGGTCTGGTTCACTACATTACTCGCAACCTCCTGGGTGGGGCCCTGGGTGGTGCAGCGCATCCAGTTGGTGGTGGCGGACTCAAACTTAGTCCTGTCATGGTTAATGCGGTCATGGGCAAGCGTCCCCAAGATAAGGAAGAAATGGCTTTTTGGCTTGCCGAGAAATTTGACCAACTGGAAGCAGTGTTCCCAAATACTAATCCTGTTGATAAACACAGGATTCTTTCAGTGAGTTTGCAGACAGACTTAGTGCCTGACGTAACTGAGTGTACAACTTGGGGGGGCGATTTTTACGGCGGTCTATACTAGGTGCTTTGGCACCCAGTCGATGAATGTTTTGCCCACTGTGATCAAGCGCGTTCAGGATGAGCACGGACCAGAGGCAGCAGTGGAGTTGGATATGCTCCTCATGGGAGCGTTTGATATGGTGCGTGATCTCGTCCTTGCTAATGTCAAGGGGGATGCTGTAAGTTTACAGGTCGGTAATGCTCTTCGTGAGGTCCCCGACGCCGATAAACCCAGTCAGTTGCCGAAAATTATTACAGAGGCTTATAAGACCGTAGGCCGTAATAGTTTAGGTGTTAAGCCTTTCGCGAAGAAAGAAAAGCAACAGCAAACTCAGCAAGGGTCATCCGATAAAGATGACCGGCCAAAAGTTCAGAAACAAAATTGGAGTAAGAACAAAAAACAGGGGAAGCAGCAGAAACAGCGTTCCCGTCCCGCTTCGCCTACACCTGCCCCTGTTGAGCGTAAATATGATTTGCGAGGCCGCAGTACTATTAAGTCAACTGATAGGTTTCAGGTACTGAACAGCGTTCTCCTCGCTATTTGCAGGAAACATCGGTAACAGCCACCAGTGGAGAAGGCGGCAGAGGTCAAGGTGCCCAACAGAGCCGTGAGCAGCCACGTAAGGCTGACGGAAAAGGCAAGAAGGACAAGTCGCCACATCAAAGACCCCAGTTTCAGAAGAAGAAAGTTCCTGCTGTAACAGCCAGGTATGCCACAGATAGTGAGAACACAGCTTCGGAATCTGACATGGGCTCTGACCCTGCTGGACAGCGCCGCAGAGATTACCATCATTCGAGAGGCGCTGCGTCCACTACGGAAGGTGACAGCGACTGGCACCTTCGTCAGAGTTGAAACAGCAGACACTAGAGTGGCTCCCCCTGAAAGGCTTGATGAAATAGTCCTTGTAATTGAAGGTGACATAGAACGTACCATAGACCTCTAACATTTAATGTGATGAATGTGATGTCTATATTCGGAATTTTCGTCATGTGATACTGTTGGTTGTGTAGGTCGTCTTTCCGGGAGAGGGGGTAAATTAATAACAATGTCTGGGAAACAGGCCCAACTAAGGGGGCCTATTGCTTGGCACACTAAATCCAAACCGTACATCTCCTAATCTCCTACTGCCTCTAGTTCGTTTGATTTGTGGGGGTGGGATGGCTGCGCTGTCATGGGCCCAGGGTCTGGCTGCCCGCAGCATCGTGTCTCTGTGGGTGTATTCGCTTTCGCCTTTACCTTAATTGGTGATTTGCGATGTCCCCCGTTGGTTAACCCGTCTGGGTGTCCTGGTTTTACCGCATTCTGTGCTAGCCGCCTTCAGATGAGCGTGTCCGCCGTCTGCGGAGTTACCAATGGCGGAGAGGCTGAGCAGTCCCTGGAAGTGCGGGTGTCGCTCTGATCTTCGTCAGATGTGAAGATGTGGGGGCCCGATCCTCTTTCAGTCAGACTTCTGTCTGCCGGACCTCCGTCGCCGCTTGCAGGGCCCTCCGTCGATCCGCTATAATCTGTTCCAGGTCTGGGGCGCGTCTGGTGGTGGGAGTCGAAGGGCGATTCATCTGCTTGAGAGTGACCTTCTTGGAACGTGGCCTTCGCCTGTTGGATGAGGAGCTCGACGGAGTAGTCCCTCGCTCCGACAGATCCTGGTTGTGGTGGTCTAACCAGCGCCTCGCCTCCGCTGGATCCGTGAAGAAGTGTGTAGAGTCTTCATATATGATTTTGAGGCGAGCCGGAAAGAGGAGGGCATACTGTATCTTGTGTTGGCGCAGGGTTTGCTTCACCACCTGGAATGTGGCACGCTGGTGTTATACCGCTTGGGAGTAGTCAGGGAACACCATCACGTTCTTATCCTCCACCCTGAGTGCTTTCTCTTGCCTGGCCGCCCGCAGGATCGTGTCTCTGTCTTGGTAGTGTAACAGTTTTAGTAAGAACGGTCTGGGCGGGGAGCCAGCTGGTAGTCACCGGGCTGGAACTCTATGCGCTCTCTCCACTGAGCAGAATGGTGTGAGGTCTTGGGTCTGGGTGAATGTTTTTATCCATGTTTCGATGTATTGAATTGGGTCTGTCCCCTCCACTCCTTCCTGCAGGTTTAGCAAGCGTATGTTACTCCGGTGGGAGCGCCCTTCCAAATCGTCCACCTTGCGTTCCAGGAAGTTAACTTTGTCCTGCAAATCCTTGATGGCTTTCTGGTTGAATTGGACCTGTGGTTTCAGTTCTTGCAGTGTTTGTCCCTCCTGGTTCACCCTATCCGCCAGTTTCCTGTGGTCATCTCGTAGGAGGGTGATGTCTGAGGCTAGTTCTCCAAATTTGGTCTCCATTGACATGCAGGAGTGTTCGATGGCAGCTAACACTCTGTCGAGCTTTGTGGACATATCTGTCTCCTGTGGCGGCCCTCCGGTCTTTGGCTTGCGCAAGGGGCCCGGGGAGGTGGAGCGCCTCTGGGCCTGCGCCGCCGTCGTGGTTAGTGTTCTCTGAGGTCTCCCCATTGGTGATGCGGGTGGCCTGCTGGCTCGGTAGGGGTCACCTGAGACGTTGCGACCTGTTTTCTCCCGTGGGTCGCTCCCCTTATGGCGGTGTAGTCAGGGGAATCGCTAGACTCCGGTCGCGCAGCCCCTTGCAGTGATAACCTCCACGTCCGATCTCCCCGGTGGGCGAGCCGGAAGTCGCCGATTCAGGTGAGCTGGAGCGCCCTTACCCGCGCGGGCCCGGTGCAGTGGTGGGCCTGTGCTGTGGGCCGACACCGGGTCCGCACTCACCCTGCGTGTGTTGTCTGGCGTGCTCCGGGTCGTCAAGGTAGGTCGGGGGCTGGGAAGGCCCGCTGCTGTCTAATGTGTTCCCCCGGCTCTGCTGCCCTGCCCTGCAGGGGGGGGGAGGTGGCGCGACTGTGGTAGTCCTCAGGCACTCACGACCTCCGTTCGGGCCACCAGGGGCCTCGGTGCTGATGGTGACGCACGGGCCGCTCAGGTGGATCGCAAGCATATATGGACCGTCGATATCGGGGGCGTGTGTGCCCCCATGTCTGTGTGTCTGGTATGACTGTGGTGCTCACAGGGGGCCCAATGACCAGGGAGCACTGGGATCGTCTCCTCAGGCCCGTGGGCCCACGGAGCCTTGCAGTCAGGCTCCTCCGCTTGGCAAGCTGGATGGCAAGCTGGATGGCAAGCTGGATGGCAAGCTTGATGGCAAGCTGGATGGCGCCATTTTCGGGCGGCTTGCGCGGCCGTTACCGCGCCACCTCTCAAGTACCCCACTATGGCTTCGCGATCTCAGGGGCTGAAGGAGCGCATTCAGGGGCGCTCCCAGGGGCACTCTCAGGGGCCACTCTCTCGGGGATCACCTCACCCGTCGCTGCCGGTCCTGTGAGCCCTTCGGGTCCGTTGGTTTGCCCGGGCGGGCCAGGGATCGGGACGTCTCGCCACCGTCTAGAGTTGGGGTGGCAGCACTTGCAGGGCGCCCAGGGTGTTGTCTGTTGCTCGACAGGGAGTACGAATCCTGTCCCCTGGAGGCAGGCTCCCGTGTCCTGGGACCGCCGGTGTCTTTAGCTGGGCGCCGCCATTTTGGGTTGGTCCCAGCGCCGGCCGTCTCGGGTCACTCTGGGAACACCCTGGCTGCGCGGTCACCTGCAAAGGCTCCGGAGGTGTTTACGGGAGACCCTCACTGGGTCGAGGGGTATTCCGCAGTCTTTCTGGCGGTGTACATCATTGGTGTCATGGGCAGACGACCGGAGCACTAGGAGAGTACGTCCACCATCTTGGCTGGATCGGCCACGCCCCGTCTTCACTTACCTCACCTTTAATGAAAGAGACACAGTTCCTATTGCTTACAAGTCACACCTGTACACTTCGGCCGAGTTGCGGTTTTCCATTGTGGAAAAAGTTTTAACAGTAGTGCAAATGGCGATTCTTAAGGAAGGTGCACTGTCGCAGGGAAAACGCATTGTGGTTGTTACTCCGTATCCTGCCTTGGAGGCAGTGACGAAGGCCAGTGTACCAAATTCCAAGGCTTTGCACCCTCGGTGGATACAATGGGCTAAGTCCTTGACATCCCCGGATGTAACGTTTATTTTCGATTCCTCTTTGCAGACTCAAGAGTTTTTGCAATAGGAGTTTGTTCATCCTGCTCCTCTGACTATGCGCCCACTTGAGGATTTTCGTTGTATCATTTACACTGATGGAAGTGCTCAAGCGGCTACGGGTTCTAGACACGCGTATTCCATAGCCTGAGCAATTGTGGTTGGTACGATGGTGGATGGTGAATTCAAGTCCGGTTTTGTGCATACACAGACATTAGGGGACTGTACCGCCCAGTTGGCAGAACTACGTTCTCTGATGCTTGCATTGGAGTACGCTGACCCCAGTGTGACTACTCTTATTGTGAGTGATTCTTACTACTCTGTACAGTCTTTCAATGACAATCTACCCTTTTGGACTCAAAATGATTATCGTGACTCCAAAGGTCGCAGAATAAAATATAAAATGATCTGGGCTCGAGTGGCGGAGCTTAAAGAACGTCTCCCGCTCGTTTTTGTAATTCACACTCTGGGTCATCAGCGCATGGGAGTTCACGCTGTTGGCAACTGTTCGCGGACAAGGCTGCGAAAACAGCAGTAGCAACATTTGCAGTGGCAGTGTTTACACGTTCCAAAAGTAAGATTGATGATGACATCTTGGCAGCTATTGCCGCGACTGAGAAGGGAGGTCATTATCCTAAGGGTTTCCCTTCGAAGTATTCTTATCACTTAAGTCCCGATAAATTTCCTTATGTGAGAATTAACGACGGTGACAGACTGATTCCCAACGCGGACACGTGATTTTGTCCTTCAATGTGGCATTTGTCAGCAAATTAAGCCTTCTTCTGCTGCATGCCTGCCCCAAACTCAGTTGTACATATCTAATAAGCTACTTGCGTGTGTTTATTTGGATCACTGCGGTCCTTTCTCCTCCGATACTGCATATAAGTACATCTTAGTAGCAGTTGACTCTTGCACGCGCTTTGTGTGGGTGTGGCCTCAAAGGAGTGCTGATGCCAGAACTGTCATAAGAGATTTGCATGTTTTTGTGGGAATTTTTGCATGTGGCACCTTCCATTCGGACCAGGGTCCAGCCTTCGCCTCTACGGCGTACAAGGATGCCATGGGTTCATTGGGGGTCCAAGTCAAATTTTCGTCTCCATACAGGCCTGAGGGCAATAGTGTTGTGGAGCGGATGAACCGTGATTTAAAGCAATCATTGACAGCGAAGGTGTTAGGTGTTGGCAGAGAATGGCTCAACCACTTGAAAAGCGTACAACGTGCACTTAATAATCTCCCTAGAAGGTCTCTGGGTAGGCGGACCCCATACAAAATGCTCTTTGGCATCAAGATGTTTGTTCCGGACCTCAACAGTCTAGACATGGTGGCGGGAGCCACATCCTTTGAAGTAGACGAACATTCTAATGTTTTACAGAACGTACAAAAGACCAGAGACGGTCTTGCAAGGGAACACTTGCACTCCACGTCTGAAGCTGCGTGGCAGATTCCGGTAGTCGGCTGGCTCCTTCAAGTTGGAGAACTAGTCCGAGAGAAGATAGACAACAAGAAAGAATTTGGTCCTTCCTATCGAGCTCTAGTTGCCGTGCTTGGTGTGCAGGGTGCGAGAACAGTCATTTTACCTCCTCTTCCTGGGCGAAAGGGGAACAGGCACATTTCAATTGACCATGTCAAACCACACAGGGTGGCTGATACTGTATAGTATGACTCCTGCGGTTTCGTGTCCAGCAATGGTGCAGCACTTTGTTTTGGCCCCAGATCTTACCATCAGGCCTGATGTTGCCATTGAAATGAGTCCACTTACGAATCCTATAGTGAATCTACCTGCTGGTGATCCTCTTAATGACACTGAATATACTTATCCAACTGACTTGTCTATGGCCGATTTGGAAACCTGTGTGGCTAATCAATCCTGTTTTTCATTTGACACTGGCTCATCCACATCAAAGACCCCTTCAAAGTTTCAATTTTTGCTACCTGGTTTAAAAAACACTTTTTGATCCCACCTTGGATTTACATTTGGCTGTTGCCGATTGCAATTTTCTTGTTCATGTCCATAGGATTTGTGGTATATTTTTTTCGTTTTATCAATGGACACTATGTTGAAGAAAGAACGTCAATACAGGTGATTGAAGGAATTTTGGCTCCCCACTCCTCTTCGCACATCATGAAGAGGGACCAGACATTTGTGAATATAACTGCTTGGCCAGTTTTAGATGGGATTGTATGGGATGCTGTAAAGTTCCAGATTCATGGTCCCACAGTGGTTATGTATGTTCCCAATGTACTCCGGGTTTCTATGGGGGGGTGGTTAAACAAAATATTCGCTCTGATTGGGATGTAAAAACAGGTGAAGCTTTATTTGCTGATTTGAAATATTATGCTGCCTTCGATGCTGAAGATTTACATTTAGAGTCTGCGAATTATGGTGATTTGTACTGTTACCAGCATTTTGGCAATCACTTTCTGCATAATACTAGCTCATTCAGAAGCATGGGTAACTTCACATAGTGGGAACATTGTCCTGCACCAGTGGAAGGCAGCTCGAGAACATTTTTGAAAAAGTTTTCCTATTTTACTGATTTTGATCAATCCAACCCTGATGCATTTTATTTTAAATTGACTGGAGAGTCATTTTCCACGGTTAGACTTACCCACACTAAATTACTTTATTCAAAGTCCTTTATTGACCAATCTGCTGTTGGGGGCTTTGAACAGTAGAGAGATACTATTGATCTTAAATCTGTTTGGGGTTCTAAGATTTGGCAAGTGCAAGGCACTGAGGCTTTGCATCGTGCATGTCTCATCCCAAACCATATGTTGTTTCTGAATGATACTATTTCACAGACCACATGCTTTGGATTGGCTACTTCTAAAAAATTAATCGCTCCTTCATTTCCTGGTTTGGGTGAATTTCCTTATTGGAATCATTTTACCAGTACACCCCTGAGTGAAATACAGGCACGGTTTAGTAATTCCTCTTTTAATGTTTCCAGCATTAATCCCGGAGGCTGGTTGCTATGGCAAAAAAGTGCAGATTCCTGCCAGCACTGCTTTCTGGGTCTGACCCCTGGCAATACGGCAGGTAGAGTTAAAATGTAAATTGATACTTGTATAGCGCACTACTCACCCGCAAGGGTCTCAAGGCGCTTGTAAGAATACCGCTGTGGAACCCATCAGGGCTTTCCCTGTGAGGCGTCCACTCCTGGGCACCCCCAAGGTGGAGGCCAGGCATCCTTAGCGTTGTGGGGGCCGTTGTGGAGATTAAGCAAGCTATTGCCCAGAGTTGCAGAGTGGGACTCCATGATTGGAATAGGCACCGAGGCGAGAATTATCAGGTCCGTGGAATTTTGAGCCCAAGACCCGGGGAATTGAACCCTGGTCCCGGGCTAGACCTCTGCATCAGGGTCTGCCGCTCTAACCATTGAGCCATACCTGTTTTCTGACTCCTCATTCGGTCACCACCTATTCTGTAGGCAAATTATGCCAGAGTTGGCTCAGACATTCATCCTTAGCGTCTGTTAAGTCACATTTGTCCAAATTCACAAAAGCTGTCGATTTAAATGATTTTGTGAAAGGTCCTGTGGGTGGCAGATCGAAAAGATGGATATATGCTGCTTACAATGAAGTTTGGAAACTGTCTCAAATTGAAGCTGCTTCTAGGATTAGAGTTCTAGATCAAGCACATTTAGAAAAAGTGCTTGTTGTTGTAGAGAATAGCATTAGCACCTTTTCTTCCCAAATTTACACTTTAGATATTATTGTGTCATCTGTGATTGATATTGTACAAGAAGATGTTGCAGTATTCTATCATGGGCAAAATCAATTGCGTTCTGTTCTGCAGTTTGCCTGGACTTTGCAAACGTTAAAGAATGGTCGCGTTCTATGGGATTACATGAACACAAGCTAGTTATTTCTGCCTTAAATTTGACTTTGAAACACCAATTTATGTCAATGAAAGATGCCACATTTGCTGCATATTGATTCAATTTCAAAAGCTTTATTCGAATTGCACAGACAAATTCATAAAAGCGTACAGATAAAAATCACATTTAGGAACAACAAGTCTAATAAAGCTTAAATAACTTCATATTACATACACATTTAAAAAGAAGTAAAGAATCTGTTGAAAGCTTTGAAAAGATAAAAGGATAATAAAATACCCATAGCTAATATAGAAATTCATTTTGGGTTGCGAACATTCCAACTACTGGGGACGTAAAAGAACAGAATTCAATTTACATCGTATTTCTATACCTCACGACTGCTCTCAGGAAGGAGGGTACAGTACTAATGGTGCACTCATTATCTAAAATTCTCAATTTGTCATATGCCTCTCTACATGACCTCAAGCCCCATGAAACAAGCAGAGGTTTCAGCAATTTCCTCCTTGGATGGCTATAAAAAATGGGCAAAAAAGAATACAATGTATATTTGACTGAAATGACATCATCGTCACACCAAACGCACGGCTGCATGCTGCTTTGGCATCCTGCGCGGGCTCCGTCCTGTGCTTAAGTTCTTCGATGCCCCTACCAGGCAACTCATGATCCAAGCTACTGTCATCTCCAGGCTGGATTATGCGAGTTCCTTGCTGGCCGGTCTGAATCTGGCAGAGATCGGGCGCTTACAGAGGATTCAGAACGCCGCAGCTAGAGCGGTGGTAGGCCTCCCAAGATTCTGCCCTACTTCCAGTACCCTGCGGTCACTGCATTGGCTTCCGGTGGCCCAGCGGATCCAGTTTAAGGTCCTCTGCGTCGCCTATAAAATTCTGAGGGGGTCCCCAGCAACGATCCTTACGGCCCTCCTGGCCAATTACACCCCAGCGCGACCCTTAAGATCTGCAGACTTGAACTGGCCGTTGTGCCGCGCTTCAAGCGGAGTAGGGCCGGTGGATGCTCATTTCGAGTGCGCGCAGCTGCTCTGTGGAACTCCTTGCCCCCGGCAATTCGCGCTATGAGCGATTTGCTATCCTTTCGCCGCGCGGTGAAAACGTTTTTATTTCCTTAGTTGTTTACATATGTTGTCTCTATTGTTTAGTTGTGTTGTGCAGCTGCCTTGTCGGGCGCCAGGACGCTCCTTAGCTGGAGCATCTGTGCGCCAAATAAAAACGCATAACATAACAGAACATAACATAACATCGCAAGGACAAGTTCTTTTTTCCCTTGACCAGTCATTGCACTGTGGGAAGGTAACAAGTCTATATAAAATATCCAAACGAAAATTGGTCAGGAGCATACGGTAAGGGGGTTGTTCAACCAAAAGGTACAACTGAATGCCCTCATGAACTGTTATCAAGTCATGCTCGTGGACAGTCTTCTTACTTCCTGCCATCTTTTACTCTCAAGGTGTTGTAGAAGGGACTTTTTAACCCCTTCACTGCTGGCCCGTTTCCGCCCCCGTGCGGTAAACAAACGTACAGGGGCGGGCCATGACGAACCCCAGCCGTCATCAGCACACGAGCACCGTAGTGCATGACGGCTGGGGTTCGTCATCAGCATGCAAGGGGTTAAGGCAGTTCTGGACACACTGTCTGGGTTGGAGAAATATTCAGGATGTCCAATTTCATGCAACACATTTTTAACATAAATGAACCATTTGATGTTAGTAGCTCCATCACATGCCAAACAGTCTTTTATTATCTCTCTATTCAGACTGGTACATGGATTAACCCACACATTATGCCATAATAAGACCGGGGCAGATTTAATGATGTCCGTAACATACCGGAGGGCCACTTCCGTGTGTACCACATAGGTTGCCATGATCTTTGGGGCGGCCAGTAGGTACCGTAAGAATCTATTCTTAATACGTTGTATCTCATCCACTGGCTCAATCCCCCAGAGACACGCCCCATATGTCCCGGTAGAGACACATTTGGCCTTAGAAATCTGCAGCAACTCCCTTACTGGTCTGCCACCTAGTGTTTGGCAAAATTTACCAGGACACCAGAGGCTTAGGTAAACGCCAGAGCCCTGGCAGTTACTGCAGGTTTCCATGAGCCCTTTCTCTCAAAGTGTACACCCAGATAACAGAATCTATCCGCAAGCTCTACCTGCCTACCATCCAAAGAGATCAAACAGGGTGTTCTGCGTTTCTTGGGTCCGCAAGACATAGTATACGTCTTTGATACGTTCACGCGGAGACCCCTATTTTTCATAAATTCCGAGAATTTCTGCACCGCTTTTTGTAGGCCAACCTTAGTCTGGGAGAGAATTGCTGCGTCATCGGCGTAGAGAAGTATGGGAATGGGCGACCCTTTTACTGTGGGGTAATCATGATAGTCTTCAGTAAGGATGGATCCGACGTTTATATATAGAGTAAAGAGCAGGGGAGCAAGTATGAACCCCTGTCTTAAGAAATGGGGCATTGACGGCCTTCCAGAAGGCCATATTGTCTTTTAGTTCAGAAGCTACATGCAGGGCTGACCACGCCTGCGATTTGAGCTCTTTCTTCCTATTTGATAAAGCGATACGGTATGTACGCCTTGCTAACTGGATGTTTAGTCTGGATTGTGGGGAAGAATGAAGAACGTTTTTCAGGGCAGCAAGTGCCTAGTTACAGTTGCCATCAAACCATCCCTGGGACCCCTTAGGAACATTACGTGGTGTTCTAGTCAGTTGTTTTATAGTGGTGCAAACTTTTGTAAATGATCAAACAATGGCATGGGAGTCCTCTTTAGGTGAAAAGCAGATTTTAATATCCTCGTACACATTTTTAACAAGTTTTTCTAGGAAATTCGTGGGTGTCACCTTTTCCCATTTGATGCAAAACCCATTTTTTGTAGGAAGATTGGATTTAAGTCATATTTGACACTATCTTTGCAGCTTAAGTCACCATCCTTAAGGTTGCATATTACATAAATTGGGCTGATATGTTGTTAAACATATCCCCTAGCTTGGTGTGGGTAAAGTGACTCATGGCCCCCTCATTATCGTCATCAATACCACACACACCCAGTGTACCTCGGGGGCACAGTGAACACTTAAAGTCCCCAACCCACAACAGAACCATGTCTCTTGACATACATTCTTCAATTTTGATCAGGTCCTTTAGGAGATTATTAATGACATGCTCTCTTTGTACGGGAGGGATATTATTATAAAAATTTACTAACACCAGATTTTCCAAACGACCCCAGGATGTAATTAAAATTTGATAGTAATTATTATCAGTGGAAAATTTAACATTGGAGGGTCTAGTGGTAATTGACATATACGTACATATTCCTCCCTTGTGTCTTCCACTTTGACTAGGTGTAGCCGGAGTGAAAAAGGTTTTGTAACCCACCAAGTGTAGTTCTGTATTAGCCCATGTTTCTTGCAGGCATATTATGCCATGGCTCAAGGTCAGTGATTGCCAGATTGGATCATCGATTTTAGAGGACAGGTCTGCCACATTCCAGGTTATAACACTTCTAGGGAATACAGATTCCAAAGAAGTGTTAATTTCAGTTGGTGCCAAGGGAATAAATTCATTGCTACCTGCTGATGGCACAGGGCAGACTAACTGTCTGCGGCCTGATGAAGTTTCTATGGAGTCACTTACAGTTGGATGGGATGCATGCCACTTAAATCTCTCCGGGGAGTTAACTGCTTGGGGGCAATTAACCGGGTTTGTTAAAGGAGGTAGAATGTTTGTAGGGCCTAATTCCTGAATTTGATTGTAATAATCTAAACTGCTAATAGCTTTGCTAAGGTATTTTTGTTACATTCACACAAGTACTTTTATTTAATTCCTTATTAGTCTGTGATTGAATAGGTGAGTAGTCCCTATGATCTTGTGAGCATGGGTCCACAGATTTGTCATGGTTAAGTCAATCTACTCCATCTAGTCCTGTAAGAGCATCAAATCTATTAGCAACCGGGATTCGATAAATGGTGGACCCTTGATTTCTCTGATAAGCATAGTTCGATATAGGTTGATGGAGTAGTAGGGACCTAGGGTAGAAGTAGCTTAAGTTGCGAATCTGTATCCCAGCCCCTTCGCTCTCATGATACCAGTCGTTTAAATACGGGATGACCCTACGGTCTCTAAAATTGATTATTACAACATCACCTTTTATATCTTTGGGCCTCTGTCCCACCCAATCCAACCTTCTCGCAAAGAGGATTTCCCCATTAATATTAGGGGGTAGCGGTCTGTTAGTTCTCAGCCAATAGATGACCTTATTTTTAAGTTCCCTGTACCCTTCAGTTTTTCCTATTGGTAGTTCTGGGACCCTAGTTAATACAGCAGCGTAGGGGGCTGACTTTGGAGGAAGGTCAATTTGGACACTTGGGCGGGTATTTTTACTACTCTCAGAGTGAGGTCTTGGATTTTTTTCCTCGTGTTGTAATGAACCCAGTTTCGTGACCCACTGATCCCTCTGTCCTTGGTGGATTAGTTCTGCTTGTATCTCCCTTTGTTGCCGCAGGCCTGATTTCCTTTCCCTCACAGCCCTCTACTCTTATCGTTGTTTTAGTAGGAATTGGAATCTGAGTTTTCTTAACCAGTGTGTGTGTGTGTGTGTGTGTGTGTGTGTGTGTGTGTGTGTGTGTGTGTGTGTGTGTGTGTGTGTGTGTGTGTGTGTGTGTGTGTGTGTGTGTGTGTGTGTGTGTGTGTGTGTGTGTGTGTGTTCTGGGTTGTTAGTCCTCTTACTGGTATTAATATTAGGTCTCTCAGATTCAATAATCATGGGTTTAGTAACTACATTATTTGGTAGATCCCTTAATAAGCCTGCATTTAATTTAACAGCAGCCTCAATAGCATCAAGTTGCTCAGCTATCCTCTTAATTCTTTCAACAATTGGGAGAATTAGAGATTTTACCAGGACTTCGATGCTTCCTATGAGTTGGTGTGTTGAAAAAGAGGACATTGTGACCGGACCTGAATTTGACTCTGTTGTAATGATCTCGATTCCTGAGACCTGCTGTTGAGGAGGATATAGATCGGACTTGGTTATTTTCGCCTGTCTACCCCCATCCTTTTTATCACCTCTTTTCCTCTTTAGTGTGTGTCCTTTTGTTGGTATTTGGGCACACGGTTTCTTAGTTACTGTAGAGTTTTGAGGTTTCTGTTTGGGGGGGGGTTCATCAGATATTATTACTAGGGGATGCTCTATACTTTAATCTTTACTACTATTTGATCTAATGGGCTCAGATGCATTTGTGAGATCTTAAAGCTGGGGAGGGGGGGGAGGTGCTAATGTTGCTATGCCAGGAGCTCTCCTTATCTGGATTATGTATCGGGTAATAGCTAGCTTCAGGGATCCTAAGGATGAGCGTTTATTTTGGAGCTCGGTAGAGATGCGGCGCTCGGTGATAATTATCTCATGCTCGAGCATGGAAGCCGCTCTGGTGATAAATTGGTCGAACGTCCCCCTCACCGGCCCACCCACTATGATTTCCTTACCCTGGAGGCCCTTGAAGGCATGATCAGGTATATATGCTATGATGATACGTGGATTTCTAAATGATAAATAAGTAAGGACACACCCCACCAATAGAGCACAATATGAGAAACAGATATAAACGTAAAGTCCAGAGTCAAATGGCCAAATACCTTTATCCAAGAATGTCACTAGGAGGCTGGAGCAAGATGTAAATGATATGGCCCAGCCCAGCCTCCTCTGGCCTCTGAGGGCCACAGAGGGCCCGCCCTTTGCCCGGGCTTAGCCCGGGCGCTCCCGCGCCGCGGGAAGTGACGCAGCTGTTAATGCGCCTCCTGGCGCGTTCTTCCGGTCTGCGTCTTCAGGGCGCAAGGTCTTGTGGGGCTTGGAGTTTGTCGTGGGCTCAGAAGCTCTCCCCCACTCAGCGGCCGCACATATGGATGGAAGCGTGCGGCGGCGGGGGGGTGAGCGGGGCACCAGCAAGGAGAGCGGGTCCGGCAGAGATTCAAGCTCGTTAGTCCCAAGCAGCAGGTAAGGGTCTCGAGGCTAGGGCAAAGAGTCTCGCTCCACCGAAAGGGACGCAGCTGTTTATGCGCCTCCTGGCGTGTTCTTCCGGTCTGCGTCTTCCGGGCGCAAGGTCTTGTGGGGCTTGGAGTTTGTCGTGGGCTCAGAAGCTCTCCCCCACTCGGCGGCCGCACATATGGATGGAAGCGTGCGGCGGCGGGGGGCGGTGAGCGGGGGCACCAGCAAAGAGAGCGGTTCCGGCAGAGATTCAAGCTCGTTTGTCCCAGGCAGCAGGTAAGGGTTTTGAGGCTAGGGCAAAGCGTGTCCTGCATATTGAAAAATTAGAACCATTGCCTTTCTGTAGCGGAGGCAAATTCAGCTGTTAGGCTTATCCACGGGTTAATAACCTTGCCGTTCTCTCTTTTCAAATTTGAGAATTACATGAAACACTATCCTATAGGCAGATTTGAGCCCTTGGGTGGAGCAGATTTTCATGAAGTTTGGAATCTCCCATTCACTTACAGAAGTTTGAGGGATGGTAAGGAAGTGTTTTTGAATGGCGAAGATTGTGTCTCTACACCAGATCATTAATTACCATGCAGAAATCTTCAGTTGCACAGCTTGTGTGAATGGGCTTGCACCAAATTTGGCGTGTGTTTTGAAAGGCACCCCAGTCCCAGCCATTACACCTACATTCACACTGCTTGCTAATGGTAGTTATTTATTATTAAATAATGAAGAGTGTTGTGGGATGCAAGCCGGTATTGCTTACATTGTTACCGTTTCCCAGCGTGTTAATTGTTGCAAGAATGTGTAGTTTCCTCCTCCGCATGGCAGGCTTGATGCTTCCATCTGGCCCTGGATTCAGACCTTGAAAGCAGAGTTCAACAAGATGAGCAGAATGAGAGCTCTTTTGTCCCAGAAGGAAGTTCCCCTTACATCTGTGCGTAAGTCATTCGTCCTTGGGGGGGGGCGGAGCTTGCTGGCGTCCATGCAAGACGTGTGAGAGCTGAGCTCCTCGCCTGAGCCCCTTTAATATTCGTCAAATTGATCCTTTTTGGCGCCTCACTGTCCTCAGCGAGGGCGGAATTTGCTTCTACGACCCCTAGAGCTGCTGGGGGCACCTTTCCTGGTCGACATCGGTGGTGGCACCGATCAACGGACCGGCGGAGTTTGGAGTTGCGGACCAGGCCGCAATCCGCGGACTATCCTTGGGGGCTGCCCGCCCTGCGTAACACTACGTGCGGCGTGAGGTTGCTGTGTGGCCCCGATCTGCCGGACTGCTTTCTACCCTGTGCTGATTCTGGACCGGTCCTCACCAGCGCTGGCTCACTGTTGCCCCTCTGCCTCGTGTGTGTTTGCTGTAACTCCTTGGTGGAGACCTGGGGCTCCCCGGAGCGGCCTACGGACCGGACCGCGGGAAGTTGCGCCCTACGGCTCCCGGTTGGCGGGCTCCGCCGCTACTCTGATCGGCCTGAGGACTGGAAAGACACCGGTATTGGGCCGTGTGCTTTGGTGTGTACTGGCGCTTCTCGGCACCCAGCGGTGTGACCTGCACCGGGGCGTGAGACTGGAGTTTGGATTTCTCCCCCTGGACTAGTCTGTGCCACGCGGCCCGCAGTGCCATCTTTGACCTCCATTCCTTGCTGGGCACCGGACTGCTTCGCGGAGTTCGCTCCCCCGGCTCTCCCCCTACATCGAGCCGCCTATTGCTCCTTGCTTGGCACATATTCTGTGGCCTCTGCCATGGGGAAATGAGACAGAAATCAGCCGAAGCTCACGTTCGAGCAACGGAGGCCGAAGGACGCGGAGAGTGCTCCTCCGGAAACATCATCGCAGGCGGCGGAAGGCTCGCTCTGTGCGGACATTCGTGAAATGCTCGGCGCCATGGAGAAAGGCCTGCAGGACAGTATGTCAGCGATCGGCTCGAAAATCGACGCCTTATCATTCCGTATGGACCGGATGTCCGAGAGGGTGGACAAACATGCGGAACGTTTGGACATGGCGGAGCGTAGGCTGACGGAGGCGGAGGAGGCCCAAACGGAGTGGGATAAGGACCGTAAGCAATTCGGCCGTCTCCTCCAGGTCATACAGGACAAAACGGAGGATCTGGAAGCGCGTTCACGGCGCTCCAACGTCCGCATCACGGGGGTTGCGGAATCCACCAACACCGGAAAGATGGAACTGTTCGTCGAGAAGTTGCTGCACAAGCTCCTGGGGGAGGATGTCTTCTCCCCCATGTTTATTGTTGAGAGGGCCCACCGCACTCTCGGTCCCAAACCGCAGCCTGGCCTCCCACCGAGACCAATCATTGCAAAACTTTTGAACTACAGGGACCGCGACCTGGCCCTCCGTCTGGCAAGGGAGAAGGGGGAATTGCAGTTTGAAGGCATGAACATCTCCCTCTATCCTGACTTCACAGCTAGAGTGCAAGAGGAGCGGAAGCGATTCGCCCCATACAAGAAACAGATGAGAGACATGGGGCTCGACTATGCCATGCTATACCCGGCGAGACTCCGGATAAATAAGCAAGGACATTCGCATTTTTTCACCGACCCGGCTGACCTGAAAAAAAACGCTTAAGGAATGGGCCAAAGAACAGCGCAACAGCCCGAGAGATCAGCGTACGGAGGATGAGGAAGCTGTATCTTTGGAGGGTCAGGGCTGAACTGTCTCATGCTGCGTAGCTTGGCTTGGCTACTTCACTGCGACTGTATGTATGGCATTCCAGTTCTCGATGTGACTCTCTTTTGCCTTCATAACATTTTGGTTTGTGACCCTTAAATTGCCTGGTTCGTGGTGGTGCCACGAAATGGGGCTCGAACTTTTGCTGCTTTTCTTCTGTTATCGGGGGGATGCTCCCGGTGGTGCGTTGGGACTGATTATTCACCACTCTGCTCGTTCTGCTGCTGGGGCTTAGGTGGGGCGCCGAACGCAATGGGGGTGGGGCTGGGAGCAATGACTGTATCTGGCCCTTGTTGGAGAGTATTGTAGTCTGGCCAGAACCTCTGCCCCTGCGCTTTCGGCTTTCTGACCCTCTAGGGGGTCCTGGGTTTGTAGTGGGGTGTTTCGGGTGGGTTCAGGGTGGGTAGTGCTATGCTCTGTCTGACCGGGTTGGGGTTGGTCGGCGGTTGGTTGTTGGCTGTGTTTGTGTATTGTTGCTGCCATGCTGTTTGGGGTTCAGGGTGGGGGGTTTGTCTTTTGCCGACTACTGCACTGTGTCTGCCACACTATCTGCTCTGCGACATTTTACTTTCTAATCTGCCATGTCGACTGCTGAACCACTGAGTGCGGAGAGCTCCCTGGGCTCTCTGCGATTGCTGTCCTGGAACGTAAGGGGGCTTAACGATTTCCGCAAACTCAGGAAGGTCTTAGCCTATTTGCAACGCCATCACATTGACCTTGCTTTACTGCAGGAAACGCATTTGCCGCTTTCCAGCCCTATGTTGCAGGTGAGAGGCCTTGGCCCCGCTTGTGTCGCTGCGGGGTTCACAACGCATGCTAGGGGGGTGCTTATATGGGCTAATCCCAAATCCCGATTGTCGCTGACCCGGGTGGCGGTGGACCCGGAAGGGAGGTTTGTGGTTGCACGTTGTGTTGGAAAGGATCATGATCTCTTGCTGGTGAATGTGTATGGCCCCAACTACGACTCCCCGGAGTTCTATTCTTCGCTTGCTGACAGCTGCAGGCAATTTGTGGGCTCTAGAATGCTGTGGGGGGGGGGGGATTTTAACTTGGTGCTGAACCCGGACCTAGACAGATCTGCGGGCCCCCCTAGGTCCCCTGCAGCTTCCGCGTCCCTCCTTATGTCGGAATGTGTGAAACTTGATCTACTTGATGTGTGGCGGCATAGGCACTCGGGGCGGGGTGGGTTCACTCACTACTCGGCCTATCACAACATTCATACACGCATAGATTATTGGTTTGTTTCACGCTCTTTGCTGGATATGGTTAAGGGTTGCACGGTTCTCCCGCGCACGCTGTCTGATCACTCGCCCTTGCTCTTGTTGCTGGTAGCTCCTCCCAGGAGGATTCCCCCCTTCACGTGGAGGTTCCCCCGATACTCCCTCTTAGATGAGGTTTTCAGAGGGGAACTCGCCGAAGACATAGAGGCCTATTTCGCAACCAATGTGGGCTCAGTGGACAGCGTTCAAGTTCTCTGGGACGCATTTAAGGTTTACATCAGAGGGATGACTATGGCGAAGCATTCTGGGGTGCTCAAAGCTATCAGGCGACGCCTGCAGTTGCTCGAAACGCAGCTTGCTGACCTGGATAGTCAGGCGGTGGACTCTGGGGACGTGGCTGATACGGTCACGCTTAAGTCCTTGCTAGATGAATTTCAGGAGGAAGCGGACAGGGAAATTACACATATGGGCAAATACGCGACGGCGCGTGTGTATGGGAACGGGAGCGGCCTGGTGCACTCCTAGCTAAACTTATGCGCAACAGTAGGCCCCCATTGGTTATCGAGGAGTTGGTGACAGCTGCTGGGGCTGTGGTTACGGAGGAGCAGGATATCTTGGCGGAATTTCATGCCTACTACACTGCCCTCTACTCCTCGAGGGACGCACACCTCGAGGACGAAATCGACGACTATTTGAGCTACATTCAAATGCCCCTCCTGGCCGACTGGCAGAGGGAGTTTCTTATGGCCCCCAGAAAGAAAGAGGAGATAACGGAAGCGCTGGAGGGCATGAAATCTGGTAGCGCTCCTGGTGCGGATGGGCTCACGGTGTCCTTCTACAAGGCCTTTCAGGAGCAACTGGTCCCGTACTTGATGCTCTTGTTCGATGACATTTGCCAGCAGGGCAGCATGTCGAAATCCATGAGAGAGGCGTTGCTTATTACCATTCCGAAACCTGGCAAACCCCTTAATCAGTGTGGCTCCTACTGACCGCTATCGCTGATAAACGTGGACGCGAAACTTTATGCTAAGGTTCTTGCGACTCGTTTGGCGTTGCTGGTCCCGGACCTAGTTGCCCCGGAGCAGGCTGGGTTTGTTCCATCACGTAATCTCACTTATAATACCCGCACGGTCCTAGGCACGATCCAGCATGTCAAACACGAAAACAAAGCTGTGGCCATCTTCTTGGATATGGAGAAGGCCTTTGACTCTGTTGAGTGGTCGTTCATGCTGAGGGTCCTTCGTAAGTTCGGCCTAGGGGAGCCGTTTCTGCAAATGTTGGGAGCCCTACACTACAAACCTACTGCGAGGCTAAAGATAGGTAACCTGGTCACTGCTCCCATCGAAATTGGGAGGGGCACGCGTCAGGGTTGCCCCCTCTCTCCGTTGCTGTATGCCATGGTAGCGGAACCTCTCGCCTGCGCTATACGAGAGTATCATCGGTTTGAAGGGATAAACTTTCCGACGTACCAGATCGGTATCTCCACATATGCGGATGACACTCTGCTATATGTCCGGGACCCGGAGACTAACCTCTCTGCGGTGCTGCGGGAGGTGGTGAGGTTCGGGGCTCTTTCGGGCCTCCGCGTCAACTGGAATAAGTCAGTAGCGCTGCCCCTGACGCCGGTGACGCTCCCTTTCGACTCGGAGTACCCCTTACAATGGACCACGGACTCTATCCGCTACTTAGGGATACGCATTCACACGGACCCGGAGGTCCTGGTACGCGAGAACTATGGAGTGGCCTACTCCAAACTGGTGGATGATGTCGAAGTGTGGTCCAGGCTCCCGCTTTCACTTATGGGCAGGATTGCGCTCATGAAGATGGTGGTGCTCCCCAGGTTCCTTTTCCTATTCGTGAATATACCAGTAGTCCTTTCCAAAGCCTTTTTCCGGCAACTTACCCACACACTTGTCCGTCTGGCGTGGGGGGGCAAACAGCCGCGGGTGCAGTGGCAAACGCTCACCCTTCCGTACGAACAGGGAGGCCTTGGGGCTCCAGACCTGGAGCGATACTATAGGCTTGCTCAGGGTGCACACCTGCATACGTGGATTCATGGGGATCCAGGTATCCCTCATGTGAAACTGGAGCGACTCTTTGCAGACCCCGTCCCGCTTCCGGCGACAGTATGTTATCCACCTGATAGAAGGGTCGGCGATCTGGACTCTATAGCTGCCACGAATCATGCTTGGCATGCACTGATTGGCTCCCGTGAGTGCACGCTGCTGTACTCACCTTTGCTCCGTGTAGAATGGGCGGCCTGGTTGGCTCCACTGACGGAGAAGGGCGTCTTGAAGCCGCTACGTGACCTAGGCATTGTTACCATGGGAGATCTCTTCTCAAAGGGCACTCTGAAAACGCTGCAACAGGTCCTTCAATCCTGTTCCGGGGCTACGCTGCTTCATAGTTTTCAATACCACAGGGTTCGCAGAGCGGCCCTCGCCGTTTTAGGCCCGGACCTAGCTGAACCGACGGAAGTGCTGGAACTCACCCATGTCATCAAGACCCCCTCAGTTCGCAAACTGATCACAGCTCTTAGGTCAATGGGTGATAGACAACGACAGGCAGGCTGACCTCCAATCTCCCATCTCAGACGACATGTGGCGTTATTGTGCGACTAATACTAGGAAAATCTCGCTCAACGGTAGGCACCGCCTGGTGCATTTTAAATTCCTACAGCGTGTCTACTACATGCCCGAGAGGTTGCATAGGTATGGCCTTAGAGAATCAGCGGAGTGTGAGCGATGCCACTTTCACACAGCAGACTTCCTTCATATGGCCTGGACTTGTCCTGCCATACATAAGTACTGGGTAGAGGTCTTTGCGGACCTCAGTGCTATCCTTGGTGAGGTGATCTTGCCTAACCCGGCGCTCGCCTTACTTGGTTTTTCAAAACCTCTTCCTGTAGCTATGCGGCGACTTGCGGACATGGCATTACTGACGGCAAAGCGGCTGATAGCACTGTGCTGGATGCGGGGGCCAGTCCCTACTAAAAAACGATGGGAAACAGACTTGCTTTACTGTTGCACGCAATCGGAAGTGTATAGTGAACTCCTACCTCCAAAGAGTAGACCCAAAAACTTTTGGGGTTTGTTTCGGGCGTTTCAAAGTGCGAAAGAGGATGGTGAGTCGGATCCAGAGAGTGTGGAGCTGGATGTGCTACAGGAGGAGGGGGCTGCGTCAGCTATGGATGAAGAGTGTGTCAGTTGAAGGCCTTAACGTTGTGACAGTGTGGTGATTCTCGCCTGATTTTTGAGGTGTTTTGTGTTGGGGGTTGCCTGTGACGGCTGTTCTGGTTTGTGGCGATCGCAGTCCCCTTCCCAGAGCGTTATCCCGCCCTAGTGGGCATTTGCCTATCTCCCTTAGCTTAGCTGAGGGGTTCATGGTTGTGGTGCAGAGTGGGAGGTGGGTGGTGGGCACGGGTTTAGGTAGTCTGGCTTGTTCTTCTTACGGGGTGGGGTGGTTTGTTATTGTTTGGGGGGGTCTCCTCCCCTTTATACACCTTTCCCTGGGTCTCCGTTGGTGACGCCCTCGACTCTGGGTTTATACGCAGTTCTTCCCGGGTGGCTATTTCGATCCTGCCATTCTGGCACGCCATGCTGCACCTGGGTCTGATTTTGTTGGCGTTGCGGGGTGTGCATCCTGCTTATATGTTATGATCATTCACTGGTAGCTGCTATGAACTATTGCCTCTGCACACTTGCTCCACACCTGCTGTTTCGCCGCCAGGCCCTCGGGCTGTTGGTCTTTACGGCTGTGTAACTTACCTTTACCCAGGGATGGGTGGGTGCAATTTTTCTGATGCCGCCGGCCTTCGGGTTGTAGGCGATGTCGGCTGTGTATGTGACTTGAGGGTGCAATAAAGTATAAATTTAATTTAAAAAAAAAAGAAGTCGGCAAAAAAAAAAAAAAAAAAAAGTCATTCGTCCTTCACGTTGCAAATTCTCGTACTGAAGTAAATGCTTTATTAAACACGGACCTGCCCTTGCACTTCAGTGCTTTGATCCACACAATCTTAAATGCCTTGTCGACTACTGTCTTGGCGCATTTTTTTAAAGTAGTATGCTCTGGCCTTGTTACCTCGTTTCAGACTATAGTCGGTGTGATCCCTGCATTTTTTTTTATTCGATTTTTTTTTAGTGTCTTTGGAGGTTTCTCCTTGCTCCTGGCTTTGGGCGCCGGCATTCAGCTATTATTTTATTACAAAATGGATGCATAATTTGTGCCCCACGATGTACAGTCCCGGCTGCTCCACCTGCATGACCGGATGCTAGAATACTATGGAGCGCTGCCTTTGGCGACTAAGTGTGGCGTATGCTTTATCCTTCCGGTTCTCTTTCTTCACTTGCGTGCAGCCTGTTTTCCATTGCCTAGATTGTGGATTCGAATAGGCCCTGGATTTGTGTCTCTGCAACACGGTGTCTCCTGAACTGGATTTTAATCTACTAAGGAGTCCCTTAGTTGCTCCTGAAATAGACTGTTCTAGTTCCGGGATTATGGCCTGCGCAGCGGCACATGGGGTCATTGAACATGTGGACTGCGGCCAATGACTTTCTGGATCGCAGTTATCTTGAAATAAGCCAGAGTTGTCCTCTGATGATGCTAGAGGCTCCGGCAATCGCGGACCATGAATGTTCTTTCCCTTTGCTTAATTGGATGGCTGAAATGTTCATGGATGACAACGACTTCTTGTTGGAAGCAGTTGCAACGTTTGGTGCTTACACGTTGTTGGACTGAAGCATTAATTATTTTTTTTGCTTCATAGACACGTGCTGGACTCGTGAATATTTTGAATTTTTGTCTTGCTTTTTCATTACATATCGGAGGTATTTTCACACACCATAGCCACGTGTGTTTGTATTCACTGATTTGACATTTTTTTTAATTTTCAATCCTAAATTTCAAGTTCGGCAAACTTTCTGAACTTGGTTCTGTCTCCCTCGAACTTAAACTCTGCGTTCTGTAATGTTTGCCCTCAGTGCTGTGTGTTCCCCGAACATGGTGGGGTGTAGTGTGGTTTATGGGCCTCTTTTTGCGTGTGTGTTAAGTTAGCATGGCTTACTAGAAGTTTAAACGCCATTTTTCATTTTTGCTGCTTTTTGCACACAACACTATTTAGCTGTTTTTGCCGAGTTCGCTTTCACGAAGCTCTATACATGAGAAAAGGGGTTGTTTTTCGACATCTCTAGACCTACTTTGTGTCCACAGTCTGTACAGTGAGTGCTGAGCCGCCAAGGTTATCATAATGTGCGAGCCTGTTTATTGGCGTGTCCGTGTAACACATTCTAGACACAACAATTTGGCAGCCGCAAGCAGAGTAGGATTCTGGCGCCTTTATCATAGGGCAGTTTGGGCTGGACTGTTCCCATGAGGCACAGGGTCAGACTGATTTGCATATGGCCATATCTGAACTGGGGTGGCTGAGTGAGCTAAAGAATGGTGATGGATTAAACCCAGATCAGTTGACTGGGGTGTTTGATTTGCTCAAACGCTCCGTCCATCATCCCCTTTCGTATCGCTTTGTTGACCCTAAGTTGGCAGGGTATGCTCAGAAGTGAGTCCATTGCTCACTTAGCCACTGGATTAAAGATAGGCTGGCTGATGAGGATTATGAATCCAAAACCAGTCCCAGGATGCTTGCTTCCGGTCCAGGGAAGACATGGCTTGGCAGTTCGGGCTGGACTGTTCCCATGAGGCACAGGTCAGACTGATTTGCATATGGCCATGTCTGAACTGGGGTGACTGCGTGAGCTAAAGAATGGTGATGGATTAAACCCAGATAAGTTGACTGGGGGTGAGTGTTTGATTTGCTCAAACGCTTCGTCCATCATCCCCTTTTGTATCACCTTTATCATAGCACACTCTCCAGAATTGAACACACTTTGAAGATTCCAGGCATGAAGAGAGACTAACCGATAATGATGTAATTTACACTTACTGAGCAGACAGGTAAATGAGGTCCCCCTAAGAAAACTCCAGAGGCCTTCTATAGTTTTATAATACCTAGTTCCTAGATAGGGAGGGTGCTTTAAATAGGCACTTATATCACCTGTTTGCACCATCATTGTAATAGGATTCCTCCTTTTGCATTTTATGGAATTGTAACCATGCTGTCCGTATTATTCTTATCCATATGTATGGTTTTGTTGATTAAAATACTGCACTTGAGATCACGTCGTTAAAATAAACATTTTAACCTTACTGTGCCTCTATTTTACTCCTTTTGTGGACTGGTATGAACGTATAACAAAAGAGTGTTCTCACTTCCCACCATTCCTGAGATGGTATTAAGTCACATGTTCTAGGTTGTCTAATCATTGGTTTCTTTGCTATAGGACTAAGAGCTAATGTGACACCGATTGCTAGTCTGGTAGGGGATTTTGGGTACTAAGGTGAGTTTTGGCACAATCTAATTCCCTGAGGTCCTAAGTCTCTGTGCACAGTTCTGTGTTTGCGCAGAATCTCTGCTACAGGGGAAACTACCCCCCCCCCCGCCCCCCGACAGCCCCGCTGTTAAAAGCGGCACTGCAATGTTGGAAAAAGGCCCTACAGTATACGTCGACCACTCTACCTTACGCACCTAATATCCCACTAATAGGGCTGCCAGTCATGGGTGGTAGAATTACAATGGCTAGGATACAGGATTGGATAGATACGGGAGTAGCAGAGGTGGGTTCATTCTTTGGGGATGGTGTACTCCTAGATCATGATACATGCGTGAGGAACACTGGGGCTCCTGACCACTTTTACTTGCTACATGCAATGACAACGCATTACATCAATACGACATGGGCACCCCAGTGTAGCAAGCCTCCACAACATGACCTGGTGCACCTACTTTATTACATGGGAAGGGGTGGCCACCTAGTGAAGTGGTTATATACCGGCATCCGAACACAGGCTTCCATCTGCCTTGCGGACCTCCATGGGAAATGGGCAGAAACTACAGACACGGTGATCACAGATAAGACGTGATGCATTTTGGAACATTCCAAGCAGGTTTCCCGAAATGCCAAGCTCAAGTTTATACAGTATATGGTTCTCTATAGAGCGTATTTAAACCTGAAGCGGACACAGTGTATGTTCCCAGACTTACTGCCCGAGATGTAGGGAAGATGAGGCTGGATTTGTTCATTTGTTATGGGCTTGCCCACACCATTCGTAATATGCTGGTAGAGATTACACATCTCAGAATGACAGACAATATATTGGAGGGCCTCTTGGGTCTATGCAAGCGCACCAAAGCCCAGAAGGTACAACTGCGTTTCCTAGATCTAGCGCTCATATGGGCGACTAGAGAAATTACAATGCAGTGGAAATTCACAAGGAGCTCCCCACTGCATTTATGGAGAGAGGAGGTAATCAGATGAGGCAGCGCTGAAAGCGCGGCACTTAGATGAGAAGAGGTGAGGGGGTTGAGAAAACATCCCATCTCCATGGAATGGGACATCATGTTATAAGACTTCACACAATTGGATATCCCACTTACATTTCTTGATCCACTCTCCTGAACCAGCCTGCCAATTCACACATAGCCAACGACAATTAGGATAGAATATGAGGAAAGACCCATGGTACACCAGAGGTATAGGTTGGAATCCATGATCTCTTAAGGATATGATGCAGAATAAACGGAGACACACGGACAGACCAGGGAGGGGGAAGGGAGGGGGTAATTAACTTAGTTTAGGGAATAAAAGTACTAATACATGCCAAGGTACATTGGAGACATTGCTTATTCATAAGTATGATCCCAAACGTTACATTTATTGCATTATAAATTCCATGCTTTGTAAATGATATATACGAGGATTTAAGTACTGAATATTAACTTATGGAGAAAGGTGGGTCACTGCTACACCTAAAAAGAAAAAGCCATGGATGTTTGTTATAATGTATTGTACACTGAATAATGGCACAATAAAGTTTGTTAAAAAAAAACTCTTCAAAAATGAAAGAGGAGCTCAAGTGTTTTGTATAGAGGAGACCGAAGAACTCCGTGAGTGAGGGGCAGAGTGCAGACAAAGAAATTGTGTAAAAATGTTAAAACTGTCTCCAGGGGACCCTATAACTTTAATTTTGCAGTGTCCTGGGACAGGATTGAAAACGACGTGGACTACAGGTTATCAACAAATATACACCTGCTAACGGTCAACATGTTTCTGCCCTACATAGAATCCTACCAGGGTTCATGGGCATTTGTCAGGACCAAAAAGACAAATTAGTCACTCTGCATAGAAATCATACAATGGTATTGAAAAAATGTGTTTAAACAGACGTTTATACTGGCTGTCTAGCCCGTACATATGACTGGTGGAGAGCACAACGTCTCATATGATCAAAGGTATTCCGATACCCCACTTGTAATTCAGCTAAAGGAAAAAGCCCAGAAAAACATAGCACTAATAATGTGGCTTGAAAAGCAGTCTGTTATAAATTCAAATCAATGTGGCAGACCAAAGTTAGTTATCAAATTTGGGTAAGAAGTGAAACCTATTAGAAATATAGGAAAAACGGGGAATCGATACTCGGCTAACAGTTATGTGTCAGCACAGCATAGCTCAGTAAGTGCTCAGCTAGTTTCAAATATGAAAATAGGATTACTACTTAAAATTCTAGATCGTCTCGAGGGGACATTGCATCACACTGATACCGCATCTAACCTGGTCTGGGAACCGGTCAGAGGCTAGAGCCCACTATTAAAAATGCCAATTCTCTGGTACATAAATAAAAGTATTACCCGCCCAACGGCTCTACATACAACTAGAAAATGCGTTTGTAGCTCAAGTCAGGATAGCAGAACTCACCCGAGGTGCAGGCCGAGTGCTTCCTTTCAGGGTCCCAGCGAAAGACAAAAATGCTGTCAAGGCTAAGGTAAAGAGGGAAGGGACGTCGCACTAGACGTCAGACGTCTAGTGCCACTCCCGCCGGTTAGAATCGTTGGAAGCGTAGTTTCCTAAGCCACGCGCATGCACACCATGGCCTTCCCATTTCGAAATTGCAGGAAGGCGTGTTACAAAAGGGACAGAAGGGAGTGTATATTACTATTTTAGGAAAACAATCGATCCACCCAAGAGATGGGTCAGAAAGTGTAGAAATAATGGACCCGAACCAGACTTGTTAATTTAGCTAAAATAATTATGTTCTCAAAACCATGTTGTAACGAGGAAGGGGCACACATGATAATGTATAGACTGAAGCATGTCTATCATCTATAATGGGATCCCAACCATACCAGTGTATTAATCAAGTGCCTGGTAGGTAGTGCACGGGAACTTCATAACCAAATGTCCTAGTCCCTATAGTCAATAATGAATGTGAAGAGGAATGTGAAAAGGGGCGGTCACACTTAGTCAGTTATCTGCTAAAACTAGTCCAAGGAATATCATCATTTAATTCTTGGGTATCGCAGCAAAGCCTAAAAATCCACCTCTGCTCCCTTTGAAACAGGACGGATTCCCGGGTTCCCATTGTCTTCACATTATGAGATTTATCAATGATGGTCAATCAAATATCATTCTCTGCATGTCCCGCATTAAAGAAGTACCATGTCCAATGTTCACTAGACTTTGTTTAGCCTTGCGTGTGGTCATGCCCACATATATTAAATTGCAAGGGCAGCGCAACATATAGATCACTCCCCCTCTGTATTTCAGTTCATCAGGTTAAAACACTTGTTGAAAAAGTACCCCAATATTACCCAGACATTTTGGGCAATCAAAAATTTGGAGTGGCTTGGATAACCTTTGTCCCTAAACTCAGATTTCTGGTTACATTTAATACATAGCTTTCCTTGATAACTATTTAATGAATACGTTTTTTTCCCCTATGAAGTGAAAACTCACTGTGAGGCACAGCTTTGTTTATGGATCTCGGTATTGCAGGTTTTTGGACAACCAACAAAAACTTTGTCTATTTGACTACAAGAGCCCAACAGATGTAACGGTATATTATTTATATAGATGAGCCTTCTGTTTCCAAACTTACCAATGAAAATGGTCACTCTACCTCTTTTTTTCCAAATAAACTTGACTACTTCTAACTTCAACATTAGTTTCTTCGGGAAAACATTATGAAACAAATTACCCTTTTTGAATTCAGAATGTTGTCTAATTTGCAGAAATGTATAGCTTTCTTGGTTCACCCATGTCTTTCCCACCTTTGTCCCACCATCTGCTGGTAGGTACACAGGGACTGCAAAAATAGAAAATACTGACCACCACTGAATACATTTTTTTTTTAACTGGGGCTAAGATTTTACTGATTTCCACTTCACCTGTTTCTGAAAACTCCAACGAGGGTGATCTTAGGATAGCAAACCATTTGTTGATGAAATTAAGAAGAAGAATTAGCCACAAAAAGCCCAAATATATTTTTTCAAAAACTCAGTACTCCAGTTACTTTATAGTAGCAATTTATTATATTCATGACATCTGCAAAGGAAATCGGCGAAAAGGGCTTTTCACCCAGTAAATCATAGGAATTTTTGCTTATGTTGATGATTGTTACCATTAAAAAGGTGGGTCCTTCAATAAGTGGAAAGGGTGTTGTAATGGGAAAATGGTTAATCGTCTGGTAAGAGCTCTCAGAAATAAAACCTTCCACTATGAGATTTAAGGCATTATCAGGAAACTAAGTGAAAGTCTGTAAAAGCTTATGGAGGCAGCTGAGGACATGATATTTAGAGTGGTCCATTTATGGATGGCTGCAGAAATGCAGCTTAGACTACATAAAAGCAGCTGTAAATTTCAAGACCTTTAGGAATGCCTGAAACAACATTGCAAATTAAACAAAAGAAACTGAGCATGGATTAATGGAGGCGTGAATGAAAACCCTTGACAAAAAACGTTATTCCGGTGGAAACATGTTTCACTACTACCGATAGAAATGGTACCTCCTAGGAAATGGTCAGTCATAGTGAGATTGTTCGAAATGCCTTCAGATCCACTCGTTGAACAGACTGGGGTTTGCCCTAGGTTAAAAAATGTCAATTACGGCAAGAAGAGTGAGGAATAACAATTATCAAAAGACTTTTGGAAACATATGAAAAAAGCTCATGTGTCTGTAAATTAGCCTAAAAAATAGTGTGTAGTTTGGTATGAGTGAGGGTGAAAATATGATAGTGGTCAACTGGTGAGTTCAAGACTGGCAGGAACAGAAGTAGTGAAAGAAAAATGGACAATGGAAAGAAAAGGAAGGCAGAGAAGCGGCTTTTATTGGAAACCCAATTTGACAAGTTAAATACAAAAGATATTGCTCTTTTGCCGAATTGCTCACTTGTGCTTGTAATGGAACGTTGAAAATACCATTTAAGCGGAAACAAAAACAGTTTTGATAGTGCCAGTGCTGATCCTTTTTTGTTTTTCAAAGTATGTGAATACATTAGCAGAGAGTGGGGAACAGCCACCTACTATCCCAAATGTAATTTAATTCGCAAAATGCACATTCTGTATTATTTGTGACCTAACCGGAGCTCATCAAGCTCATGGTTCCCAACTATGAAACTTCATTAAATTCTGCCATTAAAAATGTCCTCTTTAATGTCTCAGTCCTGCCGTTATACCTGCTCAAATACATGTTAATGTCTCCCTGCATGTGTATCTTCTTTCTAGCTATTTACATTCTTCCACTTGGAGGTAATGTTCTCACTTACATATTAAGCGCATAAATGTCTAACAATTATAGTGCACTATGTAAATATGTTAAAATAAATTAATAAAAAAGTAATCCACCCATCCCTAAAGCATCACAGAATTGATGCAACAAAAACAAAATGTAGTACTGAAGAATTATATTAAATGCAGAACTCAACGGGCACCCGTTGTGAAAGGATTGTTCAGAACCCTAAAGCCTGTTGAAATAGAAATGGTTCGAAAAGTATATGGAGCTTCTAGCACCATCACAGAGAACTCCGTAACCTACCCAGGTATATGATTTTGTACACAGTATAGAAACACAAATGTTTAATCATTGCCCACACTGGGGAAAAAGCAAGCATGCTTTTTGTTTTAAGTAACCTAAATAAATTATCACAAAAGCAAACTGATTTTTGGAGTGCATCAAATTATTTAACTTGCAGTGTTAATTAGGAATAAAACACCACCATTTCCAATTTGAACTTGCAATGAAAGAGTTTCAGGATTTAAATGACGAATAGCTCTACTGATGTAAACAAGCATTTGCAATGCAATAGGTCTCACATTATTAAAGTTTGTGCTATTGGCATTGCTAATAATAATGCAACACCAATAGCTCAAACATCCAGTAATGTGAGACCCATTGCATTGCATATAAGAGAAGCACCGCCGTGCATAGCTCAGGAAGCATGGTGGAGGACTTAAAACTACACAGCGGTACTGAAGCACCGTTTTCTTGTCCTATCTAACAAGCTATTCACTGAACACTTAATTTTAGCCTCTATAATCCCAGACTCCCTTTCACTAGGTTATTCCCAGCATGCTGTGTGCTTCTTAGTCTTTTACAAAATAATTACCTTGTTTCGCCACATTTTGAGCAGATTTGAAGTGACGTGCTTTTTCAGTTAAATGTATGCCATTAAATATGTAGTCCCACTATAAGTATGAATGTGCCACGAAGCAGGATCATACACTTAGGCACATTTAGACCAACTATTTATTATAAGCGCAATCACGAAGAAACAACGGCATCTACTTATTTCCAAACATCTCATGGCGACTAAAACCATGATGGGACTGCTTGAGCAATGTGAATGGGTGGAACAAAAATCATAGGACCTGGAGAAAGTCAGCAGAAGTAAAACAGTAGTTTTTGATGTAGGCAGGAAGTAAACAAACGCACATCTCAACAAGCAGTTGAAACGCGGACACTTACGAAGCTGCCGGTTGGGGGGCGCAGGGGTTGCCCTCTCTTGCTTGGCCTATGACAGTGAGTGACCAGTGTGCTTGGTCAGACGTCTCCCTTACCTCCTCTCTCAGCATTTATCGCAGACTCTACAGAATCCACACAAACCTCCATGAGAAAGCCATTAACCTCCGAAGCTGACCGGGAGGTGAGCCATGGTTCGATCCCGACGAGGCTGTCCAGGCGCCCTTGATGAGAAAGCCATTAACTTTCGAGGCTGACCGGGAGGTGAGTGAGCCATGGTTCGATCCCGACGAGGCTGTCCAGGCGCCCTTGATGAGAAAGCCATTAACCTTCGAGGCTGACCGGGAGGTGAGCCATGGTTCGATCCCGACGAGGCTGTCCAGGCGCCCTTGATGAGAAAGCCATTAACCTCCGAGGCTGACCGGGAGGTGAACCGTGGTGCAATCCTGACGAGGCTGTCCAGGCACCCTTGCTCGTGAAAGTTAAAGCGTGGGGGAGCGCGAGAAGAGACGTGCGTATTCACACCGCATGTCTACAAAAGCCACTCGCCAAAGTTAAATCGTGGAGGAGTGCGAGAAGAGACGCACGCGTTCACAGCGCATGTCTCCAAAAGCGAGCTGTCACAGCCATTGTCTCCAATGTGTTTGGCGAGCTCGTGCACCTCTCCTGTCCCACTTCGCTAAGCTACCCGGCGACAATAAGTGTCGCTTACACGAGCAGCGCATGGTGCTGCATCTGTAGGCGAGACCTAAAAAGGTACAACCTCACATAGTATGCTTTCGATCAATTTACCAAACCTCAAATGCAATGGACACAAGCAAATGTAAATGCCATTTCTTTTGATTTGCCCCAAGTGGCTTTTTCTTTTCAGAGTACAAATTGTGGCCAACACTGAAAACTAATTTACGTTCAACATTAGAAAAAAAATTGCTTAGATCAAATGATCTTGTAAAGTCTCCACCGTCACACCTAATGATATGACCAACACAAGACTAGAACCACAGTAATTTGTATTACTGAAGTGAAATGTAGGAGCCCCAATAATAGTTTAACTTTCTAGTTTGTGTAGTATATACTATTATTTTGATTTTTTTTTAACTTTTATTCACAGAATAGAGACTATTTTAAAATTAAAACCACTTATATGCACATGATCAGTGTTTGTAGAATTCAAAATTGAATAAAATGTGAACAGTTTTTAAATGCCAATATTTGTTTCACAGTCTGCAAGTGGATGATTACCAATAATGCACCCTCTTGCCTATTTTTAATCATATAGATTAATAAAGTTGGCTTTAGAAAATAAATACGAAAATAACATTCTAAACGACGGTAGCAGAAGAACATTGCTAAGAATAATGGTGTCTTCCACATGTCTGTAACTGGGTAGAAGGTACACATCAAGTAGCATGTGAGCAACAAAACGGTTGAGTTATATGCTACACACCCCAGAGTACAACTTAGTTCAGACCAAAGTGTTCCGTTTCTAAAAAATATATAAAAATGTGAAAACTTGGAAGTTCCCATCCACTATAAACTACTTTTTCAGAGGGCATACACCAGTCACTTGCCCAACTGTCCACTTCAGGGGACCTGGGGCACCTCCACTAGATTATATATAGTCTGCCATGCAATCATCAGCCCCAAGGCCTAATCAGTCTGTTTTGTCCGGTCTGGACAGGTCAGATCTGTCTGCTATTTCCTTTCCAAGGAAGTCCGGATTTTAATACAGACCACATTTAATACCGGCCGGGTCTGCTAGAATTCCCACTTTGCTTGGTCTTTATCAGTTAGAAAACTTCCTGAGTAGTATGTAAAGCTCAGTAAGCTGTAAACTGGCTTGGATGCTCATCTATGAAAAATTGTTATGTGTCTCCTTCCAGTCTGTGACATCTAACATTATTGTCCTACCATCTGAGCATGTCCGTGATGTCCTATCTGTTATTCATGGGCAATAGGTAGCTCTCAGATATCATTCCATTGGTCAATAGCAAGGTCTGTATCCTGCTTCTATCTGAAAATAATCCAATATGTAATCCCAGTATGCATTATGCTGCCTCTCAGTGAGTGTTGGCCACTAAGGTAGGTGAAACTTTCAAAGAGGTGAAATTTTGTTTTAAGTTTATCTAATGTTTTCATGCCCCCACTTTTTTAGATAGCCACGTATTGATATGCTTCTGTTCCATTTCCAGAAACGCTCCCCTCCAAAACACTTCTATAAATATCTCACCTGCCCAGAGGGTTGTCTCCTTAGTGAATTATTTTGCTAACCAATCAAGCTTGTGGCCACTGTCTAGAAACTATTTACATATCTTGTTGCACAGGACAGTTTTCCCTTACTCTCTAATCCATACTAGAAAACCATAAGGATCGGGTGTACTATGGCTAGACTGTTAGCCATGGTTGTGAGTTCCTCTCAAAGAGACCATGCTGAATCATTTACCAGGTCTACCTAAATAAATACTCGACAATAGGATCTCGTCTGATCCAGAATGAAAATAGCTCCACAAAAAGTGCAAATGAAAGTAGGGAGAAGGGAGACCACTTTCTCAACTAACTTCAAAATCCAACTCAGTGGGATCTGTGTACAGTACCATCATGCATGAAATTCCTGTCCTAAACCCATCTTCTGGATGAGCCTAAACAGACTACACAGAATAAAACACTGTTTAGTGACCTAAAGAAGGGTTCATATGGTAGACTTCAATGTCACTGGCTTATTCAGTACCGTTATTCAGCCTATGGAGGCTCAGTCTGCCCTATCAACAGGGCAAGAACCCACATTTGTTAGGCGCATCGGGATGAGACGACTGAGTAACCAATTACTAAAGGTTTTGGACAAGCTTTTAGTCTCAAGATTTAGAGAAGCACATGGGGAGATACAAATGGCACTCATCCGGGATGTTTACCTTTTTCTGTACCAGGATTATATTGGCCTGCTGCAGATACTAGGTAGCCTCCCAACATCCCTCGAATATATGTCTATGAAAAAGGAAAAAAGTCCACACACCAACAAAACCACATGGCAGTTCAGACAGTTTGCAGAGTTACTGTTAATACTGCCTACTCCTGGACTGCACTTGGACAATTATAGTAAATGTATCTTCTTCTGTTATTTCCAAACTAGTTTTAACCTGCCTTCTTTTGATACGCTGGGATTTTAAATTGCCAAAGAAGCTCTCTTAAAAGGATGAGTTCACTTTTAGCTTTAGTTGCCAAACTTGTAAGCTTCTACAAAACTCTGCTCCACCTCTCTAGTGACCAATCCTTCCTCACTGATCAAAGTTAAGTCACCTTCTATTCATTTCGATTTCACATTCCTTCTACTCAGCCAGGCAATGAATTTCCATCCTTTAACCCCTTCCATGCTGGTGAAGAACCCCAGCCGTCATGCACTACGGTGCTCGTGTGCGGATGACGGCTGGGGTTCGTCATGGCCCGCCCGTGTTCGGCCGGCGGCCGCACACGGGAAAAAAAGCGGCCGCATCGAAGGGGTTAATATTAACTTCACATAACCTCCTCTGCACCCCTGCATAACGAGATTTAGCAGAATTCACTTTAATGGTCATGTATTCAGTTCTCAGATGTTCTAGCCAACATAAACACTGTTAGTCAGGTACGTTGTTCCCTATTATTTCATTAGAATGTCTGAATACAAGTACCTAATATGTATGACCCAAGGCCTTCGCAAGTGGATAATTCTGCAAATGACATGTCCTGGGTGTAGAATTCAATTGTACTGGACACTTCATTATCTTGTATATGGAGGTGTAAAAGTTTGTAGATAGTAAACATTATGTCCAGTTCTTTAATGACAATGTGCTTGATTTTCACACATCATTCATCATCCTGCGCAGTCTGTCAATAGTCATCATTGGTGATTAATGGTTAGAGAATGCCGTAGCAAGACACTTCTTGCTAAGGACAGCTAAAACAAAGATAGAGGATAAAAATGTGCATGGCCTCGTGAATGTATTATAGGCTCAAGAATAGAAGAAATATTCCCTACTGCACTAATGCCAGAGTATCCATATATCTCTCAGGACTGTCATGCCTTTTGCTATTGTAGTGATCAAAACATCAAATGTTGGGAATTTAATTGCTTTGAATCATGTGCATTGTTTCTGGAGCATTGATCAGCAATTTATCTAAAACTTTACACACCAATCTTGGAAGGGCATGCAAGCTGAAAACAGGGATATTCAAGTGCCCCATGACAATTCAAGAAGTTTTTCAAAAGGAAACCAGTTGAATGAAAGAAATAACTTTTGTTGGGGGCATGCAGGTATAAGCATGTACAAAATCCGACGCTTTACAATGCAGTTCAAAGAAGAGAAAAGGGAAAAAAGTCAAAGAGAATTCAAAATTGATCAAAAACATGCCCTTCTCCTGAATAATATTGTAAAGAGGAAGTAATGGCAACGACCGCAGCATTTGAACACTTTACTGAATAGCCTGTTCCATCGAACAGCTCTAGATAGCCACATTTCTTAGAAGGCCTCAGGCAGCAGAGTATTAAAGCATTCCTTAGCAAACAATCATTGCACATCCCAGATTGAGCATATGGTGTCCCCCACAACAGAGAAGGAGAAAGTATGTTTTCTGTGCTTTACTCGTGGGCCCTGAAACCACATAAGAACGTTCAGCCTCTGGAAGTAAATATATAATAGTTTCTGTACTATCGAATTAATGTATTCACAAATTTGAGAATGATTGCTAAGATTTTGCTAATATGCACTTCTTATATGGCATTCTCTTCTTAAAGAGAGCGTGCTGCCTCTTTCTGCCAATTCTTACGAACCTCAGTTTACCAAAGAAATGATGTGCTCTTAATTCTCGGAATCGAACCAAAGGAGAAGGGTGCTGCGTCAGTTTTTTTAATTTACCAGTTTTATACCCTCTGTGCTGCACTGGTTACTTTTTAATAAACGAATTCAGTATATGTTCTGAAATCCTTTTTTCAACAAAGCAGCCAGTCTGTTTCAATTACCTGGCCAAACCCAAAATAACGGGGAAACAGGGAAGGTATTATTGTTCCATATTATCCATTTAGGATAAAACAGTTATCTTACATAAAGCATTTTCTTTTACATGGATGGCATGATCTTGCCTTTTGAATTTCAGATGTCATGTGAGAAGATCAGTTCGCTCTCATCACTGTATGATTTAAAACCAAGTGCAGTAACCTCTGGTCACTCTACAATTTAGCATTTGCTGTGATGTAGTATTCACATTTCAAGTAAACTGGAATCCTAATCATCATTTTCCATGCAGTAAACAATAGGTTCGGCGTGATTCTATTACCAACTCATGCCTTAATCAAGCACATCACTATAACATTTACATTTAGTGTTACACAATCTCCTACTTGTAGGACACTGGGTTGGGAAAACCAGAAAACACTAACTTTATCACTTTCTTGAATTATTCACCTGCCTAGCTGTTTGCTTTTCAATATGTATAACAACAACCACCAATATTTCAGATAGACAGTTATGTGCATTAAACTAAATGTAATTCGCATCGACTTTGTATCGTGATGGCATATAGAAGTCAAAGTCAAGCATGATTATTATCAATAATTCACGTTCAACAAAAAGGTTCCTTGGATTTCATCTGCGCCTCATCTCCACAAAATGACACATACAAAAATCATAAAAGCTTGAAACTTCACATGATTAAATATAGTCATGTCAACTGAAGAGTGAGGATATTAAATAGATTAAAGAAAAACATAAGGTCACTACATGCAAGGCTACAAGCAAGACCAGCAAGATTCCAAGAAATAGAACAGATGGTAACATGTAACTTACTATGGTCTAGAAAGTGTCACAGTGTGTTTAACTGTTGTCAGTGAGAGCATAAAACGTCTTCTTCAATATGTTATGGTTCTAAAAACTAGAGTTCTATCCCTGGCAGTCTAAGTACCTTTTCTCCTTCACTCGGTTCGTCTTCTCTGTATTTTACATTTAAGTTTGCCCAAGAAGTGTTACCGAGATTGAATAAAGCACACATGGGAGTGCAGCATTGAACACATTTTACTTCAACTGAGGGTAGCTACCTCATGGCTGGCCGAATCCAATCTGCTGTATCTAGTGAATTCTGTTCAATATTCTATGAAGTTTTCAGTTGCCTTTGCTTCCCTACTTTACAATAAGGACAAAATGTCATTCATAGAGCAAAACTTGGAATTTTGCTGCATATAATCCCAGCAGATCTGGTAACATGACAAAATCTACCCTAGTGTGTTCCACTCAGTTTTTTATTCTTCAGAAAGCAACAGAGACCCGCTCTACATGTCTGACGGTAATAATCTATTACTACTCACATTTAAAAGATATATATAGATGGCGTGCTTTCACACCTAAAATACAAGTAGAGGGAATTAAATGATGGGGAAGGGAGCTGAAAAGCAGGACAGTACGATGAAAAGCTGAAATTCTGTCATTTACATTCAAAAACAACTTTCTGCAATGTCAGCTATTTGATGCCACTCCATGTGCAGTCACTGGTGAGACAGATCACTAAAAGTTATATTTGAAATTGATGGGAGTTCACATGAGTGTGATACCACTTCTACTCGTCCTGCCATTTTGGTGATTTGTGAAACAGTGAAGGTATCGGATCCTACATCTGACCAGCCCGGATCTCAACAAGAGGAAAAAACAGAACAAGGTGGCTGGACAGGATTATTCACAAAACCATTCCCCAATCACACAGCCAATATGTACCGTGTGACCACTGGATTTGTATTCCAAACAAATTTATTTTCTTTTTCACATAATTTCCACACACTATTTACGAAAAACAGGCACTAACAGAACCACTGTCAGATCAAAAGGTTCATATATACAGTATCTACAAACATACACACCTACAAAATTGCAACAGTGAATTAAGCAGATTTGATTGAACACACCAACAAAAACATTAGAATATATAATGGTCCAATTGAATTGCAATTATATACAGTGAAAAAAATACATAAACAAAGAACAAGCACCAGTCCTAGGAACTAAAAAACCAAGAGACAAGCGGGTTTGAGATCGAAAAACCAAGCCTGCCTGTCTACAAGAGCCTGTGGTGTGATGTTTCTATGGGGTTGCAACACTTGGGTCCAAAATTGTGATGTAATTTATATCCTAGCGGCACCCTTTATTGTTGCCACAGGGTGGTAGTGTCGACGCGTTTCGAACCTGGATGTTCTAGGTTCTCTTCAGGACAGGGACTGGGGGAAAGATTCTGCAAGAAAATACAGAATTGGTGTCAAAGGAGTACTTCATAGTACTGCAACAAGCCTACTCAGACTCCAGGGAAAAACAAAGAATGGTTACCTGCACGGGGGCACAAAGATTGCCGTAGTGTAGGTCTAGTGTAGTTCGCAGTCAACCCTAAAAGACATATAAAGAAGTGCTCAATGAGGGGAAGATGGTCATTGGGTCACACTCAAGTGGCGCAGGGTCTGGGCTATGTATAAATCATACCTGCAGTATATGCAGAACAGGACTGAGGGCGTGTGCCTTCGGAGAGCGTTCAGGTATGGAGGCAGCTCACATTTATGGCGAAGTAATGAAGGACTGGAAAAATGATAAAAATGCTTATGTCAGCGTGCATCCAAGGTATGTACCACCCCCAGCTCACCAAAAACATATGGCGCTGGGCAGGATTCCTACCTGAATCTGAGACGCGCAGAGCAGGGAGTGCTCAGACACTGAACCCAATTCAGGCCGGCAGGCGAAGTTAGCTAGCTACAAAACAAATGTGTTTGTATAAATATCACTTTCACAAGGCAACATGGGAGCTAGTGTAAAAAACCACTGCGCCTAGGACACTTACTTGTTTAAATGAATTTTTCAGCCTTCAGTCAATCGGTAGGGTTCGAATCAATCGCTCTCTCCAAAAGACAAGCAGTCTGTAGGAGAAGCGCCGAGTGAGCATAGAGTATTTAAAAAAAACGGGTCAGAGTGTCAGGGGGTGTAGCCAAAAACGGAACAGGGCCCTATGGAATGCTGGTATCTGTAGTTTGCTGGCATTCATCAACCAAAAGAGTTCTAACATGTTGGGAAATTTCACAATTGACATCAAAAATGGTCCCAGCGGAAAGATAATACTAAGACAATTTCTCAAAATTAATACAAAAATTGATTAAAAACATCCCAGCAGAGGTGCTGGGCTGGACCCTCCCCCGTACCCACCGTCTGGGCCTGTTGCACGTCCTGGAAGGGGTTGGTGGCAATATTTATAAGCGGCACCTGCTCCTACTGGGGCTGGTGGTGGCTAAAAGGGACCTGGCCCGAGCGTGGAAGAATGTGAGGCCCCCCCCCCTGACTGCATGGAAGGCTGGTATGGACTTCTGTATGGGCCTGGAGAGACCTATATTTGAGGCGCGAGGATGCCCCCGCAAACACTTTAAGATTTGGAAGAGGTGGGCAGATTATAGAGGTCTGACGCTAGACCCTCCAGTGGAGCAAGAGGAGGACCTTTAGCCCCGTACTGGCTGGCAAAGCCCATGTCCACACACAATACCCACGTCACAATCTTACGTCAATACGGTTGGTGCACACATGCATGGGGTTCGGGTGGGTTCCAGGGTGGGATCGGGGAGTTGGGTAGGTAGGTAGCGGAATAAGGTGAAGGTGGGGTTACTGTTTTCTGATATCCTTAATTGCATCATCTTCTCGCTTGGACACTTGGTTAACTGCTGTGATTGTATCATAATGTCTGGTGGTGTAGTCCTGATTGTGGGCTGCCACTCTATTTCATATGCTCATCTTCACCAATAAACTGGTTGTGAGAAAAAAAAAACATCCCAGCACAGGAACATATTCACAAAGCCCATCTGATGTAAACATTAGCATAAATGTGAGCAGGAAACATTTTCACCAAACAAAATATATATAGCACATGTTGTCATGATCCCCACAACGAAATATATCTAGATTCACTGTACAATCTGATACATAAATGTTTTTTAGCGAATCCCCTGGCTGGAATGTCCCAAAAACTACAATACATTGCAATGATGGTAATTCAAGTCCGTTACGATTATTGGCATAACCATGAATCTATGCACAGGGCTGATCACGGTGCCAGTCCATTATTGGAGCCCATCGTCAATTTACCATCCCTTGGTATATATATTTGACCCCATAGCTTCATGTCAGATTAATAAACGTGTGGGGCCCAATGGAAAGGGAGCAGTATTTTAGAGTTAGAAGAGCGCAGAAAAAAGTGCAGAGCGAGTGAACAAATAAAATTATGAAAATGCAGCACAGCCAAACTCAACATCATATATCAAAGGAAAGTTCATAAGTTGACAGTTTCGGACATTTCGTTCAATCCAGAATTTGATGTATCAAACTTCAGTATAAGATATGCCTCTTTTTGAGAAAGGCGAAGGTCAGGATCTCCACTGCCACCCCTAATAACTGCCAAGACAGTCCATCTTATATCCTGACATGAATGTTTCTGTTCCAGGAAATGGGAGACAAGAGGAGCAGTCAAGTTCTTGTTATTGATTCGTGAACGGTGTTGAATGATTCTTTGGCGGACCTCCTGCGTGGTTTTGCCAATATACAGTTTTTTGCACGGGCATTGAATAGCGTACACAGTGTATTTTGTCTTACAGTTCGTGTGTTCGTTGTGACGCCAGAATTTGTTGCCATCCGTGAACAAAGATCCTTCCATTGTTAGGTCACAGACGGAGCACGTCCCGCATTTCCGATGTCCCCTGACTGGATTGGCTCCAAAGATCGTACCTTGTGAGTCCTTTTTTGGAGAAGGGCGGTGGATGTGATCATTTGGCCAATACTCCTGTTCTTTTTTAGGGCAAAGAGTGGTGCACCTATCTCTGGGAGTATTTCCTGGACCAAGTGCCAACTTTTTTTGATAATTTTTTGGAGCTGGTTGGTGTGGGGACCAAAAGTGGACACGCATACCATCCTTTCCGTCGCTGGTCTAAGTCTCTTCTCGAGGAGATGCTCTCTTGGTGTCCATCTCGCTCTCTTCATGGAGTGTTTTAGAAGCTTATGAGGATATCCTCGTTCTTCTGGCGTCACAACGAACACACGAACTGTAAGACAAAATACACTGTGTACGCTATTCAATGCCCGTGCAAAAAACTGTATATTGGCAAAACCACGCAGGAGGTCCGCCAAAGAATCATTCAACACCGTTCACGAATCAATAACAAGAACTTGACTGCTCCTCTTGTCTCCCAATTCCTGGAACAGAAACATTCATGTCAGGATATAAGATGGACTGTCTTGGCAGTTATTAGGGGTGGCAGTGGAGATCCTGACCTTCGCCTTTCTCAAAAAGAGGCATATCTTATACTGAAGTTTGATACATCAAATTCTGGATTGAACGAAATGTCCGAAACTGTCAACTTATGAACTTTCCTTTGATATATGATGTTGAGTTTGGCTGTGCTGCATTTTCATAATTTTATTTGTTCACTCGCTCTGCACTTTTTTCTGCGCTCTTCTAACTCTAAAATACTGCTCCCTTTCCATTGGGCCCCACACGTTTATTAATCTGACATGAAGCTATGGGGTCAAATATATATACCAAGGGATGGTAAATTGACGATGGGCTCCAATAATGGACTGGCACCGTGATCAGCCCTGTGCATAGATTCATGGTTATGCCAATAATCGTAACGGACTTGAATTACCATCATTGCAATGTATTGTAGTTTTTGGGACATTCCAGCCAGGGGATTCGCTAAAAAACATTTATGTATCAGATTGTACAGTGAATCTAGATATATTTCGTTGTGGGGATCATGACAACATGTGCTATATATATTTTGTTTGGTGAAAATTTTTCCTGCTCACATTTATGCTAATGTTTACATCAGATGGGCTTTGTGAATATGTTCCTGTGCTGGGATGTTTGTAATCAATTTTTGTATTAATTTTGAGAAATTGTCTTAGTATTATCTTTCCGCTGGGACCATTTTTGATGTCAATTGTGAAATTTCCCAACATGTTAGAACTCTTTTGGTTGATGAATGCCAGCAAACTACAGATACCAGCATTCCATAGGGCCCTGTTCCGTTTTTGGCCACACCCCCTGACACTCTGACCCGGTTTTTGTTAAATACTCTATGCTCACTCGGCGCTTCTCCTACAGACTGCTAGTCTTTTGGAGAGAGCGATTGATTCGAACCCTACCGATTGACTGAAGGCTGAAAAATTCATTTAAACAAGTAAGTGTCCTGCGCGCAGTGGTTTTTTACACTAGCCTCCATGTTGCCTTGTGAAAGTGATATTTATACAAACACATTTGTTTTGTAGCGAGCTAACTTCGCCTGCCGGCCTGAATTGGGTTCAGTGTCAGAGCACTCCCTGCTCTGCGCGTCTCAGATTCAGGTAGGAATCCTGCCCAACGCCATATGTTTTTGGTGAGCTGGGGGTGGTACATACCTTGGATGCACGCTGACATAAGCATTTTTATCATTTTTCCAGTCCTTCATTACTTCGCCATAAATGTGAGCTGCCTCCATACCTGAACGCTCTCCGAAGGCACACGCCCTCAGTCCTGTTCTGCATATACTGCAGGTATGATTTATACATAGCCCAGACCCTGCGCCACTTGAGTGTGACCCAATGACCATCTTCCCCTCATTGAGCACTTCTTTATATGTCTTTTAGGGTTGACTGCGAACTACACTATACCTACACTACGGCAATCTTTGTGCCCCCGTGCAGGTAACCATTCTTTGTTTTTCCCTGGAGTCTGAGTAGGCTTGTTGCAGTACTATGAAGTACTCCTTTGACACCAATTCTGTATTTTCTTGCAGAATCTTTCCCCCAGTCCCTGTCCTGAAGAGAACCTAGAACATCCAGGTTCGAAACGCGTCGACACTACCACGCTGTGGCAACAATAAAGGGTGCCGCTAGGATATAAATTACATCACAATTTTGGACCCTAGTGTTGCAACCCCATAGAAACATCACACCACAGGCTCTTGTAGACAGGCAGGCTTGGTTTTTCGATCTCAAACCCGCTTGTCTCTTGGTTTTTTAGTTCCTAGGACTGGTGCTTGTTCTTTGTTTATGTATTTTTTTCACTGTATATAATTGCAATTCAATTGGACCATTATATATTCTAATGTTTTTGTTGGTGTGTTCAATCAAATCTGCTTAATTCACTGTTGCAATTTTGTAAGTGTGTATGTTTGTAGATACTGTATATATGAACCTTTTGATCTGACAGTGGTTCTGTTTGTGCCTGTTTTTCGTAAATAGTGTGTGGAAATTATGTGAAAAAGAAAATAAATTTGTTTGGAATACAAATCCAGTGGTCACACGGTACATATTGGCTGTGTGATTGGGGAATGGTTTTGTGAATAATCCTGTCCAGCCACCTTGTTCTGTTTTTTCCTCTTCCATTTTGGTTATTTGGCATTATTCGATTCAAGCACCACCCTCCTCATTTCCCATTTCTTAACAGAGGCCCAAATATATCAAATAAGACCATGTCAGCCCATGGGCGTACGCGGGGGGGGGGCAAGGAGGGGCGCTTGCCCCCCCTCCCCTGGAGCGACCCTCCTTGCCCCCCCTGCGGACGCCCATTAAAACCGTGACTTCAAGACGGGGTTTTCACTCTCTTTCCTCTCCTTTCATTTATTTGCTTCCCTGTGAAATGGATCCAAAAAAAGAAACGCTTTTTCTGGAAATGTTGCCTTTTAATTCCAAAGTGCAGCATTGGGAATAAAAGGCTTAAATATGAAAAATAGATAAATAATAAAGTAAGACAGAGTGGGAGTAAACTGGCAAAACTGATTTCATTCACACTGAAACACATTAGCGCCACTTTTACAGAGTTTGCCAGTGAAGCGTTATTTTTGTTTTCTTGTCTTTGTTTTCCCTGGACTTGGAACTAGTGCACCAATCCTGGAGGTACTGCAATGTGTGGATTGGAAAACATAATGTGTGCTGCGTCCAGGGATGTGGTCTTTTTACCATACTGCTTACCTTTTGTAAGGATATAAGCAATGGCCATTGAAATGGGTCCATTCATCAGGGCCCTGTAGTCGTGTCCTTAACTTTTCAGGCAAAAGTACTCACCGATTTCTGAATAGTGAGTGTAAAAGCATTAAGGTAACCATGTTGTTCCTGCTTACATTTCTCATGGTTTGCTAAATTTTGCATTCCCTAGAAGGGTTTGCTTTTTCCAGGATGTTGTTACTTTTTTTTTATGTAGGCCGCATATTGCTCTTGTCTAGTGCGTAATTTAAATTGAGCTGCATCCAGGTGTTTATAGCAGGTAACAATTGGGTTGTAGTTGAAGACAGTGGGAGTTTTTCTTAGTGGGGCAGTACGGTGTTCAGTGGATGAGAGGATGTGGCACTATGGTCAGAGCTGCTGAATTTGGAACTGGTTCAGCCTTAATAACCAGTCCACCAGACCACTCTCCTGCAAGAGCACAATCACATGCTAGACCTTAGAAGACTTCGCAACACCTTAGAAGTCCCAGTGTTTTCGCACAAGCAGGTGGACCTTAGCATGACAAGTGTATTTTAACCTTCAAGGCTTGTCCACCACTATCCATACTGAAGTTCACCTCCAGTCTTGCGGGCATGCCTATGAAGCAGCACACCCTAGAGCAACAGTCACTGAGGTCACAGGACCCTTGAGAAGGGCCAGCTCCAGGGCAGTGCAACCAGTGTGACCGCACCGGGTGCTGACTTTAGGTGGAGGCATCATGTTTGCAAGTATATTATGGTTTTAAAAACGCTTGGTGCCTCCTTCCTTGTCTCCAGCACTTTTTCGGCAACAATAAAAATTTCATGACGACTCTGGTGATTAATGTTCTTCCTAGAGAGAGATCAGAATTTTGTCTGGTGGAAGTTTTGACTCATGTAAAGGTAGCTCAGAGGGTTAATGTACCGGCTGCAAAGAACATGCGCCATGCAGATCACAAAGTGCACATAATGTAAATAGGTCAGTGGGCTACTGCTTTTGTTAGAGAGATCCTTTTGTTACTTGCAGTTTATAAGGTAAAATTCTAACTTAGAACAGTGAGCTATTAACTGTCACCTAAGAGCTGCATACAAACTGCAAGGTATAAATTAGAGCGTTATGTCCCCCCTCCCCCCCGCACCCCCCCAGTCTTTGATTATCCTAATGTCCCAAAAAAGTGTTCTTTTGGACAGCAATCAATTCCGATTATTAAGGAGAACCCCCAACCCTGGTATTACGTTTTAAATTCCGGGTATTGTGTTTCTCCAGGCCAATCACTATAAAACTATACCGGCTACTAGTATGGTTGTCATGTGACTCCTACACCTTGTAGTCCTTAGTCTTATGTAACATTTTCTATACAGTGATTTACACACATATTGATTGTTTCTGTGTAATGTGTGTGATGTAAAGTGCTCTGACACCCTACAATGGTATGAGTGGCGCTGTAAATCAAATTAAATGCATCTGAGAGAGAGTGGATATGGAGACTTGGGGGGCACAGTTAAAGGGTGGTAGTGAGGGAATCCATGGCAGAGGTTGTCTTTGGGGGGCACTAACAAACATTAATGCACACCAAACAAAGTTCGCAAACTTCACAGTCTCCCTGATTCATTCACAAGCACTTTTAACATGTGCTGCCTGCTGTGGGGCCACTGGAATTAATTATGCAGCAAAGGATGACAACATTATGCCGTAGTGTTGACTAAATTATGCATTAAAAAAAAAAAGTTGCAGTGTAATGCAGTATATTTTGAGATATTTTATTATTTTGACGTGTGTACACATGCTAACTGTCTCTGGAAAGATTTTGCTTTATTAGTACCAGTGTAACATGCAAACGCAGCAGTGAGAAAGGTGACCAGTCAACCTTTACAATAGGCCATCCACTCCGCAGCAACACAAGTCACATTTTATATTAACTTTTGATATGTTTGAGCTACAAACAATTCATTAGTTTAAATGGTCAGATCATGCAGCAGATCTTGCATTATGAGGCAGATATGGCAGAGCCATAATTTTAGAGAAATTATTTGCAAACTAGGATATTTTGCCATTCATGTTTGAACTGCTGTTGTGGGAAAAGGGAGAGGTGCTGATGACAGAAACTCCATGGCTCGGAGACAAATAGCTTGTGTTTTACACATTTTATCATATTTGGTACATTCTGTGATTAGAAGCATATCCCACTTAGCGAATATATTTTAATGTCAATAACTCATTATAACCTTAAATATTCATGTGTATCCATTGGTTGATTAAACTGGGCAGTGAAATGCCAAACAAATACTAAAAATTGTTATGTCTGCGCATTCTGGCCACACCTCTGGCTCCACCCACAGATCCAATCCTTGTGTTATTCCCGCCCTCTGATTCTCCGCCCACTGTTTCCCTACTTTTTTTCCCCCACTTCGACCACTGTGTAAGACTCAGCATCCCTGGACCTGTGATGTGCTGCCGCTGCGGACACCGCATGTGCCACACATTTACGGTGCCGGGCTTCCGCATAAGGGAGCTGGCCATTATTGTTTCCCTAAACGTGCGCACGTTGTAATTTGTATAAATGAATTGAAGGTGTGTAAAGTTTAGCAATGCCCCAGGAATTCTAGTAAAGGAAGCACCCATTGGCGAATCACTAGCGTGTTTGATTGCTGCATTATTTATTACTAACTTTGTGCTTTAACTTTGGATTAAAGTTATCATGACTTCTAGCACCAAGAAGCCAATATTGGTGAATATGTGTGCTACAAATAATCGTTAACATACACTGTGCATACAGTATATTTAATCTGGTGCTTTAATCATAGGCAGTTTTAAAGTATTCTGATAAAAATCGAATTGTGCTGAAGACAGCCTTGATTGGTGTTGGATCGAGGACCCGGAAGTCTGCACACCTAGCAGACAGAGACAAAGCACCTTGTCAGAAAGTTTAGCGTTTTCCCTACAGGTGGTGTTTGTTGGACTGTGGCAGGGTAGTCACATGTCCTGGATTCATGGCATTTAATTGAGTCTATTCTAGTTCTGCGCCCCAGAGTTTCTTGTGCCCCACCTAGCACACATCATGTCGGAGGATGGTGATGACGTTAAAATTTTGCCCCCCCTGCCCCCCTGGAAATATGTCTGCGGACGCCCATGTGTCAGCCTACTCCAAAAGCAGGAAATAAAAAGTGTGCTCAATTCCAATGTGTTTAAAAAAAATCACTTTATCCTCAATCCATAGTACCTGGGTTCAAAATGGCACTATTTAAACCTCTGGGAATGACTATTTCTACACATAACACAGAACCTGTGATAGAGACGCTCCTTATGGTTGCATTTGTTACTCAAATAATAAAGTGTTTTTTTGATCGCTAGTAACTTTTTTCTGTTTTAGGGACATGAAGAAAAATGTTCGGGGAAAAAAAAAAAGTACATCCACCTAAATTTAATTTTGGAATGTTCACAGGAGATTGGTCAAGGGTCCTACATTTATATCGCTGTACAAAATAAGCATTTTCAATGCAATAGGCCTCGTATTATTAAAGTTTGAGCTATTGGTGTTGCATTATTTAGCAATGCCAATAGCTCAAACTTTAATAATGCGAGACCTATTGCATTGCAAATGCTTGTTGGTATTGGTGAAAGAATTGCCAACTACTCACACTGCCCCGGGCCACACTCATCCACTTGCTTTTGTAGTTTGGTTTGCCCTGTTCCCATCATGCACTGGGACAGGAACAGACTAATTTGCATACAGCCAGGTTCTGAAACTGGGATGGTGCAGTGAGCTAAAAAACGGTGTTGGATCTAGCCCTGATCTCTTGACTGGGTGAGAGTATTCTGTTTAATTCAGAGACTCTGTCCCTCACCACCCCTTGTTGTAAATACACTCATCCACAGAGCACACAACACGCAAAGAGATAAACTTCAGCACTCTGAAGGCCAATTCAAACCTTGGCCTCTCTGCAAAAGCTGCCACCACTCGTCATAGGGATGGGGGAGATGGCAGTCGGAAATTATAAGTACCTTGGTGACCATTAAAAGGTCTGCAGGAGAAAAGAGAATAGAACGGACGAGCAGACAGACTTTCTGCATGAGGAGCGAACAGCAATGGAAGTAGCCATGCAGGATGCCCTGGACTACTATCATTAAACTATAACGGAATTAAGCAAACCTGAGAGGCAAGAAGGCCTGTTATGGAGTCTGTCACATAATACTGACTCTGTAGCAGCCCTACTGACCCTTTAGGGTTTTTAGTCTGTCGTGAGATCTACTGTTTTGTCTACAGACTACTGAGGAATGTATGCTGACCTTATGGCCACAGGTTCGAATTCCAAACTAGCCTTTCATCCTTCCAAACTCGATAAAATGCACGTCCTAAAATCGGGTAATAATTGGTAAATTGGGTAAATCGGTAAATGCCCCAATGAGTAAAGGCGTGCTTCCAAATACAAGCCAACTTAATAGTTCTACATTAATTCTGTGTGCGTAAAGTCTTTGGAAATGCCGGACATGAAATTTCAAGTAGAGATAAAAAAATATATAGTACCTTCCTATGCTACTCTTGAGAAGCGACGTATGTAGCATTCACAGCTCTCGCACAGTTTAAACCTCAGGCAAAGCGCTGCTTTCAGACAGACAGCAAGTACCCCTTTACCCATCACCACCAATTAACTCAGCCTTCAAGTTGAACTAACAATAGCGGGACTTTCTAAAATCAGCCTTACATCCCTTTCCATCACTTAAGGGAGATGCATTCCAGGAAAGGAAACAGGGGCAGCAAAAACAAGGACAAGCCATCATTTGTTATGTAAATTTGGAAAGGATGACAAAGTTCAAGCTGCAGCACTGTACAAAGTAAATGTTCCTATCATCCAAGGTAATGTCAATATTAACCTCAGAAGGATGAGAGGACAAATAGGTTCCAGCAATAATGCACCCCGTGACTCAATTACAGAACAAACGTTGTGCAGATGATGCATTTGACTTACCAGCTAGACTGAAACTAAGGAGCCAGCGGTTTCTAAAGGTGCTTAGATGCAGGGATTTGGGCACATGGAGTGCTGGGTTAGGCATACCTAGCACACCACTATCACCCTCCCTGGCTGATAAAATCACAATACAGAGGATTTCCTACCCCGCCCTTACTCCCTTTCCTTTCCCCTGGACAATCTAAAACCTTGTGTTGCAAAAGAGGTATTTCATCCTCTACAATCACTCACAGCTGAGGTAATGTTTTTTCCCAGATGAAGTTTAAAAATAAATTCACTGGACATACGGTTCTGATTTACGATGTGAGAAAGGAATCACTTGGACATAGAGCATATTACTGGGTTTTTCTGTCTCACAACAGAGGTTTGAGTGGGAGTCGGGGGAAGAGAGTCGGGTGAAGGGAGACACGCTGGGTTACATTGTTTTAACAACATGAGTTTCCTGTCTTTGAAACTCTGGACAAAACACTCAGTGCCGAGTAGCATTTACGTCATTGCTGTTGCAGCATTGTTGTGATACAATTAGCTGCCACACTCAGATGATGGAGTTCATTATTGTAATGTTATTGGTTCAGGCCATTATTACAGCACAGACTGAGCTTTCCCTTAAAAACAATGCTACACCAGCCACATCGCTGCAGTTTTGCAGACAACTGCTTTTGTTAGGTCTCGCCTGTCGATGCGCATGCGCATCGAGCAAGCGAGACTATAGGGGCTCATCGACTCTTTATCTAACTTGCAAGGAATCGTGGCGATTCCTTGCAGTGCCCGTGACTTTTAAGGTCAATGCGCATGCGCATTAAGCTTATGCGCATGCGCATTGACCTTAAAAGCGCGTGCGCGTGCACGTCCGTCTCCTAACAACACACACACACCCTCTCCCCCGCTCCGCCCCCTCCCGCCGTGTCGCATTTCTCTTTCTCCTCCCCCTCCCCTCTCTTCCTTCCGTCTAACGCCGTGTCGCACCTCTCCCCTCTCCGCCCCCTCCCCGCTCCGCCCCTTCCCTCCGTGTCGCATTTCTCCTCTCCCCTCTCCGCCCCCTCCCCTGCCCGCCGTGTTATTTGTTTATTTTACCCGCCGTGTCTCTGCTGCTTCCCCCTGTCCTGTCTCTCCTCCTCTCTCTCTCTATACCCTCCCCCTCCTCCCCACCACTCCCATCAAGTCCCTCTGGCCCTTCCCTCCTCCCCGGACCCCTCCTCCCCTGCCCCCTCCACCCTTTCTTGTTCTGTCAGGAAGTGAAACGTATTGTAAAGTCGGCAGCTGCCCAAGAAGCCACGTCCTAAATGCAATGTTGATGTCTTGCACAACGTGCAGTGTGGTTGTGTGAGAACGGTCAGACAAGATGAAATGAGGGTTCAAAGCCAGTAATGTGGGATAACTGAAGGCCTGTCTATCTCTTGACAGTGGCCAGTCTGGTTTCAACCCTCACAGACTTAAGTCCTATCTCTTGACAGAGGCCAGTCTCTCTTTAACCCTCACAGACTGAAGTCCTATCTCTTGACAGAGGCCAGTTTCTCTTTAACCCTCACAGACGGAAGTCCTATCTCTTGACAGAGGCCATTCTCGCTTAAACCCTCACATTAAGTCCTCTCTATCGGCAGAGGTCAGTTTGGTTTTAATCTTAACAAACTGAATTCCTATCAGGAGTGGGGTTTGCTCCGACGCTTCCTCGAGAGTCGTCTCTTTTCTGTCTCTCCCTTAGCCCACAGGGAGTCAGTTGTGTCTCTCGCACTCTTTCAGGGTCCACTCTCCATCGGCCCATGGCGGACGCTCTCGTTCTCCCCCGGGAGTCTCGGTCCCTCCCTCATCAACTGCCCCCTCCCCGCTCCGCCCCTTCCCTCCGTGTCGCATTTCTCCTCTCCCCTCTCCGCCCCCTCCCCTGCCCGCCGTGTTATTTGTTTATTTTACCCGCCGTGTCTCTGCTGCTTCCCCCTGTCCTGTCTCTCCTCCTCTCTCTCTCTATACCCTCCCCCTCCTCCCCACCACTCCCATCAAGTCCCTCTGGCCCTTCCCTCCTCCCCGGACCCCTCCTCCCCTGCCCCCTCCACCCTTTCTTGTTCTGTCAGGAAGTGAAACGTATTGTAAAGTCGGCAGCTACCCAAGAAGCCACGTCCTAAATGCAATGTTGATGTCTTGCACAACGTGCAGTGTGGTTGTGTGAGAACGGTCAGACAAGATGAAATGAGGGTTCAAAGCCAGTAATGTGGGATAACTGAAGGCCTGTCTATCTCTTGACAGTGGCCAGTCTGGTTTCAACCCTCACAGACTTAAGGCCTATCTCTTGACAGAGGCCAGTCTCTCTTTAACCCTCACAGACTGAAGTCCTATCTCTTGACAGAGGCCAGTTTCTCTTTAACCCTCACAGACGGAAGTCCTATCTCTTGACAGAGGCCATTCTCGCTTAAACCCTCACATTAAGTCCACTCTATCGGCAGAGGTCAGTTTGGTTTTAATCTTAACAAACTGAATTCCTATCAGGAGTGGGGTTTGCTCCGACGCTTCCTCGAGAGTCGTCTCTTTTCTGTCTCTCCCTTAGCCCACAGGGAGTCAGTTGTGTCTCTCGCACTCTTTCAGGGTCCACTCTCCATCGGCCCATGGCGGACGCTCTCGTTCTCCCCCGGGAGTCTCGGTCCCTCCCTCATCAACCTACACCAGTCTCACCCGCAGGGAAGCGGTTGTAGTTTTGTCTCTCTCTGAGAGCTGTTTCGGTCTCTCAGGGAGTGCACGCCTGTCTCCCCGCCGGCAGGCCCTCGCCTCCCGCGCGGTCTCTGCCTGCCTCTCCCTTTTTGCCCCTTCCTGTAATTTCTTTCCGTCCCTCTCCCGCCGCCCGCCCATGTGCCTCTGCCTCCTACAACCCTGTGACGGGGAATGGACATATCAATTGGTTAACCTCACTAATGCATGCCCAGCATGCATGCAAGTGGTGAACGTTTGCGCCTGTGCCAAGGACAGCACATTGCTTGTTTTAAACCACAAGCCTTTTGGTTACGCCATGTATGTTCTTGTTATTTGTTAAGGAGACAAATATAAACCACCACTGAACTTAAGCACTCAAATCACGGCAGCTGTAATGTTACTATGCCACTTAAATACTTTATAACAAACTTCAAGGAGTGCAACCAAAATACGCAACCGGCATTGTAAGTTAATATACAAAATAAAAACAATTGGAAAAACACCCTCAACCCCTCACCCTCACTCACTCACCCTCAACCCCTCACCCTCAACCCCTCACTCACCCTCACTCAACCACCCTAAACCTCCCTCACCCTCACTCAACCACCCTAAACCTCCCTCACCCTCACTCAACCACCCTAAACCTCACTCACCCTCACTCACCCTCACTCACCCTCACTCACCCTCAACCCCTCACCCTCAACCCCTCACCCTCAACCCCTCACCCTCAACCCCTCACCCTCAACCCCTCACTCACTCACCCTCACTCACTCACCCTCACTCACTCACCCTCACTCACTCACCCTCAACCCCTCACCCTCAACCCCTCACCCTCACTCACCCTCACTCACTCACCCTCAACCCCTCACCCTCACTCACCCTCACTCACTCACCCTCAACACCTCACCCTCACTCACCCTCACTCACCCTCACTCACCCTCACTCACCCTCACTCACCCTCACTCACCCTCAACCCCTCACCCTCACTCACCCTCACTCACCCTCAACCCCTCACTCACTCACCCTCAACCCCTCACCCTCACCCACCCTCACTCACCCTCAACCCCTCACCCTCACCCACCCTCACTCACCCTCAACACCTCACCCTCACTCACCCTCACTCACCCTCACTCACCCTCAACCCCTCACCCTCACTCACCCTCAATCCCTCACCCTCACTCACCCTCAATCCCTCACCCTCACTCACCCTCAATCCCTCACCCTCACTCACCCTCAATCCCTCACCCTCACTCACCCTCAATCCCTCACCCTCACTCACCCTCAATCCCTCACCCTCACTCACCCTCACCCTCACTCACCCTCAACCCCTCACCCTCACTCACCCTCACTCACCCTCACTCACCCTCACTCACCCTCACTCACCCTCACTCACTCACCCTCACTCACTCACCCTCACTCACTCACCCTCACTCACTCACTCACCCTCACTCACTCACCCTCACTCACTCACCCTCACTCACTCACTCACCCTCACTCACTCACCCTCACTCACTCACCCTCACTCACTCACCCTCACTCACTCACCCTCACTCACTCACCCTCACTCACTCACCCTCACTCACTCACCCTCACTCACTCACCCTCACTCACCCTCACTCACCCTCACTCACCCTCACTCACCCTCACTCACCCTCACTCACCCTCACTCACCCTCACTCACCCTCACTCACCCTCACTCACCCTCACCCTCACTCACCCTCACTCACCCTCACTCACCCTCAACCCCTCACTCACCCTCAACCCCTCACTCACCCTCAACCCCTCACCCACCCTCAACCCCTCACCCTCACTCACCCTCAACCCCTCACCCTCAACCCCTCACTCACCCTCACTCACCCTCAACCCCTCAGCCTCACCCTCACCCTCACTCACCCTCAACCCCTCACCCTCACTCACCCTCACTCACCCTCAACCTCATGCTAAAGATTTACAAAAAAAACCATTAACAATTCTAAAAGCACTAACTCTAATGCTGCGAGACCTATTGCATTTCTAATGCTTGTTGTGATGATGCCTTAGGCTGCGCCAGAAGTGATTTGTTGTGGAGCATTTAGAGTGCAGTTATTAGCTGCAATACTACGTCACACGGGGACAAGTGACTCCTATTATTATGATGTAGTCTGTTAACAACATTATTACACTGCAAGCTGACCTTGCTGCATTGCTATGTTGTAACCAGGGTAAGCCAGACAGATTGCTGCTTATCAGAACTCGCATTAAGTATCTGTGACGTGGAATGCGGCCTTGTCGTGATGCGTTCAGGCTGCACTCTTATGACGGCATCATTCGCAGGTGCATTGGGGCTCTGCCGCGGGAGGGGAGGTGGCTGGCAGGGATGGTGGCTGGGGTCAGTCCAGTTAGGTGCGCAACTGGTCAGGGCCTCCGCGTGCCGGCAGGGGTGGTGGCACGTTGGGGGAGGAGGGGTGCAGATGAAACGCTTTCGGCTGGCAGCTGTGGCGTTTCCCAGTAGATGGTGTGGCGCCGCTGTTCAATTGGTGCTGGGCAGTGTTTGTTGCCCCAGCCGGTGATTTGCAGTGTCTGGGGGCACCATGGTGCCCGTGGCAGATGCACGGTGGGATGCAGGTGAGGGGGAGCGGGGACGTAGTGCCGTCGGATGGGCAAGGTGATGGGGCAGGGTTGTCGGTTCTCCCACTCAATGAGATGTGGCACTACATCAAAACCAATCCCACGTCTGGGCGACACTGGAGTGGAGCAGTGAGGAGTACCGCGGCCAGCCTATGCAAAGAAGCTGCGGCTTTGTGTGATATAGCGCTGTGCTTGTGTTGATAGGGTTCAGAGATTGTATAGCGATGAGAAGATGCCATGCCTAACAATAGCCGCAAAGCGCGCCCTATGGTAACACAAGCACATCCCTCTTCAGAAGAGGATTGGCAGCAGTGAGAGGCAGTATTCTCCCGCACCGCTGGCTCCATGCTGCTACAGAACCCAAGCTCGTGCAGCTGCACGCCTCTTGTTTAGAAATCTGTTTACACGTGCCGCTCTGAAGCCCTGAAAACCATAACTAATGCCCCCTAACCCTAACTAATAAACCTTACATCAAATGTTTACATACTGCAGCGCAGAGGCGTGCAAATCCAGTGGTGCGCGCTCACCACATAGGAGCGGGGGCAAAGGCACGCCCATTCCAACCGGTGGCCAGCACGCGCGCTGCTGTGTGTGCTGGCCACTGGTGGGAATGGGCGGCGCAAAGGCGGGACATGCACCCGCCTTTGCCCATTCGTGTGCATTTTTTTTTTTTTTTTAAACGCCGCAAAAGCCAATTACAGACGGGGAAAGCAAACCCACACGCTTCGGGTAGCTTTCTGAAGCCCTTTCAAGAAGTCTCGCGTTGCGCGAGCAATGCTGCGCACTGCAACGCTAGGCACGAGACCTAAAAAAAGTACTTCTCATAAAAACTTGACAGGCTCAAGTGTGCAGCAATAACTATTTGACCTGCAGGAAAGGCTTGGTCAACCTTTAAATTCATTTGTGAATTATAAGAATTATATATCAAAGACGTAGATTTACAATATTAACCTGAAAAATGTTACAGCTGTACCAACAATTTGGTTTGTGAGCCGATTCATGAACCAAACATTGCGTAAACATTTAAGCTGACTGGTTGAAATGCTAACCACCCCAAACATTATCCATTTAAAGGTTCTTTCTTAACCTTACAAAAAAAAAATCCATATTTTCCCCTTCGAATTGCAGTTAATGGCGAGGAAACAAAACCGCAAATTTGGAAATACACTTAAAGAAAACAAGCATTTGCAATGTACTAGGTCTCAAGGGCAGTGTCCTTGAAGTGGCGCGGTGCTCAGTTTTAAACTTAAGCATTTGCAATGCATTCGGTCTAGAATTTACACGAGTTTAAGCTGGACATTGTAAATGACAATGCCTATCATTTTTGTTTTTTAAAACATAAATAAAAGGCATTGTCATTTACAATGCCAATAGCTTAAACTCGCGTAAATTCTAGACCTAATGCATTGCAAATGCTTGTTAGGTTTAAAACTGAGCGCCGCGCCACTTCAAGGACACTGCCCTTGGTTTCTTCTTTTTTTTTACTTTAACACTGAGCACGGTGTCCTTGAAGCGGGCGCTGTGCTCAGTTTTACAGTAAAAAAACTAAAACAAACGGAGCGCGATGTCCCTGAAGCGGGCACCGCGCTCATTATGAAAATTAAAAAATAAGTAAACAAACAGAGCATGGTGTCCTATAAGTGGGCGTCGCGCTCAACATTAAAGTTAAATATAAATTAATAAATAAATAAACAGAGCTGTGTCCCTAAAGCGGGTGCAGCGCTCAGGATACAAATACATAGCATCCGCCATTGTCCCCATAAGTGTCCATAAACAAAATAGAGCCGACCACCTAGATAAAGCAGACTGTAACGAGCCAAGTAAAAGATCCAGTCTTTATGGGTGGTAACAAATGGAGACAAGGCGGTAACAAGGAGGGACTAACAAGCCTCATAATGAATCGGAAGCCAGCATTTAACAAGGACAATGACACCAGCCAATGAGAAGTATGAGCGGAGAGTGGGCGAGGCTTACACATCATACTCTACTACTGCATGCCTCGCAGAACGAGCAGTGCATGCGCTCTGCCGCTAGGCTCGACCTAAAAAGAAAAGGCTACCTCTGTGTGCAAAAAGCATTTGAGGACCTGCTAAGGACAAATAAGACCCATAAATAGACAGACTGATGTTTTCCCTCCGATTTGCCTTCTTGTTTCAGCCGCTAGCACACCAAGCAGCTGAATCATCTTTTAGCCGCCTCATCCTTCTACAGTCAACACGTTTGTGGAGGTGGATGCCTCATCCTTCTACAGTCAATATGATTGTGTAGGTGTATGAAAAGTGGGTAGCTGACAACTCACATCCCTGGGATATCAACAAAAGGCTCTCACAAGACTGAACCTCAGTGGGATTGTGTGAGGCAGGATGACAATGGCGCAACCTCCTAGGAGGCTTCTGACTTCACAATCAGAAAGGTCACCCTGACACTTGTAAAAACAGTCAAGTTGGCAGCTGCAACCTCCATGTATTTGTTGACAGTATAAATACAGCTTTGTCTCTATGTGTATTTGTTACAGGGACATCGACCCATGGCAATGGGACTGCAGCCTTACAACTACAGTTAATTGCTATGAGTAGATGTGCTGCTAGTTGAAGGAATTACAGGGATCTTCATTTGCATGTTGGATAACATTGCTGCTGACTTTACAAACTGCATTAGCATATGATTCATAGACATCACTGAGCTTACAGATGGTCAGTAAACCATTCCGGTAAAGACCAATCTAAAAAGGGGTCATTTTTATACTCTTCTCACAGAGATCACGGTGCACACCGTAAATTTGACATTATGAAGGCATTTTAAAAGATGTTTTAGGTAAGTAATGTCATGTGTGCAAGTTTATTTTATCACCAACCACGTAAGTGGATTTGGCCAATACGTACATTTTAAAGGATATTATCAAAACAGTATACAAATGAAGAGATTGTACTTACCGATATATAGATAATTGTTTGATTGAAAGTGCTATGGAGTTTGGTTACAAAACTGTAGACTACTTTTAGACGGTCATAATTTCTCTTCAATTTGAGGTATTCGGGAAAGCTCGACAGGCTTATTTGTATCCAAATAATTTATATTCATTAAATGCAAGAAGCACATTCTTCGAGTATGCAGTGGCCTTAGGAGATAAACACCTATAGTCCTGCCATACTTCATTTCGGTTGTTCAGCAAGCAGGGGGCCAAGCTGAGTATGCAACTCGGAATAAGTGCAGCCACATTGAATTAAATAACACGTATTTTGCTAATGCGCGACTTATTACGAGACGACACTGAAAGGGGTATATAGGTGGAGAGAAACAGACAAGAGCATACTTAAGATTTAAAATACTTGAAGGAACCTATAATTCGTTATATACATGCATTGTGGGCTAAGTGGAAATAACGGTTACTCGCAAGGTGGTGAGACAACACGAAGCATGTCGGACATAGTAACAACTCTGCAAAGGCATCGGCTTAATATCACAAGCTCCATGACAAGCTGCTCAGCGTCCAGCATAAACTCTCAGGCTGCAGGCGTTACCACTAATTCCCTGGAAAGACGAGGACGCACATACAACCTTCATGTTAAAGAGAGGAGGGCAGGAGGGGGTAGCTAAGCTTCAGTGGATACACCTGCCGTCTCAACCAAGCAGGCTGCACACAGACCTACAGGCAGCGTACACCATGAGAAGACAGTCCCTGGCGAGGCACCCTTCCCATTCCGAGGACTGGACTAGTAGGAGAATGGCAGACAGGTCGGCGTCTGCGACAGGCAGGACTGAAGGAGAGCCCGCAACATGCCAAGCTGAGGTGGACTCGTTCCCAGCCCTGCGTGGCTTATAGAGGCGCCTGGTCGTCTATGCAGAGCCCTGTGGCCCAGCCGGCCCCTGCTGCGAAACCCTATAGAGGACACGCATGGAGAGCGGCACCAGCAGAGGAGAGACCAGCACCTACCTTCCATCATGATGGCAGAATCGCATTCCTCAGTATCCACGAAACCTTAAAAACCAGCGCAAAATCACGGCCTCCACGCCCTCTTTGCCGGTGGAGGAAGCCGCTCGTGCTAAGGCGGAGGAGAGGCCATGATCGGATGCCGCTGCTCCGCCGCTCGCTCGCATCACCTCCAGGAGCAGGCGGAAGGATGCTGAGAGGAGGCGGGGGAGAGGGAGCAGGCAGCCCTCGCCTAGCTCACACGCCCGAAGCTGCCGGCGCGCACGGCCGGCATAGACACGGAGGAAGGACTCACCCCCGCTAGAGCAGCAGGTGCACGACGATGATGTGTTGTAATTGTAGAAACTACTGTCCACACAGTCTCTGTAAATGCGCCAAACCAGAACTTTTAAAATATTTTTAGTCGACTCTCTCGGAATCTAGTACATTTAGTTTTGCTACCCAGTATGATTTTCGTTTTGCCACAATAACTCAAAAAACCTTAGTGCAGCTCTTCGCATAGTTCGAAGCTGCAAAATAATAATCAGTCGTTCTAGTACTACATTGTAAAAGATTGTTTGTATTATTTCCCCCTTCCCTTCATGGTAACGACAATATACATACATTGAAGATGGCCGTCTTTTTGTCTTCATAAATGAGGACCTCTTTGACACCCGTTACCTTGTTTCTAACGGAGTAACCAATCTCTATAGCATGCTGTCTGGTCACGTGAACAGTTGGGATCAACCTGTGTCTCTGCCTGACAATACCCTAGAGGCATCGTGTATGGGGACCCCAGCCCCCAGTTTTCATAGGATTATCTCATCCCGAACGAAACACCATCGTGACGTATTTCCGCGCAGTGTAATCGCATTGTTGAAACCAAGTGACCAAGATTAATCACTCACCGAGAGATGAAAGCGTGGCTGATCAGATCATTTTTTTTATATCGCAATAGATATCGAGCAGTATTGAATATCTATGGAAAGCTGGCGGACGGGACCATCCTTCGAATCTCTTTATCTTTTTTGCAGGTAGGCTCTCGTTTTGCGAAAGTCCTTCAGATGGAAATCTACAGTTTGAATACATTTTTATGTGCATTTTTGATTTGTTTATTTCTCAATTCCACCTCCTTCCAGTTGCACAGCAATTTTTACTACCTTTAAATTTCACTCCTCTTATATATCTTTTATTTTGATATCTCTCATGTTCTTACCTTTTGCTGTTCTTTACTTTATCACTTGCACAATCCTTCTCATTTCAATAATATCTTTTTTGCATACTTTGATTTACGTCAGGGTTAGTTGCATATTACTCATGCATATTACTCATGTAACATTCCATTTCTTTTGTATGCCCATGGTTGTCAAATATCTCATGTGTATACCACATGGGTGACACATCTTTTACTTGATTTTTTTAACTTACCAAACTTGGATATTATAGTAATAGGCATATTACAAGATATGTTGATTCACAATAGAGTGTTTAGCAACACTACTGGTTTACATAAGAGTGATTGGGAAGAAAAATATAAGAAGGATGATATTTTGATATTGATATTTTGTTAAATGTCAAAAACAAGATCACAAATGGGCGGTCTAACGAGTGCAAACTCAATGTGGAGTTAAGCTCATTTTGGGAGGTGCGTGACGAATTGGGTTTAGATGGTGAATTTATTTGTAGAGGAGAAAAAATTGTACCGCCTAAAGGCATGCGAGAAAAGATTGTCTTGATTAATCATTGTTGTATTGCCTTATTATGTCTCTTTAAGTGCTCGTGAGGTTAGAACTATAGAATGTTAGGTCATGTATTGTTCTAGTTTTGTAGTCAGTTAGTGAGCTGCCTGAAGACTGCATGCATCTTTTCCCTGGCTCTCACCTGTTGCAATTATTTAATTGGACTTGAACCAATAAAGGTATTTTGTTAAGATGAAACGAGGTAGACTGCAGGAGGTTTCAAAGCATTTATTGCAGAGAGAAGAAACTGGCATCCAAGACCCTCGACGATCCGACAGGAACTGCCAAAGGTCGAGTCTTGTAAGCCTCACATTCTAGATCAGAGAACACAGGCCATTCTACAATGAGGTAAGAAGAAAGGGCACGAGGACATACAGGTGAGTATAGAAAAGGACTACATAACACATCCTCTTCCCTCTTGAAAGAAATAGATGAAAAACACATTAAAGCTCAGAAGATAATAAACAGAACTTACTTCTATGAAGTAATATAATCTTGCAAGTAAGAAGGTGGTCTGCGGACCCTGCCGAGCAAGTCAGCCGAACCCACAGGTTCCTCAAACCCCAAACTCACTGGTGGAACCCCAGGGGAAGAACAAGAACCAGAATCCTGAGGAACAACCTCTTGTGGAGCAACAGCAAGTGGAGAAGAACAAGAACCAGAATAACCACTCATCTCCCTCCCCACAACATCATTGTTTTTATCAGGAATGAACAAAGCACCTGAATATTCATCATCAGAAAAGGAATCCTCACAAGGACCCTCCTTAATCTAATCACCCTTTCTCTGGTAAAGCGCAATCCTACGCAAATTCCACCTGTGACCACCCTCAACCACCACATAATGTTTAGCCACTTTGATAATACGGCAAGGAGCAGAGAATTTACTCAAACCAGCTTTAACCCTGCCAGATTTAATCTTAATCCAATCACCAACCTGAAACTTTGAAACAAAGAAGTTTTCAGGAGAAGAACATTAAGGATCGGATTGTTCATTCGAGATATGAAAAGAAAATTTCTGGTTCAGGATTAAGTCAGAGATCACTTTTGAACAACCTCCCAGTACGGGGGACTGTCAAGTGTTCATCTTGTAAATCCTGTTCTAGTATCTTGAGTGGTGAAGATTTTTCTCACAATGGATTTTCCACTAAAGCTTATGACATTTGGAACTGTAAAACTATGAATACTGTTTACTTTATCCTTTGCCCATGTGGCTTAGGTTATGTGGGCGAGACCTCCAGAGCCATCCAGGTTCGCCTTACTGAACATAGGTCTGCAGTCAGGACAGGGAAATTGACAGCTCCATTGGTAAAACATTTTGTGGAAAAAAACATAAACCGGATGAATTTCGATGGCGCATTCTGGAAAAAATTAGAACAGCTGATAACAAAGGGGGTTGCGCTATCCGAAAGAAAAAAGAAGTATATTGGATTTTTGTTCTGGACACATTTAAACGGGGATTAAATAGTGAAATCCCTTGGGAAAATGCGATATTTCAGTCATGTTGCATTTCTCCCTGTTGAGGTATTCTGTAATCTGTATTCCATCACTGAGTTTAGGCTTTTATAATGGCAGTGAATAATGGGTCTATAACTATTATTTGCACTATTAGTCTAAGCTTGAGAATCAGTATAGAAAACTATTTTAATTCAATCAAGGTTCTTATTTTTAATTAAATCTAGGTTCTAATTTCGTAGGTTATTGCATTTAAAATCGAACCTTCTGCCTACTTTAATGGTGCCTACACCTTTAATATTCCTCGGTCGTTCAATCACGTGATGTTTGACCTGCCCCCGTGTTACATTTAAGATCGCGTTATTACCGACTCCGTTGATAAGTCTTTTAATCGTCGGAAGACGCGAACAGCCATCTTTTGCTGCCACGTCCTCGTTAACACACATGCGGCTTAAATTAGGTAAGCGGGAGTTAGTGTTTTGTTTGTGATCCGGTTCGTAGTCCATTTCGACATATTATTTGTGTCGTTGCCATGTTAGTTAACGGGTTAGGCTTTATTGGTTTTAGAACTAAGTGTTTTACTTGGTTCCATTTGTTTTCCTAGACTCGCATTACCGAGCAGTATGCCGTTATTTATCATTATACCGCTGGATGTTTTTAAAGATTGCAACACTTATCTTCAGTTACAACGTCTCGCTTTTATTGGTGAGTTTCCTTGAGCGTCACCTCAAGTATGTATTAGACTATTTGCAAAAGAGTAGAATAAGATTGAATCTCTTTCTTTATTGACTTTTCGGGTATTATGTCTGCTGTATTTATTTGTAATTTCAGACTCTCACATTTTGGGGTCATTTAACCGCCTCAACTTTAATTAAGGAACACAACGATTTCAAAACAATTCAACTATCTGAATGAATACATTTGGGATCTGCGATTTAAGCACACAAAGAGATATTTGCTCCCTTCGTGTGCTGTTCCTTGGTAAGCGTGACTATCTATCAGGCGTCAAGTTCTAAAAATGTATTTCTTTTTCCTGTTTAAACCATAAGGTTCTTATCCTAATACTTTTGGATACAGTTGTTTATTTTAGAGCTTACACCTATGCCATCTTGAACCCCCCATTATCAAATATTGATTGACTGAAGTTGTTCCTAGGAAACCTTTTGGACACCCCAGTTAAGACGTATTATTTTATTAATCCGGTAAGCAGACCTTACCTTTTACGTAAGTGCACACAATAATAATGTTAGCATTAAGGGATATTCTACTCTTTTATATCTACAGAACCTCAAGAGATATTTTATCAAAAACATTGTTAGTCCTCAATTTGATCACAGTGAAAACCAGCATTGTAAATTTATGACAGCTCTCTAGAAAGGTGAGCATAAGGGTGATTCCTTTTTTGCCAGTTTAAAATTGCCGCATTTATAAGCGGGAATTTATAACTCTAGTGCCCTATAATGACTATTGTTGTCTTCATTGAAGTGACAGCATCGTCCTTTGTTGGGATTGCCTACATGTGAAATATCAGGATCATATGACTACTCAGATATTATACTGTTCACAATATGCTACTCATGTTTTCTATTTATGAAATTAGGATTTGGTTGCTTTGTATTTAGATGTACTGATATGTTGGACTGTATATACGACTTATATGAAATGTATGTTTTTATATTGTATATATAGATTTTATCCCAATGATGTATATTGATTATTTTTATTTTTTATTTTTATTGTATATTTCAGAATACCTTTTGTCTCCTGAAGAAGGCGTTCTTTTAACGCCGAAACGCGAGTCGAGTATATTTATAGCCCTCCCTTTATTAATTCACATGTTTTTTTTTTATTGATTGGTCATTATTTACTGTACATTTTTAATTCAACATTGTATGCATTGGTGATGATTATGTAATAGATGATCTGCTATTTTAATATGTAATAAATAATAACTTCTACTGCTAGTTTTTTATACATGTCCTTTTTTTGCAACCTTGTCCCTTTCCACTGTTATATTGTTGCCTAGGAATTTATACATACAATTGTTTTCAGGAGAACAGCCATCAGAAGCAACCCAATCTTTAAGCCAAGAAGGAACCAATTTAGAACCAGGTACCCGGCCTCTCATGCTGACAAAAGGGGAAACATGAGTAACACTATGTTCAGTGGACCGATAGGCCCACAACATATCATCAATCAGCTGAACGGGAGACTGCCTGTTAGCAACAGCTAATTGTAAGGTACCCTTGACCAATCTATTGGCCCTCTCAACAATGCCATTACCCATAGGGTTGTACAAAGAAGTGCATGAGTGTTTAACACCCCAACGCTCAAGAAAACAGCGCATCTCACCAGACGTCAATTGTGTCCCATTGTCCGTCAACAAAGAATGAGGAACACCCTCTTCAAAGAAAATTTTCTCCAAGACATTAATAGTGGACGAGGTGGTAATTTCCCTGACAAATTTGACAATAAGCCAATGAGAATGCACATCCACAATGACGACAGCAAAGCGGAAATCCAAAGTGAGGTCTGACATAGGTCCAATGAAATGTAGACAAATGAGATACCAGGGTTTACCAGGATCAGGGATATGACCAAAATTCTTTTGAGCACCAACTCTTAATCTTTTTTCACTATCTTTGCATAACAAACACTCTGCAACCCAACCACGGATTTGGTCGTCCATAGCAGGCCACCAGAAGTCTTGTTTGACTCTTTTTATAGTCATGCCCTGACCAAGATGCCTCTCATGAGCGATGTTGAAAATTTGAAAACGCAAACCAGAAGGAGGGACAAACCTCTCACCACGCACAATTACCTCCTGACCACACACCGAGAGCTCATCGAGTAGCTTCCAAAACGGCCTTAGAGGGATAGAAACCAAACTTTCCCGAACAGCACCATTCCTGATCAGAACAATAACTTGTTTTAGAACTTTGTCATTTTGCATCTCATTAACCCATTGCTCCATAGAAAAGGTACTGACAGTAGTCTCACTGATCTCATTCACACAGGCAACCGCTTCGTCAGAAGAAAGTTTATCCACCAAAGCTTTATCGACAACCTCCCAATCCAAAGACAATCTGGATAAACAATCAGCCTGCAAATTCCTCCATCCTTGAATAAAAACCACATCATAAGAAAATTCCTGTAACCTAGCTGCAAACCGAGCTAAACAGGCAGATCCTTTGCCCGCACCACCAGCTGATAGAATCTTCATTAAGGGTTTATGGTCTGTTTTCAAAAAAAAGTGTAATCCCCACAGATACACTCTAAAGTGTTCAGTACCCCATGCAGCCGCCAGAGCGTCTTTCTCGATGACTGACTAATTCCTTTCAGTTTGTGTCAAAGTCCTTGAAGCGTATGCAATAGTTCTCTCCATCCCCTTTTGAACTTGAGAGAGCACCGTACCCAAACCTGTAAGACTAGCATCAACAGTCAAAATAGTTTTGCAGTTAGAAGTGAAATAAGCTAAAATCCCAGCATGACAAATCTTTTCCTTTATACTTGAAAACGTTAATTGTTGTTCCTTAGCCCAACAAAATTTAGCACCTTTGCGCAACAAACATCTCAAAGGTTCCACAACATCAGCAAAGGATCTCACAAATTTTGAATATTATTCGACTAAACCTAAGGAAGAGCGCAATTGCTCCTTGTCCTTTGGATGAGGAGCGTCTCTAATAGCCAACAACAAATCATGCTTGGGAGTAAAACCCCCACTAGAAACAGTGTAACCGAGATATTCGATTTTTTCAGTCAAAAACTTGCACTTATCCTTGTTGACTGTTATACCAATGTGCTCCAAATTCCAAAGTACTTGTTTCAACACAACATTATGTTCTTCCACAGTTAAACCTGAAATTAAGACCTCATCTTGAAAGAATATGACACCTTTGATGTCTTTAAACAACCCACTCATCATCCTCTGAAAAACACTTGCCACCGAGGCTAAGCAACACGGCATGCAAGTGAATTGAAAAGTGCCTTCAGAGGTGATGAACGCTGTAAGTGCTTTTTTAAGAAGGATGGAGCTTGATTTGATGGTATGCACTCCTTAAGTCGATTTTTGAGAAAAATTTGGCATTGCCAATTGATTGCAATAATTCGTTAATATTGGGCAAAGGAAAAGTATACATTACAATATCTCTATTAAGAGATCTTAAATCAATGCAAAATCTCAAACGGCCATCCACCTTAAGGGTCAAAACAACCGTAGAAATCCATGTTGATGCTTCAATAGGTTCGATCACACCAGACTTCAGAAGGTCATTTAACAAATCCTTGAGTTTACCTCTAACAGCGAAAGGAACTCTTCTGAGTTTGTGTTGAATAGGACATGCATTGGACTTAAGAATGATTTTATGCATATATCCCTTTACACAACCTAATCTTTCTTCAAAAACCCTGTGGGCATTTTGGAGAATCTGATCAAGTTGAATATCTTCATCAACTACCATAATTTGGTTAGGTGCTCTCGGATTGTTAATGATATTTAGGTCAAAGTGGTGCATCCACCCAAGAATGGGAGGACCATCCGTGGATACATACACTTTGCCTTCAACACACCTAGAACCAAATTTTATGAGACCTTTCATGAAGCCAAGAATGTCAATAGATTGGCCCTGATAATTTACAGGATTAATATCCTTGATAGACAAGATAATATCATGCCACAATGAGTTAAAAATAGATTCAGGTATAATAGTGAACATAGAACCAGAATCTACCATCAGGGACACATCCTTGCCACACACATTAAAGTTGGCAGAAGGTCTAATAAGTCTCCAAGAGTCAACTTAAGAGACCAAACTGAGATCCAAATCTTCACCCAGAGCTAGAATCCTTTTGTTCATATGAAGTTCCTGAACAACATTAACTTTCGATTTAGACTTCTCAGATGTCTCTGAACTCTTGCACATACGACAATAATGGCCCTTACGACCACACTTGTTGCAATTCTGGTCTAAAGCATAACATTTTTTTAAATCTGAGGAATGAAACTGACTACCACAATGAGAACATTCCTTGTTTCTAGGTTTGACAACATTCCCCGAAAAACTCCCCACTCTTCTTTTAGCAACTACATTAACTTCACAGTCATCTTCAACACTGGTGTTAGCAATTTCATTAGATGACCTGTCTTTTTTGCTTATTTCCTTAATACAAATTTGTGATTCCTCAATGACTTTGGCTAAGTCTATGGCTTCTTTAAGTGTGGGGTTCTTGGCAGCCCAAAGTCTCTCCTGGATCTTTTTATTCTTGCATTGTACAACCAGCTGGTCACGAATTAACTCTTCACACATGTTCCCAAACCTACATTTCACAGAAAGTTCTCTCAATCTGGAAATAAAATCATCAATACTTTCGTTCTCAAGTTGAGGTTGGGTATAAAATGTATACCTAGCCATGACTACATTAACTTATTTGGCAAAACGAACCTCTAATCTCTTAATAGCCTCAAAATATTCATTGTCCATAGGTTGACCATTGGGACCCACAGCAACAGGAAGATATTTGAATATACGTTGACCCTGACTCCCCAAAGCGCTCAAGAGAATTGCCTTTTTCCTAGCGGAAAAAAAATTACCTCCATCCAAGGCTACAATATAATTTTCTAACATACCTAACCAATCTTCCCAAATAATTTTAGGTGGACCAGGAGTTGGAAGAAACAAAGGAGGCATAATAACATTAGAATTTGACTCAGCCATTGTGAAATGAAAGAGAAAGAAAAACAAGCATTGGAAATGCAATAGGTCTCGCATTAGAAAAGTTGGAGCTATTGGTCTTGTAAATGATAAATATTTTATTTATTTGTTGGTTTTTAAAATAGCTAAATTGATAGCTTTGTCATTTACAACGCCAATAGTTATAACTTTCGCGAACGTGACACCTATAGCATTTGGAATGCAACATGTTTTGTATTTACGTGACATAGATGGCAGCTCTGGTCGTTAGGCCACATCTCTAGAGAGCAGGAGAGTGCAGCAGGTGTGAGAGGGTGAGTGGGTGTGTGAGGGTGAGGGTGTGGGTGTGTGAGGGTGTTTGAGGGTGTGTGAGGGTGAGTGAGGGTGTGTGAGGTGGTGAGGGTGAGGGTTAGGGGGTGTGAGGGTGAGGGTGACAGAGTGTGTGTGAGGGTGAGGGGATGAGGGTAAGGGTGTGTGAGGGAGAGGGGGTGATGGTGAGAGGGTGCGAGGGTGAGGGTGTGTGAGGGTGAGAGGGTGTGAGGCTGAGTGAGGGTGAGAGGGGTGTGAGGGTGAGTGAGGGCGTGTGAGGATGAGGGGGTGAGGATGTGAAGGCGCGTTTGGCAGTGTATGTTTTAACGCTCGGAATATGATAATTAAACGGACTGCCAGCAGTCTGTGTGACAGGTAGCCATACTCCTACACCATTTTTCTTTGTTTGGCATTCCTCTGCGCATGTCTGCCTGCACGTGACCCACTAGGACAAAACAAATCTTTCAAACCAATGTACAATACAACACAATACCAGCAGGTACAGCCTGGATAGGTTAACATTTCAGTTAGGTTATTGGAGTGCAGGTTTCACTGAAAGCAGTAGGGCGAGGTAGGTGATATGGAATTCTAGATTAAGCCCCTTGCAAGTCATACTGTCATACACAAGCGTGCATTAGTTAAGCATTGCTACCTGTCTCTTTAAGCTGGTCTGTCATTCCCTGTAGCCTGAAAGTCATATGATGCATTTGTTGTCATGACAACAAGCCCTGCTTACTTAGCTATGCCGAGTAAAATCCATCGCAAGAAGCCAGCTTGTTAAACCTCACCATAGCAAATGGAAACGTTGAAAATGCGGTTTTAAAACAAATACTTCAAAATTCCATTTGTGAGGATATACGGGCTAGGTCATAAAAAAATAAAGACGGCACCATTTTGATTGCATAAATGCAAATGTGCTGTATTGTACTACTGCAGGTACCACTGTGAGTGTCTGCTGATGTTGCCGACATCGATCAGTCTATTTTCTGATAACGTTTAGAGTACTACACAAGCACGCATCCTTAACGCACATGGACACGTTTCTAGTCCACGAGCATCCACGCGGACCCCGAGAAGCGCCACTGTGTCTGGTTAAAAGGAAAAAAACGTAAGGATGGCATCTGTCTAAAAGAACTAATGTCTACAGTTCCACAAGGCCGGCTGTTCATTGCTGAAGCGCCCGCGAGGGAGCAGGCCAGCGCCAGCACGCGCGCGAGGACCTGTGAGGACATGTTCGCCATTGGCTGCGCTCGCACCTGAATGCCCTGTAGTACTACCGGTGTCAATGCCGCGCGCTCCCCGAGGGAGTGTCGGAGCTCTTCACGCATGGAAGGCGGACTACTCAAGCGCACGCATTATCTAATGCAGCGCGAATTATTAAATAATGCGTAGCCTTCCTCAAGGAGGTTTGTTATTTAAATGAAGCAATATATTAATATTCACTACAGCGAAAGGAATAACATAACATTCAATACTTACACAGTAGCAACCAGACAACACATGCACAAAAGATACAAACACATTTCCAAACAGAAACAAGCAGTGGGCCGGAAAGTGAAGGGTGCGGGGCGTCGGAGAACCTCGAGGAGGGAAGGCAGATAAGGGGAGGGGGGAGGGGGGAGGAGAAATGCGACACGGCGGGCAGGGGAGGGGGCGGAGCGGGGAGAGGGAACAGACGGAGGGAAGCCAGATAAGGGGAGGGGGAGGAGAAATGCGACACGGCGGGCAGGGGAGGGGGCGGAGCGGAGCGGGGGCCTGGAGTGCGAGGGGTTTTAACATATGGCTGGGGAGTTGCAAAGACCGTAAGACGGCGGGCAGGGGAGGGGGCGGAGCGGCGAGAGGGGAGAGGTGGGACACGGCAGGCAGGGGAGGAGAGTAGGAGGAGGAGGGGGGAGGAGAGTAGGGGAGGCACGGCCTAGCGGCCGTGCAATCAAGAAGTGAGGGGGCGGAGCTGGGGGAGGCAGTGAGAGAGAGAGTAGGCAAGGCAGGCGGCTGGGGGCATGTGCACGCGCTTTTAAGCTCAATGCGCATGCGCATTGAGCTTAAATTTCTCGTGCACTGCAAGGAATCGCCACGATTCCTTGCAAGTTGGTTAAAGAGTGGATAAGCCCCCATAGTCTCGCAAGCTCGATGCGCATGCGCATCGACAGGCGAGACCTAAAAAACAGGTGTGCAAATCACCGTGAAAGTGTTGCACGAGGGTAATATTCAAACTACACTGCAAAGCGTCTTTGTGTTGAATAAAAAAAAAAAAAAGTCAGAGAAGAGCCAAAGTGAAAACTGCAAAGCGTCACTGAGTTAGTAGGAAAAACTAAAATCTCGAAGAAATAACAAGTTCAGGCTAAAGGTGTGCAGATCACCGTGTAAGTGCTGCACAGGATAACCAAAAACAAAAAGAATACCTTGTAATTTGAAGCCAAAAACAGGAGAGCTGGAAGAGTTTCAAACGTGACGGGGAAACAGCTCCGAAACTCGAGGGAAACTGACAAACCAATCCAAAATGTCCGCACGTAACGTGTGATGACACACGCACGAGTACGTAAGCAAAGCACGCAAACACTGCGCTGTGCGTTTCACGCTGAAGGAAAGCGTTCCAGCAGCGTAGGAGTTGATGACGTGGGACAGCAACGGTTGGCTTGCGCTCGAGCGTATAAGCTTAAACAGCAGATCTCTCGGCAAAGATTCCCATAGGCGAATAAAATGAGAAAAGTACCTCATGTAAAAGAAAAGGAGATCAAAGCCAAACCAGAGCTGGAGTAAACTCTAAACCAGAAACGGAAACATCAACGAAGGCTGGAAACCAGGCGTGCAGCACAGGGACACCGAAATTCTCTCTCTCACTCCAGGATGCGTTGAGGAAAACCAAGCGTCGACAAAAATGTTAAGATGAAACGATGTAGACTGCAGGAGGTTTCAAGGCATTTATTGTAACATATTTTAAATATACTGCTGTGATTCATCGTGATTCATCTACTACAAATTGGCGACGAGGAAAACCAATACTGCCTTAAAGGAAATTCGGATCGTACTGCAAATCAGCACCGTTACCGGATAAAGGGAATACAGAGTTTTTACTGGAAAAACTTCAAAGAAGTTCGTGAGTGATTCATTTTTAATTTTAACGTGAAGGAACCTCTGGCAGCAAACTGGTGAGTCTTACCGTTTTTGTTGAAGTTGTTAAGTGGCCGTTGAATTGACTGCCTCCGGCTGCATTTTTCGAGCAGCGGCGGCATTCAGAGATAGCTGAGCGCGAAGCGGGTGGCGCGGTGTTCTCCACTACGGGTAACCAGGCATGCGCAGACAGTAGCGCACTGACGTCTGGAAAGCGGATTGACGTCAGCACGCGAGGTCACGCAACGTGACCTTTCGTGGCGGTCATTTTGATTGATTTACACGCCGATCACCGCAGAATGCTCACTTATATCAGATGCATGGACCCATCGAAATTTAAAGCTACGATTGATTTTGAAAAATTGTTTTCAAGGAATATTTATGCTCTATAAGCAACAGGTGAGCTTGTCATGGAAATGTTTATTTTTTTATTGTGGAAACCTTGATTCAAGGACACAATTTACAAAGTTGTGTTGTGTATGGATGAAGGTGATTGCACTGTAAGTGTAAACAGAGACATGGCACAACAAAACTTTTCAATTAATTCTCCTGAACCATTCTGGGTTACTGGTGCACAACCCAATATCAAATGGGTTGAGTGGAAGGAGTATTTTATCCATACTAATATAATAAAGAGAGAGCCCAAACCTTTGAGGCGGGTAATCTCAGGAACCACAGCACCAATCACAACACCCAATATAGCATTGTAAACAGCAGTTGCAGCAGAAGGACATAGGCTATGCAGACGCCCACCATATACATTTAAAAGGTAAAAGAACAGTGCCAGCAAAGTAGTCCCTTGTGGGCGTGTCTGCGTTGTGCTGTGGGCGTGTGCTGGGGGGGGGCGTGTGGTACGTTCCGCCCTTCATGCCATGTCTCATATTGTGTGCTAAACCCACCCTGCTCCCTTTAAATACCCCTGCACCCCATAATCATAACCCACCCTTACTCATTAAAATACCCCAACACCCTTAAACACTAACCCATCTTAACCCTATAAATATACCCTGTACCCCAAAACCCAAACTTATCCCTAAAAATTAAAAATACCCCTGTACCCCAAAACCCAAACTAGCCCTGAACCCTATAAATACCCCTGTCCCTAAAAACTCAAACCTACCCCTGAACCCTAAAAATACCTCTGTATCCCAAAACCCAAACTTAGCCCTGAACCCAAAAAATACCCCTGTACCCCAAAACCCAAACCTACCCCTGAACCCTAAAATACCCCTGTACCCCAAACCCCAAACCTAGCCCTGATTCCTAAAAATAGCCCTATACCCCGAAACCCAAACCTACCCCTGAACCCTAAAATACCCCTGTACCCCAAAACCCAAATCTAGCCCTGAACCCTAAAAATACCCCTGTACCCAAAAACCCAAACCTAGCTCTGAACCCTTAAAATACCCCTGTACCCCAACACCCAAACCTACCCCTGAACCCTAAAAATACCCCTATATCCCAAAACCCAAACCTAGCCCTGAACCCTAAAAATACCCCTGTACACCAAAACCCATACCTTTCCCTAAACCCTAAAACTACCCATATACCCCATAACCCAAACTATATCTGAACCCTTAAAATATCCAAACACCCCAAAACATATACCTCAGTACCCCAAAACATATACCCCTATACCCATACTTACCTTATCCAAACATTAAAAAAAACATGCTTTTACCATTCATGCATTTACAATGAATTTCGTTGTAAATGTATGCGTGGTAAAAGCATAAAAAATGTAATGCCATGCGTTATAATGGCATTGCGGAGTCATGGTACTTTCGTAATGAAAGCATGCGGAGTGTTGGTATGTGGAAAGAAAGTTGCGGAATAATGGGTGTTTACCCTCCCTTGGTAAGTACATTGGTGGCACGGCGGCCCACATCTCCAGCAACATACTTCTCACCACCCATTTGAAAAATGCACAGGTCTCTCTCATTGATGGCCAGCACCGACGTACACTTTTAGACACACCACCTGCCACAAGTTCTAGAATTGCGAACTTTAGAGCTGGGGAGCTACGTTCGAATATCGGCATCAGCTCAACATCCTGTGATTCCAGGCAAATCGCTTTGTCTCCCAGTGCCTACCACAAAGGAATGTGTTCTTCTGTAATGGAAATTGTACTCATACCATGTTGTCGAGTTCGCGCTATATAATATTGCAAAGAAAAATAAAGTAGGGAAACTCGAGTTTACACACTACTGAACGCGCACTCTTAAGTGCATCAGCAGTGCACTGTGTATCGGAGCGTTTCACAGGCCTGTCACAGATAAGAAATGCTAACAAAACGAAATCCCACAAATCAATATACTACTGGCCGGCAGCAATTCATACCTGGACAACGTCGGGAAGGGATGCTAGTAAATTATATAGAGGCATTGGATGAAGCTAAGAAGATGAAAGCTGAACAGAAAAAAATTATTTTGTTTACGACCTTTGGGTTTAAAAACGTATTCAAGGATGAGTAAATGTGCTGATCCAGATTTAGACGAGTTTGAAAATATGATTAAAGATATGGACAATACTGACTGCATTGTTGTTGCACCCGACAGTTTATCAGTCTTTCATTCGCGGCCGGCCCAGTTGGGTTGTAGGCGGCTTGCTGTGTTAAAATTGCATCGTGTGACACCTGCATTGCCGCTGGCAACAACTGTACTGTCTTAGTTCGGCCCCTGCTTCCAGAGCATTGGTCGGTATATTTGCTTTCAATAAAAAGATTTAATACTAAAGATATGGACAAGTATTTTGTGCCAAAGGTATGTATTGGTGTTATTAGACACAAATTCTTTCAAAGGAAACAGACCAAGGAAGAGACAGTTGATGAGTGGATTGATGATTTAATAAAACTAGCCATTGACTGTAAGTTTGGTGGATTACATGATGATCTTATTCGTGATCAATTGGTTATGCATAACAACAATTCCACACTAGAGGATCGTCTGTGGGTAAACAGAGACGCACCATTAGATGACGTTGTAGCTATAATGAGAAAATCAGAGATGTCTGGTAGGTGCGCTACAGTTGTTAATGAAGCAGACAAGGATGCAACTAAAACACCTGGAACTATATGCAGAATTCAGGGTCCAGTGAGGAATTATCATCAACAGCAACAAGGGAGATGGATGAATCAACAGACAAAGAATCAGAATAAAGATAGGAAAATAGAAGAAAGAAGATGTTATAGGTGTGATAGCAGGGAACATTTGGCTTTCTGTAAAACGTGGCCAGCACTGAAGAAGAAATGTGGCATATGTGGACTTATGGGTCATTTTAGTAAAATGTGCTGCAGACGTAGTAATGTAAAGTATATTTGGGATGAGGAAGATGGCGAGGTGGAAGATGATATGGTAGATGTTGGTGTGTGACGAATGTGAGAGGGAGTTATGTTATAAATATTTCAGAAAGTTCCCCGAAAGGCAAGCTTATATGCGAAATATCTTTGGGGGGAGTTATTGTAAGTGTTTATGCGGAATCCAGATCCACATACACCATTGTATATGATGAGACCTGGAAACGAAAATTTGTAGGTAAGATTGGGAAACAGTTGAATACGTCTGATATTAGCCCTATTAGCTATACTGGGGAAAAAATTGACATGCTGGGCTACAGGTGGCTTACCTTTTTATTCAAAGGTAGATCCACTAGAGGGAAGTTGTATGTGGCAAAGGTTGGACCGTCTGTCCTGGGATTGGTTGATAAGAAGAATTTAAACATTATTTTGGACCCCAATAGTGAAAAAAAAGTTTTGATTATGGATGAAAGCAGTAAGCTGGGTGAAGTGCTATGTAAGACTTTTCCAAAAGTTTTTAGTGAACGGTTAGGAGCACTAAGAGATTTTGAGAACAAAATTATACTAAAAGCTAATGCAGAACCCGAGGTACACAAGGCAAGACCGATTCCCATGCTGATCAGAGAGGAGGTTAAGAAAAAGATTCAAGGGTTATTATGTAAAGGAGTAATTGAGGAAATTAAAACATCGGAATGGATTTCTCCGATTGTGGTGGCCCGTAAACCCAACGGAAAAATTTGTTTGTGCATTGATTTGCGCCACCTGAATAATAACATTGTAATTGAAAAGTTTCCCCTGCCAAAAATTAACGAAATGGTGCCTTCATTGAGAGGGGCCACGTGGTTTTCCACAATTGATCTCTCTTCTGGGTATCATCAGGTGGAGGTAGAACCGGGGTCTAGGAAACTTTCGGCTTTTTATAACACCTTTTGGCTATTACCAATTCAGGCGCATGCCTTTTGGGCTGGCATCAGCCGCAGCTGTCTTCCAGCGCCTTATGCATAGACTTTTTGGTGATATGGATATGGTTTCTTTCTTCCAGGATGACATTTTGGTTGCAGAGGCTGATAAAATGAATCATGATTCTAAATTAAAACAGGTGTTGGAAACTTTACAATCAGCAGGATTGACAGTAGAATTATCTAAATGTATATTTGGTCAAAGAAGTGTATCATATTTGGGCCACATTATTAGTGAGGAGGGTGTCAGACCTAAACCTACGTTGGTGGAAAATATTGTAAAATCCCCTGCACCTACTACAAAGGAAGAAGTGAGAGCATTTCTTGGCATGGCTGAGTATTGCACAAAGTTTATAAAGAATTTTGCTTCAAAAGTTCACAACATTCGTGCCCTACTAAAGAAAAATACAAAGTTTGAATGGACTAAAGTATATGAGGAGGAGTTTACAATGATCAACGTTGATTTACAAAATGTAAATGCATTGGCAAGTTTTGACCCTAATGTAGATTGCTTGTTAACAACTGATGCGAGTGATAAAGGCCTGGGAGCGGTGTTATCACAAAAAGGGTTAGATCGAAAGGAAAGAATAATTTTGTTTGCCTCAAGAGCACTCTCTCCTGCAGAGGGTAGGTATCCCATCATAGAAAGGGAGGCTTTGGCCTGCGCGTGGGCTTTGGAACACTTTCGGGCCTTTGTGTGGGGCAAGCCAGTTATTATTCGTACCGATCATAGACTGTTAAATCATATTCTGTCATGTGAGGGTATTTCTGGTGCGCCTGCAAGATTGTCTATGCGAATGAAAGAATACATCTATAATATGGCAGATGGCGGAACCTTCATTGTTGTCATTTCATGGCATCATTACAGTTTTTAATACATGGATCCACAGATCCTCATGTACCACTCCAATATGGCCGCCACTACCGTTCGTTTTCTATTACTTTAGAAACCAACCCCAAATACCTATGTGAGGTTATATAATTATTTGTTTAGGTACAATAAACGCTTTAGAAGGGATCTTGTATGTGGTGGAAATACGCTTAGCATCATCTTTGCGGTATCCCTCCATCTACATTAACCAGTTTGAGTTTGTGGACATTTCTTTAAGATGGCCGCCGCTCTACGCTGCATTTCTTGCTCTTGCTCGGTGCCGATACTATCCAGGTGCACCTACTTTAACAATTAAATGGGGTATAAATATGAGCGTAGACATGGACGGTTACCGTCAGGTGCTATACGGACTGAGGGTACACTATGCCTGGGCTTCGAATGTCAGTAACAACTTCTCTTGCGGTAAGTCAACTTGCAAAACTTTGGGCTTTTCACTTTGGTAACCACAATCAGCTTGTTATCTTTTTTCTAGAGTAGTCCTAGCTATGCTCCTGGTTGGACCAGATGTAACTATGGGTAGAGCGTGTAGGGGAAAAGGGGTTCCTTTTTATCTAGACCTCCCATCTATTGGAGACACCATGCACTTGTAGGGCTTTTCATAGGTTTACCTTACAATCTTTCATGCCCCCATCACTTTCCAGCATAAAGTTCCTAATAGATGTACACATATGGCAGACCTTGCACAAGAGGACTCCTTTTTACATCTAGACCTTTCTAATTTTGTAGACTTTTTCCGTTATGAATGTTTGTAAGGCGGACTTTGTTGTTTTGAATGCGCACAACCTCTATGTACATATTTCTGTGTCATTCACTCGTATTATTATCAAGGTGCACAACCTATGAATGGTGCACCTTGATAATACTTACCTGTATCCAGACCAAAATTGACTTTGCTTCATTACTGACAACCCAATTTAGGTAAGGCTTATAAACCGGGCAGTTTATATAGATCATTCTTGATAGGCACGGTGGCATAATCATAATAGGGATGAACATCCTTAGAGCAGGGACCCCGCAAGGAGACCCCAATCGTTAGTTCAATGCAGTTCAGTGATTAGAACACATAATAGCTGAATATTTCTTGCACGCATTTCTTTCTCCCTCACAGTCCAATTCCTAGCCCAGCTGTACATTCACCCTGGAGGATAGAAAACGTGAGTTTTTCACTTTTCATCCTAGAACTTTAGGAAGGGGATTTGCAGATGTCTTTTTATTAAGGACACCTCCTCCTTCTCCTCTCTCGGTATTGCATTTTATATATCGGACTGGATTTCTCATGATTTTTTTCTATTTATTATTCTATCTAGTTTTTATTTGAGACTGCGAAACAGACCCCAACTTTCTGGTCTTCACTACACGACCACACACACCGCCAAGGATTTGTCAATCTATTCTTGGTAGGTGTTTTCATATTATATACATCTCATATTTGAGTGGCGACCATATTTTATCTCACATGTCATGCTTCCTCTTATCCTACAGCATTGTTTTGATGATTGTTCTTCATCATTAAACTTCTGTCTGCATGCTCAGAATTTTTTCAAATGCATTTTGTATGTGTAGTTTTACATGACCAATGATACTCCCAAAAGAATTATTCTTTCTAATAGTCTGAAAGGTACCGGTCTCTCTTGATCTACTTGGGGGTAGCCATGATTTTATAGGCTTATGAATGTAGCAACCAAGACCGTTCTCTCCATAACATTAATAGTAATGTTTTTGAACGTGTGTCTATTGTAGCTCGGCTGGGTCATACAATAGTCCATGATTTTAATTGTATGTTTTATGTGTCATTTTGTAAACACAGCCCTGAAGAAGTCCCACCCGGGACGAAACGCGTCGGCTGTTCGTTTTCTTCTGTTGACAAATAAATGAATCAAACAAACAAGACCTCTGGACATCACTCTTTGTGCCTTTACAATAAGTTTGTTGTTCTTGCACATTTGTAATTTATGGTGCACCTGTGCTTTTTTCATTACATCTATAATATGGTTTACTTACCTGAGAGAGAAAATCTTATTGTAGATTGTGTATCCAGGTTGCCGTCTCCACTTGAAGAGTGTGTTGATTATCCTTGGGGTAATTTCAGTGTGGCGTTGGTACACGATTCCGGTGCACCTGCAATTAATAAAGCTGAGTGGATGGAAGAGCAGAAGAAAGATACTGTTTTGAGGGATGTGATGGAATATATTTGCAAAGGTTGGCCTAGGAAAAATGATATCAAAGGATGTTTAAATGCCTTTTAGGAAGTTCGCATGGAGCTTTCTACTGAAAAAAATGTACTTTTCAGAGGTGATAGAGTTGTTCCTCCTTTTTCATTGAGGAAAAGAGTACTACAGTTGTGTCAAGAAGGACATTTTGGGATTGTGAGGACTAAATCGATAGTTAAAGGAATGTTTTGGTGGCCAGGAATCGACGGAGATGTTTAAGATTTTGTAAGAAGGTGTGTGGTTTGTAGTTCTGCAGATAAGACAAGTTAGAACTTTGAAGCCTGCAATGAGTGATGGTTTAATTCCTGATCCTACATGGGATTCTGTTGCTGTTGATATTATTGGATCTATAGGAGAGTTGAAAGAGTTTGGATTGGTAGCTATTGACCTTTTTTCAAAATGGCCAATTGTCAAGTTTGTTGACAGAATTGATACACACACGGTTCTCAAGTTTTTGGATAAAATCTTTATTAGGGAAGGCTTACCAGTTTGTATTCTAACTGATAATGGAGTAAAATTTATTTCTAAGACTGCGAAGGATTATTTTGATAGATGTGGTGTTAAACATAAAACCACAGCATTATATATTCCCAGTGGCAATGGCACTGTGGAAAGGTTAAACATGGTGATTAAAGGCATAATTCAAGCGTCTGTGAACAAAAAATTGGAGTGGAAGATACAAGTGCAAAATGCAGTATGGTCTTATAGAATTACAGCTCAGTGCAGTACTGGATTATCTCCGTTCATTATGATGAGGTGTAGGTCACCCAGATGCAAATTCAACCCTGGTTGGCTTTTGGATGGCAAAGTAGCTAAATGGTCTCCTGTGGAGATTAAGAATGAATTGGAATCAATTCATGCAAAGAGTAAGGAGTTCTACGATAAGCATCATGGCACCAAAGATGTGCAAGTTAAGACAGGCGACTGGGTTCGGGTTAAGAAACCCTTTAAGGTACCTAAAGGAGAGAGCCGTTTTGAACCTCCCAGTAGAGTGGCAGAAGTGTTAAGGAACTCAGTGAGACTTGATGATGGGAGAGTGCTGCCCCTGCTGCCCCTCCCACGCTCCGCCCCCTCCACTGTCCATTTATGTCAGATGGTCCCACGCGCAGCGTCCACGCGCTACGGCCTCGCCGAAGGTGCGCCAAAGGTAAGCCCGTCTACGCCCGTCCGCGCCTGGACCGCGCCCAGCGCCAGACCCTCTGCCCCTCGCGCTGCCCAGCCCTCCCGCGTTACCTACGATGCCGCCACCCTCCTAGCCCTTAACCCCGGTCGCGCCCCTAACTGCGTCCAAGCCGCTCCTGGTCGCACCCATGGACCATTCTCATGCCACTCCTGCAAATTCTACGGCACCGACAACATCACTGTTACGACCACACATCAGACTCCCGACCCCACCCACCTACAATGCATCCTTCTCAACACCCGATCGGTCCACAGGCACGCCATTGACCTATGGAATCTACTAGACACCATCTCTCCAGACGTCGCCTTCCTAACGGAAACATGGATGAACGCTTCCTCCGCCCCAGACATCACCATCGCTATCCCTGATGACTATAAGATCACACGCAAGGACCGCACCGACCACACAGGAGGAGGAATCGCTATCGTCCATAAGAAATCCATCCGCATCTCTACCAGCTCTGACGCCAACCTCGCTAACTCCGAACACATTCACTTCCAGATCCACATCGACCCCAAGACAACTCTTAGAGGCACCCTCCTCTACAGACCACCAGGACCCCGCGCAAAATTCAGTGAAGACATCACGGACTTCATCACCCCACACGCGCTCCCCTCCAAAGACTACATCCTTCTGGGAGACCTCAACTTCCACCTTGAAAAGAACAACGACCGCAACACCGCCACCCTCTTAGACAACCTCGCCAACCTCGGACTTAAACAACTGGTCACTTCCCCCACCCACATCGCAGGTCATACACTCAACCCCATCTTCACCTCCAGCAATCATGTCTCCTTCAGCCACACTACGGATCTCCTCTGGACTGACCACAGCTGCGTTCACTTCACCTACAACAAACCAAAACCCACCAACCACCTCCAACCAACTCTGCTAAGAAACTGGAGCAAAATCACCACGGACCAGATCTCCGCATCGCTCCTTCTAAACTCCCCAGCCCACTCTTCTAACGCAAACGAAGCCGCCTCCAACCTCACCCTTTGGTTATCCAACACCGCCGACAACTTAGCACCACTGAAAAAACGTCAACACAAACCTGGCATCAAGAAGGCCTCATGGTTCAACGACGACCTCAAGAAGTCCAAGAAACTGTGCCGCTCCCTTGAAAAGGCCTGGAAAAAAGACCCATCCACCAGCAACAAGGACGCCTTCAAAAGCGCCACCCGCACTCACCACCAACTGATCCGAAAAGCCAAGAAAACAGCATTCAAGGATCGACTTGACGACAACGCCCACAACAGCAAGGAACTTTTCAACATCGTCAAGGAATTTTCCAACCCCTCGGCCAACTCCAACGACATCACCCCCTCTCAAACCCTCTGCGACTCCCTAGCCTCTTTTTTCCACAACAAGATCGCTGACATCCACAATAGCTTTGACAACCAACCCGGAAGCCAACCCACCCTACCATCTGCTGACCATCTCCCCCCCGTAAACACCCTTAACGCCTGGAACCCAATCTCCACTGAGGACATCATCCGCCTGATGAATTCCATCCACTCTGGATCCCCCACAGACCCTTGCCCTCACCACATCTTCAACAAAGCAGACTCCGTCATAGCACCGCACCTCCGAGACGTCATCAACTGCTCCTTCAACTCCGCCACCTTCCCAGAAGACTGGAAACACGCTGAACTCACCGCCCTTCTGAAAAAACCAACAGCAGACCCCACCGAACTCAAAAACTACCGCCCCATCTCGCTTCTCCCATTCCCGGCCAAAGTCATCGAGAAAGCCGTCAACAACCAGCTCGCCGCCTTCCTCGAAGCCAACAAATCCCTCGACCCCTCACAATCTGGCTTCCGAGCCAAACACAGCACCGAGACCGCCCTCATCGCAGCAACAGACGACATTCGAACTCTACTGGACAATGGTGACACAGTCGCCCTCATCCTCCTCGACCTCTCTGCAGCATTCGACACAGTCTGCCACAGCACCCTTCTACAACGCCTCAGAAACATCGGAATCCAAGGAAAAGCACTCGATTGGATCACCTCGTTCCTCACCGGAAGAACCCAGAGAGTCCGCCTCCCACCATTCAAGTCCGAGGCCTCTGAAGTCATCTGCGGCGTACCTCAAGGATCCTCACTCAGTCCCACCCTCTTCAACGTATACATGAGCCCCCTCGCGGCCATCGCCCGCCAACACAACCTCAACATCATCTCTTACGCGGATGACACTCAACTGATCCTCTCTCTCACCAAGGACCCCAGCACCGCCAAAACTAACTTACACGAAGGAATGAAAGAAGTCGCCGAATGGATGAAACAAAGCCGTCTGAAACTGAACTCAGACAAAACAGAAGTCCTCATCTTAGGTACATCCCCCTCTGCATGGGACGACTCCTGGTGGCCGGAAGCCCTCGGAAAAGCACCCATCCCGACAGACCACGCACGGAACCTTGGCGTCATCCTGGATTCTTCACTCTCAATGAACAGACAAGTCAGCGCCGTATCCTCTTCCTGCTTTAACATTCTTCGCATGCTCAGAAAAACATTTCGCTGGATCCCCTCCGAAACAAGGAAAACAGTCACCCACGCTCTAGTAACGAGCCGACTGGACTACGGAAACACCCTCTACGCAGGTACCACCGCTAAACTCCAGAAGAAACTACAACGAATACAAAACGCCTCAGCCAGGCTCATATTAGACATCCCACGCAACGAACACATCTCTGGTCTCCTTAAAGACCTCCACTGGCTATCCGTCAATAAGAGGATCACTTTCCGACTGCTTACCCACGCACACAAATCACTCTACGACATCGGACCAGACTGCCTCAACTCTCGACTGTCCTTCTACACCCCCTCCCGCCAACTCCGCTCTTCCAGCCAAGCCTTCGCCACTGTACCTCGCATCAACAAGACCACCATGGGAGGCAGATCCTTTTCATACCTGGCTGCTAAAACATGGAACTCACTCCCCTCTTACCTTCGCCTCACCCAGAACCACCTAGCGTTCAGAAAGCTGCTTAAAACGTGGATATTTGATAAATAATCCTCCTCCCCTCCCTAAGCGCCTTGAAACCCTCTGGGTATGTAGTGCGCTATACAAATTTTTTGACTTGACTTGACTTGAATCCTGAGCAAGAGGGGATTATGGATTTTCAGAATCAGAATGGTCAAAATGATTTTGGTTGGATTGAGGATCATTTTGAGAATAGTGATTTGCAATCTCAATTGGCTAATGACATCTATAGTGGTTCTGCATCTGGACAGACTGATAGTTTTCTTTCAAAATCTGTTTCTTCTTCCTGTGCGGGAGGGGAAAGCGTTGGGGGTTGTAGTACACAAGTAAATACCCAAGATAGTAACAACAATGTTGTTCACAATAAAGTCATTGATATTTTACCTGATAAAAGAACAAGAGTTTTGCCAGGTTGGCTAAAAGGATTTGTTATGTAATTCCAATTCATGTTTTTTTGTTGTTGTTTCCTTTGTATCATAGTTTTGTTTATTCAATTAGTTATTATTTTATCATTTATGTTATTTTTGTTGTAATCCTTTTCCTTCTTTGTTATACCGGGGGGGAAGATGTGTTGTATTTCCTTATTATGTCTCTTTAAGTGCTCGTGAGGTTAGAACTATAGAATGTTAGGTCATGTATTGTTCTAGTTTTGTAGTCAGTTAGTGAGCTGCCTGAAGACTGCATGCATCGTTTCCCTGGCTCTCACCTGTTGCATTTATTTAATTGGACTTGAACCAATAAAGGTATTTTAAATATACTGCTGTGATTCATCGTGATTCATCTACTACAGTCATGAGGGACATCCAGGTGTATCTCGTACTAAGAGAAATATTAAGGCATTGTATTGGTGGCCAAGAATTGATTTAGATATTGAAAGATTTGTATGTGCTTTTGTAAGTTGTAAAGGTTCAGACAAAGCACAAAAGACACTCAACCCTCCTATGTCTTCACTTGCTTGTCCCAATTTACCATGGGAAAACTTCGCCTTAGATATCATGGGACCCATAGTTTGGCAAGATGGAGTTACCAAGTATATTTTAGTATTGATTGACCTTTTTTCAAGGTGGCTTGAGATTGATGTTGTCACGAGGGTAGACACTGAGAGTGTTATTGGTTTCTTAGAAAAAAATTTTTAAGAGAAGGTTTTCCGGCTTTCATATTAACCGACAATGGAGTTCAATTTAAACCAGATTTGATGAAGAAATTCATGGATAATACTGGTATTGAACAGAAATGTACTGCCTTGTATCATCCCAGGGGTAATTCTGTGGTTGAGAGAGCTAATAGAGTTTTGAAAGGTGTCTTACAATTAGCAAAGAAAGGCAATAAGAATTGGGATGATGAACTCAACAAGCTGATTTGGTCATACAGAACTACTGTCCATGATACAGTTGGAGAGAGTCCTATTGGATTAATGTGTGGAAGGTTTCCTCATTGCAAAATTAATCTTGGATGAATGGGTAGAAGTAAAAAGTATGACTGGGATTGTGAACAGGGTAAAGAATCCATAATCAACTCTCAATGCAAAAATAAACTTTATTTTGATGACAAACATGGTACCAAAGAAGTTTGTATAAAGGTTGGACAACATTTCAGAGTTAAATGTGGAACAAAGTCAGGCAAGTTACAGTCTAAGTTTTCTGATCCAAGGATTGTGACTAAAGTCATGCGAAACACGGTTGAACTGAATGATAGTAGTGAGTCGGATTTCCATTTCAGGTGATTCTATTGTTAGAAATAAGACATGTGTTATGGCAGGGAAAAAGGATTATTGGCCGATGGAGGTTTTGCCTTCTGTTGAAAAGGGAGAAGATGTGACTGAGAAATCAGATTTTTCTGAGTCTGGTTTCCTTTCTGGAGTTCAGGTTTCCACTTCTAATTTGTTGGATGTCCCGCAGGTTAGGCCAAGATCAGATGGTGGAGTGAGTTTTGAAGTGCCTATGGAGAGATGAAGTAGGGGAGGTGAGCTGGGGATTGATTCCCAAGGGATTGAATCTGACAATCATGAGAGTGTTAGAGAATCTGGTTTGCAGAATGTAGTCGTAACTAAAGAGAACATTGTGGAAAATAAATCCAGCAAATTTGGAAGACATATTATAACTTCAAAGAAATTTGAGGAGTTTGTTCGCTTTTGAAATGTCTTTTTGTGATATTTTATTTTATTTTATTTTATTAAGAAGGGAGCTGTGGAAGGGGCGTGGCAGGGCAAGATGGCCGAGCGGACGTAGACCGTCTCGGCTCCCGGTCCGCGCGCTTTCGGCGGGCGATTGGTAGCGGTCTCAGACGGCGGAATCAGCAGGCAGCGGCACCCCCGGGCTGCGGCTGAAGAGAGGCATGAGCTGAACTTACTTTCCTGTCCCAGAACCCTCAGCACACGGAGTTTTCGTTCACGGCTGGCTCCAGTGCGATCTAAAATGGCGGCCGCCACTCCTGACCCACGGGTCGGCTCGGAGAGCTAGCATGGTGTGGAGCCAGGAGTGGACCGGTGGCGGCGTGCTCGGCTATGGGGATGAGTCTGGTGGTCTGCCCTGGGGGCCCCCTGCAATGCCGGGCACCGACAGCCTTTCCGACACTCCCACCTGACCCCAAGATGGCGGCTGCGTTTCTACAATTGGAGCAGCAGCCTCTTCAGAACGCTCCTTGTTGAATCCTGGCTGAGCGTGGGGAGAGAGCACGCATATAGTGAAACCTTCGGACCCCTGCGGGCGCCCCTGAACCCCTGCGTGCTGACTTAACCCTCATCGCCTCGGAGCTAGGGGCTTCAAAGGGCTGATCTGCACTCCAGGGACTTGCTGCATGCTTCTCTACTACAGGTTTGGCACGGCTAGCAGCGAGGCATCTCTCTGCCGATGGGGCACCTGGTCATTCAGAACACGATGGCCTTAGCAGCCTAGGATATTTCGCCACTACAGCCCCGTCATGTGCTGACGAAATGGGGAGGGCTAGATCCAGACCTTAGTAGCCAGCAGCGAGCCCGGAAGATCCCCGCGGTTCTCTTCAGGACAGGTCCAGAGAGGGAGAGGTTTGCCCCCGGGCCTGCGCTTCACTCCAGTTGGGCGTTCTGCAGCGAAGGGTGGACAGGGCCGCCGGAACAGTAGGGTGAATGAGGCCTTGTACATATGCCGCCGAAGAAAGCGACAAGTAAGAAGACCAGCAAGGTTTCTGACTTTTTTACATCTCTTGATAAACATCTGACTCTGCGGGAAGACACAGGTGGGGAGGCCATGGCACTCACGAAGACCGATTTGATGTCTCTGCTTAAGGAGTTTAAAACGGAGTTGCGTGCGGAGCTGGGTCAAGACATAAATGTCTCAATTGACCAGCTGCGATTTGACGAGTCGTTTAAACTCACTCCAGCAAGATGTGGACTCTGTGGGCACTAGAGTACTGGACTTGGAATCACAGACTCAGAAATTGAGTCAGCACTCCACTGAGTTACGAGTTCACATCCGTGTGCTTAAGGAGCAACTCCACCAGACCCAGCTTAAGGCAGAGGACCTTGAGAACCAGGCGAGACGGGAGAACATTAGGGTCCGAGACCTGGAAGAAGGAGTGGCGGAGCCGGACCTTGGGGCATTTGTGGAAGGTCTTTTTGCGGAAATTCTGTGTCCACAAATCCTCAAGATAAAACTGGACAGGGTCCATCGGGTGGGCCCCTCAATGTCCGATGACAAGAAAAGACCCTGGGACGTATTGGCGAAATTCCATTCCTGCAAAGTAAAGGAGGCAGTCCTGCAAGGGGCACGCTCGAAGGACACCATCTCCTTTTAAGGCCATACCTGCACTATCTACCAGGACGTCGCCCCGTTGACATTGGCACGAAGACAGACGCTCCGACCAGTCACCACCAAACTGCAGGCTGATGGCATCAGATACCGGTGGACCTATCCATTCGGGCTCAGTTTTGAGTTCCAGAACAAGCAGGGCCATATTGTCTCCCTAAAGGAGGGGTTGGAAATCCTGGGGCTTCCCCCCGAAAGGGAAGGTCCTGCATCAGGCGCAACTGGTGGACCACCGCAAGGCAAAAGCTCCACTTCTCCTTGGGTGACGAACCTGCGCAGAGGGCGCAGATGATGGATGGGGAGGAGAGGCGTGATGGACTCTGGGCGTCTTAACTCCCCTGCTAGTGTTTTTCATGTGCCCGTTGTCCCCTTCGAGGTGCAATGGGATATGGGGTGTTCCACCAGACTAAGTCTCCCTGCTGATGTGGATGATTACCCTAGGACTCCATATAGGTCCCTTACTCAAGACGTTTGATCCGTACGCTGGCCTGGCAGACATGTCAAGACTATCGGAGATGCCTATACGAGGACTGTATTGTATCCTTTTTGCACTGGGCTTTACATATGTAAGGCCTTCTGCCCATCAAGTGACTGGTGCTAGTGTTCTACTGGGTGGCAGTCTTAACATGCTGATCTCACGATAAATGATGCTGTGGGGGCCCGCTTAGGCGAGAGCATGGGCGCTGCCCGGACTATTGTGACACCCTGTCGAGTTATCTTTGCATATCCCGCCTGGGGGGCGTGGACCGGGCCCTGGGCCTTTTTGTCCCTCTTGGTCCATGTGGGGGCTTAATTGCCCCACTGGGCGACCTAATAAGGATGTTTGAACAGTTTTTTTGTTTATGTTGTTTGTTCTTGTTTTGCGGGTGTTGGGGGGAGGGAGGGACGTGGTGGCGGCTTTTTAATTGGGTTGGGCGGAGGGTCCTTTGTGCTGGCTTACGGCACCATTGGGAGGCTCACGAGGGGTGGTTTTCTCCTAGGAGGTCAGTACCGGCCATCGGGGAGGTGAGTGGGACTGGGCTTTTCAATGCGCAGCGGTGTATTCTTCTACTATGATGCCGATTACCATCGGAACATGGAACATTAAAGGGTTTAATTCCCACCAGAAACGTCAAAAGCTCTGGAAGTATGTCATTGACCACCATCTGGACATAGTGGCCCTCCAAGAGACCCATCTAGTCAAGTCTGAGGACAAGCCTCTTAAACACAAACAATTCCCACTTATTTATCGTTCCTCAGCTTCCAAAAAACAAAGTTATATTTCGTTCTGCCATACAATTCCAACCCTTGGGAGTCCAGAGTGACAAAGACGGCACCTGGGTCATGGCTAAAGGTCGTTTAAGGAGGGAAATATGTACATTCATAGCGGTATACGCACCTAATTCTGGTCAGACATGCTCCATGCTCTTCTGGGGAAAATCACGGACTTTGCTGAGGGACCGTTGTTCCTAATGGGAGATTTAAATCTAGTGTGGCAGAAGGACCTCAACAGCACTCATCCACATCGCTCTGACATGGGCTCGTTTTCCCCGGACACACAATTGCGGATTCAGGACCTGGGGCTACTAGACGCATGGCGGTCTCTGTACCCCCAATCCCGAGACTACATGTTTTTTTTCCCACGTTCATCACTCCTACTCTCGCCTAGATTATATCTTTTTTAGCCAGTCACTACAGGGTAACCTACAGGAACCTAAGATCTTTCCATTGTCAGTCTCTGATCATAGTCTATTCTCTATTTGTCTCGACTGGGGTGTGGGCGGCCAGTCCTCTCACAAATGGTACTTTCCGGCGTCATTGGCTCATGACAAAGTCTCTTGTAATAAACTACGGGAATCCATAATTGAATTCTTTACCCGTAACAATCCGGAGGACACATCTATGTACAACACATGGGACGCCTTTAAGGCGTTTTTTAGAGGGCAGTGTGTAGCTCTCAATGCTGCTCTAAATAAACAATGCGGTCGGGAGAGGGAGCAACTGGAGGGAGAACTGTCCACTCTTGAAAAAGCCCATAAAGCGAATCCCACAAGACAGACGCAACGTAATCTGACGGCGGTCAGGGGCAAACTTTGGGCGCTCTACAATAATAGGGCGGAGTACGCCCTACTAAAATTAAGGCACCTGTCCTATTCGCAGGACAACAAGGTTAGTAAACACCTCGCCAGGCAGCTGAGAGATAAGAGAGAGCGGGAATATATAGGGGGTATCCAGGGACCTTCTGGGGATATCACACATAAAGATGAGGATAAGGCTGAACTCTTCGGCGCCTTTTACAAAAACTTGTATTCTGGGGATACTCTAGACCCGGCTAAACAACAAGAGTACCTGCGGGCATTGCCTCTACCTCAGGTTTCTGCGGAGTGGAATGAGGAACTCGCAGCTCCTATCACTTGAGAGAAGGTTGTCTCTGCTATTAAAGCTTTAAAGCCCCATAAAGCCCCTGGAGCGGACGGCTATACAGCCATATTTTACAAGACATTCTCCTCGGACATTAGCCCACACTTAGTACGATTTTTGAAACAAATGGCAGAAGAAGGCGAGACTTCAGGTACTATGGCAGAGGCCATGATTTCGGTCATACCCAAGCCAGGGAAAGACCCTAGCCGCTGTGCATCTTATAGGCCCATTGCCCTATTTAACCTCGATGCGAAGTTATACTCCTCCATAATCGCGAAACGGCATAACGATCTTATGCCGGCTCTCATTCATCCCGATCAGTCCGGATTCATTAAGGGTCGCCAGTCTCATGACAACACTCGGCATATCGTGCACTTGATAGAGAAGGCCAATAAATGTAAGATCCTGCTGTGCTCATGGGGCTTGACGCCGAAAAGGTATTTAACAGGGTGGACTGGGTTTTCCTCTTTCAGACATTGACAGCATTCGGCTTTTCATCTAAATTTTTAACTATGATTCGGGCTAACTATTTACCTCCCCGGTCCAGAGTCACAGTGAATGGGTGCCAATCCTCTTTTTTTAATCATTCTAGGGGCACTTGGCAGGGTTGCCCCCTCTCGACCCTGCTTTTTGCTCTGAGCATTGAACCCCTGGCACTGGCAATTAGGGCTAGCACTGATATACGAGGTCTGCCCTTTACGGGAGAATCGCATAAAATTTCTTTATTTGCGGACGATGTCCTCTTATCTCTCTCCGATCCAGCCCTTTCTCTCCCGCATATGCAGTCAGAACTTGCCAGATTTGAGGCAGTAGCGGGTTTTAAAATCAAATTAGACAAGTCATACATACTTAACCTCACTCTCAGTCAGTCGGAAGTTCACGGACTTCAGTCAATCACTCCTCTGTAATGGGCTGCCTCCTCCATTCAATATCTGGAGATACATCTGACGCCAACAGTGGGGAAATTATATTCAGCTAACTTCCCCCCCGTACTAACCCGGATTCAAGCTGATCTCATAAAATGGAAGCCTTTGTTTTTATCATGGATGGGTCGGATCCATGCTGTGAAGATGTTCCTTTTCCCTAAGCTACTGTATCTGTTCCAGGCCCTTCCCATTGAACTCGACTGGGACTTTTTTAGGCGAGTGAAGATCATGATTCTACGCTTTATCTGGCAAGGGGGCGGGCACGCTTTTCCTTCTCTATTCTGTGCCGGCCTCGCAGGGAGGGGGGGGGTTCTTCCGGACATTCACCTATATTATAAAGCAGCACAGCTACGGGTGTTGTTAGAATGGACACAATTAAAATCTGAAAAACATTGGTTGCACATGGATCATAGTATGACAGGAGGACCATTTGGGATCTAGCCTGGAGACCCAAGTGTCACAGACCTAGGAATGCGTATATTAGTACCCCCACTCACACTACTCTAAAAGTCTGGGACTCAGTTTCAAGGGATGACAGGTGGACGACTTTTCCCTCCCCATTTACACCGCTTCACTTTAATCCTGCTTTCCCCCCAGCATTACATGAGGGCCCATTTACTGCTTGGAGAGCTGCCTTGCTTTAACACTCCTTTTCCATAATTTCGATCCACTCTCGTTTGATAATTGTAAGCGAGACTATAGACTGAGGGACTCTGAAAGATATCATCATGCACAATTGCTACATTGGGCGCTCACTCCTCAGGTACGGGAGGCGGCTACGCTACGCCACCATTCTCGTGGGTTGCACTCAGTAGGGGAGCTCTTTGTTTTGAACCGCTGATCACGGCAGATGTTGCCTTCTGAATGGGAGGCGCAGGAGATTACATCTGACGACAAGAGACTGGATGACATGTGGTACTATTGCTTGTCTTCTTTTTGGGAAGGACTGCATTGTAAGCCCCGGTAATATTAGAAGCTGTAACCTTTAGTAAGCCGATTTGAGTGCTGGGGGTCGCCATTATGCTAGGCCTCTTCATATGTCACGGTCTCGGTTTCTTTAGTTCTGCCATGGAATGCTCTCCCCTGCGAGGGAAGTTGTGAGGGAATGTCCCATTTCTCTTGTTAAAATCAATAAACATATCTTTGACAAAGAAGGGAGATGTGTAGTAATAGGCATAATCCTTTAAGATATGTTAGATTCAGAATAGAAGGTATGTCATAAGAATGTTTTGATACAACTGTGAATACGAGAATGTTATGATTCATTCTCCAGCTGTCCTCTACTGAGCTGCATGCACTTGTACCTAGCTTCTTGAATAAAGCATCAATTGAACTTCCTGCATTAAGTGTCAGTACTACAGATATCTTTAATTTGCGTGCAATTACTCTCATATTTCTCACGTTTAAATTCAACCTTGCCTGCTAGATGTTTCCTTGTACACCTTGGAATATGTTTAACTACTGTTTCCAGAATACAATTTTATGAGGTTTAAAAAGTTACAACTCTGATGGCAGGACACATATAGGACCGTTTTTTTTTAGCTTCTAGGGATAATTCTCATCTGTATCTTCACTTGCATTGTGGTCCCCTGCATTCCTCACAATTATATGCCTTCTGATTACACATTTTGTTATGAAAACTGACGGTTCTTTATAAAGGCACGGAAACTAACCCGGTTGCTGTCAATGTGAATTCTCCTCCCCTTCGTCGCTCCTGCCCTCGTCCCCTGGCCATTAACGCACTCGATCAATGGGGCTGACGTCACATAACCTAGAATTATCCCCAGAAGGATGGTGATACGGTAGAAGTGTCTCCCGGGCTTTCATGCAAACAAGCTTTGGAATGAATTTGGCAGGAGGGCAAAAGGGCTGCCTGGCAGGAGTAGGAAACAAAAGCCGTGCGCATGAGAGGACGTGAGTAAACCACACTGCAAACTCCCTGAAAATATCTCAGAAAACACATGCCGTTGTTGGAAGTCGATGGCCGTGGCAGTTATTGACATATGTTAACGCAAACAAGCAAAAGTCGCCTCAGGCTCTTTTACCAATTTCTCATTTGTAACTGTGCCATTTTAAGGATTTTTGGAGCCCCTGGTCAGAGTAACTTTCAATTTTATTACCCATTGTGTGCTAATTCGAGCCTGCGTGATGCCAAAACGCCTTAAAAAATCTCTGGTGTAAGTTCAGATTTTTAATAATTGTTTGTGTTCCGTGTATTGTGTGTGAACATTGGCGATGTTTATGTATTGCTCCCTACAATGTCTCAAAAGGACAAATGTTTTTCACTTTTAACAATTTGCCTTTTTTAAGTATTATGCTAGTTTCGGCCCATTTTCTCAAAAGAGAGACTTGCCAGTTTAAAGGACAGCATCGAAAGAAGCACTCAACTATAGAGTTAGGCTAACATTCAAGTTATATACTTTTGCTTTCAGTATGGACAAGCAACCGTGACGTGGCAGAGATAAACACTTGAACTGAAACGGTCTAACCTGTGTTACATTAGGTAACAATTCAGGTGAACAAGGCAAATGGCATTTAAATGTCTTTGCACGTACTCTCTGAAAAATTCAGTGGATGATTGCTGTTCTCATGAATAATATATGACAATTTAAATGAGTTTTTAAATGATTTCCATTTCATTCTTTGCCAAGTGGGTCAAATTTCTCTGTGCAGGAATAGAACGCAAAGTTTACCGCAGTTTATCGTGTGTGTTTTTAAGTTCTATGAACATGCATGCCATTGCCATAGAATAGCTATTAGCTCAACAAGGCCTCTTCGATGTTCCTTACCGACCCTATTTGTTATTCATATTCATACGTTTTTTTATTTTAATACTCCGCTTTGCAGCCACTTAAGAGCACTTCAAGGGTGAGTGGTGGAAGGGGAAACTATCTACTGCATACATTTTGAGAGGAATAACTAACTTTCTCAGCAAAGCATTTTTTTAACGAATGTTTATTAAAACCGTAAATGTTTACTTGACGTATTGTTTGTTAGAATGGATCTCAACAGGACGGTTGATAGGCAATACATTAAATGTGCACATGTAATTTCAAATACTTTATTTCTCATTATTCTACGGACTATTCAGTTTGCTAGTTTACTTAGCCTACCAACACCTGGCCCTTCATTGAATGTACTCGAAAGATAGCAGTCTATTAGGAACAGATATCTTCTTTTTAACACTTATGTTATTCGTTTCATATGGACCTCAAACTATTTTTTTTTGGCTGTGTAATTCAAAATATTTTTTTTCTGCTTCCAGAAGTATATAATCTCTTGAGTAAATGAGGCAAAGAAAATTGGATGCTGCATTCTCCTTCTGTTCTTCCTACCCACAGTCTTCTTAAACAGCTTTTCTTACAAGGTGCCTTTCAGACAGTCTCTTGCTACTAGAGTGCGAAAAGCTTTAGATTCCGACTGTGGGGGATTTACTATGTAAAGCATAAGCTTACAGATTTTATCCACAGGCAAGTCATAACGACAACAAATCCTGGCTTTTCTTATAAGTGGGCAAGTATAAATACATCTCAAATTAAGGGGAGGTTTAGACTCTATCACACAGGGTCAATTCAAACTGAAATACATTTAATTCACCTCCTTGATGTCACTTTATAAACTTCCAAAGTATTTTCTTTTTTGAGAGGCAGTAATTATCACATTAATCATTTTTCTATTTTAATCAATTGCACTGGTTCATAAACCATACTAATATAGTGTTAGTTGGTGGAACTGTGGTTATGTGGGTACCTGAATATATTGGAATGTGTTGTACTATTTTTAAATCTTTTCATTTTATTCCTGCTATCTTTTCTTTCTTTGAGAGGCGGAGGATCCAGCCCCACTAGCCCATTCTTTATTCTAGTTGCTAATATCCTGCATGTTGTAGAAAACCTGCCTTTTCTGTATGGTCACCTTTCTATTGAGACTACGTTGAGACTGCTGGTAATATGGTTATGTGTACATTGACACTGCCATTCTGTATCACACTGCTTTTGCACTGATCCTAAAATGATACTTGTTAGACCTGTCATCCTTGGGGTGGTCTTCCAGCAGACTTTTTGCTTTACTCCTCGCTTTTTGCTGATCTTGTTTTTGTTGGCCTTAGGACTCTGTGCACTTTACCACTGCTAACCAGTGCTAAAGTGCATGTGCTCTCTCCCTTTAAACGTGGCTTACTCCCAATTTACTTGTAAGTTCCTAGTAAAGTGGTATTAAATGTACCCAGGGTTTGTAAATGTAATGCTACTAGTGGGCTTGCATCTCTGATTGTGCCACCCACCCAAGTAGCCCTATTAAACATGTTCCAGCCCTGCCATTGCAGATTGTATGTGCATTTTTAAAATGGCATTTCGATCTGTCAAAAGAAACCTTTTGGCAGGTCTAAATCTTCCTTTTTAGGTCTTGCATAAACAGCTCGTGGGCTGTCTTTTAAGACATTTTGTTTACTGTTAGCAGGCTTGGAGCCCTCCCATTACTTACCATTGGTGAGCTTCAAAGCCACTCTTAATTGCTTGCTTCCTGCTAGTTGGTTCTGCTGTTGGCACTTCCCTCTTCTCGCATGTGACTCTCCCCTAGAGCATGGCCCAGGTACTTGTGTCCTTACACTGCTCGTACTTTTGGGACCTATTTTTTCTTTTTGTTGAGCCACTCTACAGAGTGCATCTTTTCTAGCTGGCTCTGTCGTTTACTTGTTCTTTTAAGCTGTCCATCTTGACTTTGTCTATCCTGTGAGTATTTGCTATCTGTAAACAGACCTTTAAATGTTGTTCTTATCTTGTCTCATTTTCCGTGCATTCAAAGACCGAGGTAAACTGTCAGGCTTTGTATTCTGAGGGAACTTGATGTCTATTTTTCTTACACTGACTTCAACATGAGCAAATTTATGTGACAATCCATCCTGCTGAGTAGCCATGCAAGAGGACAAGCTGTAGGATGTTGTTTTCTCTAGCATATAACAAAAATGAACTATGCTGATATTTCATAACACATCAGAATAAGAATGGGAGAAATGAAGTACATTGTTTTTGTAAGTCTGAAGTGTGGTGGAAACAAATATTTTAATACGATCAAAACAAATCAATTCATTTTATGATGATATTTCCACACATTATCATCTGGGCGCAGTCTAACTGATTGTCTGTGCAAATGTAATGGCCATTTTCAGTTGGAAGTTTGTTGTCTGTAATGGCAGTGTGCTGTCACAACATACTCCACACTATGCCACTCTACTTTACACTACTCTCTACAGCACTCTGCTCTACTCTGTGCCCTTTCCACTCTATACCATGTCACTCTACTCCACCCCCCTTCACTCCACACCCCTCCACTTACGCCCACCACACCACTCCTCTCCATTCTATCCCACTCAACTCCAATCTACCCCACTCAACTCCTCTCGATTCTATCCCACTCAACTCCAATCTACCCCACTCAACTCCAATATATCCCACTCCACATCACTGCGATGTACCCCACCACATTCCAATCTACCATTCAATCTATCATACTCTAATCCACTCAATCTACTCCACTCCAATGTACCCCACTTCACCCCAATCTAACCCCACTCAATCTACCCCACTCTACTCCACTCCAATTTACTCTACCCCAGCTCCTCCACTCTACCCTACTCCAGTCGACCCCAATCTAGCCCACTCTACTCTATCCCAATCTACCATGCTCCACTATAGCCCACTCCACTTCACTGCAATCTACCACACTCCACCCCCGTCTATCCCACTCCAGTCTAGCCCAATCTTCTCTTCTACAATTGACTTCGCTTCAATCTTCTCCATTGTATCCCTCGCCACCCCAATCCAACCTACCCTATTCCACTCCATTCTACCCTACATCAGAATACCCCACTACACTCAATCTACAATTTACCTCACTCCATTCCAATCTACCCTACTCTAATCCACATAATCTACCCCACTCCAAGTACCCCACTGCATTCCAAACAGACCCATTCCACCCTACTCCAATCTACCCTATTGCAATCTACACCACTATATTTCACTCCACTCAACCCCAGTCTACCCCGGTCTGTTGCACTCCTATCAACCACAATCCACCTATATCTACTCCTCTCTACCCCAATCCTCCCAAATCTACCAACTCCACTCCAGTATACCCTACCCTATTCCACTCCAATCTACCTCACTCCACCCCAGTCTACCTCACTCCACTCCAATCATTCCCATTCTTCTCCACTCCGTCTACGCCGCTCTACACTACTACAATCTACCCCACTCCACTCTAAATCAGTCTACCCCACTCCATACTACTTCAGTATACCTCACTCCACCCTACTCTAAACCAACCTATCCTAGTCTATCCCACTCCACACCACTAATGTTTAACCATGCTGAACAGCAGCCAGACAGGTGTACAACATGCCTTAAAGACATTGCCAAAGCAAATAGCTCTTGCATTGGCGAGAACTATTGGCTACCCCAATCGTCGTTAATACACATGTCACCAATACATTTAGGCCCTAAACATTCCACAGGTGAGGGTGCAGTAAAATTGGACATATACTTTTTCGTTTCGCATGTCCTGGTAGTGAAAAACACTTACATTAATTTTTCACTAATGCAAGGTCTATATCTCCCAGAGGATAACATTTTGTTGCCTTGTTACATTTAATAAGTGATCATTTTCAATTGGGAGCAGGAAGGAATTCCAAGTTTGGTGTCTAATGGCAGACAGAACTCAGACCGTGAACTTAGGCTCCTACCACTCCAAGGGCCAGATGTAGGAGCCCTAATACCGGTCGGTAACGGCCGATTTCGTCCGTTACCGACCGGTATTTGGCTTTTGAGATGTAAGGGGCATCTGATTTACAGAATTGGTAAATTTACCGATTCGGTAAATATACAGAATTGGTAAAATACAGAATCGGTAAATTTACCGATTCGGTAAATCAATATGTAGGTGGCACTTCACAGAGGGGAGCCACCGTATTGTTTTGGATATATCACTATTATATTGTGTGTTTGTTTGTCGGGTGCTAGTCATTCACAGCCACAAGTCCGCAGATGTCTGTAACATCAAATTAAAGATCCTGAAGACAGGGATGTGGAGCCCTCAAAGCAGCGTGACTGGATTCCTTTTAATTCTACCAGTGATGTATTTTGAGTTGCGGTCTCTTGTTCAATTGACCTTATTCTCTTGAATCGGCCTCCCTGCTCCCCTCACGGCTCTTAGTAACCTCGTTTCTATCCAAACGAGAGGCTGAACAAACTATCGAAAAACCTTGTCCTGATGAAGGTGCTATCGTAATAAACCGAAACGCTGCGTCAACAACTTTGAACTTTGTAATTTTAAATGTTCTTCATGTGTATTGGCACATTTTTAAATTTTAATGAATGGCACTACATTGCTGTTATCAAACATTCAATTTAATTATTTGCAATAAATTGTTCAATTTTTTAAAAACTGTTTTTTGAATTCATTGTTTTTACTCTATGTTTAAAATTGTATATCTTTTGATTGTGTGGTTGTTATCAATTTTGGTTTCTTGAGAATTATGAGAGGTGTATAGAAGAGGTCCTTTCAAAGACTGAATACCGGGACTTTTTAAGTTCTTTAAGTTATTGTGTGCCACATGGCACACAAGCCTGCACTTGGGGTGCTACAGGGTGTCAAAGTGACACCCCGTTCCCCCTGCCAGGATTCTGTATTTACCGATTCGGTAAATACCGAATCGGTATTTCCCTTTGATTCCTAATGGCTTCAAAGCCCATAGGAATCAATTGGAAATACCGATTCGGTATTTACCGAATCGGTCAATACCGATTTTTACAGATTCGGTAATTGTGTTTTAAAAATTACCTACATCTGCCTCCTTCTAATTTACCGATTCATAAATACCAAATCGGTAACATTCGGTATTTATGAGTCGGTAAATTAGATTTACCTACATCTGGGCCCAAGACCTCTAAGGTCCCCAAGGGAGTACCTCAGGACTCCTGCCAGAGCCCTACCTTGTTCAACGTTTACGTTGGTCCCCTGACGAGACTGTTGAGAAAACTGGGTTTCATCCCCATATCTTATACGGATGATACCCAGTTACTCCTTCCACTTGACAAATCCAACCCTAACTGCCAAGCCATCTTTTGTGAAGGAATTAAATCTGTAGCGGAATGGATAAAAAATAACTTTCTCCAACTAAATGCCATCAAGTCCGAGATAATGCTTCTTGGCGATGCCACCTTGGTATGGTCTCCTACTTGGTGGCCAGAGGAACTGGGTCCCACCCCTTGCCCTAAATCAGTGGCGAAAAACCTTGTAGTCCGCCTGGACCAAAAACTCACTTTGAGAGACCATGTCTCCGCTACCATCAAGCCTGCTTCCACAACCTCAGCATGCTCAGAAGAGTATTCCCTTTCCTACCTCTGTCTTCAAGGAAAACCTTGATCCAGGGCCTAATTTTAAGCCGCTTAGACTACTGTAATGCGCTGTTGATCTCAGCCAATGAAAGAGACATAAATATATTACAGGTGGTCCAAAACACAGCGGCTCGCCTGGTGGCCGATGTCCCCCCTAGAACAGCCTCCCTCCCTTTGCTTAAGAAGCTACATTGGCTACCCATAGGAAAAAGGATTCATTTAGAAATCTGTTATATGGTCTATAAAGCTGTATAAAGATTAGGCCCTAGCTATCTCAATGAGAAATTTGTAAACTATGTGCCTCCTAGACCCCTCCGTTCAGTAGACAAAGCCCTGATTTCTGCTCCACGCATTAGTAAATCTCGACAAGGCGGTATAGCCTTTTACCATCTCGGCCCTTGCCTATGCAACGATCTCCCCATTCGCCTACGGCAATGCTCAGGCTACATGGCCTTTAGGAAACTATTGAAAACCTCGCTCTTCTGACAAGTCTCCCGGGCTCGCTGTTGTGTCCTAAGTGTGGAGTCCTAAGGGCGGAGATACCCTTATGGGGTGATTCATGCGCTCTATAAATAAATAAATAATGAATTGTAATTTAAAACCTTCTTTAATAGTAAAATCTGATTTGTAGTCACAATTCTGAAAATGCCACTTTAAGAAGGTTGAAACAACAAGGGGGGTTAGGCCCAATGGAACAGGGTCTGGTAGGGCCATATAGATTATTAGCAAAGGGGGAAGACCTGACCCCTTCTCGATATTAAAGGTGTCTATTCGAAGCAAAGATCAAACAAACTCCTTTCGGTTTGATCTGGTTATTTATTTAACCTTTTAAATTTGTAGATATTTTCACTATTTTTAAGAGAAATTCATTAAGTGTGTGAAAAGTCAACACTTATTCATTCCAGAAACATTATACAATCACAAACATTGATTCAGAACAATAAGAAACATTGTATATCTCAATTTACAAAAGAAAAACACAGAAAATGTGACATCACTACATTAAACAAATAACAAACATGTTCTTACACCATTTTACATTTACCAACATGGCAAACCCAATCAATTCATCCAAAAAATTATTTCATCAGAGCTATGGGGTATGCTGAAACAAAGGGAGCAATTTATGCAAACACAAGGGACACTTTTTATTTCATTTCCCTCAAGCAGAAGTTAAATAACATAATCTTCCTCCATAGGATTAAACTATTGTGGGTGATTCATCCACACTATACAATTAGTTGTCCAGCAGAATATGAAACATCACAGCATTTTATGAATTCACATTTTATTAGTATCAAAATTAAATAAGATAATCACATAATAAACATTTAAAAGTTGTTTTCCTTTCTCTCAACAGTGCGAACAATACATAGACAGAAGCCCATGGTTATAGTACGAGGCTAAATACACAACACTACATCTACAACAGCGACATAAGATGAGTAACAATAATTCAAACATGAAAAAGAACACACAATGCAATAATACAATGAACAACAATACAAAAAAAAGACAAAACTGTAAAAGGTGCGTTTCGGAACAAACAAACATATACACAGTTCCTTCTTCAGGGCGAGAATATATAAGCCGGTAATTGAGGAGCCGTCTAAATTTAATTGGAGCAACCACCGGATATGTGGTATAGCAAGCTCACAGGCCGTAAATCTGCGGGAACAACAAGGCAGATGTAAGCGCTAAAAGGACTTAATAAAAGAACAATAAAACTACCCATATTGAGTTTGAAAGAGAACATGTGTTATGTGTTATGGACTCTTATATAGCGCGGGACTCACCTGGGGGCATCTCAGCGCTTACCTAGGGGATAACATGAAGCAAGTCCAGATGAAAATTACTCAAACAGGAACAAGGTTAAAACAGGAAGGTTTTGAGTTGTTTTCTAAAAACCAAATAGGACTTGGATTTACGCAGAGCCTCTGGTAGCGAGTTCCAGCACTTGGGAGCAACGTATAAAAACGGTCTACCGCCTGTGCGAGGTAAACAAATACCTGGGACCTTCAGAAGGGCCAATGAATTAGATCTTAGATTGCGTCCAGACATCTGTTTACAGAGCATTTTTGGCAGATAACGGGGGCCCCACCCCTTGAATGCTTTAAAGGAGAGACAACAGATCTTAAAAAAAGATCTTTTTTTCACTGGAAGCTGGTGAAGTTCTCTAAGTAAGGGAAGAGATGGGGATCCTGGGGGGCAGTTTAAAACCATCCTCGCTGCGGTGTTTTGGATCACTTGAAGTTTAGTCTCATCCCCTTCCGCCAACAGCGCGTTCCCATGGTCGAGCCGACTCATGACCATCGCCTGAACTACTGTTCTGCGGTGTTCAAATGGCAGATAGGGAAGTATCCTACATAGAAGACGGAGGCTGTAATAGCATTCCCCTGAAATATTCATGATGTTATCTTTAAGAATGAATTTGTGATCCAGTTGTATTCCTAACCTCTCCCAGCTGGGATGACCACCAATCGGCCGACCTGGTGTGAGCAGCTCTGCCAAGGAGCATAAGCTCGTTTAAGTTAAGCTGGAGACATTGCTCAATCATCGAATCCGAGATTGCCAACATTCCCCCAGAGAAACGTAATTTCTCATCAGTAGGATTGGAACCAATAGGAAATAGCAGCTGTGTATCGTCGGCATATGATACTATCTCAAAGCCGAATGGTTGAACGATCTTTGCTAGACGAGCCATATACACGATAAAAAGCGTGGGGCTTAGGCACGAGCCCTGAGGCACTCCCTTGTCCAACAAAGATTTTTGAGATGTGAAAGGACCCAGAATAGTAGTTTGCCATCTATCGGTTAGGAAGTTCCTCATCCACTGCAGGGCCACGCCCCTGATACCACACTCATGTAATCTCTCCACCAGCAGTCAATGAGAGATAGTATCGAATGCTGCGGAGAGGTCCAAGAGGATCAGTATCATGGATCCTCCAGCATCAAGAGTTAGTCTCAGTGAATCGGTGACAGCCAAAATGGCCGTCTCTGTGCTAAAGCCCGGACGAAAGCCCGACTGTGAAAAGTCGAGAATGTTGTTGTGTTCTAAGTACTGGCTAAGTTGTTTGTTAATTACTGTTTCCAATGTTTTATCATGCATTTAAATAGACCAACGTGCATCAAGACAAGATTACCAGTTCTTGAACATGTGGTGTAAATGAAGAGAGTGTGCCGACACCAAGATGACGAAAACAAGATAAAGATGGATTAGCAAACACCCACTGTGCAGAGTATGTAACAGAAGTGCAGAGGAGATGAACTTTGACCTCATAGGTGCATATAATCCATGGGCACCTACTTGGAGTACACAAGGAGAAAAGTACGTCAATATTATCCAGAGGTCCGAGAGTGCATAAGTAAAATGTATGAAGGCTCCACAAGGATCTAACAGGGGGCATACATTCAAAAAGGCAATTGAAGCAGCAGCTAAAAAGATGGACAACTAGCTAGAGAACAGACAAAGGGGATAAAAATATATAAATTATCACAGTGCAAATCTATCGCGGAATAGACCAATGGTCCTAGTGGCCCACTGGCGAGAATTGGGCTGGAAAATGCTGTCCCCGTCCGTGGTTCAAAGGGAGGCTAAGGAAACAGAAAATGCAACCCCAGGAGAATTAGGAGCCCTACTAGATACTAGCTGGTGTGACACATGGGTATACACAAGGCAGTGTTCCATGCCTACCGTATAGAAGGGTGGAGAACATATCGGGGTAGGAGATACAACGAAAATGAGCCAAGGTCACAGGATAAGGGCGGGGGGAGAGAACAGGTCACAGCCTCGATCTGGAAATATAAAAACCTGTAAGGACTAGCGGCCAGATTCATCAAGCTTAATTGCACTCGCAAAGGGCCAGATTCTGAGAATCTGGCCCTTTGCGAGTGCAATTTTTGCATTTGGGATTCATCATCCCAAATGCAAAATTCGCTGATAAAGAATTCGCACATTTGCGGGGAATTGCATTTAAGGAATCTATATTTGAGATTCCTTAAATGCAATTCATGAACCATTTTAAATTTGGGCCGCTATTTACCGCAAGGTCAAACCTCGTGGTAAATAGCGAAAACTTAGAAAAATGCATTTAAATGCATTTTTCTAAGTTGCATGTTACACACACACATGTCCTTTGAACATGTGTGTGCGCAAAACCAATGTAGATTACATTTCAGGAGTGCTACAGGGTGCCCTTTGGACACCCTTGGAACCCTTGAAATCGCTTCCTTATTTGCGATTAGCTAATTGCTAATCGCAAATAAGGAATGACTCCCCATTCATTCCTATGGGCCTTTAGGCCCATAGGAATGAATGGGGAGTCATTCCTTATTTGCGATTAGCAATTTGCTAATCGCAAATAAGGAAGCTGTAGGAATCGCAATTTTTTTAGCGATTTCTACATGAATCCCGTTTTGCAAGTCCTTAATAGCGATTCCTTAATAATCGCTATTAAGGACTCGCAAAACGGGACAATGATGAATCTAGCTGTAGGTCAACTAGGGTGCCCTTAAGGCCAAATAAGATTCCCAGTGAAGGCCCTCATACTTACATAATCGTAGGGGTCCATCCACCTTCAAGCCTGTTACGAGACCCTGTGGCGTCTACAGGGCTTGGGGGCAAGTTCCCAGGATAGGAATTCAGGAGTATCGCAGTGCAGAGTTCGAGGGGAATAAAAGATACAACCGCCTGTAAGACCCGCCTAGGTGGGGACGTCCAATTCGCCCTAATCAAATTAATTATCCGGTGTCATATCTCAGGAGAGAGTGAACGCCATACACTAAACGCGGGGGCCACGGCGTGTGCCCACTAATGTGGTACAGTAACATGATCCCCAGAGACACCGCAATGGGCGTAGAGAAGTGACTGTATTGAAGGGCATGAATCTTTTACGGCAAGTCGGGGTGCTGGGAAAGCACAAGAGACACCACAATGGGCGTTTGGAAGCTGACCTCAAATGGCTTATTCTTGAGAGAATTACTAACACCAGTCCTGGCAATAGGGATGCCATAAGGCGCAAAAGGGAAGTTTTTTAGATCTTCACTTTCCTAACATAAATATTGGCTGATGCCTCCCATACACGTCAACAAATACAGTGAAGTATTTATTTTTTATTTATTTGAGATTTTTATTGCGCGGCAAATACCCGTGGGTGTCTCGGCGCATATGATTACTCAGAAAAGGACCGATGCCCACCAGCTTACTGGTCAAATAACCAGGTTTTAAGGAGCTTGCAGAAACCTACCAGGTTGGGGGCGGTTTTAATGATCAGAGGGAGGGTGTTCCATAGCTTGGGTGTTGCTACCATGAAACGCCTGTCTCCCCAGGTCACTGTTTTGGTTCGAGGGACTGAGAGCATGCAAATGTTTGCAGATCTGCGCTGTCTCTTTGGGGTGTGCAGTTTAAAGGCCTCTCTCAGAAACCTGGGTCCTATATTGTGTACGGCTTTATAGGCAATACATAATGCCTTGAATTTAATACGGTTTTCAACTTTTAGCCAGTGAAGCTGTCGAATGGCTGTAGTTGTCGGATGGCGTCGGGGAATACCGAGCAGAATTCTGGCTGCCGCATTCTGTATGGACTGGAGTTTCATTAGGACTTGTTTTTGAGTGTTCAGAAACATTATTATGTTATATTATTATTATTATAATAAAAGTATTATCAAACCTGTCATACTCATTCCTACCCCAACACTTTCCATAATGCATGGAACAAAAAAATGAATACACATCTGTGGCTGTCATTTGTACATTGAGAGGTTTGTTGCATATACTAACAAAAAGTGAAACCCACTCTCCGTCATCTCAAAGAAGAACCATGTACGCGGAACAAGCGACAATCAAAGTATTAAAGATAGCCCGTTTAGTCAATAACGATGAATTCAGTCAAGTTCTACTTGATATATGCCACTATGCTTATGAGAAGAACACATTCCATTTTCAGCCACTATATAGTACACTTATCACATGTTTGGAGATGTACGTGGCATGATTACAACATTGGTCGCCTTCTTAAGAGTGTGAAGGGTATAGGTAAAGTGTGAGTCGTCATCTTAACATTTATGGCTGCAGTGCGTGTATCAATTGGGTTTTTATTAATACTGTTGAATTAGCATAAAATCCGTTTTTTTATTGCAGGGGTACATTATAATCACATGTGTAGACTGCATCCGCATATAATCTTATGTTGTATTAACCTAGGTGTTAGGATTTAGTAACATGGTAAAATGAACGTGATGTATTCAGGCTATTAACCAGCAGAAACACTAACAGAAGCACTTGTGTTGTGCAACTGATAACCATTTAGTACTGACTGTGTTTATTAATTGTGTCATTTTATATGAAGGTAGGACTATTAATTGAATGTGCCTTATTTCCTATGTAAATTTGTAAGCTCATGTTCCATTTCTCTTATGTTAGCTGAATTCTGTAGGCCTGAAATGCATTTTCCCTGGAAAAACTAGAATTGGAATTAATGGTTGAAATACATGTACACATTGGATTCTGTTCTTTCTCACGTTTCTGTTGCAGGTGATAGATCGCACTTTTTAGCTAGAATAATGTCTTTCTTTTGGGAGTTAGACAAGGAGAGAAGGGGTCACATTGGGCGTTGATACTGATAGTGGAGGACTGTTGTACTTTCTCATCAGAGGGAGCCTGGGAATCAGTGTCATCTCGAGCTCGGTAGCATCGCTGCCCAGTGGAAAAGTACCTATGAGGAGGTGGCCTGACTAAATGGCGTGACCTGCAATGGATCCTGGGACACCACCTGAGCAATTGATGTATAGTAACTAGGGAAAGACCTCCGGGACTTCTGCCTTGCCTCGAGAAAGAGAGCATCTTAGAACAAGGTCTGTCTTAGTAGCTTTATGCTGCTTGACCTGACTGATGTGGAGAGACTTCTTGGGAGGACCTCACATGCTTATTTATGGATGTCACGTTAGAGTTAGTGTAGGGACAGATTAGTGCTTTATTCCCATGAACTGCTCCCAACAAAATACTTATTCTGTGGAAGTTGCACCCCCTTAATTTCATTTGCAGACTTTGTATTACTTCCAATGTATTTCTACAGCCTCATCTTGAGGTACCTGTATGCCCAGTTATTTCTGGCTTTATAATAAATTAGCTAACCCTATTTGGTTGTCTGTGATTCTTAAGAGTCATAGTGAATTGAAATTGAAATGATTGACCAGCTAATAATTTCTCTCCCCCCCCCCCCCCCACGCTCTCATACTGAGAGAAAAAACCATTGACTCAAGGTTCTAGAGCGGATCTAGAACACAGAACTTGGCTCCTTCGCTGTTGAGAAGTGACACCCACCGTAGGACATCATAAGTAAGAAACATCTACGTATGGCAAGCAAAAGTGGTAAAGATAGTCCATCCAGCCAATAACGATCATATCAAAGTCTGGTTCTCTGAGCTATACGCCATAATGCTTATTGAAAAAAACACAAACACCATTTTTAGCCATTGTATAGTACAAGGTGTTATGTAGTTGATTGTGTATGTGATTCAGACATTGGTCTCCAACTTAAGATGGTGAAGAGTTTTATTAAGCAGAGCATAGACAACATTTCTATTACAAAGTTATGTGAGCAGCATTCCAAGCATCCTTTGTAGAATAATAAATTATTTACCAGGTACAAAAATAGAGCATGCTATCAAGTGAAACATACCCACACTAATCTTATATAACGTGTTATGTTGTGTTATGAGTATTTGTATGGCACACATATCACCAGCGACAGTATCCCAGCTGCCAAAGGAGGGTGCTGCCCTTCCTGGGGAGCTGTGGGAGAGCAAGGGTAGTGTACAAACTCTTCTGGTAACCAGGTTTAGACGGGCGCACTACCATAATTCAAGGTCTAGTAACAAAGTAAATATGTTCATACAGTGCTTCAAAAGGGGGAAAAGAGGTTGGCTACCAAGCAACCCCACAATACCCACTATGTGGGTGAACAATATACAATAGGAATTTCCTCCCTGAGTTACAAAAAGGTAAGTTGATATGAGTAATCATTCATTAAAGAAAAATATGATTAAAACTCAGGTACAGCTGGTAGATAAACTGGATCAATACAAATCATAAGTTTTCAATAAATCTCGCTTGATAAGTCCATGCTCATTTTCATCGCGTTTAAGCTTTCTAGCCTTCCTTCTTTTAATATCTGCTTGTAAGGCAGTTAGTATTTAATTTAATATAGTATAATTTTTTACTGTCGCTTCCGGTATGTTCAACTGTTTGATCTCATCTTCACAATTCTAAATTTCAATGAGTAATTTGTTGATCTTGTTCTCAGGTTTTTAGTGTCTTGCAAAATTCTAAGAGTGAGCTGGTGGTTCTGATGTGCAGGTGGAGGTCCTTCCAGACTTCAGAAGCCAGACACAAGGATGTACACCCGCCCACTCTGGCTCTTCAGATTTGGAGGATGTGGGGGAACCAGAGGCCAGCAGATTTTACCGTTTGGTGTGTGGAAGCTGATGCTGCTGTTCAAATATGCAGGGCCTTGATTGTGCACGGTTTAGTACGAGTGTGTGAAGAGCTTTAATAGTGCATGTTTGTGAACTGGGAGCCTTAGAGGTCTTTGAGATGTGTGAAAATGTGAGTGCTAGGTGAGGGTTTGAGCACAAGTTTGGCTGCTGCTTTTTGGATGACCTGGAGGCTCTTGGTGTGCTGTGCAGTGATGCAGATGTGGCATGGTTTTCCGTAGTCCAGCTTGCTGGAGATCTGCCTGTGAGGTGGTTCTTCATGTGTTCAGCTAGAGTATGGGTACTCACAAACTTTCTCTCGGGGCCATATTTACAGTGTGGTTTGTGGCAGAGGGCCGCACTAATGGGAGCGGGGCGGAGCTAGTGAAAAAAAAACACAGGCCTCTGCAGCGGACGCCTTCGTTCACTGAGCCACCGGACCCGGCATACACACATCTCTCTATCTGTCTCCCTCTATCTCTCTCTCCCTCCCTCTCTCTGACTCCCTCTTGTCTCCCTCCCTCTCTCTCTCTTTCCTCTCTCTCTCTCTCTCTCTCTCTCTCTCTCTCTCCGTCTCTCTCTCTCTCTCTCTCTCTCTCTCTCCCCCTTCCTCTCTCGCTGTCTCCCTCTGTCTGTCTCTCCCTGCCTCTCTCTCTGTCTCCCTCTGTCTCACTCACTCTGTCTCCCTATCTCTCTGTCTCCCTCCCTCTCTCTGTCTCCCTCCCTCTCTCTGTCTCCCTCTCTCTTTCTCCCTCTCTCGCTCCTTCTCCCTCTCTCTTTCTCCCTCTCTCCCTCTGTCTGTCTCCCTCCCTCTGTCGACCTCCTTCCTCTGTCGACCTCCTCCCTCTGTCTGTCACCCTCTGTCTCCGTCCCTCTGTCCCCATCCCTCTGTCTACCTCCCTCTGTCTCCCTCTGTCTGTCTCCCTCTGTCTGTCCCCCTCTCTCTCCCTCTCTGTCTGTCTGTCTCCCTCTCTGTCTGTCTCCCTCTCTGTCTGTCTCCCTCGCTGTCTTTCTCCCTCCGTCTGTCTCCCTCCCTCCCTTTATCTCCCTCCCTCTGTCTCCCTCTCCCTCCCTCTGTCTCACTCTCCCTCTGTCTCCCTCTCTCTCTGTCTGTCTCCCTCTCCCTTTCTCTCTCTCCCTCCCCCTCTCTGTCTCCCTCTCTCTGCCTCTAAATGTCTGTCCCTGTCCCTAACTCTGCCTCTATCTGTCTCTGCCTGTCCCTGTCTCTGTCTTCCTCCCTCTGTCTCCCTCTCTGTCTGTCTCTGCCTCTATCTGGCTGCCTCCGTCTCTGCCTCTATCTGTCTCTGCCTCCATCTATCCCTGTCTGTCCCTGTTTGTCTCTGTCACTAGCTCTGTCTGTCTCTGGCTTTGTCTGTCTCTGCCTCAATCTGTCCCTGCCTCAATCTCTGTCTCTGTATCTCTCTCTGTCTCTATCGATGTCTACCTCTGTCTGTCTCTACCTCTGTCAGGAGGAATAATAAACATGCCTAATTGTACCAACATTTCACATCCATACAGGTCCTGGATTTCAGAGAAGCTTTAAAAACCCTACTGTAAAAAAGATACAGTCTTCTTTCAAAAGTTGGAGATACAGAAGGGCCGGGCGAGCCTGTTTAATATTCATTCTTTTTAAAATGGGAACAAGGAAGTGCTTACGGGGTATTTCATACAGTTTGCATAAAACCTAAAAGTGCATCAAATCCTGGGGAGACAGACTGTCGCAGCCACATGGAGCTAGCGCTTGACCACTACTAAAACCCTTAGATTTAGCGAACAAAAAGTGGAAGAGGTTCATCCGGAACCTAGTTAGCAAAAATTTCTCATGTGATGACAGAGACCCCATAAGATAAGGTTCCTCATCTGGGTTGTTTTAAGCATTAAGTACATCCGGACCCTAGGTTTCAGCACCTCAGGGGCTAGCTACCCTGTCCGCTTTCCTAAAAGTCAGAAAGGCTGTTCAGTAAATTCCACATCCTTCTTGACGATGGTGTCAGGGTTGGTGAATAAATCACCCCACCCTATGCCTTCAAAGCTTTTTTTAATATACGTAAGCCAGGGGATACGGGCAAAGTTATCAAGTGACATACACTCCCTTAATATTAGATGGTTGAGAGTTAGGTCTTTATTCAACCAACACTTGAGCCAAAAAATCAAGGGTCTCAGGGCAAGAGCATCACTTAGGTAGGGAACCCCTAGTTCCTCGTGGACCGCTAAATTAGAGGTTCCATGAGGGACACATAGTAAGCGTTTCAGGAAGTCATTCTCCACTACCTGCAGGGAATCTACAGCAGTGTATCCCCAAATTTCACTGCCGTAGGTGGCTATGGCCAGGCTTTTCTTGGCAGAGCCAACACTAACATTAAAGCTCTTTTTCAATTGTTGACCCACTTTCATGATGTAGGACTTGGAATTGTTGATTGCCAAGTCCCAGTCGGACATAAAACTAGAAATGTGGTTAAAAGGGATTGCAAGCCCATTTCAGTCTAGGATATGAGGACGGCATCGTCCGCATAAAGCAGGACGGGGATGCCACGCCGCCCTACATAGGGGTAATCCACTCCAGTTGCCCTTAATGCATTGTCCAGTTCATTTATATAAAAATTAAATTAAAAAGGCGCCAAAATGCATCCTTGCTGTACCCCCCTCTTGATCTCAAAGTCCCTGGTGACCCGCAAGTCCTGCGAGAACCTAACATTAGCCTTGGTTGTCAAGTGCAGGTCCTTGAGAAAATTAACTATACTGTCTTCCACCCCCATTGCCCTCATGGACTGCCACGGTTTGACCCTGTGTACACAGTCATACGCAGATGACAAGTCCATGAAGGCGAGATGGATGGTTCCGGGGCGAGCAACAGTATATTTGCTCAAAATCATAAATAAATTAAGACATTAAGCAACTGTAGAGCGTCCCGGCCGGAATCCATATTGGACATCTGACATAATCTTGTGTTCCTATGCCCATGTTGTTAACCTCTGTAAAAGAACCTGTCCTACTACTTTGACCACAGAATCAATAAGCGAAATCGGTTCTGTAGCAGTGGGTACTATTTCTAGTTCCCTTCTTGAAGACAGGGACTATAGTGGAAGATGCCCATGACTGGGGACAACCGTTCCTTGCTGCTGCATTAAAAACGGACTCCAGTATCGGGTCCCAAAACGGGGGGTCCGACCTAAATAGGTCGAGGGGAATCCCATCTGGGCCAGGTACTTTGTTAATGGATAGTCCTATAATACCGTCCAGGATCTCCACCCTCTCGAAAATTAATACAGGATCCTGCGTATCCCGCCTTTCTTGGGGATTAGACTCTAGAGGGCATTCAAACATGGATTTAAAGTGAGATACCCACTCCTCTGTGATATGTGAGTCCAAGGCACTCACCCCTTCCTTATCAAAGAGGGGTCGATTCACGACTCTCCAGAACCTGGCACTGTTCCTGAGAGTGCTTGAATCAATCAGCTCCCTCCAAGCGTCCTCTTTCAAAGCACCCTTCCGTTTGGCTAGCTTATATTCCTTTCGGCGAGCACATACCTCAGATTGAAGTCTTGGTTTGGCTGCCAAATCCTCCCTCAACCTTTTTTATGCTTGGGAACAGTGGCAATCAAACCATCTACGGCCCTACATGGTGTTTCTTCTTGCCGGAACACCTAAAATTTTACCCACTGTTTGCGCTAATGACTCATATGCCCCAAGGATCTCATTTGGGGTGAAACCCTTAGTTGAGCAAATTTCTAATTCGTGTGCACAAGATACATTTACTTCCTTATAGAATTTCTCTGGGGACACCTGAGACCAATTTAATGTGCGCTTACCGTCCGTTTGTCTCAGTCAATCTTGTTAATGGGCCCATCATAAAAACAGTTAATGGAATGTGGTCACTAAACTCACTCTCCACAATATTAAAACCATGAAAGGAAGATTGCATCGAAGAAAAAATTTAAATGTAGTCAATAAATGACCCCTTCCCGTGCCCTTTGAAAGTCGGTACATAAAATTTGGTATGCGGTTCAGTTAACAACATCAAAGCCACCATGTCCAAATAATTTAACATGTTATTCAGCAATTCCCCCTGAGCATGATGTTCAAAATGAAAACCCCACCTACGTGGGCAACCCACCTCGGAAATACAGGATGTTGTTGGGTTGCCACAGGGGTGTATATTAAAATCCCCGGAGACCACGAGATTATGTAAACTGTGACCCAGGAATTCTCCCAAAGTGGTGATGTTACAGGTCTCATGCAGACAGGCACTGAATTGTAAAAATTGACAATACCCCACCTGGTGTCCCCCCTTTTAGCGGACAGTGCCAGATTTCCACAGTGAGTGGTTGGCATCAACTGGATCAGGCAATCAACGGCCACAGAAATAAATACAACTAACCCGCCCTTTGGTACTCCACTTGTCGAGACGGTAGCCAGGACAAAAAAAGCCTTTATCCTTCCAAGAATAGATCACAATCTACTGACCATGTTTCTTGGAGGCTGATTACCGTGAATTGCTTCACGTATTGCACCCACCGTGGATCTTGGAGCTTATTGGCCAACCCTGAAATGTTCCACAGTAAAAAATTATTAGATCTAACATCTGGGGGCCTTGCCGCTTCTTCCATGAAGGACTGGTCATGAGCAACTTGTTCCGGCTCCAGGGGTAGGAGCTACCTTAGTCAATCACAATCCTCTAAACCTGTTAGATCCACAGATCTATTGTTTAACAGTAATGAGGGATTGGTGCTGAGCTGTCTATCTAGTTCAGAGGGTGGGTGGGCCATAGAAATAGATTGTTGCCCGTATGCTAATCTATTTGACCACCCACCTTAAAAAGGAACCTTGGGAACATTTTCAAGCAAGTCCCGATATGGGACTGGCCTGTAGAAGTAGCCCAGGGGTAAAGTCCTTATAACGGACCCCAGTAGGGGAGTGAGGCTGATATCCCTAGACAAAATACGGCCTGCAGTGTGGTAATTATCAAAATTTACAATCGCACAGTCTCCAGAGCCCACTTTGCGTGAGCTACCTATCCAACTGACCCTGCGTGCCATAAGAATGTTTCTAACCACGCAGGCACCCAAAATGGTATTTTGTGTAAACCACTGGTTTAATTTATTCATCAATTGCCCGTGGTCTTCATTAGCCCCTTTCGAGAGTGGAGGAACATTTCCCAGAATCACTATGTATGGGGTGGATTCAGGCGGGAGGTCAATAGTTGGAAAAATTGACAGGTGCGAGTCCCTTCCTTCTGGTCCTACTGATCTCTTTGCTCTAGGGGGCACTGCGGGCCCTACTCTTAAAGAAGTCTTGTGGGGGGTTACTGGTATGTCTGCACTCCTAGACCTAGTGCTATTGGACCTGCCTGGTACCTGACTATTTACAGTAGGCCCCACAGATGAACTTGCACTTTTTCACCTGTGCCCCTTGTAGCTGCAAGGTCTTTATAGTATTGTCCCTAACTGTCAATGATGCCAGAGGGTTACAGATATCCCGCCCCTCTAATTTTAGTAGCCTAGCTTCTACTGCACTCAATTTTTGAAAGATTAGGTCCATTAGAGTGGACCTCATAGTTTCAAGCCTGGCCCAAAAATTCCCCTCCCGGGTGTTGTCAGCAACCTGCCCTAGTGTTATCTGATTCATAGGATAGGAGGACCCACTTGACAGGCATTTGTGGTAGGGACAGCTAGTACATTTTTTCCATATGTACCCTGGGCGGATTTATTTGATTTCGCTGGTCCCTGACTTTTCCTTTTCATAACGGGGGATTCACTAGTATAAGTTGACTTTAGTTTTGCTTTTTGCCCTCTAGTTGTAGCTTTAGATTTAACAGAGCTAAGTTCTTGCTCCTTGGATTAACAAGATACGGAGTTTAACGCTGTTGCTAGAGCAACAACTGGGGACTGACTCAGCCGGGATGGAGATGCATCCCGATTTGAGGCCACCAAAGAGTCTGAAATTGCGGGGGTTAAGGAGAGTCTAATTTGCGAGAGGTGAGGCTCAAGAGATAATCTACGTTCAGTAAGTTTAATTTCATTGATAAGAGCTGATTCAGCTCTCAGAATGAAAGTATCTAAAGTGCCAGCCACACCCTACCCCAGATTTGGCTTGCGCTTGTTCATATTGACTATTTCTGAACACACTGAGCTATTAGCACAAGTGCTCCACAGTATTAAGGGCAAAGTGCTTGGTGCTGTATACAAAAGGGGAAATGCTGAGACAAAAGCCAATAAGAATAATAAATAAAAAACTCGGCAGACCCTTGTATTTACATTAAAAGTGCAAAGTGCATAATGATATTAGTACGTAAAAACAGTTAGGAGACGCTAAAATGCAGTAAGCAATACAAGGCCCCAGGTCAGAGAACAAAGTCAGAGTCCATAGGTCTTATTGGGCCAAGTTCAATATTAGTACATCCCTGAGCTGTTGGAACAAGGAATGTTAGAAATGGACTGCTAGCGATGGAGCACAAATGTTGTCTGTAAACTCCTAAGATTATAATAACAGGGAGAAAACAGTACCTGTGGCCAATCTCCAAATGCTAGACGAAAATCCACAGCCTTGGGTGAAAGGGGGGTGGCCCTGCACTGCCTCTTTTGGCCCCTGACTGGCGCAGACGGGCCGCCCTTGGCCCGGGCTCTGCCCGCTCGCGTCCCGAGCTGCCGTAGGGCAGCAGCGCTTATGGTGGGGCTGGAGGCGCTGGTGTGACGCTGCTCCCCCGCGCCAAGCAGGGGCTGCTGGTAGTTGTAGGCTGTTCCCCTCGCAGCAGTGGACGAGAGCGTGGAGCCGTTCCCCTAACGGCGTTTCAGGAAGGCACCCAAGCAGTTCCCCTCACGGCGGAGAAAAGGTCTCAGAAGCTGTTCCCCTCACGGCAAGTACAGAAGTACAGGCTTCTGTAAGCGCGCCCCGCGCTGCGGTAGGGAAGCAGCGCTTATGATGGGGCTGGAGGCGCTGGTGTGACGCTGCTCCACCACGCCAAGTAGGGGCTGCTGATAGTTGTAGGCCGTTCCCCTCATGGCAGTGGACGAGAGTGTGGAGTCTTTCCCCTCACAGCGTTTTAGGAAGGCACCCAAGCCGTTCCCCTCACGGCAGAGAAAAGGTCTCAGAAGCCGTTCCCTGCATGGCAAGTACAGGAGTCTGTAAGCGTGTCCCGCACTGCGGGATGGCAGCAGCGCTTATGATGGCGCTGGTGTGAAGCTGCTCCCCCGCGCCAAGCAGGGGCTGCTGGTAGTTGTAGGCCGTTACCCCTCACGGCAGTGGACAAGAGCGTGGAGCCGTTCCTCTCAAGGCGTTTCAGGAAGGCACCCAAGCCATTCTCCTCACGGCGGAGTAAAGGTCTCAGAAGCCATTCCCCTCACGGCAAGTACAGGTGTCTGTAAGCGCCTCTGTCTCTATCTGTCTCTGTCACCTCTATCTGTCTCTGTCTCTATCTCCATCAGTCTCTGTCTGTTTCTGTGTCTGTGCCTCGGGCAGTGCACGCGTACTGTGTCTACACGTCCCCGTCACCAGCCTAGAAACAGCCCCCCGTGTAATGTAAAAGCCAACTCGTTTTCTCTCTGAATTTCCTGCTTCAGGAGGTTTGTGTCCCACCACTGGGCCTAGGGTCACATCTGTCGCTGCCTTTAATTCTGACTCTCACCCCGAGCTGTCAGATCAAAGCCCCCCTTTGGCGCCAGTCACCTGTCCAGGTAAGTATGCATGCATCATTTATATATAGCGCCAACCTGGCGGCGAGCATTTGTGCGCTGTGCAGCTAGAGCAGAGACCAGGCCTGAGCTCCCTGACCTTGGCTTAACCCTCTGACTACAGGCTGGCGGAAAACATCACTTCACAGGCTCTTAACGCACACCTCACCCGGCTCTCACTCCTCGCTCCCCTCTGTCACCTCGCCTGGCTCACACCCTGCTGTCCTCTGCACCCTCTGTCACCTCAACCCGCTATTTTGGCAACCTGGGCTGAGACAACTTCCTGGGCACACACACATCCGCACCCAAGTACTTCACAGGTCTTTTAAAGACCATTTACTTGTTAATGAGGCTTTGTTGTATTTCAACTCTTCTTAGCTCCCTGCATCTCCACTCTGACTATCGCTGGAATCACCTGGCGCCCATAGAGCAGAGTCTCTCAGAGTCCGCGCTGCTGCAACCGACAGTGTTTGCTGACTCTCTAAAAAAAAAAACACAGATACGATGTGTGCAAGGTCCGCAGGCTGCCAAGGAAGGCTTGCCGGGCCGCTGGCGGCCCGCGGGCTGTACTATGAGTACCCGTGAGCTAGAGCCATAAGAAGATTTTTCAAGGAGCTTGAGCGTATGAAAGTAGGCAACCAAATTGACTTGACGAGACATTGAGATTAGACTGAGAATTACTAGCCCTAGGTTCCTGGACTGGATCAGCAGGTTGGATGTCTTAGTTCAGGTGGTCACCAGAATGCAGTACACAGCTTTTCTGAAGAGTACTACGTCCATCTTGTCTGAGTTGAGCTTCAGACAGTTGGTCTTCATCCATTTGGTGACTCCAGAGATGCAGATGGTGAATTTCCTTTGGGTGTTGAGGTGTCATCGGAGAGGGAGAGAGTTACCTGGATGTCATTGGACTATGACATGCTGAGGCCGTGCTCACTGATGATGTTGGTGTCAGGTACCATGTAGACCTAGAAGAGCGTGGGACTCCGCAGATCACGTTGAAAGCAGAAGAGTTGTCCAGATACGAGTTTTCAGATCCAGGCTGACAAACTGAGTGCATCCACTGAGGAAAGAGCTGAGATTTGGGAGAGTGGATTTGAATATGCCTGTTTCCTGGAGGCTCTTGATAAGGATGGGGCAGAGAGGTTGAGAAGGATGAGTGCTGCTTTTTCTCCCTTGTCCATTAAAAGGTGGATATTGTCTGTGGCAACGATGAGGGCTGTTTTGATGCTTTCATAGTGCCTGAATCCAGATTGTGAAGGGTCCATGAAGTGGTTGTCAATGAGGTGGTCAGAGATTTGTGTGTTGATGTTTTCCAGGATGTTAGCTAGGTAGGATAGCAAGGAGATCAGTCTGTAGTTGACCAGAACTTTTGGGTCCATTGAAGATTTCTTCAGTAATGGGAGTTTGGTGGTGTGTTTGCAGGTATCTGGTTAGTAGTGAGTGAGTCATTGAGTATCGTGGTGAGGGTGGCACAGACGGGCTTGAGTTGTTTGGTGAGGATAAACTGGTGACAGGTTCTGGTGAAGCTCCTGAGTAGATCGAGCAGTGGCGGAAGGTTACATAGAGGTGATGATGGGCCAGCTAGTCATTGCAGTTTCCGGAGTGCCTATTACTTCGGGTTGAAGGGCGGCAAGGTTGGACAGGTTCAGTTGTTTTAAATGATGCTGATTTTGTTGCTGAAGTTGTGGGAGAGCTGCCTGCAGACCTCCAGAGGAGGGATGATGGTAGTGGTGTGGGTGGTGAGTTACTTAACTATGGAGAATATGTCTTTGAAGTTGTTGGAGCTGTTTGCAATTCCTTCAGTCAGAGCTGAGTGGTTAATAGATCTGAGTCTCTGATGGTAAATCCTGAGCACAGGTCTGTTGGTGCTTCTGTCTATTTTGTCCTGGGTGTATCCACTTTGGTGTTCTATTTGTGTGGAATGACAATTGGAGAGTGGTCATACTTCTATGTACTAGCTGGCTTGTGGTCTAGTCAATGGGGTTGTGATGGTCCTGAGCTGGGTCAATGTTTCTCTGCAAGAGGTGATCCAGAAATTTAAGTTGATGATGGATTGGGGGAGATTGTCCAGGAATGGAGAGTGGCAGGTTTAAAGTTCTGTGGTCCAGGTTTCCTCTTGGATCTTGTCCCAGTTGTGGACGGTGGTTATAATGGCTACGGTTTTTCGTTGATAGGGTAAGTTAAAGCAAATGTGGGTATGATCGGTCCAGGGGAAGGGGTTGTGCGTGTACATAATAATAACAGTGAAATTGGTAAAACGGACTTGAGGAGATGTACAGTGGCGTGGTCCTTCACTCATTGGGTGAATCCAAGTGTGTTTAGGTCTTCCAGGAAATTGTTGGTGTTTGGGTAAGTGAGGTCCTCCAGGTGGAAGTTAAGGTCACTGTTAGCAATTGGGTTTCTGGTTGGCAGAGGTATGCATCCTGTCCAAGCAGGAACCTAAATCCTATTCAAGGTAAGTCAAACACATTAACCTATGCTGACTGTCTTGTAGCTTGGCACAGAGCAATGTGTAAAGTATTTGTGCAATACATCAAACAGTTACACAATCAAAACAACTCCACACTAGTATTGAAATATAGATAATAATTCTATAAATAAAACAAGACCAAAGGGTGCATGACTTGCCAGCATGGCCGCGTAGACGTGTTTCAGCGGAGCTCTGCGCAGCTGCCCTAATTATGGTAAAATCCTGTAACATCTTGCCCCTACTGCAAACCCTACAAGCCTATAAGGTGCTGTGAGACCTCACACAGCACGGACAGCCGCCATACCCATGAGAATGCCTCCGGGACTGCTGAAACGGTATAGCGTCCCTCTTCGGATAGAGGCGCAATCTTTGCTGGCAGGGGAGAGCGAATGCAAGACGGAGGACTGGGGGGGGCCCTGACCCGGAGATACAACGAAGGCGGAGGTGAGTAACTGCTCCCCCTCACCCCCCATGAGAGGTGGTATTCAGAGGCTGGGCCGTAACCGCCGTTGGCCGCACAGAGAAGTGAACAACGCCGAGCTGATACTCTAGGGGCCTGGGACCGGGACCCCGGGCGGGGGTCCTGGAGGAGGGGGCTTTACTTCAAGGCCGAGAACACCCACGGAGCGCCCCAGGCCCTGGTGGGTGGACAGGTGGGTGATTACGGGGCCCCAAACTTGTACCTCTGCAAAGCGCTTGCCCGCCTGCTGACTGGTGGAAGTGGAAAGACTGGACCTGGGGCCGAGAGCAGACCGCAGCACCTGACTAGGTTAGCGCACCTTTCCGGGGGAGAGGTGCTCCCTGTCCTGAAGGGGGCACGCTACGCCCGATGTCTGATGGGCGTGCTGAAGAGAGACGGTTGGTGCCCCCCCCCCCCCCAAAGGCCTATGATGGAGGCAAAAAGACGCTGATTCCCCAGAGGGAGAAATACGGGGCTGATTCCGGCGGGGCCGCTGCGGGATGACAGGGCAGCCGGTCCCACCCCAGGACTGGAAATCTGGTGTTTGGGGCCCCGGGTGGACTCACTCCAGTGGGGGCCTAGCTGTGGGCCTGGTAGCAACAAGGGCAGAACGAGAGACCAGGGGGGGCGATAAAAACGAGAGATTGGGGGGCCCCTTTGGATGGGTGGAGGGCGCCTACCTGCTGACAACCGGTAATGACGAGAGGCCAGGTGCTGGGGCTGGGCCTACATCCCCTGTCCACGTTGAGGTATCCTGGGGCAGAGGCAGTCCGCCCCACATTGACAGTACACAGTGCAACTCGGGCGACTGAAGACTAACAGATTTACCGTGGTGCACATGCTGGTTCGGGGTTCTGGTCAGGACCCGACTTGGATTACTGCACCCCAAGTGAATCCTGAGAAGACATCATTAACGTGGGGCCCTGGGACGGAGGACAACCAGAGTGGGGCCCAAATGCACAGGAGGGATCCTTAGCACAGGAGACACATACCAGGAGACACATACCAGTGGCCTACAGGAGGCCTACAAGGCGGGGAAACCTAGTATTACCTCAGGAATTGCTGAACTAAGGCCTGGAGATCAGTCTACTTGGGGGCACATTGAGCACCAGAAGGCAACCCGATTCGCCTGCAATCATGGTGGAGGATAAAGCGCCTAAAGCTCAGGCAAATAAAATCTTGAAATTTGCTCAACTCATGCCCCACTGCGCCGAGGCTGGAGAGGAGGATCTTGCAGGAGGGAAGGGGGCCGCTCAGCAGTCGACTGAGGACTCTCCCACGTTGGCAGACGTCATCCAGGCTAATCAGTCGACCAGGAATGATATGGTCTAAACAATAGATGTGATGGCCATCAATGTGAATCTCCTGAGGTGCAACCTGCGGAAGGTCTCCGATAGAGTATCAGTCATGGGGAAAGATGTGGACAGTCTAAAGATGGAGGTCAAGAATCTCGGCGCCACGCTGGTGGAATTTAGGCATAAGATTAGATGACAGAGCAGAGGATTCTGAAGGACGGTCGAGGAGGGGGGAGTCTCAGGTTTGTAGGATTCTATGGAAAAAGTGTAGGGACCCTCAGCTGAACTGCTCCTTGAGGAGTGGATAACACAGGAAATGGCTCAAACAGATTATCCATTTTTTTCAATATTGAGAAGGCACATAGGGCGCTTGTAGCGCCACCCAGGCCTGGAGCAATGCCCCCCCCCCCCCCCAGCTATCATTGCGAAGCTCTTCAATATCCGAGACAGCAATCCCTTCCTCCAGCTGTCCCGTAGAGGAAGGCGCATCTTTTTTGAGGGACATTCTATTTCGGGTTACCCAGACTACACTCAAAGATTGCAGGAGCAGAGGAAAACCTTCATTGCGGTCAAACGGAGACAGCTGGACCTGAATTTTAAATACAGCTAAATGCGCCCAGCTAAACATCAAGAGAAAATGAGGGCCGCACATTGTTCTTCTCAGTGGGTTAGGCGAGCAACTGGCTGGATGTAAAGGGTCTGGGAGGGACGCCTGGTTCCCGCCACTGCTTCCACTGGACCAATAGCGGTAAAGGACACCTCCAGAACAGCACACTGCAGGCCTCAGACACAGAGACAGTCCAGGACTCCATTGACATGACACCGTACCTAGAGGCCGGTGCAGGCGACCCAGGCATCGGGCACGAATGAACGGTACCTGAGAGACAATTGTACAGATAAGTGTAAATTCAATGGCTGTGGCCAGGTGGAGTTCCGAATAGACTTACAAATGGGGGCTGTTTTTCCCCCCTTTCTGTATGTAAATAATAATTATCCTGTTTAGCAATGATCACAGTAGAGGCAAGGGCCCTCACAGGGGCAGTGATGCCCCCCAACAGAGTTCAGGCCCGCCTGGGATGCTAGAGAACAATCTCCCACCCGGACGAAGCCAGTTCTTTAGCACAGCAACAGATACCGTTTATTAGGCATGGCCAGGCCAGACTAGCTCCCTGCCTCTGGAACCTTGTGTTGGGAACTCTAATGTTTTTTTACAGGTGGGGGGCAGGTGTGGGGCGGTATGTGCTGCTATTTGTATGGGTCACAATGTATGCATCAGAATTAATGCTACTGACCATGGTGAGTAGTGGGGGGAATTGTTCAGTTGTTACTGTTCTTCTAGTTGTTGAGGGGATTTTAGGGTCGTGGGAAATTGCACACATGTCAAACAAGATGTCGGGAAGACAAACTGGCCTTCTACGTGGAATGGAGACAGAAATGACTCATGCATGACAACGCAATCATGTCAGTACAAACACTAAAGATACTTAATTCGAATATTTGGGGATGGCGGGCTAGAAAAATGCTGTAGATTGCACGCATTTTGTAAACAATATAAAATAGCGTTTGCTGGGCTTCAAGAAACACATGTCTAGGGGAACACTATCCTGAGTGTACAGAAGAGGTGGATGGGCCATCTGTACGCCACTTCGTACACGGGCTTTGCAAGGGGAACCCTGGTGTGGGTGGCACCTGGTGTCCCCTTTTAACATTTACACCATGTCCTGAACCCAGATGGGAGGTTTGTTATTTTGCATGGGAGATGGGAGTGCAAGGAGATTTGTATAATTAATGTCTATGTTCCTAACATGGATTGTCCCAACTTGTTCCCAGCACTCCTAAAAATGGCGACACCATACATGGGGGCCGAACTCATTCGTTTCGGAGACTTTAACTGCATCTTTGATGCGGTGTTAGACAGGGAACTGACTGAGACAACACCAAGCCTCGCATGTCAAGATCGCTAGCTACAATATTGCAGGGCATACAACTCCGGGACGAATGGAGGGCCTGCAATCCTGCCAAAGGAGAATTCTCATGTTATACCCCAGCGGCTCTCACATTTAACCGAATAGACCACTGCTGCCTCACAGCCGGTCTATCCGCAGCCACAGAGGAAATATCATATCTGCCTCCCTACCTCTCAGACCTCGCGCCGCTATTACTCACTCTAAAAAGTGGGCCTGGTTGCCCGCCCAGAGCCAAGGCACTCACTGACCCCTCCTATGCACATACTGCAGAAGAGGCCCTGCAACGTTACTTTACAGATAACTCGGGGTCGACGACTCATAGATCTACCGAATGAGAGGCCATGAAGGTGGTCTTGAGGGGGGGGTGTACATGAGGAAATAATTCTTTGGTATAAATCCATAGCATTTCTTCCAGTATATGTGCATGTCAGGGGCCAGTAGAGAATACGTTCCCTCATGTCACAAAGTCTACCCAAAGAATGATGTTATCATTAGTGTAAGGACAAAGGCTAGATCAAAGAGTGCAGTCGATTTAAGGCAATTCAGCAGTTTACACAGTTTAGCTACCTCCACTACCTGGCTCCAATAAAACTGAATATGATTTATCCTGTGCCAAATTCTCAATGTCCACTTTTGTGGGCCTTTAGCAGAATTTAATCACATGACATTGCACTGTCTAAAAGTGCAGGTCTAATATTAAATGGGGAAGCTGCATACAATGTAATGTAATGTAATGATCCATTTATAAAGAGAAGCTATCACTCCAAGGAGCATCATGGAGCTAAGCAGAAACCAAGGAATGAACTACGAAACCTGGGTGAATGCTGATGGTTTTGATAGGGACCTCAGATCAGAGTTTTGCAGAGAGAATCAGATGCGCTGAAATTCCAGGTTTTCAGAACTTTCCTGAACTGGGACTCAGAAGTAAACTCACGAAGCTGTGGAGGGAGTTTGTTCCATGCCTTTGATCCCAGCACTATGAGTGACTTTCCTCCCTTTGTTGCAAGCCTAAAAGCCGGTATTTTTAGCAGTTTGGCCTTTGATGATCTTAAACTTCAGGAAGGAACATATCGTTTAAAACGTGTGTGAAGGTATTGAGGGCCTGAGGAGTGGAAGGCCCTAAAGGTGATGAGGAGGATCTTGAAAAGCAAGTGTTTGTGAATTGGCAGCCAATGAAGTGTTTTAAGAGCTGCTGATGCATATGATTTCCTGGGCCACCTCAGTACTAGTCGCGCTGCTGCATGCTGGACCATTTGTAGTCTGTGCAGGACTGACTTATTGGTACCTGCATAAAGGCTATTTCAGTAGTCTAGCCTCGCTGTAATAAGGGATACGGCCACTGTTGCCTTGCTGAAAAGGGGATCGGATCAAAGTCTCTCTTTAAAGTTTTAATAATATGGAAGCAAGTTCAAGCAACTGCCAGCGACTACTGTTTAAATGACAAAGTAGTGTCAAATTTGATTCCCAAATTCCTAACCACATTTACTCTATTTGGAGGAGGGGTGGTATTTGCTGGCCACCAACATTTGGGTGAGAAAAGGTGGTCTTGGCCTAGAGGTAGAATTTCAGTTTTCTCAGAATTGCACTTAAGATGGTTTGCATTCATCCAACTGAAAGTAGCAGTGAGTCATTTGCGGAGATTATCTTCTGCCTGTGTGGAGTTGTTCTCTAATACCAGGATTAGCTGCTTATCATCCGCATAAGAGATAGTATCAATATTAAACGACAATATCAACTTAATCAATGGAGCCATATAGGCATTAAAGAGAGTCGGACTGAGGCTAGATCCTTGCGGTACCCCTTAGAGAAGGGCCTTCTCTTGTGATTTATATTGGCCAAGTGTGATCACTTGCCTGCGATCCTGCAGGACGTTTTTTATCCATGCCAGGACAGTGCCAGTGAGGCTAAAGGAAGCAAGGCGGTCTAAGAGGATGGCATGTGAGTCGCGTCGAAGGCCGCCAACAGGTCTAACAATACCAATACTGCTCTTTTGCCTTGATCCATAGCGGCTCTGAGATCTTCAGCCGTATACAATAAAGCAGGTGCTGTAGACTGTTGGGCTCTGAAACCAGATTGATTGAGATGGAGCAAGTTTGATTTCTCCAGGTAAGTTGTGAGTTGCTTGTTTACAATTTTCTGTCCGCTTACATAGAGATGGAGCGCAAGTTAGATAGGGTAGTAGGGTCCGGAATTTGCTTCTTTTGGAGGGGCTTTACCGCTGCAAGTTTCCAATCAGCTTGGATGCTAGCCATGGAAAGAGAGGAATTTATTATGTTATTTATATTAGGGTTCACAGTATCAATCAAAGTAAGTAATAATACTGGATGGCAAGGGTCAAAAGGGGACCGGATTTTATGGATAGAATTCCCTGGTGCGATTCTTCGAGGGAGATTGGTTTAAAAATACGCATGCAAGTTGTGTCCAGATCTGCCGACATATCTTTATTAGTGAAGGTAGGGATAGGCGGGGGTAAATCTTGTAGTATGCAAACTTTCTCTTCAGAAAAATCTGCAATGTCATTACAGAGACTCTGAGAGGGGGAAATCTCTCCTTGTATGCTTTTAAGATTTCTAAATTGATTCACTATTTAAAAACCATTTTCTGGTTTCCCTTGTTGTTATTAATTGCCTAAGTATAGTAGGCTTTTTTGGTAGCTTTAATCAAAGCATGGTATTTCCTAAGGGCTACTTTAAAATTGTTTAGCTCTGTGTCCTCGTAATTTCGACACCATCTGCGCTCTAATTTCCTGACCTAGCGTTGATGTTCTTTTAGAGCTTGCGAATACCAATTGACCGAGGGCCTTTTGTTTGGTCTGATTTGATGTGGAACTGGAGGTGCCAACCGATCTTTCAGGGCACACATCCATCAGCCAAAAAGCTGGGTATCAGTGATAGGATCTCCTAGCAGGTGTGGTCTACACTTCAGTGCTTCCGAGAGCAAATCTAGGTGAGATGTTAATTCCTTCCATCTGGGTCTTGGTATTATTTACCCTAGATGGGGGCTACTTGTTTGACAGAATTTCAAAAGGATACATTTATGATCAGTCCATGTTTGCTCAACTGCGGGCTTAACCTTAAGAGTATTCAGGTTAGAGCAAATACAGTCCAACCTATGGCCTGCACTATGTGTGGTATCTAAGGAGCATTGTTCTAGACCAAGTATATCCATTATCTCCTTGAAGCAAGTTGCCCCTGGGTCATTTTGTGATTCCAAGTGTAGATTAACCTTGCCTAACACTGCAAGGTTGGAGAATCGAAGGGCTAATGTGCTGATTACTTCTCCAATGTTAACTAGAAAGTCTTTATAGGGTCCGGGTGGGCGGTAAAGGAGTTCTCCCGCAGAGGAAAAGCAGTCATGTAGCTGGAGACAGAAACTGACGCCCTCTGCTCCTATTAAGTCAGGTAATTGAACTATGGAACACCTGAGGGTGCTACGATAGATTATTGTTAGGCCTCCCCCATGTTGCTCTAATCTGTTCGATCTCTGAATGAGATTTCCGGGGGGAGGGCATTCACAATATCTGGATGGCAGTGTTTCCGTCACAAAAAGACAATCAAGATTTTCATTAGTTAATAAATCGTAGATGTGCAGTGCGTGTTTACCCATGGACCTAGCATTTATGAGGCCACCGAGCCGACTACTCAGCGGGGCAATTTTTAGATCGGACCCTCCCATGTGGCAGCATCTAATATGTTGTGACACATGGTGGTTGCTGAATTAAATGACAGTAAAAACTCCCTCGTAAGTGAGGGGCTTGACAGAGGAGCAAAAACGCTTTGGAGGCCTTCGCTCTCCTGACTGAGTGGGCTCCAAAGCCGGAGATGTCAATGCCCGCCTCTTGCCTGACCCACCTAATCCATCTAGTTATGGTGGGTGAAAAGACCGCTTTGAATAGTTTCCTGCGAGAAATCAATAATTAGTTCTCACCGTGGGGGCGATGCTCATCTGTCATACTTTTGTAAGCCTTCAAACAGCGCCACACACACAGTTTAAGAAGCCTGGACCCTGACTTTGTGTGTCGAGAAATATGGAAGGTGATCCCCCCCTAGAGGTAAAGCACTGACCGTAGGGGTCTAGGGCCCTCACATCAGAAATTCTTTTACAAGAGACCAGGCACAAGAGCATGGCAAGTTTTGCTGATGACTCTTTCCTTGACAGGTATTTATTTGCTTGCCACGTCTTAAAGAGAAAGAGGAATAACACCTTGCTAATGTCTCATAACTTCTGGGTTGTGGTGGGAGTGACAAATGAATACCTCTTATGAGCTTGCAAACAAACAAGTGCTCACCCACAGCTTCCCCTTGGACAGGGGCATAGCCTGCCAAAATCGCAGATCTGTAGGAATTCATAGTACAGTATACCAAGCCTTTAGAAGCCAGGTAGGCCATAAAATTCAGGATGTACACTACTTCGCACTCCACGGGATCTTGATCTCTCCTAAGGCACCAACCCACCCACTAGAACCAGGCTGATCTGTAGCGCTTGTTGGTGCCCTCTGCCCAGGCAGCTGCCAAAATCCTTTGAGCTTCTCCTGATGGGCCACGGAGTTTCCAACGTTGCCGGAAATCTGCCAGGCCAAGAGGGGTATCCAGTTCTGTAGGATCAGAGGATGGAGACCTACCTGGGGATCCCGGAAGATATTCTAATCTTGGGGTAGAAGGATTGGTGAATCCCAGGAAAGTTCCAGAAGAACTGTAAACCATACTTGAGACCTCCAAAAGGTTGTGATCAGCACCACCCTCGTTTGCTGTCTGCGGACCTGAGCTTATAGGAGCATTATCATGGCAAACAGTGGGAAGGCATTAGCCTCGTCCTTCAACCTATCCTGGAATTGAATTTGAATTTAAAATACTTGTAAAGCGCTACATTCACCATGCGGTTTCTTGGCGCTATGGAGGCTAAAATAGCAGAGGAGAGGCAGTAGGTGCTGGTGCAAATAAAGAAAAATATGAGAATAATTTACAGAGAGAAGGCCTGATTGAATAAGAAAGTTTTGAGGTCTTTACGGAAAAGAGGGTAGTGCTTTGCCAACCGTAGGTGGTCGGGGAGGGAGTTCCAAAAAGAGGGTGCCAAAAAAGAGAAGTTGGCCCCTCCCCACTTTTTGCGCTTGTAGCGGGGTACCTGCATAAGTGATTGAGATGATGAACGAAGCTCTCTAGCGGGGATATACTCCCTTATCAAAGAGGCAATGAATGCGGGAGCTGAGCCCTGGCGCACCTGGAAGACCATACAACCTGATTTGAAAAGGGATCGCTCCTTGACAGGCAGCCAGTGGAGCGCCTTCAATAAAGGGGTTGAATGGTGAGAGCGGGCCGCCTGGTTTTGGACCAGTTGGAGCTTCCGTAGGCTGTACGCCGGAATGCCGTTGTACAGGGCATTAGCGTAATCCAGCCGGGAGATCACCAAGGCGGACATGATCAGTATAAGTGGACGGGGGAGAAAAGAAGCGAGAAATAGCGCGAATAGTGCGAAGAGTAAGAAAGCAGGAAGAAACAACAGAGCTAATTTGTGAGTGGAGGGTAAGATGATTGTTAATTTTGATGCCTAAGGTCTTGACTGAGGGAGAGGGAGTGGGAGGGGGACCAAAGGAAGGAGGCCAAAATAAAGAGTTCCAGGGACTGGAAGAACCACCCGTGAGAACCAACTCTAGTTTTATCCGGGTTCAACTTCAGATGGTTGTGGTTCATCCAGTCCCTAATAAAAATCATAATAGTCTGAAAGTTGGAAATAGAATGGGAAGAAGAAGATAGATTAAAGATGAGCTGGAGGTCGTCCGCATAGTTATAAACGGTGACCTCCAGCTGCTGGAGCGCAAAGATTAGGGGATAGATATAAAGATTGAACAAAAGAGGAGAGAGAGAAGAACCCTGGGGAACACCACATGTGACCTTAAGTGGGGTGGCCGAGAAATCCTCCAACCGGACCGCCTGGGTGCGGTCCCTCAGGAAGGCCGATAGCCAGACCAAGGCCGAGCCCCTGATTCCCGCCGCTCTGACACGTGAAAGCAAGATGGAATGGTCCACTGTGTCAAAAGCGGCGGAGAGATAGAGGAGCACCAGGGCCTGATGTTTGTTTTGGTCCATGCCCTCCCTGAGGTTGTCCAGGACCGACACCACGACGGACTCGGTAGAGTGCCTAGGCCGGAAGCCTGCCTGGCGAGACGCTAGGCCCCCATTCACTTCTTCATGGGCGCTGAGTACCGATGCTACGTGGCGCCCAAGCACCTTGGCCAAATAGGGCAACAGTGAAATAGGGCGATAATTAACTGGGGCGGAAGGATCCGCACAAGGCTTTTTCAGGATAGGCACTATTGTGGCAGATTTAAGTGCTGGGATCACAACCCCCTGGGCGAGGGAACTGTTAGGAAAAGTAATCGGGGGCTTAGTGCAGACAGAATAAATCTGTTGGAGAATACGGGCCAGGCAAATGTCCGCCGGGGAGCCTGACTTTACTTTGGGAAGTATTGCCAAGAACACTTCTTCGGTGAGAGGGGGGATCGAAGAAAGGCAGCACTGGGCAGTCGGGGGAAGGGGTTCAACAAAAGTAAGGGAGGGGAGTGGAATATTGGCTTTGATGTTAATAATTTTTTCCAAAAAATGAGAATTCAAAGAGTCACATAAGGACTGGGTAGGGGTAAGTTTAAGTGCAGCCCTGTCAGAGAAGGCCAGGTCGTGAATAATTGTGAAAATCTCCCGGGGTTTTATTCTCCGCCACCAACATTTTTGCTGAGAAGTAGTCAGTTTTGGCGCCTAGTATGGCTCTTTTATAGTCACCTAATAGTGTGGTGTAGTGGGATTTCTGTAAAGGACAATAGTCCCTTCTCCATTGCCTCTCAGCCCGCCGAAGGGTCAGCTTTTTTGCCTTCAGATCTTCACTGAACCACCGATTTGACTCCTTAGGCCGTCTAGTTGAAATCCGACGTAGGGGGGCTACCGAGTCACAGCCTCCAGCAAGCCAGGTGTTAATGGAGGTGGCTTGAGATGAGGAAGATAAGCCCGCCAGGTTAGGTGAAGAGTTCAGGAGGGAAGATGATAACAGAGGGAGGTCGACACGGTTCCAATTCCGCGCCCAGGTGTTTTTAGCAAGCGGGACTTTTACTACAGGGTTAAGGTGGAGGGAGAAGGAGATTAGATCGTGATCTGACTAGGGACATGGGGACACGGACATAGAAGAAACGGAAATATTAAGAGACCAAACTTGGTCTAGCACATGTCCGTGTATGTGCGTGGGGACTTGTATGTGAGAAACAAAATTCAGGGATTGAAGTGATTCTGTAAACTGCTTAGAGGAAGTGCACTCAAGGGGGTCCGTGGGCCAATAATTAAAATCCCCTAACACTAGGACTGAGGTGTAATTGACCGCCAAGGTGGCCAATAAGTCCTGAAGGGCTGGCATGAACAGGTGTGAGAACTGAGGCGGACGATACATTAATAAACAAGTGAGCGGGGGAAAAAAAGTAAGAGAGCGGACCACAAGATGCTCAGTGGGAGTAATAAGAGGGGAGGGAAGAAGTTGAAAATTATACTCTGACCGGGCAATGAGAGCCTCGCCGCCCCCTGTCTTGCCCGCCGGGCGGTCTGCGCGGAGAGCCACATAGGAGGGGGGGAGAGCAGCCAGAAGAGAAGGCAAAGAGGATTCCCAGAACCAGGTTTCGGTTAAAAATAGCATGTCAGGCTTGTGAGAGTCGAGTAGCACAAACAGCTCCTGATGGTGTCTAACCGCTGACCTGGTGTTGAGCAGGATAATAGACAAAGGAGGGGAAGAAGATAAGGAGCCAGAATCAGGAAAAAACTGTGTCAAGGGGATCAAGTGAGGGGTAGGGAAATGGGGAGATGGAGGAGCGAGGCCAAGAGAGGAAATGTGGCTAATGATGGAGTCGGGCAGCGACCAATGGCCCTGTATGGCTGTTAAATCCTCAGATGAATAAGAGATAAGAAGGGCATGAGGACGCGCCCCTAGCCCCGTCCGGCCGCAGACGGGCTTGACTTAGGCGCCACTTCGGCGCGACTTCCTCGCGCCGGCTGCGCTCGTCTGCTGCGCTTCCTCATTGGGGGCGTTTAAGTAGGGGCGGAGCGCGGGGGTGTGGCGCCGAGCTAGGTCGCCTGACCAGCCCAATGGAAGATGGCGCCCGCACACCACCGAGCCCTAAAAGAGTAAGTAAAATTATTCTCCTGCTAACTTTGAACAGGGGTTAAACACAGAATAATAGCAATCCTGGAGGAAGGCATCCGTGGCTGCTGCCAGACGGTCTGGCTTCCAGCTGAAGAACTTGGGAAGTTGATGTTCTAGGTGGGAGGCAAAAAGGTCCGCCAAGAATGGACCCCACAGGGATTGTAGTCTCTGAGACTCAAGGATACAGTTGTCAAAGGCTCATATCTGTCCATGCTCTGGAGCACAAGTCCGCGATCACATTGGACGCCCTGGGAAGGTATTCTGCCGACATCGGTACATTGCGGTCGAGGCAAAATGTCAAAAATTCCTTGGCCATGTCCGCTAGTGCCTTGGACTTGGTGGCGCCCAGGTGGTTTATATATCTGCCCGCCGAGATATTGTCCATCTTGAGGAGTACGCTGCAGCTGACCTTGTCTTTGATCTAGCACTTGATGGCGAAGGAGCCCGCTAATAACTCTAGGCAGTTGATGTGGAGGAGTCTGCGGACCACTTTCCTCCTGTACAGGAGTCCCCACAGCGAGTTCCCCAGCCTGATTTTTTGGCATCCGACTATATAGCTATGTCCAGAGCTGAACCAAATGTGACCCGCCAGTTCCAGGCCTCCATATTGTCTAACCACCACCTCATTTCTAGTCTAACTTCCTCTGTGAGTGGGACCTGCTCTGTGTACTGTAGACCAGAGGTCTTCAAACTTTTTTGCTCTGACCCCTCCTAAGCAAAATGTTTTAAGGTCAGGCCCCCCTACAAACCTTTAAGGCAATGATTCATGGAGCGGGAGGGACATGGCTGTGTACAAGGGACGGGCTTATGAGATGATTTCAGGAATACTTTTTCTATAACTCATAAACCACACTAAGTATGATACTTATAAAACAGCAAATGCATCAAACAAAAACATGTGTGGTCCCAAAAATACTGCTCCCCATTATTGGGGTGTTGTAGCCCCTCCCACTCTTGGGCCCCAATGCAACTACACCTGCTGTATTATTGATAACAGCAGTCCTGAGTAGAAGGCTATCTCCTCTACATCTTTCACCTCTTCCTCACCATGCCTGCCCATCACTCCGATTTTGAATAATGTTCTCTGTCCCTTTCAGAAAAGACATAAAGCTCCCACACTATGTCTCCCTTTTTTCTGCAAAGGTGCCCTCGGTCCTAATGCTAAAAAGGAAAATAAGCTCCCATGCCTCTTTTTTAAAGGTAGACAGTGATAACTGTGATGCAGTGGGCCCCTTAAACCCAAGGGCCCCAGTCCTGCTGCATCTGCTTAATTATTGATAATCAGCAGTAACCACTTACACACCGGGCAGCAGTACCTGCTTCACTAATGAATGGCCTTTTTTAAAGAAAAAAAGGCCACTTATGTTACCGCATTTGCTACGTAATCCATCATTGCTGCATAGTACTGCATATCCAATTCTTCAGTACTGTAAACTAGTACTTACAAACTTCTATTCTAGAGGACAGATTTATGTATTTTCGATAGTTCTGCTTTAGTGTGCAGTACAGGAAGACATACATTCTTGTTGCACACTTGTGTTTTTAAGTGAACCTAGTTCTATGTATGTTGCGGTTTATTTTGCTGCACAATTCACTTCTTTTGTGGTCTTTTGCCATGATTTTTAAATATGTTGAGCGTGGATTCAGCAGCCATTTAATCTCCCAAACATACCTTGGGATGGGATCACCAAGGACACCTTGTTGCTGTTGTCATAAGGCCGTTTGAGCTCAGGTACAAAAAAACAACCATCTGCTTATTGCCGCTCAGATTAATATGTCCTCACAGCACTCAAACAAACATTAACTATTCCCTTGGCCGCTAAACAATTCCCACCCCCTTTAACAATTTCTTTTTTAACTTCATCTTGACAACTTCCGTTAGTGAGGAACCCTTTTGCCTTTTCTCCTGACTCCAATATTTCTTTGCACCGAACCAGCCTATCTGCCCCTGACCCAAGGCTGCCTTCCTTTCATTCCACCATTCTCCTCTTACTTTCCGTTCCTCTTGTCCCTGATACCTCTAAACTCGTCCTTGGTGCCTTTTGATGAGCTTGACCTCTATAACTAATACCTCTTTCTCTGACTGCAGCTCTTTCCCAGTGCTTAACCTGCTGCTGAAGTCTATTGTCCCTGTACCAGAGTTGGCTGGTAGGCTTAGTGCTTCCCTAGAGTAACTGCTCGGTTGTGATTTCATTGCTGTGAAGCAATTACTACTCCCAAATCTCCCGGGGTGAAGAGGGCAGTACCTACCAATCCACCCAGTGCCCTGCAAGTCCCTCCCTGTGTGGTGTGCATTTAAACCTCATAGGAAATAACAATTGAATTTATCAACACTGTTGTTCTGTCCTTTCTTATAATCATGATCCAAGCAGAAAAAAACAGCTACCACAAGATTCGGTACTAAGGAAATTTCTGTAATAAAGGCCTCCGGGCCGGCCTAAGTCCTGGTGGCGCCCTGTGCGACAATGTTTGTTGACGCCTCCCTCCCCCCCACCTAATGACCACCTCGCCACGGATTCCCTCACTACCACCATTTGACAATGCCCCCCAAGTCTCCATTACCACTGTCTTTTAGATTAATTTAGATTTATAGCGCCACTCATACCAGTTTAAGGTGTCAGAACACGTTACATCACACATACGTTGCATGGAGACAATCATACAAGTGTTAATCCGTGTATTGGAAATGTTACATAAGACAGAGGCCTTCAAGGTGTAGGAGTCACATGTCATGCATACTGGTAGGCAGTATAGTTTAAGAGTCCTTGGTCTGGAAAAGCACAAATTCAGAATTTAAAATGTAACACCATTATGAGCGGTTTTCTTTAATAAGAAGACTTGATTTCTACCCAAATGAACCCTTTTTGCAATACTAGGATAAGGAAAAACTGGACAAAAAAATATGTAGCTGTAATATATTCCTTGCAGTTTGCATGCAGCTCTTTGATGACAGTTAATAGCACTCAGCTATATATTAGTATTTTAAACTGCAAGTAACAAAAAGATCTCTCTGAGAAAAACCATAACCCACTGACCTATTTATAGTGGATGTACTTTGTGATCTGAATCGGACATGTTCTGTGCAGCAGGCATATTAACCTTCTGTGCTATGATGAGTCAAAAGAAACTTCCACTTCCAGACAAAGCTCCAGTCTCTCCCCAGAAAAAACATTAATCACTGAAGTTATCCTGGCATTTTTATTGATGCTGGGGCAAGGAACGTGGCATCGGGTGCTTTGAAAATTATTGATGTTTATGCATCATAATAAATACAGCCAGTTGTTAACTAGGTGATATTTAATAGGTTTTGAAGTACTTATTTTGGTACTGTTGCTGTTAGCAGGATGTTGGTTCAATACATTCTTGAGCAATCCTCACATAGGTCAGGAATTGAAATGGGGCAAAAATAAAAATACATAAATGTCTTTTGTTTCTTTATCAAGACAGGAGGGCAGGGATAGGACAGTATGTCAATCAGGAGGAATTAACTCTGCCTGAAGGGGTGCCGCAAGGTCAATTCCGAGTATGATTACTGGAAGGGCGGTCACTGGAAGGACGGGAATCAACGTGCTGTCTCTGGGCAGTGGTAAACGCACTCCTGATTGACATACTGTCCTATCCCAACCCTCCTGTCTTGATAAAGACCCGCCGCGACCACCAACTGGGGCGTAATAGGGTTGAAACGTCGACGCTCACCTGTGGTCCAGAAACTCCAGGAGCCACTTCATGAACACTATGACTCCGTGGTTGTGAAATAGATTCTGGCCAATTTATCCCCTGTACATAATTGTATATATATATATATATATTCACTGAAAAAACCATAGGTTATAGACCATATATAGTTAGGAATTAGCATTTACAAAACCTTAAAAATTCACTGAAAAAACCATAGGTTATAGACCATATATAGTTAGGGATTAGCATTTACAAAACCTTATTTTACTCGCACAAAACCATTGAAATTCGCATATATAGTTAGTTGCACTAACTATATATCGCGCACCCGCAATCCACTGCTGATGATGTCACATATTACATCATTCATGACATGGTCAGTGACATCACTGATGACATCTCAAATGATATCACTGATGACATCACTGATGACATCTCATTTGACATTACTGATCATATCACTGATGATATCATTCATGTGATAATACGTTGAACCTCTTCAGACTCTAATATAACCTTACATACACTCAGTGTAAACAGACACTCACAGACTGTCACTCATCCATGGAGTTACTCACACACCTAGTCAGTCATGCAAAGAATTAATCACACCTCCATTTCCTCAACTATACAGTTATACACACCTTACTTATTCAAACATATACTAACACATATTTACTCTCTTATCCAATCCCTGATACAAGTTCACAATGATCTATACAGCCACTCACACATTCACTGGCTCTTATGCACAGTTATTTATATATGTCAACTCTCACATGTACTGTGTTTTACATATGTACTTACTTTGACATGTAGCACTGAGATATCCATTCACTCACCAATACACTCATGCACACAGTCAACCGCCCATACAGCTAATTCCACATGCACTTTTGAACCCATACATCTAGTGAATCAACTGTTCACACATCTATGCACAGAGTCACACACCTCCCAGCCACCCATACACACACACTCAGTCTCCCATATAAATACTTGGGCAACCAATCAATAACCCATATAGTTACTCATATAGCTACTGATCAACACATGCAGCAGTTTACAGAGCAACAGACATAATGATGTACAAATTAAGACAGTTTAGTCACTAACCCATGCACTCAGTGAGACACATCTAATCACTTACTCATACAATCAGTCATGCACCTACTAAATCCTTCATCCAGACACTTATACATCCACTCATTCTTCAATATGTAAGACATATTTTAACTCTACAGAAACATGCAGTCACTGGATGTTGTCATCAGTGATGTCATCAGTGATGTCACTGACCATGTTATAAATGATGTAATATGTGACATCATCAGCAGTGGAATGCGGGTGCACGATATATAGTTAGTGCATCTAACTATATATGCGAATTTCAATGGTTTTGTGCGAGTAAAATAAGGTTTTGTAAATGCTAATCCCTAACTATATATGTTCTATAACCTATGGTTTTTTCAGTGAATTTTTAAGGTTTTGTAAATGCTAATTCCTAGCTATATATTGTCTATAACCTATGGTTTTTTCAGTGAATTTCAATGGTTTTTTAATAGCAAATATCAAAAGCTGTAAAATGTATTCTTATTCTAATGCAAAAATATATTTTATATTTTTGCAATATAATTTTTTTATTTATATATTTTTTTTAAAAAAAATTTTGGTTTCTCTGCCGGTCCGCGAACCGGGCTGCTTCCCGTTAGCTTCATTTTGTTCTGCGACCCGGTCCGCGAACAGGTAAACGTTCCGTTAGCGCAACTACCGCGTTAAAAAGCAACATCGTGACGCGTCGCGTAAGCGCAACGTATCGCGTTACCGCGTAATGCGTCTTATGACGCGCCGCGGTAGCGCACCCGGAAGCGCTCCGGAACGCGAACCGAGGCGCGAAGCGCAGCGCCCCGGAAGCGCTCCGGGACGCGTAACGTAAGCATAACAGGTCATGTGACTTGTTCATAAAACTTTTCGTTGGTTCATTTTACTTTTGGTTTCCTAATGATGTAAGGCTTGGTCATATGACCTAAAAATAACACTTTTCATTGGTTTAGAACATTTTTTTTCCCAAATGATGAAAGCCCCACCTTTTTTCCTCACTCTGACTTTCATTTTTATGAGAGAAAGACCTACTTTGAATACCTTAGAAATGGCTTCATTAATAGCTGCAGCTGGTGCACCCCCACCACCACCACCACCTCCTAGGAAGAGAGGACCACCTCCTCAGGTTATCCTACAACAAGAGGAGGAAGAAGAGGAAGAGGAGCAAGGGAGAAGGAGGTTTTTACCTGAACAGCCAAGGAGGTCCCATGTCAAAGAAAATTATATATGGCAATTTTTTACATTTCCCCAGGGACAAAAAAAGGTAAATGCCCGGTACGTTACCTGTCTGATCTGTAAAAATGAACTGTCCAGAGGAACAGAAAAGAAATACAGTTATGGCAATTATACCATGCATCGGCACATGGAAAGGTGGCACCCTATAAATTACAGTGCTGCGCAAGTACGTGATCTGCTGGACAACCCCCGACCTGTGGCCAGTACATCCAATGAAGAGGCAGTGACGGGACCAGAGGCGAAGGAGATGGTCCCAAATATCCAAATGAAATTTGGCAATGTGAAGCACGTATGCATTTTTTGTGGCCAACTGATTTGCTTCAGGGAGAGTAGCATACATTTAATCAATAAAGCAATTGACAATCACAAATGTCCAAAACGCCCCAGAAAATAAATTATCTTTTTTTTTTGTTGCTCCTGTTGAGCCCTTCATAATAAATCATTTTCGTTTCTCCCCCCATCAAAAAAACAAAAACAATATAAAACCGTTCAAAAAATACAAAAAAAAAATGTTCAGAAAAATAATAAAAAAAATATAAAACAACAAAAATAATTTAAAAAAAAGTTCTTTTCAGAACTACCTCCCCTTTATAAGAAATTGCTAGAATGTTAAGCACTCTGACAACCTCTATTTCTTTTGGTTCGCTTCCCGGTTCGCGCGCCGGTACGCGAACCGGAAGCAAACTCAATTTTTTTTATTTTTAAAAAAAAAGAAGAGTAAGTAAACTGAGAGTAATGTTAAAAGAAAGACAGTTAGAGGGAGTAACACAGAGATACTGTTTAAAGAGGGACTGAGAACAGGAGTGGAAAGAGTAGAGTAAAAAAGTAATAGAAAAAGGAATGAGGGAAGTAGCAAAGGCAGGAAACTGAGGGTTAAAGAAATGAAGCAGTGGAACTAATAAAAGTTAAATGTAAAAGAGATGTAACAGAATGAGTACTAAACACTTACCTTATAATTATCGTTAACTTAGTCACATGTTATTTTTATACTTTCAATCTGTGAATGAGAGAACAAAAATTTTAAAATTGATAGAAAGTAGTAAAAGATGAGTGAGCATGAGACAAGATGAGTACATATTAAAAATCACAATTCAAAGTACAGAATTAATTATACATATTAAATGGTTTATTTTTGCTGTTCTCAGAATATATCAAATTTCACTGAAAACAGTGAGTTGAAGGTATTCATCATATAACAGCGGGGAAAAAAACACAATCAAAATGATTGTGTTTAAAAAACCCATATAATATAATCAATCAGAAATCAAAACTCCTCAAAAGTAACTTACTTTCCATGACGTCAAAGGATATCCTATGAACAGCTTATACTCTGTTGTGCTGTTATTATTTTCTGCCCGCCACTTTCTGAAAGATAAGCTCCATCGTTTTAAGAAAAATGAGACATACAAAGCAGTTTAAAACAACACACTAAATTACAGCAACACCTAGAATCATTATAATCCAGTTACCTACCCTAAATTCTCACTTCTGAAAACAAGTCAAAAGGCAACATTGCTTCATAGTCAAATTCTAATCATTGCTGAAAGACCAGCCTTTTTTACATTTCGAAAAAGCTGTGTAATATCTTGAAGTTGTTAAAGGACCATCATGTCATATAATAGCTGCAGTTACAAATGTTCTTCCTGAAATCGACGAATGTGCAGCCAAAACATTTTTAATTAGACTTGACAACTTATTTACATCCGGTTTATATAGTTGGAATTGTAAAATGACATTTCACCGATATGTTTCTATAAAAATAATGTAGACAGCATTACAGACTTACATCACCTCTACTCCTTCTTTTGATCTGCTGCTTGAATTAGCTTATTAAAAAAAACAATTTTCGCTCTGTGCTACACTTATCCACAAGGCTATATAGTGTAGGAGCTATTACAACCTCTTGAAATTCCTCAGAACAAATCCCAAGATTCCTTTCCTAAAATTTTGGTTGTAAGAACACCAGGTAAGAATTTTGAAGGTGAAAGGGCAATCTTTTTTTGAAAGTTAAAACAGAATCATTGCAGAATGACCAGCCATTTCCAGACTTCAAATAAGTTGTGTAATGTCCTGATGTTGTTGAAGGACCCTCATGATATATAATTGCTGCAGTTAGAAAAGTCCTTCCTGATATTGACAACTGAGAAGCCACAAAATTTTTGATTAAAGTTGTCAATTTTGTTCCATCAGGCCTACATCGTTGGAACATTAAAATTACATACTGGCCATATCTTTGTATAAATTATGTGGACAGCATTGCAGACTTACATTGGCTACACTCCATGTTTTGATCGGCTGCTTTTACTAGCTTATTAAAGGATACTGATTTAGTGTCTGGCAAAGTTAAATATATAAATCTTTCTGAGTCTACACTAGTAATACTTGATGATCTACCTATACACCTTCATCTTGCAATACATTAAGCATATACATTAAAAACTCCTGACAATCTTGCTGAATATTTTGAAAGAATTGTGTTTGACCTGAACATTTGTCTAACAGATTTCGAATTTCAGACACACTTTCTACTCTTGTTCTATCAGCACTACATTTCTCTAACACAGAATTCAACAAACAGCAAAGACTTTGATCCAAATTGATCACAATCTGTTCTTTTAAAGTTTCTAGAGAAAAGACAACATTAACCACTACATTAGCATAGCAGTTCACACCAGAACTATTTTCAAATTGAAAACCAACAACATCTTCAACAGAATTCATTTTCTTTCTGCTTACAATTTTGGGTTCATCGACATTTGGTCTTTTTGCTACAACCTCCCTTCTATTAGTGACATTTCTTCGTTTCCGGCCTACCACACGTTTCTCAAACAAAGGATATTGAGGCAAATGTGGCGCATACTCTCTTCTTAACCTATTGTATTCCATAACACAATCTAGATCCGCACAAATGTTTGTGACATCACACTCAATCAAGTACAAACCCGATAAAGTTCTGACTCGTGACAATGCTACATAAGCCATACCCTCCTTGAACACAGAACTGCCAATATTCACCAAAGCACTGTCTACACTTAAACCTTGTGATTTATGGATTGTCACCGCATATGCCAAGCAAACAGGAAATTGCTTACGGCGAACATGTAAGTCTTTTACAAGCAAAAACCTAGCTGTGCAACGACCAATTAGCTGTACTTCCTTAATGCCATCAAATTTAATTTTTAAAAATTCAATTCCATCCCTATTTCTGTATTTCTCAAAATCAACAACATTACCCATTGATCCATTTACCAGACCTCTTTCAACATGTAAATTCCTTCTCAAAATGATACGGCAATTTAGGCACACATTCAGAGTCTTTTCAAAACCAGCAGTTTTAGATATAGTCTTCTCTAATGAATCCAATTTAGATTTCAAATTCTCAGACAAAACAATTGTGCCACCCATATGCTCTATTCTGTCAATAGCTTCCAGTTTCACAATCTCTTGGTTCTCTAAATTCAACATTTTGTTGTTGAAGATGGAACATTCTGCAAGAGTTGCCATCAAACATATTCCCAATTTCTTCTCAGTAATTTTATGAAAAATATTCTCTGGCAGAACGTCTTCTTCTGGAAACAAATTTGACAGTAATCGTGCATGTAAAGCTTCTTTCGCACGCTCAGTCACTTTCCTGATTCTAACATCTTGTAGAATATTTTTGTAATCTTCATCCTTCGCCTGACGCATATTTTCACGCAGCTCAGCATAACTGAAGTTTAACCATATGTTAACGTTGCCAATGCTCCCTAGGCACTTCCTGGTATCTTCATGCGTAAGCAGTTTAAACACTGGTTGTCCTTTCACTGGTGTCAGCTGCAGAAGATCACCGAAAACAATGAGGTGTTTGCCACCAAATAACACATCATACTCTGTTTTAAGAACTTCCTGCATTCTCAAATGCACAAAGGCAAGCATGACATTGGAAACCATGCTTACTTCATCAATGATAAGAAGTTTCATCTTCTTCAGGACTCTAGATACTTCACCACAAGCATCTCCCGATAACTTGTGGTATTGTAATTTGTTATCATGCTCCACTGGCAGCATCAGCAGATGATGCAAAGTAATACCTTTAATGTTATGTGCTGCCAGACCAGTTGGAGCAGTAACAACACAAGACAGCGATGACTCAGTCCTTCAGGCTTCAACAACGTAAATGAGCACTCTTTCTTCTCATGACTTAATCCATGATCAATTTGGTTGGTAACTTCGTCATATATTTTCCTCTGCTCAACATTAAGTTGTCTTTCTAAATCTTCTAAGTTAACCACATCCTCCTGAGCATGTGCCATTGCTCTTTCCACTTCAATCATGGCAGTGGCAGCTACATTTTCGATAACTGGTCCTCCTAGTGGATCCTGACTCAATGAAACAGAACACTGACTGTCCTGAGAACTGTCTCTAGCAATCTCGGCTGCTATTGTTGCTTCCTGCTCGATTTCTGCATTCAACATTTCTAGATATTTTGGGAAAACAGGACATTCTATGGACTCCTTGGCTGCATTGAAAGAGTCTTCGTAACAGAGGAAATCTCCAAGCAGTTCCTCTTCTGCACGCCAAGGCTTGAAAAGTTGCAAAAGAGCTAAATAGAAAAACTCTTTTCTTTCTGGAGATTCGCAATCCAATTTTCGATGATTTACCAATAGACATTTTTTTTGCTTGACCAGACATCCCTCTCTTCCAATTACAGCATACACTCCTTTATCAATATCTTCTGTGATGTTCCTCTTGAAAATGTAATTTTGTAGAACCTCATACAGACAAACATTCTCCAACTGAATGCTTCTATTTGGATAATATGTATCCAACATGTTGGTCTTCAAAATATCTGTACTGCTTGGCTCCTTCTCCGCCAAATACTCAATTTCCTGTACAGGTTTCAGAACTCGATTATGCGTTGCAGCAAGACCAAGACTTGCCCAAATGATACTCCTAGATTTGGCATAGAGACTTGCTGAAGATAACCGGTCAGAACATTCGTAAGCTCCGATTTCTCGATGCGACAACATCTTCAGACTGAAACTGTACAACTTCTTACTGAGGCTCTTTTCATGGGAAATGTCCTCCCACATATCCTTGAGTTCTGTCTTTTCTTTTTTTGTGATGTAAGACGTCACATACCGAGCCCAGCCATACAGTTGTCAGCCACAAACTGTATATCCATGTTAGCATTCCACATGGACAAAATCACTGGGTTGTAGTCATTGATGTTCTTGGACTCTTCGCTTCTCTTCAAATTGTATGTATTTTTGGGTGATTTCCTCGTCAAAGTATGTTGCAGCGAAGACATCAAATTGTTCACTCTTCCTTTAGATATCACCAATCGTGGAAATCCAAAACGACATTTTGTATAGTACTTGTTCTTGTTTCTGAATTTACGACGACAGTACTTTCCACAACCATGGCTTTGAAACCGTAAAACTTGTTCTCTTAGACTTTTGTCTTCCTTTGTGTTTGGAACAGCACATGTAGAATACTGTTCTATGAAATTCATCACTAAGTCATCCGGATCTGTTCCAAATTTGGGTGCATCTTTGATCCATAGCAGCATATGTATATGAGGAGCACCTCGTGCTTGATACTCCTTTCTCCAGAAGAAATCCAACACCTCTCCAAGAGGTGGATTTTTCTTGTTCGTGATGAAAGACATCATAGCTTCAAATCTATGATTGAAGTACCTGCATACATTCACTGGATCCAAAGAGCACAGTTCTCCGGGTGTCTTGAATTCAATATTTTCAATGTTTCCATTTGCCTCTCGTAGAAATTCAAGTAAGTCTTCCCAGCCATACTCCGCACAGCTGAGAGTGAGGAACCATGTGGGAGTTCCTAAGTTCCTCAGCATACATTTTAAGTCACCATGACGACGGTACCAATACTCATTAGTACCACGCTGACATGCCATCAGGTTAATCAGGTGAGAATCCAAAATACTGTCTTGCACATTGACTTTATCCATAAAGTCCCTTGCTGAGATATTTCGCAGTTGTAAACCACTTTTCAGGATGTGATTCACTGCATAAGACAGTCAGACAGATCACTTTCAAACAGTAGATGAAACAAATAGGGAATGCATTGACGAAACCTAGGATCTTCTGCATACAATCGTAAAGTCCGGTATTCAGAAGCAGGAATTTGATCAGGTCGCTCATCATATCGTCCTCCTCGACCTGTGGGAAATAACTGTGGAAAACACCGAGCTTCCAAACTTTCCTCCCAAACACTAATGGGACTCCCTTTGGCTTGTTTCATTTGAAACAACTCAATAGCATTCCCCATGACTTCCTTGGAAGGCAAAGGATGAACACTATAATGTTCATATATTTCTTCATTTTTAGAGGATTCTACTTTCTCAATTTGTCCAGCACACAATTCGCTGTCTTCTTCTTCACTTACTTCCTCTTCTGCAACACATACATTCTTGTAGTACTCATTGTTTTTTATCAAATACAATGTTGCCCTTTTGACTTTCCTAACATCCACTAAATCTTGCCAGATTTTCTTACTCTTTGTCGGAACCCCATTAACTAGGATAACCAGAGGTTCCTCTTCCACTTTCTCTACTCCAATTGTATTAATGTTTTTCTTCAAATCTAAAGGCAAATAAACAACTCTTCCCTTTAATCCTCTCTGTAAATCTGATGGAGGCAATTTCCCTGTCTTTGGCTCCATTCGTACAATAGCCTGAAAGGGATGCACACTTTGAATCAAAATAGATTCATAAGTATTTAAATCCTTCAATTCAGAAGGAATGTCAACCAATTCCAGATTATTAGCAACCGCTCTTGCAGGCATCCGGTTTTGGTTTAATTTGTTAAAACAATAAGTACACATACGTTGGTCCGATCCCAAATCAAAACAATTTTCTACCATCAAGTATGTAGCAAAATCCTTCCATTCACTATTTTTTTCCATTTCACTTTTTGCATATAAATCCACTAACTTAGTCGTCCGAGACAACACACACAAGTGAAATTAGGCCCCTCACTTGATTTCACCTGAAAGATGGAAATTTCTTTGTGAAACTTATCTATATTAGAAATCTGTACACTGTCTTCCACATTACCTTCTTCTACTGGGTCAATTTCAACATTGTTCTCTTTACTAGCAAAGTAACAGAACTCAATTTCTTCACAAATATTTTTCACATGTTGTTCTGAACCATGCAAAAGAGCACTGCTCAATTGTTTAAGCATAATTGCTGGACTCTTAGCATAATACAACATGCTCACTAATTTCCTCACTTTATTATGATGCACTGCTAGCATCCTGAAATGATGAAAAACACTCTGGCATACTCTTCTGGAAAGACAAGCCAGGGAATGCTCATGCAAACCTGTTACTTCTCTCACTCTGCAAGGATCTAATTCTTGCAACAACTTCATTTTCTGTTTTAAACTTTTCTTATTAAATGTACGTACAAAATCACAAAACAAATTGATGGAATCCTGTTGCACACTACAAATGCTACTACATTTCCAGGTGTAGACTGGTCCCTTAGGACGTCTTCCTAAAATCTCATCACCTAACACCTTTTCTGCATCTGCAGACACAAGTTTTTCTTTTTCAACCGGACAACCATCTTTTACCTCATATGCTCGACCACTGGTGTCAACTGCATGCACCAAATCATTGTCCTGATAGTAACTCTCCTCATTGAAAAATGCCTCACAACTTGAACTATGCATCCATTCTCCTGAGAATACTTCACAAAAATGACTTTGATTAACTACTCTCTTCCATCTACTATTTGATTTGAAATCAGAAATTACGTTGTTTAGTTTCCTAATTCTATTGATTACCAAAATAAATAACTTTCGCTTAATTTCGAAAGCCTGATCAATAATTTTCTCTACATTTTTCTTTTTCTTATAAAATGTCACTTTCTGTTGGCCTTTCTTAAAATTTTTTAACAAATTGACAATTATCCTGTTGCGGAACATTCGCCTACGAATGTCCTTAAATCGATTTTCCCTTCTACTGGCATGCACAGACTTATCTCCTGCTCTAGCAGAAACTTTTTTTACGGGCCTTTCCTTTTCCTTTAAATTGTCTCTCTTCTTATGCACTAAAACATGTTCAATACTGCTATTTTTTTGTCTACAAATTGTTTTTAAAAATGATTTTCTTTTCTTACCCGGTGCTTTTTTGGCAACTTGATACAATTTCATATTACAGGACTGTTCCAAATCTTTACCAACATGGAGTGTAAGTCGCTTTGCTTCTTTTAGTTTTCGCTGCCTTGAGGGCATTTTTAAAGTTTTCTAAAGATCTTCAGTTAAATCTGTGGAAAAATATTTAAAAAATTGATATTAACCACTATTACCAAACAGTAAACCAATAACAGTAGGCAAACAATTAACACACTATATGTCAATTCCATCTACAGTAATTTAACAACATAGACAAAGGGGGCATATTTACAAGGCACTTGCACCATGGGGGAAATGAGTTAAATTTCCAAGAACACATAGGGTCGTATTTACAAGGACCTTGCACCAGCAGGAAGTGACTTAAAATTGCCAAGCAGACATGACGGCGTATTTACCACACCCATGCACCAGGGAGAAGTGACTTAAAATTGCCAAGCAGACATGAGGGCGTATTTACCACACCCATGCACCAGGGGGAAGTGAGTTAAAATTGCCAAGCACACATGATGGCGTATTTACAAGGACCTTGCACCAGGGGAAAGTGACTTAAAATTGCCAAGCAGACATGAGGGCGTATTTACCACACCCATGCACCAGAGGGAAGTTAATTAAAATTGCCAAGCACTCATGAGAGCGTATTTACAAGTCCATTGCACCAGAAAGAAGTGACTTGAAATGGCCAAGCACACATGAGAGTATTTACAAGGCCCTTGCACCAGGGGGAAGTGACTTAAAATTACAAAGCAGACATGAGGGCATATTTACCACACCCATGCACCAGGGGGAAGTGAGTTAAAATTGCCAAGCACACATGAGGTCGTATTTAAAAGGCTCTTGCACCAGCAGGAAGTGACTTAAAATTGCCAAGCAGACATGACGGCGTATTTACCACACCCATGCACCAGGGAGAAGTGACTTAAAATTGCCAAGCAGACATGAGGGCGTATTTACCACACCCATGCACCAGGGGGAAGTGAGTTAAAATTGCCAAGCACACATGATGGCGTATTTACAAGGCCCTTGCACCAGGAGGAAGTGACTTGAAATGGCCAAGCACACATGAGGGTGTATTTACAGGACCCTTGCATCAGGGGGAAGTGACTTAAAATTACCAAGCACACATGAGGGCGTATTTACAAGGCCCTTGCACCACCATAAGGTGTGGCCTATGCAGAAGTATGCTGAATTGTCTGTCTGCCATGGTAAAACCAAGAAATATCTAGGAGCAAAAAGGCAGGTCTGGCAGTCACAAAAGTTTGTTTGAGGTGAGGCCTACTCAGCGTTGCAGATGAAATTTTGGCTTATTGAAGAGTACAGAGGACATAATACATGTGCAGGCCAACAGATGAAGTGAGTCATGACCACTGCACACTTCAACAAAGACCAGACCTCCTCTGTCTCCCTGGACAGGCCTAAACTTCATCAGCACAATGTGATTAGTAATGTTAGGAAACACAGGTGATGTAATTGAAAAAGGTGCAAATATTTTTGCTCATTTCACAATCACATCACCTATGTTTCCTCAGCTTAGGTATCTCATTGGGCAGATATAGTCTAGCATATCCAAGAGTACGCAGAAGGTGAGGACTGTATGCAGCAGTGCAATGTACATAATTCTCCTCCAATGACAATTACAGAAGCCTCAGCATATCCATGCCCCCTAAACAGTCCTAAATGTATATCATAATTATCATAGAGACTATGAAACTCTACCAGTACATATTGTGAAACCTAAATGACTTCAAGAAACGACTTTTTAAACCATCAAACAAGCAAATTATTCTCCCATATTCATGTTGAGAAATAAAATATTTATTTAAAAAAGCAAACCCCTTGTCCTTCTCATAAATGTGAAAAGTATTTCTTTTTTTTAAAAAACGATTTTCTGGTCATAATTTCAAAACACAAAACAGCTCCTATGTACAAGCACACCCTAGCTGGCTTCCTTATTTTCTCCAAAAAGCATACTAATCTCCTTCTAAATTAAAGGAATTTTTTCTCACCTTAGCACGATTTTTAAACACATCATGTAAGGAAATTAGCCTCCCAGATTCCTGGGCGAACTACCTTAAAATTGTCTAGCACACATAGGGGCGTATTTACAAGGCACATGTACCAGGGGAAAATGACTTAAATTTGCAAAGCACACATGAGGGTGTATTTACAAGAACCTTGCACCACCTTAAAAGTCACTTTTAAAATGGGGAAAATGACGTGAATGTGCCTCATAAGCCTTGTAAATATGCCCCCATGTTGACTATGTAACTCTTGCAAAACATATTGTGAAACCTAAATGACTTCAAGAAACGAGTTTTTAAACCAAGAAACAAGCAAATAATTCTCCCATATTCATGTTGGGAAGTGAAATATTTATTTAAAAAAGCACACCCCATGTTATCGTTCTCATAAATGAAAAAAGCTTGTCTTTTTCTTAAAAAACGATTTTCTGGTCATAATTTGAAAACACAGCACACCTCCTATGTACAAGCACACCCTGTCAGTACTAATACTTCACATTATCTTTAATTATAATTTGTCAAAGAAGCAAAATCTTTTTGGAAAAAATAATGAAAACACTTGACACAAAACAACATTTTAAATGTACAGCTAACTTCCTTATTTTCTCAATAAACTATACTACTCTCTATCTAAATTAAATGATTTTTTTCTTACCTTAGCAAATGCTTTTTGAATTTCAAAACAGTCTCAGAAACACACCAATTTTTCTTTACCAGAGCAAAAGGTATGCACTCCAGAGGCTGCAACCAACAAAGGCACTGAAATGCTGAAATTCATCACACATATCTCTCATGTGACCCAATCAAAACTCTTCCCTCAATTTTTCAAATCAACACCCTTCCCCCCTCTGCCCTTTCTGGCCTTTTTCCATAGCAACTACCTCCTGCCAGACCTCTCATGTTTACAAGTTCACACAACAATGTTTCAAATGAACTCTGAACTCTCAGTACACCTGCTAATTCACTGCAATGTTTCTTAAAATCATGTTTTCTTAACCATTCAAATTACATGTTTCAAAGAACACATCCATGCACCCTAACCTTCTGTTTTCAGCAATGGAAATCCACCAATCACTGCTACTGAATCATTAGCACACAAACTCCACATTTTTTTTCTTTACAAACTCCTACTGTTTCAACTGCCATTTCATTCCCACACTTCATCTGACTGCAGCAGAACCTCCTCTCACCATGTTTTTTGTCTGGATTGTTGGACATAGTTACATTCACTGGGCTCACAGGTATGCTGAAAACAGAAATTTACACAACCTCAATTTACAAAATGTGGAAATCAAATGGATTGGCCAAAGAGGATTGAGATCTCACCAATTGATACCATTAGTGAAAACCTTTTTACATTTGCCAAACCCTGACCTCATAATAGTGCACTGTGGAGGAAATGATTTGGGCACTTTGACTGGGGTAGGTCTGGAAATGCTCTTAAAGGACACATTTCAGCAATTAATGGCACTTTTCCCTCAAACTGCCTTGGTATGGAGGAGGAGCCACGGCGACGACTAAGATGGCCGCCTAAGCGCTCGGCTCCGCCGCTCGCCCTCGCCTTCCCTAGCATCCTGACGCCCATCCTGCATTTCAACCGCACCCCCATATAGCTGAGATGGTGCGGTGCCTGGCCGTGTAACTCCGGGCTGGCGGCCGCCCCGGATGGCTGAGAAACGTCGTCGCGAAGATCGCGGCCTGAGCCGGTCATAAGCCGGGACCCCGAGTGTTGGCGCGGCCGGTGAGGAGGTGATCAACAGCAACCCTGGCCGGACAAAGAGGACCGGTGAATCTGGACGAAAATCACAGCTCCCTGATTTGAAGGGCAGACACAGGCTGTGCACGGTGCAATAACCCGGATGCTTGCCGCATTCATTTTGCTGACTCCCTCTGTAGTGGCTGTCCCGGAGATCGAAGATAAGCCCTCCGCCTGTGACGGACATTCTTTGCGGGCTGTCCGGGGGTGACCTGGGCCTCGGAGTGATCGCTCATCAGCTATACCAGGCGTCTAGATGTGTTCCTTCTCCTGGATACGGCCCGTATGGGGTGGGCGCTAAAGCACGATTGAAAGCTTTTTGGTGTGCTCCGCCGTAACCCACCCGTACACCACAAGCACACAAACGTATCCCGTCTACCTGATCCGATGTACTCAATTCCATCCGAGGGGTCCCCAGAGACAAGGAGCTCGGCTTATACCGGCAGCGCAGCAATGGAGCTCACGCTGAGAGATGTCCTTTTGGCTATCCACGACTTTCGCTCCTCCCTGACCCACCGAGGACTGACTGTCCACGACTCACTGGCGGCCATTGCTCCTGAAATGAGACCTGCAGGAGCAGATGAGGATACTCTCGACCTGGCGCATGGCTATGCCCACTCCTTTGACATCGGAGACTCCCAGGGGCACACAGTGTTGGATGATGTGACTAATGAACTCATCGGCCGGGTTTGCGCGATTGCTGATCTCTATATTTTCACGTATAGTGTGCCACTTATCACACAACAACGCCATGTACTTCCGATGATGGAAAGCATACCCTGGAGTAGAGGTGACAATACTGTGTTGCTTCCTTTGCTGTGCGCCTGGGTGGCTCATACAAGGCAGAATTGCTCACCAGGCTTATCTGCTTCTGGAACTATTGGGTCGGGGAGTTTGTTTACTTCTGTTCGAACTGGCCAGGGATGTGCACTGACTGATTCTTGTACTGTGTAAATGGTCTCGGTGGAGATGCAGGACTCAGCTACTGTGATTTTGGGGGGGTTGAAATGGACGTACAATGATGCCCGCTTCCCATCCTGGTGGGCTTCCACTTATTTTTGTGATGCGACGGAGTGGGGAGGGGGGGGGGATTGGGGGCCGGCGCGAAGGCCCTCCTCCTTTTCCCATATTCGGGGTTCTTTTGCTGGGGCGACAGGCATGCCTATGGGGGGGGGGTAGGCCGTAGCCTTCCGCTGGTATGCAGGGTGGGGGGTTGAGGGCTGGGGCTTGATTTTCGTTTCTTTTTGTTTCTATGGCCTTTTTCTTTTTCTTTCTCTTGTATCTCTTTCTTATTTCTTATATATCTTGGGTCAGACGGGGGGGTCAGGGTTTTGTTCTTTCTGGGACGAATTTTGCGCTTTGTGCTCATGTTTTTTCGCATTGTTTATTGATTCTATGGATAAGATATCGATTTTAATACATAGCCACTGAATGATTACATATCCTGCTTTTCCTTCCCACCCATACTTCTATTTGAGGGCGAATATCCTGTTTACGACTTGTTCCACGTAAGACTTGCTTTATTGTATGTCACTGGATCCTTCCATTTATGCTATAGAATGAACCCTCTCACATCCTGCTATACCACGGACAAGCTAGACTGCAACTCCTGAGGTGATATACCGATTGGGCAGGCACTGACTGGGGCGAAATGCAATTCAGTGCTTGTGTATCCTGTTTGCAATGTCTTACGCCAGTATCCCGATTATTGCTGTTCCACTTGTGGATATCCTGTTATGTGACTCGCCCTCTCAGCTACCTGGTCTGACTATAGGACACTTCAACAAAATCATAAAATGAAACCTACGTTATCCTTTTCCTGAAGTCCCATGCCAATACACGGTAGTGTTGTTATTTCTGACTTTTTCCGCAGCGCAAGGTGGCCTGAAATGTTGTTCATTGTCATAGCGGCCGGCCCGCAGTGGTTGTAGGCAGACGCTGTGTACTATGCTTACGATAAATAAAGGTTTTCAAAAAAAAAAAAAAAAACTGCCTTGGTATATTCCAATATATGCCAAAGACAGAAATGGAGGTGGTCCAATCAAATTTGTCCACAAATTGAGAAAGCGAGGAAGCATGTAAATAAGTCTGTTTCAGCTTAAATGAGAGACCATGGAATGGGTGCCATCTACAACAATAACTTGCGGTATTACATGCAAGATATCTACAGAGGAGATGGTGTGCACTTCTCAGATGAGGGAAACAGAGTTTTCATACAAAATTTAAGACTGTGTATTGGTATCTACTTATAAGTACCTAGAACTTACACAGAACGCAAAAGCTCTTTTCAGAGCTACCTTAACTATAATTACTTTTTAAAAATTTCAAATGTACCTTTTTTCACTAATTTTCACTTATGTTCGCTTCCCGGTTCGCGTACCGGCAGCTAACCGCGCGGAAAAATAAAAAAAATAAAAAAATTCCCGACATATATGAGCCTTCTCAGCTACCCTCCGAAAACCTAGGGGGTCAAGATACGTCTCCCGTGCCCCCTTACACCCATTTCCCACATTGTTATTCCTTGTGATAAAATTTGTCCAAAACACAAAATGGCGAACTCCCGTTACGCTACCGGTAAGCTACCCGGTTCGCGTACCAGGACGCGCCTCTACGGCGAAAAATCGCAAAACATTGTTTTTTTTTTTGCCCCGCGGGGCACTTTAATATCCCCCTCATCAATCCTAGGGGGTCAGGAGGGATCTACCTTGACCCCTTTCATTAAATTCCCCCTTCGTTTTTCTCCACCTCTTGTCTCTCGATCCTACCGAGAGACAAGATGGCGGCCGTTCCGGACTGTTTAGAATGTTGACAGACACCGGAGAGCCAATCAGCTTCGCTTCGCGAAGTTCCGTTACAAGTCAGGTACGCGAACCGGAGCGCTAACCGGAGCGCTGTTACAGATATATCTGTTTTTTAAAACATTAATTTCTCAAAATCCACTGGAGCACATATATTGAGACATAGCAAAGGCACGTCGGGCAAACCATATCTACAATTTTGCCAAGTTTCGTGTAAATCCATTCAGCCGTTCAAGCTAAAAGTGATTCCAACCGCCCTATGGAAAAATGAATGGGAAAATTGCGTTTTGGGACCCCCCTTTTTTCTCAGCTGCTCAGAAACAAAATGTGCCATTTTCCTGACAATTTCAGCCAATTCCGTCCAAAAACGCCAAAGTTATTTGACATAGAATTTTCAGAATTCCCATAGGAAAAAAATCCTAACTATATACACCTACTGGCGACCGCCAGTAGGTAATATATATATATATATATATATATATATATATATATATATATATATATATATATATATATATATATATATTACTTGATTTCACTGTACATTGCTTCATGCACCAAGCACTTTTCACCAATTGTCACATAATTTTCACCATTGTTTGACGGTCTTTCCTTATGAATCTAATGTCATCATTCAATTAACTAATTCGGATGTAACATGAATGAATTCGGATATATAAAACAATCGCATGAAATCAATGCCTTGTCTGTATGAAGTTTTTTGGTAGATTGCTTGAGTATTTATGTCCTCAGCGCATGTGTGTTTCAGATAGTTCTTTCTAAACGTTTTTTCTAAACGTTTGAGTTGCACTTAGTGGCTTTTCAAAGTGATTTGTCTTACCCAACAGAACCACTTTTGTACATAACCTCGAAGTAAATGAAGACAGCCTGGAAATACAGCAAATAAACATCGCCGCACTTCCAGGCCATCTTCATTTACATGCAAATGCAAAGTCATTCGCGCCCCCCTGGGAAGCCATCCACGCCCCCCCAGGGGGGCGCGCCCCACAGTTTGAAGACCTCTGCTGTAGACTCTTCCTCAGGTGGGAGGCTTTGAGTCTTTAGAGGGCCCTGTAGTGTAGAGCGCCCAGGAAGATGGCCTGAATGGAGGATGACAGGAGCCCCACTATTCTGGCTACCTGTCGGAGAGAAGTAGTAGGCCGGGCTAAGGTTCTTCTGAGCTCCAGTTGAATCTTTGAGATCTTCCTGGCGGGTGAACTTAAGTCTATGACGAACCCGAGAAAGGTAGTTTGCGTTTCTGGTGTAAGGAGGGACTTCTATTTGTTGATAACGAAATCCAGGCCTTGCAACAAGGCTACCGCCTTCTGTAATTGCTCTTCCAGCAACGTCGGGGTTTGAGCTAAGAGGAGTAGGTCATCGAGGTATACGATGAGGCAGAACCTTTGAGTTCGGAGGTACTCCACCACTAGTTTGAGGACCTTGGTGAAGCACCAAGGCGCAAAGGCTAGCCCGAAAGGGAGGGTAGTGTACTCGTATACCTGGCCCTTTCACAGGAATTTAAGAAACTGGCAGTGAGGGGGGAAGATCAGGACCACCACGTATGTGTCTTTTAGGTCTAGACACACCATCCAATCGTCTGGGCGCAGGAGTTCGCGCGGCAGATGGATTCCCTCCATTTTGAAATGGCAGTAAACAAATTAGCTGTTGAATTCTTTAGATTTATGACCGGGCGCTGACCCCCATCTGACTTGTCCATCAAAAAGAGGTTACTTAGGAAACCTTGTGGGTGGAGGGAGGCGTGGGCTATCGCCCCTTTGTGCAGTAGGTCCACCACCTCTTTGTCCACCTGGCCGGTTTGTGTTTCAGCGAAGACAACGAGAGGGCTTGGCAACCTCCTGAACCAGGCACCCATAGAATTCTATACGGAGGGTTTGGAGAACACATAAATCTGAGGTAATAGCCTCCAAATTGTGCACAAATAATGCCAACCTGCCCCTTACATGCAACTGAGGGGAAAGGTAGATTCTTACCTGATTGGGTCTGGAAGTGACCACTGGCGTTGCCCATGGAGCCTCGACTCCAGTATATTCCTCTGGATTGGAAGAACTCTCCCTGCTTGGGCTGCTCCTGCGTTTTCTTGAAGCTCCTGGTGGGAGCTTTGGTGTAGAAGCTGCCGGACGAATGCCCCCTGCCACGACCGGCCCCTACAAAAACCTTTGGTAGAAGACCCTTTGTATCGAGGCCTGTGCCTTGTCTAAGGTAGTAAACGTGGCCACGAATTTGCTCAATTCCTTGACAAACGGCCCCCAAAGAGCGTCCCCTGAGCCAGTGCGCCTGCCTCTGAGAAAGCGAGATCCCCAAGTTTAGGGTTAACCTTTAACAGTAGGGAGTGCCGCCTCTCCTATGAGGGGGCGCAATTAGCGTTGCCCAGAAACACTATGGCACAGTGAGTCCAGAAACTTGGTAAGTGGGCCACAGGCATCCAGGAATTTATCCTGGCACACCCTCCAGGACCTATCTATCCCTTTCTTGGGGTCACAGATGTATTTGCAGTAACGTGGCCATTCCGGGATCTATCTCCGGCGTAACGCCACCTTACTCGGGAGGGCGGGACGTGGGCATTCCGCCTTATGGCAGGCTCTTTTTCCAGGGGTTTCCTGAGACTACTTGCCACAAATTGGGCGACTTTATCTCCAGGGATCCATTCCGTGGATTGTGCGTACAGAAGGTACTCAGGGACCAGCATGTCTGAAGGGGCTTCTGCGCCGCTCACAGGAGGGTGCCAGGGCCTAGAGGGGCTGTCTTCATCTGTGTACTAACGGGAAGACTCTTACCCTTCTTCCCCCGCCCTTTGGGGACAAGGGGAAACCTCGCTCAGTGCATCAGGGGGATCAAGAGAAGGGCTTGCGAGGAAAGCCTTTTTAAGGTGTTCAAAGGCGCCAAGGTCGATGGCTGACTCAGATTTACGCTTGGGGGCACGGGTAAGGGAGGGGGTGCCCCTTGGAGGGGGTTTGTAGCCGTATTGCATAGGCGATTTCCACGAAGCATCGTTCAAAGGGGTCCACGGCCACCGTGACCGCCTGATGGATGGAGATATCCACTGCCTCACAGAATTCGTCATCTAACGGGAAACCTGTAGGGACTCCTCTTCGACATAATCACCATCCATTACTTTGCAAGGGGCCTCCAGTTAACCAATGACAAGAAGGAATGGACCTCAATAGTGTCCACGCTGCTGACTAGTTTCGCGAGCCGCAGGCTCTTAATTATTGGGCGGCTGTGTAAAGCCCTAAGTTTGGTCGTACAAGCGCAAATATTGGGGCACACAAGCTCCCACAGGGCGGACTCACCCTTAGTGTGGGTATTCTGGACGCCTGGGCTGGGCCCCGGTGGCAGCCTAAGGGAGGCAGACACTACCCTGCTGGGATCATCTTGCTCCGATTGGAAATGAGGCAATATAACTACTGACCCGCTTCAGACACAGGCGTCGGCTGCCTGATTTAATACATACCCGGTAATACGGGCGTAGAGACTTCAAGGCAGCTCGGGCAGAGGGTTGGCGGGGGCGCACGCTGTCAGATCTGAAACTGACAGGAAGCACGCGTCCCCCGCGGACCGACGAGACATAGCTCGCGCTGTTCGCGCACCCTCTAACGGCCACCGACCGATACCACTTTGCCCCGGGGCTTGAGGAGGTGCCGCAAATAGAGCGATGAGAGGTGCTCCCGTGGCACAGGCTATTGCTGCGAATCGCCACGCAACAGTACTACAAGCACAATCACTATTCCAGAAGAAATAGATTGCTAAACATCAATGTATAATTGAGAAAACATTTGTTACTTAACTGCCGGAGAGCTAGAAAGAAAGAGGAATTATCACAGAAGCCCAGTGCCTTTCAAGGAGCTCGGGATTGATTGGTTCACCTTATTGTTGACCTTTCCCTAGGATCCATGGGAAAGATAGTTTTTATGTTTAAAGCTGCTGGAGTTTGGAAATCAAGAAAGTAGAGCATAATCCTTGCCTCCGGTCCTGCCATAAACTTAAATACCTTGGTAAAATGGAAACAGGGCACAGTGAATCACACAAAAGTGCATGTGCCTGTGCCCCTACTTGACCAATTATCAAATGTACCAATCATTCTAAAATTATTGGTGGAAGACCTTAAAAAATCAGTTAATCACAAAACCCCATCACCTAGTGTACAAGGCCCTCAAACACCAGCATATAAAAACACATAATATTATCACAACTGCAATTATTTATTTTAATGGCCCATCACGTCCCAATCAACCAAACGCATTAACATCAATATGAGAGGCAAAAACAATTGCCAATACTCATTAGGCAATAGACTGAACATAGCAAATGGATCCAAGTATGCTTAGAAACCATCCACTGGCTATAAAAAAACACAAAAAATTAAAGGAGCTCAATAAAACCTTAAAGATTCAAGATGAGCAAAACTCACCAACCTAAAAAAATGTATCACTCAACTATCCATTCTTTGTTCAGCAAGCGAGAAACCAATAACATTTAGCTTATACTTGTTGAGCAAGGCAACCACGGGACAAATTCAAGATAGCAGACTATCATTGGTACCAATTAAAACAAGTTTCTAAACTACACCTAGACAATATTCCCCCAGGTGGTAAGATAAAAAAGACTAATAATGAGCATCAACGAAATTCCAGGGACACTTGACATTAATTTTCAAATATCAATGACACCTTCACTATTTAAGAGAAACTATGACAAATCAGTAAACATGCCCAAACAAGATATGGATATTAAAACATTGGGACCCAGTAAACCAGTCAGTTCATGTAGGAAAAACCAAAAGAAGACATATAACTCTTAATAAGCAACTAAAAATAATCAAGTTGAACAAAATATGATACAGTGATTTCCAACACAACTACAAATTCCTATATTTGTTATGTTATGTTATGTTATGTTATGTTATTTTTATACTTCTATAGCGCACGGCCACTCCACGGAGTATCCCGGCGCTTTATCGAAGGAAACCCAACCGAAGAAGGGAGAACATAACACTAAGAGGACGTGCAGACACAGGAAGCAGCATCAAATTAAGGGAAAAGCCATGTCTTAAGGGCCTTTCGGAAGGACAGAAGGCTAGAAGTCTGTCTCAAAGAGATTGGGAGGTCATTCCAAGCATGAGGAGCTAAGTAGCGAAAAGACCGTCCTCCTGCTCTAGCACGCTTGATAATGGGAACACTCATTTTTGATAGGGACGAAGATCTGAGAGATCTGGGGGGGTTATACCAGGACAATCGTTTGGAAATATATTTGGGGCCTATGCCATGTAGGGCCTTGAAAGTCGTGGTCAAAGTTTAAACAGAATCCTTTTAGCAATTGGAAGCCAGTGTAGTGTTGAGAGAAGATCAGTGGCTCTGGCTTTTCTTGGAAGACCAAAGATGACTCGGGCTGCAGAATTCTGGGCGATTTGCAGACGCCTGACCAGATATTTGGGAAGTCCCAGAAACAAAACATTAGCATAGTCCAGCCTAGAGCCAATCAGTGCCTGGACAATGATTTTTCTGTGCTGAATAGAGACTAGAGGGAGGAATTTACGAAGCATCCGAAGGATGCCGAAACATTTCCCAGTAAGAGATGAAATATGCGGTCCGAAAGATAGATCGTTGTCAATCATAACTCCCAAATTTTTGGCTTTCAAAGACGAACTAGTGGGAGGAAACATATCTTGCGGCCACCAGGGTTTCCAATTAGGCTCAGAGGTACAGCCAAAGAAGAGCAACTCCGACTTGTTGGAGTTGCACTTCAGCCCATGACGTCCAAACCACTCAAAAACAGCGCTCAAACAGCCCTTGACCTGGGCACTGTCAAACAGGCCATCCTTGTTGCTTACAAAGAGGAGCTGGGTGTCATCAGCATAGGTGACAATCCGGGCGCCGAAAGACTCCGCCGTCACCGCCAGGGGGGCCATAAAGATGTTAAAAAGGAGGGGGCTCGGGATGGAACCTTGAGGAACCCCCACTTCAAGCGGTGACATTTCGGCGGAGTAGGGAGGCGCCCAGATTGTCTGCCGGCGGTCGGCTAAGAAGGATTTAAGCCAATTCCACACCGTTCCCCGCAGACCAAAGTCCCAGAGTCTGGAAAGAAGAAGTGCGTGGGGAACGGTGTTGAAAGCCGCCGACAGGTCTAGCATAATCAGTACCACTTTTTTTCTAACATCCAACTCCTCCCTGATGGCATCTGTGACTTCAAGGAGCGCGGTCTCCGTGCTGAAATTTGCACGAAAGCCAGATTGAGTGCTATGCAACAGACCCTTTTCCTCGATGAAATTAGAAATAGATCTGTGAACAAACCTCTCAGTCACTTTCGCCAGAGCAGGGAGTAGGGAGATGGGTCTATAATTCGCACGGACTGAAGGGTCGAGCGCTGGTTTTTTAATGAGTGGCAGGATCATGGCGCTCTTCCAAGCTTTGGGAACTACCCCGGAAGAGAGCGACAGATTCAAGATGGGATTTACCATGTCATTTAGAACAGGTGCCATATTTGCTAGACACTTGGCAGGGCAAGGATCCTGTGGAGATCCGGATTTAAGACTTGCCAAGATATCAAGAGAACTCTCATGATCTAATGGGGGAAAATCACACAGGAAGGGACCATGGTCTGGCAAGGGACACCCCAGACTCATCGTATGCTGCTGAAAAGTGGCCTGGAGAGATTCTTGAATAGTGGTAATTTTCTGTACAAAATAGACAGCCAATTCCTTCAGCCAAGCTTCAGAGTGAGCATGGGTCGGAGTATAAGCAGAAGGAGAAGTGAAATCTTTTACCACCCTGAAAATTTCCTTGCAAGAATGCTCCGCTTCATTTATTCTAGATTCCAGATAGGATTTTTTACCTTCCCAAATGGATTTATGGTAGGCTCGAGTCAGCGTCTTGAAATTTAGCCTCTCAGTATGATCATAAGATCGCCTCCATGCTCTTTCTGCTTTCTTAAGATCTTGTCGTGCTTTTTTTAAATGAGGGGTAAACCAGTATATTTCTACTAAAAACACCAGGTTTCCAATCGTACTTTTTACAGAGACAAAATATAGCATTCCTGGATTAGATGGTTATTGCCCAAGTACACAGCGCTGGCTCCTCCTTTATGGAAATGGTAATAGAAACAATTTTATTAATGTGTCCCAGGCTCGCACTGTTACAGCATGATGGCAAGGGGCGGGCTGATTAGTGCAATTGCACAATTATTACAGCACCCTGCCAGTGCGTAGGTCCGATTGGCCGGCTGCCTACAGGCAACCAATCAGACCTGCTCACTTCAAAGCCTGCAATCCCAAGGCTGAAAAACAGCTTATGGATTGCAGCCACAGTCCCCCATCCTCAAAATGAGTACTGGGTTTGCCTGCTCCAACCAATCCTGAAGCTGCAGTGCAGGTCCAGGATTTGTGGGTTTTCTGTTGTGCTAGGGTGGAAGTCCTTCCATTTTCACCTGACTAAGCGCCAAGGAGAGCACCGAGAGGAAGAAGGATACTGCATCCAGAGCCTGCACTGCAGCGAGGACACAGAAAAGTTCTTTGTATTTTTTTAAAAATGAATATTTGTTGCCCATTTTCCCTCTGTCCTCTCCAGCTCTCCTTCATCCCAAACGCCATCCTGCCCCCACACCAGCCGCTACTGCAAGTACAGCTCATGACAAAGAAATCACAGAGCAACATCAATCAAGTGACACAAAATATCCTAATTTGTCTGCACCAGGTATTTTTTGCAACTAGGAATTAGATAGTGAACAACCCATACGATCAAAATCAAAAACATTCTACCACTGTTTTTAAAACCTTAGGAACCTACTACACATCTAGAGAACCTCAGGACTACCTGAATTGCAGGGGCATACTAAAACTAATAAAATCTTTTGCCCAGCCAAAATAAATTATCTAATGATTTGTTAGCAAATGTGGTATATTTGCCTGCACAAGCAGGTGATAAAATATAAAATATAAAATTCACTTTGAGGAAGCCAGTTTAATTACAAAACTTTATAGCCATTTGAAGGATACTTGAAACCTGGGGCATTGCATTTACTTTACCAAAACCAGAACAATATCCACCTATGTTCACCAGTCTGAAAATAAATTGAGTGACAAGAATTGTGCTAACAGTGATCAGCCCCTCTCCATTTTTTTTGTAAATATCTTTTTATTGCAGCAAGGTAAGTGATACATTCAGTGCATTCATGCCATTTCCGTTGGCGCTCAATTAATATGCAACTTCCCCACACCCGTGCCACACAGCCATTCAGCTCACACCCCGGAGGTTGAGCGGCAATATCATGGGGAAAGAGCTGCGCTGGAGAATACTGCGTTGGTCAATAACTACCAGGTGTTTGGGAAATGGCAGTGCTGCTTTTCAGTCCTCACGCTCCCTCCTCTGTGCCCCATGTCCAATAGAACCAAGAGTCACTCTTTACCATTACTGATCAACCAGCCCCCCTATCCCCCCCAACTCTCCCATCCCCGCCTACCCCCCTTCCCCTGCCCAGAACCGCCCCCCCGCCCCCACCCGCACCCCCCACCCCCCCAGGGGTGCTAGAGTACCACTAATCCGAGTCCTCAACCCTCCCGGCTAAACCAAATCCGAAGTAAACCACCAGGAGTTATCAACAACCATCTGTCAGTCGTCACAATAGAAATAGGGGAGCAAAAGAGGGGGCCTAAGTCATCCCCACATCAGGCGGGCACTCCGCCGGAGCCGGGCTATGCGCTGGGGTGTCCTCCTCGTCCATGTCCAAAAGCGTGAGGTCCAGGACCAGCCCCACCCATGCCCTTGCCCTCTTCAGAGCCACGTCATTGCCTGCCCTGAGTGCGGCCTGCAGACGAAGCTCTCCCTCACACCGGGCCCATTTATGTAGCTCAACCTTCCACCGCTCTACCGTGGGGCCCCTGGTCGCCTTCCATTGGGACGTAATGGCCCGCTTCGTCAGGAGGAGCCCCAGGTCCAGAAATTTGCTAGTAACCTTGTTCTTTGATGTGTGTGGGAACCAGTGTAGGATGCAGTGTGCCATGGTGAGTTGTAAGTCCCTCTCCGTTACCTCCCTCAGAACATCCACTACCTCTCTCCAGAAGGAACCCAGCTCAGGGCAGGACCAGAACATGTGTTGGAAATCGGCGAAATCCGCCGGGCAACGTGGGCAGGACGCCGGGTGGGCTGGGAAGTATTTATGCAGTTTGTCAGGGGTCAGGTAGGCCCTGTGTAGGACATAAAAGTGCACCAGCTGGAACCTTGCGTTGCGGGTCCCGTTTCGGGCCCTTTCCAGTATGCCATTCCATGCCTCCTCAGGGATTTCAGTCGCCAGATCAGCCTCCCATTTCGCCTTCAAGGCCAGCAGTGGGGCGATGGACTCCGAGACCATGCGCCGATACAGGCATGTGACAGCCTTGACCGTCCCCGCCATCATCACTACATACTGGCAGCTGTCATGCTTCGAGATTCCCAAAAGACACTGTCCCTTTAAGACGAATGCTATTTAGAGCATCAGGAAGCTGGGAGAGACGCTTCACGTTCTTGCGTCAAGCTCCCTTCGTGTTTGCTTCCGTCTTGACCTTCTTTGCCTGACGTCCGTATTTTGCTTTTGGGATTTCCTGTTTGGAGCGCTGGTCGGCAGTCTGTCTTACCGGCCCCCGCGTTTTCGAAGCAGTGGCGATTAGTTTTACGGGCGTTCAGGCTTGGCGCCTCGTAATCCTAGTGTCCTGAGTTCACGTTCTTCGTGAACCCTTCCTAAATTTGCCCTTGAAGTTGTGTTCCGGCGGCAGGGGTTTTTTTTCCTGCCTTTCCGGTTGTTCTCCGTTGTGCCTGAATTAAAGGCGCTTTACCGGACAACCAGCCTGGATCACTGTTGTTCCTTTTTGGACATTACATTTTCCTTTCCCCCTTTCCCTTTAGCTAGATAGCTAGATTATCTTCGTTCAATTTTTGCCCCCTTCATTATTTAATCTTCCCAACCTTATTATACTTCTGATTCATTGCCTTTGTGTTTGGAGTAACTCTTGCGTGGATCCAAGTGGGTACTATCTGCAGCTTCTCTACAGGGAATCACGGTAACAGCGCTTTTGCGCTCTTTAATACTTATGCTAATCTAGTTATACATATAATTTATGCATGTTGTATTGCTTTTCATCTAGAGATACCCTGCATCAGAAGAGGTGGCTAAAGGTTTTCTTACATATCACTCGTTAGTGCCTAATGCTTCATGAAGTCCACAAAACAGCTAAAGTAAGAAGTGTATTGCTTAGATCATAGAATCACTATTGAGTTTCATGCATACTCACTAACACCTTACATTATCCTTGTCACAGAGCCAGATGATGTTCCATATCTAGACGTCGTATATAGACATGTTCTACAAAGAGTAAGGATTCCGGTACGTGTTGTTTCTATTTGTAGGAGTGCTAATGTTTTCTTTGTAGGGTACCAATAGCTAGTTGCTTACTTGCTTTTCTTTGCAGGCTGCCTGTTGTCAGTTCCCCAATTGATGTACCACGCAGATTATCCAGAAGAGTACCAACACATCATTTATTCTTCATCATCTTCCCTTGTTTTGTCTCCCTGTGTTCCCCTGGCGTGTCTCTCGTACTCTAGTGTTTGATAGAGTCGGGAGGCCGTAGGGGAGGGCTGTGGATTATTCTTCGGATTCCTGACGCTCCTGTGGAACTCTCTTGCAATCCTTACAGCAGCCCAGAGACAGTGGCGGCTCCATCATGCCCGTCTTCCAATGTTTGCCGATCGCCGCCGTTAGCGCCGCGTGAAGGAGGAAGTCCCCCCGCCAACTCAAAGCGGTCCTTCAGGAGGTCGAAGGGCAACAGCACCCCGTTTTCGTAAAGGTCACCCATGGACGACAGCCCCTGCAGGTCCCAACCGTCCAGCCCGCGCCACGAGCCTCCGTGCGGTAGTGCCCCGCAGAGTTTGAGTGGAATCTCAGGTGCATACGGAACCGTAATACCGCCCCTTCGGCGATATCTGTTCCAGCATTTTCGGGCTGTTGCGAATTCCTGAGTGAGGTGGAAATCTCCCATCGGGAGTCCCAGGACAATCCGGGACAACACCTGGACCGGGCCCGCCGGTTCTCCTGATCCGTCTTCCCCTCTTCTGGCTCTTGCCACCCATTGCGTCAGCCATTGCAGTTGCGCCGATAGGTAGTAGAGCTCATAGTCTGGCACTGCCAACCCCCCATCCGCCCGAGGGCGGAGAAGCGTGTCATGCGCCACACTGCGCCTGCCCGCCCCCCACAGAAAGCCAATAACCATCGTCCGCCGCCGCCAAAAGTAGCTCGCCGGGATCCAGATCAGGAGGGTCCCGAAGAAGTAAAGCAGTCGTGGCAAGGTCACCATCTTGAGTAGCGCCACTCTTCCCATGAGTGACAATGGGAGCGTGCTCCAAAAGTCAAAGTTCCCTTTAGTGTGCCTGATTGCCGACCCAATATTTCCCTCAAGGATATCCGCCCTGTCATGGAAGATCGAGGTACCAAGGTATCGCAGGCTCCTCTCCTCCCACATCACACCCTCTGTGGTTTGTGGGCATATTCTCCGTGGGCGGGCTAGGAATAGGTGGGACTTCGCCCAGTTCACTCGGAGGCCCGATACTCTGCTCAACGATTGTAGGAGGGTCTTAGCTCCACGCAGGGAGTCAGCCGAGTCCGCCAAGAACATCAGCAGATCATCTGCGTACAATGCGATGTGGTGCACCTGTCCATAGACGTCCAGTCCCCGAAACGCCCGGCCCAGCCAGGCTCGCGCCGCAAGGGGTTCGACAGCCAGGGCGAACAGTAGGGGGGAGAGAGGAGATCCCTGACGGGTGCCCCTGCCCACCACACACATCTCAGAGATAACCCTCCCAGTTCTGACCCTCGCCGTCGCGTTCTGGTAGAGCAGCATTGTCCATTTCACGAAGCCCTCGCCAAGGCCCAGCGCGCGCAGGACATGGAAGAGATAAGGCCATTCTAGGCTGTCAAAGGCCTTCTCCATATCGACAGCAAACACCACTGCCTCGTCTCCGTCATAGGTGTCAGCCTCCAGTACATGTAGGAGTCGCCGTACGTTAAGTGCCGTGTTGCGGGTCGGGATGAAGCCCGACTGGTGCGCGTGAACCAGCATGGGCATGTGGGGGAGCAAACGCGTCGCCAAGATTTTACTTAAAATCTTGTAGTCTAGGTTGAGCATGGATAGTGGGCGATACGCCGTTCTTTCCCATGGTTGCTTGCCCGGTTTCAGCAGGGGGACAATCAGCGCCTCACCAGTGGTCGCAGGTAGGCGACCCAGCCGCTTTGACTCGTTGTATAGCCACGTCAGCCGGGGCGCAAGGAGATCAACATAGGTGAGATAAAATTCCGTTGGGAATCCATCGGTGCCCTGCGTCTTGTTCCTCGCCATGCTCTTGATGGCGACTCGCACCTCTCTCTCCTCGATCTTGTCCCCGAGCCGCTTCGCGACCTCCTCGCCCAGCTCCGGCAGCTCAAGATCCTCCATAAAGGCCTGGAATTCCTCCAGCGATGGGAGGACCCTGCTGCGGTAAAGCTCCGTGTAGTAATCATAGAATAACTCATTGATCCCCTGTTGATCAAATCGCGCCGCCCCCGCGTGGTCCCGGAGCTCAAGGATGACCGAGCTCCGGCGAGTCGGATTGGCCAGCCAGGCCAGAAGAGCTCCTGACTTGTCGCGTTCCGAGTGCACGCATGTAAGGTAGGCCTTGTAGTCAAAGCACCGGAGGCGCTCCACTGTCGCCGCCACCGCCTCGCGCGCCTCCAGCAGGGCCTTGTGTGTGTTGGACGTTCGGGCCTTGCCCTCTCCAGCCCCCGTAATTTCTCGTCCTCCCTCGCGATATCCTCCAGTAGCGTTCTCCGCACCCCCGATGTCGTCGCAATGCATTGACCCCGCATCACAGTTTTGAAGGCGCCCCATTCCGTCGCGGCTGAGCCCACCGTGCCCGCGTTTACCTGGAAGTAGGCTATTGTGGTTCGGAAGAGCTGGTCGTCTAGCGCCTCGGGCGGAGTTTCCAGGCTGGGATCCTCGGGCGGTATTGCGACCAGCGCATCCGCACGAGAAGCGGGTTATGGTCAGAGATCGAGCGCGTGAGATACCCACTGTGGCACACCTCTGCATGCACGTCCTGGGAACACAGGAAGGCATCTATGCAGACGTGCAATTCATGGAGAGCGGAGAAGAACAAGTAGTCCCTGTCCGACGGGTGGTTAGCCCTCCTCGAGTCGACCAGCCCCCACTGGCGTTGCCAGGCGGAGTGCGCAAGTGCCAATTTGCCAGCTGGTGCATTCGGTAGGGGGAGGGTGGGATCTGTCTAGGGCAGTGTCAGTCACACTATTAAAGTCGCCGCCCAGGAGCAAGGGTTCCACTAAGAACGGGGCCAGTTTGTTGGACAGCAGGGAGAGAAATGCAGGCTGGTCCACATTCGGGGCGTACAAACAACCCAAATTAAGGTCCCTCCCATCTAGTTTGCCTCGTACCATTATGTATCTCCCCTCCGGGTCAATTACCTGTTGTGTGCACTGGAAAGGTACCCCCGCCCGTATCCAAATGGCCACCCCCCTAGCATAAGCAGAGTAGCCAGTGTGGTAGACTTGCCCCCTCCAACGTCGTTGCAGCGCCTTCCCTTCCTTAGCTAGCAGATGTGTTTCCTGGAGGAAGGCGATGTGAATGCCCCGCCTGACTAAATAGGAGTGGATCTTGTGTCGCCTATGCATCAAATGCATCCCCCTTACGTTCCATGTGAGACATTTGTAGCCTAAGTCGGATCCCATTGCAGAGTCCACTGTGTTCTATCTACCCCCTCAGTGACCCCCCCAGCACGCCCAAGCCCCACCCCGTCCCCCCCCTAACCTGTGTAATCAAACTACCCCAACTCCCACACCCCAGGACAGATAACCAACATGGAAACCCCATCCAAACTCAAGTAGCAAAAGTGGATCACAGTAGAATAGGGCTAGGGTGGCCGTGACGCCGACCCCAGACAGGCCCGAAGCCCCCCACCCCCCCCAAAAACACTCAGGAGAGGTCTCCCGACTCTTCCCTCCCCCAAGATCTCAGTGTTAAGTCCCAGGGGGTATCCGCACCTCACTGCATAGCGTCCGGAAGCGGCCCCCATCCACACCACAGTACCTTACATATGCGGCCAGTGTCCTGCGATCTAGATCAGCCAAGAATTCCGTCTGCTGTTTGGGGAGTCACCACCGGCAGGTCCGTCTCTGAGAGCTCGTGCCCACTGCTGGAGCCAGGGCTGGAAGCACTGACCTTCGACTGCTCCGATGCGCTACTGGAGGGGTTGGCATCTCCCTGGCTGATGGCCGCCACTGCCAGCACCGCCTTAGCTCGTTCCTGCTGCCATCCTAACGGGGAGCCAGATCGTCGTGTCGGCGTCGTTTCCGTGGAACGTCTCCTGGGTGAGGTCTCCGGCGGGGATCTGTGCACGACTCCCCTCTGGCATCCAACCAGCTCCAAGCCTCCTGTGGTGTTAGGAAAAAGTGGGTGCGCTCCCCAGCAATTACCCTCAGCCGCGCCGGGAACAGCATAGCATAGGGCAGCTGCAGCGACCTCAGTTTCCACTTGACCGCCAGGAAGGAGGCCCTTTGTTTTTGCACGTCCCTAGTGAAGTCCGGGAAGACCATGACCCTGCTATTGTCGACTCTCAGGTCCGGGAGGTCTCTCACCCTCCGCAGGATGTGGTCCCTGTCTCTGAAGTGCAGGAGACGCAGTACTATCGGACGCGGCGGCCTCCCCGGCTTGGGGGGGCGCGCAGGGACTCTGTGTGCCCGCTCAATGGCAAAGAACGGGGAAAGTCCTTCTGGGGTTACCTCAGTCTGCAGCCAGCCCTCCAGGTAGGAGACCGCATCCTGCCCCTCCACTTTTTCGGGGTCCCCCACGAGGCGGAGGTTATTGCGCCGAGAGCGCCCTTCGCTGTCCTCAGCCCTGAGCTCCAGCACTCGTACCATCTGCGCCATCTCCGCCAATGATGCCTTTAGAGCAGCTACGTCCCCAGGCAGACTTTTCAGGGTTACCTCCGAGGTCGCCACTCGCTCCTTCAGCTTCCTATGGTCGTCCTTCAGCAAGGTCAGGTCCGATCTGATGGTATCCATGCGCTTTTCGAGGGCTTCCCGCGACGCCACGATCACCTGCATGATGTCCCCCAGGGAAGGATCCCGTAGGCAGGCCGAGCTCCCCGCGCCAGGCCCCGGTGTATCTTCTTCCACGAGGTGGCCTGGGTCATCCAGCTTCAGGGCTTCAAAGCCCTTCTTTCTGCCTCCCCGCACCATGCTGGCGGGCAGCTAGCTTCTTGTGCCCCTGCGGTGGCCGCCGGTGCTCCCGCTCTCCACCCCAATTCCGTCACAGGCCCTCAGCTCTTGCGTGCCTCTGGGCCCGCGTCAGGCGAGGTCCAGGTCAACAAGCAGCCCAAGGATCAGGTCCCGCTCCACCAGGACTGTGGGGTACCAGTGCTCTGCGTTCGATCGCTTGGTGAGGTCTCCCCCGTCTGGGTATCCCAGGCTGACTTCACGCCTGCAAGTACTAGCCCCGGTGTGGTTCTCGATACGCGGGCGTCTCTGGTCAGGCAGCCGCCTCTTCCCGCCTGCAGACCAGGTGCCTCTTAGGAGTAGGCAGCCTGTGCCTCCGCTTCTACTCTCCTCACCGTCGCTGTCCGTGCGCCACTGGCCTGCTGGTGATGTGGGCTCCGCGCTTCCCCCAGCGGGGGGGCCCCCGGACTATCCCACCGTCTGGAGGGTGAGCTCAGTACCCCACGAGGCCCCAGGGACTCCGCAATCGGCAGCCAGGGCAGTCACTGGCACTCAGGCGGCGCCATCTTGGGGTCAGGCAAACCGGCCGTCCCTCGCCCTCCGGTCCCGCTTACACTGTGGCGCCAGCCAGTGCTCCTCACCTCCGATGGGTGCAAGGGGGCCTCCGCTGGCAAACGGCCAGCTGTCGCAGCGTCCCAGGGCTCCTCATCGCTTCCAGGTGCTCCGCCGCCAGGCGTTTCAGGCCGGGTCGGCGGCCGCCATTTTGGGCGCTCGTGTCTCCGGGTGCCTCGCTCTCCGTCAAAAGTTCTGTGAGGGCAGTTACATGGGCCCCCAGACCTCCAGGTTCCCCTTACGTGCTCCTGATACCCTCCTGGATACTTTCGTGGGCTCGGGGTCCGAGCCGGGGTGTAGGATATGTGGTGGTGCGAGGCGGGCGCGGAGGAGTTCCGGAGTCCCGCTTCCACCTACATCGGCGCCTTAGCCACGCCCCCATCAGCCCCTCTCCATCAGAAACATTAAAGGATGTGGGCAACCATGTGGAACAATTTTACATCATACAACGAAGAAAACGAAATGAAAATGAATGAAAACCAGTTTTATTAAGCGCTAACAGCTGCCCTGAGGCGTCCAGGCGCTAAGACTACCACCAACGCTTTCAGGAAAAAAAGAGCAAGGGGGACCCTATTGAAAAGAAAGTTTTTGAGCTGCTTGCGAAAACTCAACAGGTTGGAGTCAGCTCTAAGATTGAGGGGTAGGGTGTTCCATAGTTTCGGGGCTTTGTAAGCAAAGGATCGACCTCCAGCCCTCGCTCTGTGAATCATCGGGACTTGGGCTAGGAAGGCATGTGAGGAGCTGAGGACTTTGGTGGGTTGGTATGGCAATACCAAGGGGTGGCTGATTTCTGGGCCTGATTTCCAGTAGGCCTGATGTGCAATGCACATAGATTTAAACTTGACTCTCTCTCTAATGGGGAGCCAATGCGGCGCTCTTAAGCCAGATTTTATTGAGGTTCTGCGAGGGGTACCAAGCAATGTGCGAGCTGCACAGTTTTGGATGCGCTGCAGTTTTTGTAAAGTGTACTCCGGCGCCCCCAGGTACAGAGCATTGTTGAAATCAAGGCGAGATTGAATTAAGCCTTGTATAACTGTCTGTCTGGCCTCAAAGGGAAGAAGTGGAAGGATTCTTTTAACCATCCTCAGGAGGCCAAAACAGGTCGCTGAGACTTTGGTTGCCTGCGTGTCGAAGGTCAATGATTTGTCCATCCACACCCCAAGGCTTTTGAAGTTGTCTCTAGGGGTGGGGGCTGTGCCCATGCTCAGAGGCCATAACAACTCTAAGGTGGAAGGAGTTGGGGGGCCTAGGAGCATAAGCTCCGTTTTATCGTCATTGAGCTTCAGACAGGACTTTGTCATCCAACTCTCGACCTGTTCCAGGCATGTTGTTAAGTTGGACTGCGGTAGTGGGTTGCTATTTTGCACAAGAGAGACCACTAGCTGGGTGTCGTCCGCATAGGTAATGATGTTAATACCATGCGGACGCACAATCCCAGCCAGCGGTTTCATGTAAGCATTAAAGAGCGTAGGGCTCAGGGAAGAGCCCTGCGGCACCCCACATCCCAGTCGCTTGCTAGATGAGACCGATGTACCTTCGAAGACCTGGAAGGTTGGATCACTTAAAAAAGACCTGAACCAAGCCAGGGCTTCTCCCGATATTCCCATGTCGAGGAGACGGTTTAAGAGTATTTTATGATTAACCGTATCAAAGGCGGCACTCAGATCAAGGAGGATCACTGCCACTGACCCTCCCTGATCGAGTATCCGCCTTGTCTCTTCTGTCACAGCCAGCAAGGCAGTCTCCGTGCCGTGTTTTTTCGGCGGAAGCCTGTCTGGGAAACGTTGAGCAGATGGTTGTGCTCGAAGAACTGAGTTACAATGATGTTAATATGTTTCTCTAAGATCTTGGTTACCCAGGGGAGAAGTGATATCAGACGATAGTTATTAAAATTTGTCGTATCAAGAGTGTTTTTTTTTAACAATGCTCGGACCATGGCATGTTTCCAGGCCTGTGGCACTGTCCTACTTGCTAAAACAAATCATTATGACAAGATAATAAATCAACATTCTTCGAACAGCAAAGGGTCCAGAGAAAACAAAATACATGGTGTTTATAATAAATTCAAATGGTCTTTGGAAACTGGCATTGATACCCATAAAAATAGTGCAGCAAAAAGAGCACTGGCCATGGCTGGCAGCTTTGCTAAAGGCATAGGGAATCTGTGAAGGAAAGCCTCTTCGGGACTGCAGCCCTGAAAGACTGTTGTCCTGCTTCACTGACCTGCTGCTCTGCAGCCTCTTGCCTGAGTGAGAAGGACTGGATCTGCACATTTAAACTAAGGACCCCAGAGTGACTCCAAGGGCTAGTTGGCTGGCCTCCTGATCAGAAGCCTCGGGGACATAACATACTTCCAACAACCTTGAGGCCTTGAAGGCCATCACCTCTGTCTGGGTTTTGGGGGTTTCCCATACCAGAATGGTTTGGATTTTTCCTGGAGGGACTGCGCTTTGCCTCCTCTCACTTGGTTTCCCATGTAGAGCACTGAACCTTGACCTATCTGGCACTTATTGGCCTTGATAGTCGGCCCTGCTTTCTCCAGAGCCTGAACAACTTCCCAGAGGTGACGCACGTCGTCCTACCAGTTAGAACTGAAGACTGCAATGTCATCTAGGTAGGCGGCACTGAAGTTCTCTAATCCAGCCAGGACCAGGTTGACCAATGTCCGGAAGGTGGCAAAGGGCATTCTTCAAGCCAAAGGGCATCACGCAGACCTGGAAGTGGCCTTCTGGGGGTAGAGAATGCAGACCTCTATGTAGCCCCCTTTGTCAAAGCAGTCTGCTAGTACCAGACATTAAATTAAACATGCTGAGGATCTTGGAAGCTTCCAACCGATCTATGAGCTCATCAGCTAAGGGGATAGGGCCTGCGCCAGTCTTGGTGACAGCATTGAGCTCCAAACAATCCACGTAGAACCGGAACTCAGGGGTGGTACCTGGAGGCGAAGCGTGACCACATTCTCCAGCATTTTAGAGACTTCCTTCTTTTTGCTGGCTACCACTTCAGCAGATAGTGTGTAGATTTTACTCATCACAAGCATACTGTCCCCAGTATTAATATTATGGACACCATGTAATGAGTCCTTGGGTAAGGGAGAAAAGAGAGGTGAACTGTCTCAACAATTGACTGCAGTCCATCTTGTATTGCTCTTTGGACGAAAGGAGATCATGGAGAGGTTTGATGTCCTGCTCCACCCCATCATCTGTGATCAGGAGCATGGTTACCTGAGACCTCTCAAAGTGGGATTTGAGGTGATTGACATGTAAACCTCCGAAGGGTTTGTGGAGGTCTTGAGGTACACCAGGTTGCCATCCTAACTCTTGAATTCTTCCACCCTGTGGGGCCCAATCCAGTAGTCTTTCATGGCCTTGGGCTCCTCCGGCTCCATCACCCACACTTTTTTGGTCAGGCTGAAACTCAACCAGAGTTGCCTTCTGGTTATACCACTATTTCATGACCTCCTGGCTGGCTTCTAGATTTTCCTTGGCCTTCTTCCAGAAGCGTTTCATTTGGATATAGAGTGCGGCATGTATCTTACCACATATCCTGGCGGGGGGGGGGTGGGGGGCTTTCCTCGGAGCTTGCTCCCATCCCTCCTTCACCAGGCTGAGAGGCCCTCACATGGTGTCAGTGTAGAAGTTCAGAGGGGCTGAATCCAACCCTCATATGTGGTACATATCTGTACACAAAAAAACGTATGGCAGGAGAACGTCCCACCTCCGCCTCAGGGGCTCAGATATATCCATAATCATAACCTTCAGGGTCTTGTTGAACCTCTCAACAAGCCTGTTCATTTGTGGGTGGTAGTGTGTGGAAAACCTATAGGTTACCTATACTCCTTCCACATGGACTTCATGTTTACAGACATGAAGTTGGTACCAGGACTCGATACTACCTCATTGGGGAACCCTACACAGGTAAAGATCCCTGTGAGTGCCCTGGCCACTGCAGACACAGTCACTGTCCGCAGAGGTATAATCTCCGGGTACTGGGTTGCATGGTCGACCAGGATGAACCTGTTGCCCAGGGCTGTCTTGAGGTTTGGAGGCCCAAAAATGTCGATGCCCACTCTTTTGAAGGGGGGGAGCAATAACTGGAAGTGGCTGCAGGGTAGCCTTGCGCTTCCTTCCTGAGATACTCCTGGCCTGCCAAGTGGGGCATGACCTGCAGAGCGTATCTGAAGCCATCCTCCTTCGGGGTCAATAAAAGTGGGTGAGCAGCCTATTTTAAGGTCTTATTCAGCCCTAGCAGGCCTGCCAGAGCCAGCTCCGGTAGGAAGGTCCTGTACCACTGGAGAACATTCTCCCAATAGATCAGGTGATCACCAGATGTGTCACCACCTGCCTGGGCATTGACCTGCTGCTATTGGCCCTCCAAAGTAGGGCATTCGTGTTGTGCTCTACAGAACCCTTCCCTGGTTTGCTTTTGTAGTGCTCCCCCCCCAGACACCTTCTTGTGGACCCTGGTACTGAGCCAGCGGTCTGCCTTCTTAGCAACTCCCTGCGGACAGAAAGCGTACTATCAATCAGTTGTTGGCGGAGATCTGCCAGACAAAGATTGAACATGTGCTCACTTGCAATCAAGTTATACAACCCCTAATAATCCTTCACATCACTGCCCTTTGCCCAGCCATGAAGTGCCTGGAAATAATGCGTCCCTCACTTCCATCCCTGCACTCACCAGTGAATCCTTGCCCCCTTTACTCAGTCGCGTTAAGTCGGGCTCTCCAGCTGACATCTGCCCGGCACGCATTCTTTGCCAGATCTTTCTCCAATGCTCATCTCCTGCTCTCACTCTTCTCAATGATTGTTTTACGCACAGCTCCGTCCCTGCTACTTTCAAGACCGCCATTATTCTCCCCATTCTAAAAAAAATGGGGGCTGACTCCTCCTCCCCGGCAAACTATCTTCCGATCTCCCTCCTCCCCTAACTGGGCAAGGTAGCTGAGTCCCATGCCACTCAGGCACTCAGCGCCTTCTTGAGGACAGCAACTACCTTTCGCCCCCGCCATTCCACCGAGAAGGTGGTCATCTCGGTCATGGACCAACTTAGGGAGGGGCTCGATACTAATACCCCCAGGCCCTTGTCCTCCTTGATTTGTCCGCCGCCTTCGACACGGTGGACCACTCCATCCTTTTGTCCCGTGTCGAGGCGGCGGGCATAGGAGGGAAAGCATTGACCTGGATAGGCTCCTTCCTAGCAGACAGCACCCAGGCCGTTCATTTAGCAGAATTTACTGCCCCACCGCGCAGGGTGCAATGCGGTGTCCCCCAAGGCTCCTCTCTTTCCCCCCTTTTATTCAATCTTTACATCTTCCCTCTTATTTTTGCACTATAGCAAATGGAGGTCACAGTCTACAACTACGCTGATGACCTCCAACTCATTTTTAATTTTTCTTCTCCCTCATCCGGTGTCACTGCCTACCAGTCGGTCATGCTTTTTATCCGGGATTGGATGAATGCTAACCATCTGAAACTCAACCCGGATAAAACTGAGCTGATCTTGACTGGAGGCAGTGGCAACCCTTGGTCCCCATTCATTCTGCCCCCCCCCTCTTGGTCTACCCCCTACTCCATCCTATTCCGTTAAGACTCTCAGCATCACACTTAATCATCAATTGACTCTGCATTCCCATATTAGTTCTGTGGTGTCTTACTGTTTCTTCACGCTTCGCACCATTAGGAAAGTATCTCGTTTTTTCTCCCCTTCTGCACTTAAACTTATTGTTATGGCCATGGTCTTATCCAAAACCGACTACGGGAACATCATTTATAATGGTGCTCCCGCCTACGCACTTCAACGCCTCCAGCTGGTGCAGAACCAGGCAGCCCGCCTGGTACATGGCCTTTCAAAATTTCATCACTCGTCACCCCTCCTCATTTCCCTCCATTGGCTTCCCATCAAACAAAGGGCCCTCTTCAAACTTGGCTGCCTTAGTTTCCAAGCTGGGATTGGCACGGCTCCTACATTTATCAATTCTGCCATCACTAACTATTGCCCTACTAGAGATCTTCGCTCATCTACCAAATCCTTACTAGTCATCCCCCGTTTTAAGAAATCTAGATCAGGAGGCCAGAAATTCACGGTTCTTGCGCCCACTTTCTGGAACACTCTCCCTCTCCACATTAGACTCTCTTCCAACTACATGGAGTTTCGTAGGGCCCTCAAGACTTTCCTGTTCCAGTAGGCGTTCGGCCTATAACCCTCCCCTCTCATCATGCCCAGGTACTCCTCTAGCGCCATGAAACTGCATTGTGAACGTGCGCTTTATACATTTTAAAAAATTAAATTAAATTAAATTAAGGAATCTACACAATCCACCCATGACTGATGGGCCATGTTCTGGCTCACCTTAAACGTCTAGCTATTCTTTTCAGGGGTAAGACCATATTTCCTGACAAGGATGTCCCTTCATGGGGAATACCTCATCCTGTACCCCTTTTCTAGGGCCAGTAGGGTGTCCCTCCCTTCACTGGATATGTTCTTGCAGAGGCTAACCCCTAATCCACCTCAGGGATCCTATGCATCTGCAGTGCTACTTCCTATGTGTTAAACAATTTGTCAATGTCATTCTTCACGACAAAAGCAGCCACCAGACCTTTAGGAATGTGGGCCTTCTTGTCTCCAAAGGGCACTGTTGTTACGCTGCCACCAACATGGCGGACTCTTCCTGCCTACCTCTTACACCAGCTCTCTGAGGCTCCTCTTGTGGACAGGTGATTTTCTCCAAGGCTCTTTTAGCCTCTTTTCCTCCATGGGCAGTTTCTTTTCCTCCATTTTTAACTGGGCCATCTGCAACCTAGACTCCCTTCTGGCCTTACTGTCCACCAGCTCCTCTGAGGACATGCCATTAGAAGATAGACTGCTATCCGCTCTGGCGGGGAGTTCCAACTTGGGAGACCAGTCATTCTCCTCTGCTGACTACTGCATCTCAGGACTGGTATCCAGGTTCTTTCCTTGCCTTTCCACATGATCATCTCCTTCTGTTGTTGTAGCCAGTGACTGGCAGACTTCCCCCCAAGGCTCTAAGTGCCTTTTGTTGTTCCATGTTTCGGGTATTGCTCTTGGCTGGAAGTCCATTCTCCTTGCAGAACTGCTTGAACTGGGCCACCATGTAGGCATCCATGTTGGCCAGCTCAAACTTTATTCTTGCAAGTGTGTTTTCAAGTAGAATGAGGGTCAATTTGGAAAAATTTAAAAAGGACAATCGAGGAAAAATTTAAATCTTAATTTGGTCTCAGATTATTTATTTGGGATTTTTTCTGAAACACAATATATGGCACAGCACAAACACAAGTCCTAATCCTCACCGCTGATCACCAATGTAAGAAATTGGGTTACTGGTTGGGGGGTAGTGAAAAACTAATCAAGCAGCAACCACATCCTTGTTAGGGAGAAGTTACAAGCAAACCCCAAATTAACCTGTGCTCAGCTCTCTAGTACCTTGGCATAGAGCAGTCTTAGAGGTAATCTGTAAAGTATTTTTGCAACACTTCAAAGAGTAATAACGGAAAAAGACATCACAAGAGAAATCCTACACCAAATTAGAACCATAGAAAATCCAATCAGTGGAATCTGAGATACGCAATTTAAAAAAAAGGTTTTATTTGAAATCCATATTGAGGATGCGTGCCATACAGAAAAGACAATGTGATGTCTGGATGAGAGGTGTTGCACAGCAGCATTTCCAGGAGCTGAAAATTGTCAGTGCCATTCCTGGAGATGTGTCACACAGCAGCGGATCTGATGGGCTTCGTTGGGTGAGATGATGTCCTTGCATGGAGATGTGTCGACTCCGAGGGCCTGCGATGGGGATGCGAAGTCCTTGCTTCAGGGAAGTTCACACAGCAGGCAATGGGTCAGTTCCGAGGTCGATGCATCGAATAACAAAGGTCATTTGCCGGTTCTGCAGGAGATGCGCCACGCCTAGGTGCGGGGATGCGTTTATCCTGCTTTCAAGGGTACCAAAATGGGGTGGCATGACTTGGATAGGCAGGACTCACAGATGGCAGAATCCATGTGCCTTGGTCAAGGTTGTTGGAAGCCTGTTATGTCCCTAAGGTTCTGATCGGCAGCCCAGCCAACTAACTCCTGGAGTCACTCTGGTGTCCTGGGTTTAGAGATGTAGGTCCAGTCCTACTCATCGAGGCAAGAGGGCAGCAGAGCAGCAGGTCAGCACAGTAGGGCAGCAGTCTTTCAGGGTAGCAGTATGCAGAGTGGCAGACTTTTCAGCAGTACAGCAGTCCTTCCTGGCAGAGGTCACAGGTCGAAACATGAAGAGTTGTCTGAGGTTCACTATTTATACCTGCTGCTCATTATGTAATGGAGGAAGCCCCCCCCGCAGGCTTCAGGCATCCTCCTCCTCACATTCCTGGCTCCAGCTTGTTTGGGGTCCCAAAGGGGCAGAGGCAACCCCTTTGTGAGAGTGCTCAGGCAAAGTGTGGTGGGCAACAGCTCCCCTCGTTAACTCAGAGTGACCTATCCTGCCAACACATATCTTCCCTTTGTCTCACTGTCCAGGAGCAATACACAAAGACCCACTACCAGCTGCACCTAGTTATGTGAATCAGGCAACAGCCACCAAATAGGACAAGAAAATGGCAACTTTCTAAAAGTGGCATTTTCAAAATTGTGACTAAAATTCAGACTTTACCATTAAAGAGGGCTTTTAATTACAACTCTTCAAACACCAAACATGACTTGTCGACCACCTCCAAATTGGAAGTAACAGCAAGTAACTGGAATGTTACCCTATGGGAGAGGTAGATCTTGCAATAGTGAAAAATGTATTCAAGAGTTTTTCAAATACCAGGACATGTAAAACTTAAAAGGACATGTGCAAGCTTGTAAATACACTGCACCCTGCCCTCTGGGCTGTTCAGGGTCTAACATAGGGGTGACTGATATGTACTAAAAAAGGAAGGTTTGGCCTTGAAAAGGGTGTATTTTGGCAGGTCGAAATGACAGTTTTATAACTGCACGCACAGGCTTCAATGGCAGACCCAAGACATTTTTGAAGGGCTACTTAAGTGGGTGGCACATCAGTGCTGCAAGCCCACTAGTACCATTTAATTCACAGGCCCTGGGCGCATGTAGTGCCACTTTTCTAGGGACCTACTGTAAATTAAATAGGCAAATTTGGGTTAAAGCAAATTCTACCATGTTTTATGGAGAGAGCACAAGCACTTAGGCAGTGGTTAGCAGTGATAAAGCGTGCAGATTCCTAAAGCCAGCAAAAACGAGGTCAGCAAAACGGGAGAATTGAAGACAAAATGTTAAGGAGAACTGCGCCAAGGATGCTTGGTCTAACATTTACTATAACAAGTTTTATTAATCACTTATTGGGTTAAAAAAGATATAATTCCCTCTGGTTGCTTTTTTTTACACGAAGGTTGCCTCTGGCCGTTTGTCCGCCCTCAGTTGGGGGTATGCTTCTCTTTCAATTTTAAATGTATACCGCCTGAATGGACCATGAAACTCCCCTTTTCCACACAGCCGCCACCACCCATGTTGTTTATTGGGAGGGGGGTGGGTTTTCGTTTTTATTTTAGTGGTACCTTCCCAGTTGGAAGGTTTAAAGTAAAATCCTGTCGTAAAAGAAAGACAGGTTGAACATATGTATCCTTAAGGTGTGGACACCCCATGCCTTTATATTACTAGACATTGTACTTTCTCCTCTAGGTTTGTTACGCTTGGACTTGATCTGAACATACAAATTCAACTTTGTTATTTCTAACAATGCGATGCTTTGTATTAAGGCCTGGCTACTGCTTTTAATGTACTATACAAAAAATATGCTAAACACCAATAAAGCGATGTGTTTGACAAAAAAAAAAGATATTTCATTATGGTCTAAAGTTAACAGTTTAAGCTTGCCTTTCTATGTTAAACGTTTTACTTAGAACACCGACTGCGCGTTAAAATAGTCATTGATAGTGTGTTGATGTACACATGCCATAAAAGGATAGATTTCTAATGCTCATTGGTGGGGTCTGGGCAGATGGACAGGTAGCTTTTCCCTTAGGCTTTATAGCACACCATTTTACTGTTTCTTTATACCGTTGGTTATAGTAGTTTCTTTAACTGTATGTTCAGTTTTACCCTCTTCTCCTTACAGGTACAGGAAAAAGTAACATTCTTCAGGGAACTTTCCCTTTAGGCAGGCATTTTGCATCCAAATGAATCAATTACATTTTGAATCTAACTGGTGGTCATACTAAGCAACACGCAGAGTGGGCTTTGGATCTTGAATGGCTCAGCTAACATTATTAACCTTAAATACACAAGGTCTCAATTATCTGTTAAAGTAAAAATCACTGTTATAATGGCTAAATACCCAAGAGCTACATTTAGCAATATTAGAAGAGACATGCTAGCTGACCCGGCTCAAGTGTAGGTTGTAGTTCCTGTTATACCCAGTTCAGTTTCACTCTTCAGCCCAAATGAAAACAACGGGAGTATCCATACTCTGTAAAAGGGGTGTTTCTTTGTTTCCAACTGTAACCTTTTGAGACACTTCAAAGCGTTATTTAATGATTTCAGGCAAACTGAACAATAAAGACATAACAATAGTCAACATATATCCTCCAAACAGTTCCAAGGATAAGTTTTTTTAGATTTGGTTCCCCTCATCTCAGTTCATGTACTGGGTTGATTGCTACTGGGACAGGATTTTAATACCGCTTTACAACCAACTATAGGCTGTTTAGGTCAGCTGGTAACTCGTGTTGAGTGTTCACAAATCCTGTTGAAAGACCTAGCAGAGTTAAATGTGATTGACATTGGCACCAGAAGCATACCCACTGACAGGAGTTGCATGTTGTTCTCCAATGTCGATAGAAAAAACTATAAGAGAAGTTTATGGAACGTGGCTTGGCCCACAGGGTAATAACTTGTGAAATAGACACACAAATCCATGTATATGGGGTTCATGGACCTCTCCTCGGCATTTGACCTTGTAAATAGATCCAAACTGTGGAACATCCTGCTCGAAATGGGGGTAGATGCACCCTTAGTGCACTTTATAGCAGATCTGCACTCAAACCTTACGGCTAAAATCAGAGTGAACACTGATAGAAGATGTACTAAGCAGTTTGGGTCAGACAGGGGCGTTAGGCAGGGGTGTATTTTAGCACCCTTGCTGTTCACACTTTATATAAATGCCCTAGAACAAACCCTGGGGGAGGTTCCCTCAGACATTCCGCGTGTGGGGAAAATGGTTATACCAGTTCTCCTATACGCGGACGACGCGGTTCTCTTGTCGCAAACCGGGGTAGGCCTACAAAGACTGCTGAATGCTTTTGGTACCTTTATGCAGAACCTGACTTGAAAGTAAATGCCAAGAAATCCCAGGTTCTTATCACAGGAAGAGGTAACTCAAAGAACAAAGCAAAAACCTTCTGTAATGGTGAAATGGTTTGTAGGGTCTTTTACTTTATTTTTTTTGGCAATATCCCTTCTACCCGCAAGGACCCCCACAATTCTACCCCCAGAACCCTTTTCACGACAGAGGTTGGGGCAGAGGAAAAGGGCGCAAACGGAGCGGCACAAGAGGGGTACAGTGGCAAGGCCAGCCATCGACATCCGCCCCGATGGAAACCAGGAGTGCAGCGAGGGGGAGAAGAGTCTAGTAGTCAACCTCTCCAATAGAATCCTTACTCCCATTGAAATGGCTACTCTTGAAAAGGGTTTAGGGTTTGTCCCTACCCCCATCCCGGACAGCTTTACAGAAATGTGCGAGATCAAACAACTCTTTCGCAAAGTACGCCTTAGGGCTTACTTCCAGGACCAGCCATCCACTGAAAAGACTGATATGGGGCTACGCAACCCCTCCACATTTACCCCCACAGATGGGATGGTGCCCCCAGAGGTGTTGACATTTGAGAAGGCTGTACTTAAGTCCTTGGAGAATAAACCAAATTCCAATAGTTACAATAATCTGAGCAGAGCTGACAGACAAGCAGTTTTATCCCTTGGCAATGACACTTCCATCGTCATAAAACAAGCCGATAAAGGGGGAGCCATTAAGACAATGGGGTAACCCATAAGGTATGGACCTGGGTATTTAATGGTATCAAAACAACAATGGTCCTAGACCTATTAATTGTACAGATTGACTTAAATCAATAGTCTCAACAATTTTTAGGTAGAGCAACCACAGTCCATCTGCTCTATTGTACTAGAAAAAAACTTTTTTGTACCACACAAAAACCTAAACCACCAACAAGAGATTACTTTTGATTTATTAACTCATTCATCATTTTTCAGGATATTTTTTGAGTTTTTACAGTTCATATTATACACAGATATTTCATTTCATTTCCAAATTGATAAAAACACAAAGGTTGCCCGAGAGAAGATTTGTGCGAAAGAGGTGATCAGAAGTGTGAAAGCAAGTGAACGGAAAAGAAAGCAAAATTAAAGAGTGTAGAAAAAACTATTCACATTATTTACAAAGCAATAACAGACTTTCTGCTCAGTCATATTTGGACCCTGGCCAACTGTTTTGGAGGTTTTTAGAGCATTTTTTAGTTAGACGTATATCTGAAAGATATTTTGCACTTTATACAGTTCTTAAGTTGGTCCAAGGGTAATTAGGGATACTGTCGACGTTTCGACTCGTCTTATGCCCAACCGGTGATTTGAACCTTGGGAGTGCAAGTCTTCATCAGGACTGGAGAATGAACGTGGGCAACCAAGGGATAATAATAACCCCTTCAATAGGATGAAAAACAAGAAGAAGTGGTCCTGAATTCCAACTTTCCTATCAGTACTCCTTATTATGTGGATTCCATTGTCACCACATCTCGATGAGGATTCAAAGTTTCATATAAGCACCATGGTAAAAGTTACCTTAGAGAATTGGGATAATTCGCAGACTCTAGATAGCTCCAGTGGTTGGGTCAGGTAGCTTGTCAGCGCATTGGCGTGCTCAAAGTGGGGGTGCCTATTCCTCGGTTCGAGATTCTATACACTGTCTGCCGGTGCAGCCGGTCAGACCTCGCCTGTTCCGTGGACGCGTCAATCTGTACAATTAATAGGTCTAGGACCATTGTTGTTTTGATACCGATAAAGGGGGAGCAACTGTCATACAAGACGCCATCGATTATGACACGGAGTGTAAGCGCCAACTGGCTAACACTACCCACTATAGACCCCTTCCAGCAGATCCAACCAATAGACTAATCACAGACATCTCTAGCCTTATCATTGAAGGCGAAGCCAATGGCTGGATCTCGAAACATGAGGCAGAGTTCCTTCTGACGAAGGACCCAGTGGTCCCCTATTTTTACACGCTGCCCAAAATTCATAAAGAGACCAGCCCAGTCCCAGGGAGACCCATCGTCTCGGGCATTGGCTCATTATTAGAACCTTTATCAAAGTTCTGTGACGTATTCCTTCAACCCATTGTAAAGGAAATACCCTCCTTCCTACAAGACACAAGAGATGCCTTGCGCCTCATTGAGTCGATCGAAGGTAGAGAAGAGGTGGACCTACTTCTTACGCTTGATGTGGAAGCCTTATACACTAATATTCCCCAAGCAGCCACACTAGAGGCCGTGGAATCTGCCCTTATGCAGCAAGAATGGTCCTCGCCTACCCCTATATCACTCATCATGGCCTGCGCGAGTATCGCCCTGACAGAAAACTTCTTCCAATATGGTTCACAGATGTACCATCAAATCAGGGGTACCTCTATGGGTTCGACTTTTGCCCCTAGCATTGCCTGCATTTACATGGCGGCCTTTGAGAACCAGATTATCTATCCCGACTCTAACCCCTTCAGACAACATCTAACACTATGGCGTCGTTATATCGACCACATTCAGGTACTATGGAGGGGGGACCGAGAGAGCTGCAATCAGTTCTGCACCTGGATCAACCAACAGAATCCCTACTTGAAATTTACAGGTACCATGTCAGAGACAGCCCTGCCCTTTCTTGACCTCACGATACTGCTGGGACCAGCCGGTCTGAGCACCACTCTGTTCCGTAAGGAGACGGACAGAAACAGCCTCCTTTGTTTAACAGCCATCACCCCAGAGCACAACGTGAAAATCTTTCCTTTGGCCAATTCTTGAGGGTACGTAGAAATTGCTCCTCAAGGGATGACTACAGGCAGGAAGCTAACACCCTACAACGCAAACTACATGACAGAGGGTACCCCACCAAATTGATACGAGACTCTAGTAAGAGAGCCCTTAACAACCATAGGGAGGCCCTGCTTGAAGTACATCAAAAAGAACACGATGACCTAATAACATGTGTCACCAGTTTCACCAGAAACTCTAACTTCATTAAAAAAACTGTGAATAAGCACTGGGGCATTCTCAACTCAAGGGGTACTGATTTACCCAAGCCTAGGTTCGCATTTAAACGGACAACTAACCTAAAAGACTCCTTGATACACACACGTCCTAAGAAACCACCAGGTGCTGGACAACGGACAGTGTGGGACCTCCCACCCGTTATTGGACACTACCCCTGTGGAGGCTGTGCGGTCTGTCCCCAATCTATACAGTGCAAACAAATTAAGCTAACAGATTCTTTCACATGGAAACTGAATAGACATACTAATTGTAACAGCTCTAAGTGTGTTTACCTTCTTATCTGTCCTTGTGGCAAATTCTATGCAGGGATGACCATGAGACAGGTGAAGCTCAGAATAACGGAGCATAAAAGCAACATACGATGCTCAAAGACCCACACGAGACTTTATGAACATTACCAACTACATAATCACCCTGCTGATAGCATCCAATGGTTAGTGCTTGAGTCCCAACCAGCCATGACCAGACAAGCTTTGTTCAGGCTTGAACAAAGATGGGTTCACCGTCTCCAGCTAGACATAATAGGGCTGAATGACGCCATCCCCTGGGCAAGTGTCTCAAGATAAGACCCCTCAGACGACCCCCCAGGTATCCTCCCCGTCCCAGTAGCATGTCCGGGGCGCACACTTCTAGCTATACACCTCTGGCCAGCGCTTTAGGACACCTAGCAACCCAACCCAGCCTCTGATTGTTATTCCCACCCTGATTTAACTATCTTTCCTTAACAGAGGATCATCAGTTCAAATCTTTGTTGATCCACTAGTATTAGTCAGTCATTATCCCGGGCCCCGTTCAAGATCCGATCGACCATTGCTATCCACCCCAAGAGCCAATCACATCTGGCCCATTAGAGGGGCCTCCTATGAACTTGACGAGAGCCCTGTGTGACGAGAGCCCCCTATGACACAATGGTATTTTACCCTGCCTACTTTGTAGATCCGATACTCCACGTCGTTTTTACATTGCCCCGTCACTAGTTCTGGCTCTCTCACTTATTAAACCTTCCCCTCCCCCCCTGGCACTAGGGCCCCCCAGAGATAGCCATTTCATCCCTGCATCTCATCATAGATACAGGTTCAGACCGACACACTGTGTACACATTGACGCAGTTTGTGCGACAATTGCACTATGACATACCAACTTGCCTACTATTTGAACTTCATGCTTGGTCGCTTGCTCCTGACACATCACCCAACTACCTGGTATATCACTTACCAAGCAATCCTTAACTCTCGACATAATTGCTCCTTCCAAGATGGCCCCCACTCTGTGCCATTCGAGAATAGACACTTCCTGGTCGATTAGATGGGGTTTTGCGCATGCGCATGACGCATGATAGACGCGCCACCACCGGACCTGCTCCTACGTCACAGGTCTACTCGCTTCATAACGGCGTCCACCGGTGGAAACCCTCACCAGCTGCTCCGCACCCTGACCAGGTGCCGCGAGCGTGAGGGGTAGGTGTCCCGCCGATCCAGCGCCTCGGTGAAGGTAAGCCCTCGTCGTAACCCCCGAAGCTCTTTGTGTCATTGCCGGGAGCCCAGCTTGAGTGACAGTACCGGGTAAAGCCTCCAACAAACCTGACTGGACCCGCGACGAGTCCCTTGATTTTTGCCACCCTTCCCTCTGTCCCGCTAGTCAGTACCCGCAAGTCAATAGGTACTAGATCAAGTAAGGTAATATGTCCCACCCGGCCATTACCTCTTCCTGCTCCCACTCTGCCCGGCCAATAACCGAACGGAACTAGGACAGCACCCTGGACAACTTGCGATTTCCGCATGACCCCAGGTACTTTCTACCTTCGGTCTATCTTGCACACTCCATACTTGGTTTGGTCTGACTCCTTTCACCTCCATGGTTATTCAGGCATGCCGGTTCCAACACACAAATGCCCTATCTCCACAGCTACGGTTCCAACCCTGTGCTGTGCTGTGGACTGGAGTGTGTGGTGTGTTCTTAGCATTCCACTCCTGATAAACAGGGGGTTCGATAGAGTGGGGAAACTTCCTCCCAGTCTCTTCCATTTTAACTGACTGTGAGTTTCATTCTGGATAGTGTCTCTTACGCTATCTGGGGGGGCCACTACTGATGTCATTTGCACTACTAGCCTCCTCTATGTTACATGCCTATACCTCCCCATTCCTTTTCTGGTTAACCATATGCCAATCCTTACCTACCTTATATACCCCATAGGTTCATCTAACCTAATAACGCTGGCCTCACGGGAGTATGCATCGAGGCCCTATTCAATCCCTTTAGGGTAAGAACATGACTATTGCTGCTTATTGCTGTTTTCTCCTAGGTTTTGGGTGTTGTCTTGAAAGCTTTGGCTTCACACCACAGTTTTGTCTTAAACGCACTATGGAAACCCTCCAAATGTGAGACTTTACTCGTGTCATATTTAGTATGACTTAGAAGGGACTTTGCACCCATTTCCCGGTACAACTGTTTTCCCTCCCCACACATACTACCCCCCCTCACTCCTCACAGTGTGGAGCCTTTGTCACCAAAGTCACATTATACTGTCTGAGCATTAAGTCACTATGTGATATTTGACTTGACTTGTTCTTTCTTTGTTAAATTTCTTCCCTACCTCTAGGTCGCCTAAATAGAGCAGGACCCCGTGGCCCTCTTTTCCTCCGACCCAGAGAGGTTGTATTTGCCTTCTTCATAGTGAATGAGCATTGAGTCCATACTTGTTTTTGTGTAGTACTTTATTGAGGTCCTGACGAATCGCCGTTTGGCGAGAAACATGTTGACCACACCAGGGGGTTGAGTTAGTGTTCTGTACACCTATACGGTCTCTAACTCCCCTCTCACCCCTTTTTAACTAAGGGAACAGCCACGTTAATAAAATTGAGTGTGGACTGATTACCTTTTTTTAAATCTTCACTCACGTTTGCACTGACTACACTTTTCTTCATCCTCACTTACACCCACCATCGGCAAGGAACAAAAGAACCACGTCAAAAGAGTACCTTTGGTTACTCCGTCAGACATTGCAGCGCCGGTCTGACGAGGGGCAGTGAGTCGATGATGACACTGGACACCCTCCAGTAAGGGTGTGTTTCACACCTAATACTCTGGGTGTGTGAGGCTCTCTAAGTTCCGACTAGGGAACCCTTCCAGCCACGGTACTGACAATACCAACTCCTTTCTCCACGCTGTCACACTCTCCCTGGGGATCTTTGTATTTTGCTGCAAGCTCGATGGTTTGTAGGGTCCCCACATTTCCCTATTTGGGGGTGGTTTTCGACCAGAAGGGCACTTGGTGGGCACAAAATCATAGTCGCTCGGTGGCATTCATGAGGACAGTCTCAGGGCTCATGGGGTTTAGCAAAAAGTTGGGTGCTAAACCAATTAAGGCAATTTTAAAGGTATATGAAGCCAAGTGCTTGTCGGTCGCAACTTACGGGTGTGAAATATGGGGCTACACCATCGAAGAGAAACTACAACAAGTAGAGAACAAGTTCTTAAGAAGTGTACTCTCAGTTCCTCAATCAACCCCTACTTTCTCAACTCACACAGAACTGGGAATCGGGTATATATCCGATCGAATTAAAATTGCACCCTTGATTTATTGGTTGAGAATATGGTTGAATGGTGAGATCCCTCTAAACCATTCAATAATCAGGGATTGCCAGAGACTGGACAAAGTACATAAAATTTCTTGGCTGGCGTACATAAGAGCTGGGTTTCAGAAAATAGGGCGTATTGGTTTATTTACCTCCCCGGAAACAATAACCAATAAAGACATTGCCTTAACAAAAAAAGCCCTCTTGGACCTTTTAACCCTAGAGCGGGAGGAAATAGAGATGGAAAAACCCAGGGTTAGAGAAAACTATGCATTGGTCACCTGTATAGGACCGGAACCATACTTGGTCACAGTTAACAATCCCTACCATCGGTTCCTCTTGACCAGATTTCGGTTAAATCTAATTCACTTTACTCTGGGCGTTTATCATAAATGGTGTAGCCCAGAACGGGCAGATCCTTGCTCATGTGACGATTTTTCCACTCAAAATACCCTACATTTTTTGATGTTTTGTGATCATTTTAACGATTGCAGGAGGAAATATTTATTACCAATTCTTAGAGAAGCAGGATTTGTACAGGTCAGGCCGGCACTTGTGTATCTAAAGCAACTTAGCACACCTAAAATAATGTTTCATGTTGCTAGTTTTTTAATTGCGGCCAACCGAATTAGGAAAAAGAATGTTACATCTTTACGCTCTTAAATATCTGTGAACAGTAGACCCCAAGTTCAGAAAAAACACCATTAAGGGCAGGCCGACTCTATGTTACTTATACATAAATGTGGTATTTAGGAACATTTAAAAAAAAAGAAAAAAAAAATGTGAAACAAATCTAAAATGCATAATTTTTATACTACATGGAATGAATTTTAAGAAAAACGTTGTTTTATTTTTAGAAATTTGTAATCAACTTTGCATTTATTGTATTTGACTGTATACTTTTTATAACTGTTTTCTTGTCTTTATATGATATTAATTTATCGAAAATAAAGGATTTGACTCCTAAATGATCATGCCCTGGTGATTTTAACGATCAAAAGCACTTTCTTTGATGTCCAACCTTAGCTACGACATTGGAAAATGAAGGAGATAGCATTTTGCGACCCTACCATTTGACACTTAATTAGGGAAGCCGTAGACTACTATTTTCTTAAGACCATAGAGAGGGAGGTCATATGGTGCACTATTTGGGAGGCGGCTAAGGCAGTCATCCGGGGCTTCCTTTTTTTGTCACAACAAAGCAAAAATAAATGGAGTTAAACCAACTGGCATGAGCAAGGAGGTTCCAGGCATAGATAAAGAAAATTATAATTGGTTCGTAATCAGTTGGGAAAATTACCTGTGGTTAACACTGCACGGAAAATGCTTTGTACCAAGCAACAATATTACACTAGAGACGATAAAGCTGATAAGTTGCTGACCCATAATTTGAAAATCCAGTCCTCTTGTATCTATGACAAACACATTGAAAGCCTTCAGGGTGAGCTAGCCAATACAAAAGAAAACATAACCTAATGTTTTTACAATAATTTTTTAAACCTCTACAGAGGCGAAGAGCTTTCTGCTCTAAACCAGGCAGATTATGGAGAAACAGTTAAATTCCCCCATCTCAATGAAGAAACTGCTGAGGCACTCAACGCCCACATCACACCTTATAAAGTAAATATGCTAAATAAAGATTTATTCAATAACAAGTTCCTCAGCCATGATAAGTTTACAATTACATTTTATAAGGCCATTAATAAGATTTTATGCAAACCATTGCTGGCAGTTTTCAGTTCTTTTCTAACATTTCAGAGATTACTATGAGGGTATGGTAAATGATTCTTGTGTTAAAACCCAAAAAAAAGATCCAAAATCCTGTGGGTCATGTTGACCCATAGTGCTACACAAAAGTATTACATTGCTGTTTGGAAGATCTCTGGCCTAGCATGATCCACCCAGCACCATCAGGGTTCAAAAAGCACTGGCTAACCATGGATAAAGTGTGACTGGCCTTAGGCCTAACCAAGGTAATAGCTAAAATGAACTCTCAAATGCTCTTTCTCTCATTTGACAGAGTGGCCTGGAGGTTTCTTGTTCGAGTTATAAATAGGCCTGGTCTGAGCCACTCTATGACCTCTTATATTTTCTCAGTACAGTATCCCAAGCATTAAGCTCAACCTTAATGGAGTGCAAACAAGCCCTATAATACTTACTAAAGGGACAATGCAGGGTTGCCCTCTACTCAAGTCCTTTTTTCTCTGGATATGGAGCCTCTTGTTAAAAAAAATAAACACTAATTCCCACATTCATGGGGTACCAGTGGGTAATGATACATACAATCTGAGTCTCTTCGCTGATAATAATTTGTGTTTTGTAACCGTCCTGAGCTGTCTTTACTGCATTTAATTACTAAAATCAAGGTATCAAAATTAACTGCCACCCCCAATTACTTTATCTCAGCCAGACAATACCATTGATATTCCCTTCTCACGTGGAACAACTCAGCCCCAAAAGTGTAGAAAAACACTGTTCCAACCCATCTATGAAGAAGGGCTCATTTGGTTTCTTATATCTGGGCCACACAGGTCTGCCCCTTATGTGACATTCTCAACATGGACAGGGAAAATCTATGGACAGGGGTTAAGGGAATTTATTCTAGGTTGCCTTTAAGAGTGTTTCCATGGTTGGCCCCTAGCATTGGAACATAGACGTTATTAAAATCAACCAGAGTAACTTTAAGGCACTGGATACAGTCACAAGAAGGAAGGGGATGATTTGCTTTCTGTCTCCTCAGTGCCCCATTCTAAATCCCAATTATACAAAGGTGGAGAAGTGTGGCTCAATGATTAGAGCAAGGGTATTGGCACGGCGCACTGCTTATCTTTGTGAGGTAGTTTAGTTTGATGGTTGGGGATGTTTCATGAAAGATAAAGGTGCTCCAGCAGGTGACGCAACTGTTGATAGGTTGAGTGCGCTACTGGGGCGTAGGCGCATCCCTGCCATTGGGCACACTTGTGTGGTTCGTTGTTACAATACAACCGACTCAAATAAAGTTCGCAAAATAAAGTTTCTGTGTTTTATTTCAAAAGTTCATTTTCAAATCCATTAATTTTCCTGGGTTAATGTACATAACATCTCGTTGATCATTTTCTCAACTTTATAAGAATTTATCAAGAAATGCTCCAATGCATTTCGGACCCGGGGGGTCCTTTATCAAGGAGTGCTGTGAAAAGAAACAGGACATAGCTCTAATCAATGACTGTCTGATGTTCAAATCATGCGATTGCCAAACATAAACTGAAAACATCATGCAACAATGTATGAACATACATGCTGAGTGACATGTTTAAAGGCTGACAACAAATGGAAAAGTAGAAGAATAAACGTGTACTATATGCTGGATCGGAGTGTAAAGGCGGGGGTTGATGGTAGTGGGTGAATTAGGAAAGGGAGAGGATTTGTGAAAATGGCTGTCCGCCGGTGCGCGTTAAAAGGAGATTTAACGGAGATCGGAAGGTGCGGGGAAAGGTGAAAATGATTAAATACGCTGCTCAATCAAGACGAGACTTACGTGGTAGACTTAAGTTGAACTCCTAGTAAAATCTAGGGAAACATAACATAATGAACAGGTCAGTGCAGGAACGCTGTCGAGTGAGCCTTCTCGGTAAGGGCAAGCCTAGGATTTAACTTACTTGAGAAAGTAGAACGCACAAGGCGTACCGAGGGTATCTGCAACGGAGTTCGGGGACTTCGCGTAGTGAACGCGGAGTTCTGGGCGGCAGACCCTGATGCAGAGGTCTAGCCTGGGACCAGGGTTCAATTCCCCGCCTCAGCGGGTCTTGGGCTCAAAATTCCACGGACCTGATAATTCTCGCCTAGGTGCCTATTCCAATCAGGGAGTCCCACTCTGCAACTCTGGGCAATAGTGTGCTTAATCCCCACAACGGCCCCCACAACGCTAAGGATGCCTGGCCTCCACCTTGGGGGTGCCCAGGAGTGGACGCCTCACAGGGAAAGCCAGGATGGGTTCCACAGCGGTATTCATACAAGCGCCTTGAGACCCTTGCGGGTGAGTAGTGCGCTATACAAGTATCAATTTAATGGGCCTCCTTGGTAGAAACCTCAAGGTCTAGTTTGGGGTTACTGAGGCACCATTGAGAAATCTCCTTGTGAGGCGCAGCTCAAGTCATCAAACTCTTGTCAACAATTATGCAATTTTCCAAGGCAAGGTCATTAAAAAAATGTACAGTTAACTGTTATGTTGAATGGAATGGTGCACCAGGAAGATATATCACTTTCCAATGAAATTCAAGACGATGTATCTTTACAGAAACAGATTAGATCCTTTATTTTCTCCTCTGATACCAACATATAAACATGTAAAATGTCCAGCCAACGCGTTTCGTTCAGGAAAAAAATAAATATTTGGAACTTTCTTGGGGCTTATAAGTGTCTTCATATCAGTAACTGATTTTCATCCAGTGGGTTATGAGCAACAGGTACTCTAATACCATATATTCACCCGGGCCCATAAACGCACATTCACACTACCTGGTAATAAACCGCTGGGATCAATTGTTTGTACCTCTGTAATCATTCAAGATTAGTTACTTCTGATCTCTGTATGCTTTCCACATTCCATCGAGGGCGGAACCCAAGTAATTTAAGAGTGAAAATAGCACGGAGTGATCCCACTTAGAGGTTATATTTGCTGGTGGCATGTATGAGGACAAAAAAAAAAAAAAAAGATTACACTTCATATTCTTAACTAATCTTTCACTGATCAAAAAGTTCTTTCCTCTGGTCAATGGACCAAATTAGTTGAACTAGTTGATGGTGAAATGACATAAATATAATCAACTTACATTTGATGAAATAACCACAGACTCTGGAAATATTTTGAATCTTTATCTAAATTAATTTCATGTGAACCACTTACAAAGTACAGTACAGCCACCATCACTCATAGGAAGGAAGATTCAATTAATCAATCAGTCAACCAAATATATATATATATATAATATTCTCTGCAATGACGTTGCTCAGAAAGAAGAGGATAGAGAGAAAAGCACATCTGCATTAAAACGAACAATATAGTTACCAAGAATGGTGTGAAAATCAGCTCTCTGGCCAAGGAGCAGGGTAGGGTCCCCCGGGAAAGATCAGGCGACAAAGGATTCAGGACATGAATCAGGACAGGGTAGATGACCTCTCTACCACTGATGCTTGCGTAACACCCCTCTCTGACACTCTCTTCCTCCTCGAGATTCTTTCGCAATCTTCTACTAAGTAACTTAATTTACGATAAAGTGGCTCCGCATTCGATTATTCTTCAGCTTCTCTCATCATTCCGACAGCATCCAGAGCTCTGCTCTGCAGCATTCAGCATCGATGTCTCTCTAACTAACTATGATCTACCTCAATTATACCCTACAATATTCATGTACCTCCCAAAAATGTTTCAATATCATGAAACTCCTTACTCTGATTGGACAGGCAAGGGGGGGTGATCATCACACCATGCTTATTTTCTCATTTAGTCTTTCAGTGCATTGTTTAATGATCTCACCCCTTAATTTCTATTCACAAAATGTAATTCCCATCCGTATTCACATCATATAACAACAAAATTATAAAAGTTCTTCCGTCCCCTTTCGTCTTAGAGGTTCTTAAGCTGATTCCCAGGGTATGTATCCGTTTCGACCTTGAGCTGCATTCAAAAGTCACATCACTTCTTTCAGCTCGTTCATATCATGCATGCATAGAAATCTGGAGGCAAACCGACCTTAGACTCATATGAAATGCCCAAAACACGCACTAATAAAAGAGTCAAAAAGACATATGTTAATTTCGAACATGAATGGTTTCACAGTTTATTTGAAAAGTTTTATATAGCGCTAGCTAGGCCCGTAGGTATCAGAACGCTTCACTTACACACTATGAAAAACAGAAAGGTCTTACATTACAATAGGAGGCTGACAGGTAAGTAAACCACGGATAACAAGTACAGCATGAACAATAAATAACTGTGCAACGGAGGGTGAGAGAATAATCCCATTCATTTATTTAAGCTTTCCCCGCAATAGCATTAGTAAATTAGCAAAGCAGATGCTGAGAATGTGAGCTTTCAAGCAGCCATGTTAATAGCATTTGGGCAAGCGCAAGAAATTTCCTCCAAGCGACAGCTCCTCATACTGCTTAGATACAGTTGACACATGCGCACTACAGTTTTACTGTTAGCGCCCATTTTAGAAATTCACTTGAGTTACTTATTAGTAATACACGTAGGCAAGCTTTGCTTTCTTGTATGTATAATGTGCATATTATTTTACACAATACACGGTTAATACAATATTAGAAGTTAAACAAGATGATTATCTCTGAGCAAGTCTCTTTTCTACGAGTCCTTGCTCCATCAATCGCCTCTCTGGTGGCATTTTTGAGCCATCACAAAATCGCCCATCCCAATCAGATTACAACTTTAGCACATCTCATTGTCTTTACCTTTTTCGTTCTTGTTCTTATCTTTGTTCTTTAGATCTTTCATTTGATTGTATAGTTTTCCCTTCATTTTTTCTAATTGTATTTCTTCATACTTTCTTTTTATTCCTATTCCATTTATTTTATATCTTCGTCTTCACAGTTTATTAGTACACCACTTACACAATATTACTATTGTTAAGACTATTATAGTTATGCCAACTAATGGTAGACCTACTTGACCTAAGAAACTTTTCCCAAAATTAGTAAACCAAGGTCCTATTGAGGAAATATTCTTTGTTAGTCTTTCCCATACATTATCAACCACCAGTGGTTTCAAACTTTCATGAAGTTTTGTAATATCCTTAAGATATCCTCTAATTTATTTACTTTAATCTGTTATATAAGTGCAACAATGTTGTACTTTCAACATTTTACAGACTTCTCTTTCTTTTGCCAATAATATATCAAGCGCAAGACGACAGATTCCTTGTGAATTTAGAATGACCCCCACTGAAGGTATCAATCCACTAAATATGTCGCCTATTATTTTAGAAAAACTAGCTCTCTTTCTTTGTGTTAGTTCATTGGTGTTTTTATTGCTTCCAGTGATTCTTTTTACATGGTAAATTTTTGGAAATACTATTTCGAAATAGCAACTCCAATATCACCGTGCAGGCAGCTTATAATAAGCTTCATTCCCACACATGTAGTAAACTCCAGGAAATACTGGATCTGTTACCCCTTTTAGTCCCTAACCTCCCAAAATGAGGAAGTTATGTTCACATTCACTGGAACCAATAAATACATTGTTATAGTCTGTCCTTAATCTATGGAGGCAGGTTTCCCCTGTCTTTACAAAGTCCAGGGACATCGCTGTATGTGCCTTGCCAGCTTTATAAGTTAACTCTTTCTCAGCCTAAGGTTGTATATGAATTTTTTGTTCGGCAGCTTTTCTTTGGAAATCCTCTCTCCTTCAACTAAATTACAAAACACTTTATCTTCTTCACGTAAAGAACATGTAAGGTTATTCTTGTGTGATTGAGCTATATCTAATGACTCCATTGTTAAGAAAAAATTACCCATAAACTGTGCATCTATACTACTAAGCACTGGATTCATATTCTTTTGAATAGGAATTTCTGTAAATACTATATCTATATAATAATATTGAAGTTTCCCTTTTCTATAAAATAAACTTGACAATATGCTACATGAAATACCAAATGTTAAAGGCAAATGATGGTAAGTCATTCACTAATCCCCATGGTGTCTACATACTGAAATAATAGTTTTGTAAATACATTCAAAGACGTGTCATCTGTTACTGGGTGATGCAAATCTACTTCATCTGTTGCTTCTAATTCTACTTTATCTCCTTTCATATTAGCTGTCTATTCATTAGTGTCTGTGTCATTCTTCTTGTCTGTTATCATAAGATAGAGTACTGCTATTGTTCAAAATAGCTATACTATGATCACTAACACAATACTACATATGCAAACCCTACAACATTTCTTTATACAATTTCGTGTTAGTCTTTCAGTAACCCTGTCTGCAGCCATTATGACTCAAGAAGATTTCTCTTCTTTTCCCTTGCTATGAATCAGAATCTTTACTACTTCAAGGAGGCCTCACTTCTCCTTCGTCAATCTGCAATTATTTCTTCAGCTGTGTCTTCATTTAAATCTAGATTTTCAAAATCTAGTATTATATAGGTCCATTCAGGTCCTTTGAATTTATTGTTCAAGACCTTCAATCTTGGACTTCTCCTAATGCTTTTAGCAACTGATTGTCCTGATTGAGATTGACTAGTAACTTTGTTCACTTGTTCTGGAATTCAGTTTTCTCAACCGATATTTTAACCTTTTGACCCCTCCGAGGCAATTATCAACTTTTCTGATCCTTGAGAGAGACAGAACGCATTAGGGCAGCCAATCCTTTGCAATGATTCAATCCCAGATCATAAGATATATTCAGCAATTTATGTTCTGGTATAAATGCTTGTCTCATTGCCCTTCCCATGAGAATCTCATGGGGACTCAATCCTGTGTTTCAGTCAGGAATACATTCATATGTCTTGAATGAAATCCTGTAAATCTTCCTCTTCTATGCTTTTCCCTCTCAAACAACTCAGTTTCCCATTCTTCTAACGCCTCATACTGAGTTAATCTAGGTCTTGGTTCTAATTCATACTTCCGCATCCTCAAATTCTGTAAAATTCTTCCATTAAAAGTACCATGCTCTGGAAAAGCAAAAACACCATCATCCTTTGTGTATTGCATCCATTTATCCATCCACACACAAGTATGATAACCTCTCTCCATCATCATAAACGAAGCAGGCGTTTTAGGTGGTGGAATAGGAATTCCCTCTTTTGTCAAAACAGGATTATCTTTCTTAAAGAAATTCTTAATTTTCTCTTATAAATTATATTTTCCTCTTTTCTCCATACATACCGGACACTCAGTATATAAACAATGAGCTGCAAATCCCTGTGCTTTTCTGTCAAGGCGACTTACATAAAGGGCAAATGGGATTTGGCATATAAAATTTTGTCTACCAATTCAAAAACAGCTTTTATTAAATTATCCAATCGAATTGCAGCTCACACTAGTGATCTAACCAATGCCAGAGCAGCTTTTCTGATGTCGTCAGTTCTGCTCCTTACTACTGACATCTCCTTTATAGTCAGTCAGTCAAATATACTTTTATTGATTCATTTAAAAATCATAAAAGGATGGCAAACCATCATTAAACAGTGCTTTCAGTGAACATTTTAAAAACATGAGAGAGACAAAAAAGGTCTTAAAATTGTGATCACAATTAGAAGGCTAGCGGGTATAACAATACATTAAAAATAATAATGATATGGGCCAGCAGATTATTTAATAGCTGTTTGGCTTGAATTAATTTTGTCCAGTTCCTTTGCTGCTATTTTCCAGAATTTTATGGCGCAACTGGACAGGGGGATTGCAAGCCCGTCGAGACACCTGATGACTGCGGCTCTGCATGTTCTTATCTGTTCCTTCTTGAGAATCTCCCGAAGGATGGATTTTCGAGTTTTCAGTAGGAAAAGGCAAGTACATAGTAGATGTTATAATGACTCCTCCCTTAGACCGCAAGGCGGCATTCCTTAGATGGCCATGTGCATTTCCATTTTGGGGTCCAATCCTTTGAGGGGAATGATCCCATTTGTAGCATCATCAGGTGATGCTTTTTATGGTGGGAAAAGTGATCAAACAGATACTGTTGCGGCTTCAGCCTCTGGTAGCCCTGTATCACAGCCCAGGCATGATTTTTTTTGCGAAAATCATTTTGTCAGTTAGTAGAGAGATCCGCTTAAAAGCATTGTTCACCACGCTTCTGAATTCGGGATACGTTGCTGGGGTTGACCAGGCCTCCTCTACTTGTAATGCCAACAAAGATTGCTTCAGGATTGTCGTGGTTGAATTTGCTAGTCTTGCTTGGTTTTCTATCTCAACCCAAGAGTGGTGGGCTAAGGTCTTGTCTTCTGACTCCCTCATCCTCCAATAATACTTCACTAAGGCACCTTGTCTGGCCAAGATCTGATTCTTGAGTCCAAATTCTAATCGAATCTGTTCCCGTGAGATATGTAATGGTATTAAAAACAGCCTTTTAAAAAATTTAGATTGTGCTGTGTTCAATATTAGAGCGTCTTTAATATTCAGGATTTCTGAGCCATACGAGATGGAGGGTAGAAATTTTGCGACAATCACTTGTAACAGGTGACCAGTAGAACAACCTATGAGCTTTTTCCTCAAGATTTTAAAGGCAAATAATAATTGTTTAGCTTTCGTGCATCCTTGTTCCACTTGTTGCTTAAAGGTCAGCTTGCAATCTAGCTGGAAACCTAGATATTTGTAAGAAGCTACCCGTGCCAGTGGTTGCTCTCCCAATTTCCTAGAGAAAGTATGCCTTTTCAATGTCTTATTATGTTTGGAAAAACATATAACTTTTGTCTTTTGATGATTAATCGTGAGTTGGTTCAAGGTGGTGTAGGCTCCTAATCCCGTAATCAATTTCTGCAAGTCAACGGGAGTTGGTGCTAGCAACACAATGTCATCTGCGTATTGGAGGCATGGTGTCGGTATTTGCCCAATTTTCGGGGGTCAACTGTAATTAACTGGAGGCACTTGTCGAGATCGGAGGTATAAATCTCCTTTACAATTCGCGTCGGTCACATGCCCGCTGTTTCAACCAATCTCAGCGCGGCACTCTGTGACGTCAGCGCAACTCTGGCAACTGGTCCTTCTTTCACAAGGTAACATGATAAATTACTTCTTTTACTTTAACTAAATTCTGTTTGTAACAACGTTAAATAATTTGCTACTCTGCCTGTCCCACGAAACAAAGGATAGATTCAGATTTATTCTGGAGACTCAGAATTGCTCCTCCTACACTGCGAGTAAAACCTTCTGTTTACCCTTCACTCAAGCTTGAGAGAACCCTGTTACCCTTTCTAGATAATATAAGACCAAAGTTTCACTAGCGAACTTCTTTGCTTTCACTTGCACACAACTTTTTTTTTTGTCCTCATATGCCATTAGATGTACCCAGAATCTACTGTACTCTTCCTGCGGCCCCCGATTCGAATGATTGGCACCAGAAGTGTATAGATTCTGATCTGATAAGGAAAGCTCTTTCCACATATACCCTCCTGAATAGTCGGTGCAGTTTTTCTGACTTGATGGCCCGTGCAACTGATCCAAGGGATACGTTCTTCTGTGAAAAGGCATAATAGGTCTCTATTGTCTCAACTTGTCAAGCCACCCCATACAAGGCAACCAAAAATATTTTTTCCTTTTCGAATTAGCCCTATCGAGATGTAATGTGTATTTAATTGCATTTACCCAATCTAAGACAGTCTGGGCGATGCTTTTAAGCCAACATTTGCACATTTCTCTGCAAGCAAGTAAGATTAAATAAAAGGACACTTTACTTACATCTCGAGGTAGGAATTCATAATTCTTGAAGATACCAAAAGATACCAAAGTAATGCTCACCTGGATTTCGAAACTGAACATGGCTTTCATACCTTCAATAACCGCACCACAGAATGTGTGTATCATTGGGCATCTTAAAAACATATGAATATCTTCAGCTTTTTCCTGCTGACACTTCGGGTAGGTACCCTCGAGAATTTAGACAGCCTAAGTGGGAACCAATAAACTCTGTGGAGAGAGAAGAGATGATTTCTCTTTAAATTGGCAGCTGATACTATAGAATGTAATAAGTTGTATGATACTTGCCAAATTTCTTCTGGATTTTCGTCTGGCAAGCATTCTCCCCAAAACTGGAACGGTAAGATGAAGTCTCCGTCTGCCATATCCATCATCATCCAGTATAAGTTCGCTATCTCTTTCTTGTTCCACTTTCTCACATGTAGTACCCTCTCCAGCTCATTTGAGACACCCACAACTGTGCCAATTGCCTGACTCCGGCTTCTTATTTGAAGATATTTAAATTTGGATAGTTTGCTATCTGTGATATTGTTCAACTCATCCCATGGTAACAAGAGCCCTCCGGCATTAACTAGGCCCAGCGTTCCAACTTTTGGTAGTTTGGTGTGCCCTGTTCCCATGATGCACTGGGCCAGGGTCAGACTAATTTGCATGTAGCCAGGTTCTGAGCTGGGATGGTGCATTGTGCTAAAAAACGGTGATGGATCAAGCCCTGATCTTTGGACTGGGTAAGAGTGGTCTGCTTAATTCAGGCACTCTGTTCATCACCACCCCCTTTTCTGCAGCGTTCCAACCCTGCTGATTTCAATGGCATTGCCAATACGTCTTTTGTCCACTCTGGAGATCCTGGAGAATCCCATATAGGAACAAGACCACTATAATAGCTGATTTTCAAAAGTTTTCTGATTTTATACCAGATGGTCGCTATTAGCTTAGCTTAAGTGAGATAATTAAGGCAATCGAGGATGGGAAAAAGGGAAAGCGCCGGGACCAGACTGCCTGCCAGCTGAGCTGTACAGAGCTCTAGCAGTAGTCCTCGCCCCTGTGTTGCAAAAGATATTTGCTCATATGTTTGAGAACAGAGGGAATGCGCCCTCTTCATGGAATGAGGCAACGGTGGTCCTGATTTTAAAACCATCTAAGCCACCAAGCCAATGCGATTCATACAGGCCAATCACTCTGCTTAATCTTGACTATAAGATCTTTGCCAAGATTCTAGCAGAGATTAAATGGTGTAATAGGAATGTTACTGTACAACGACCAAAAAGGCTTTGTTAAAGGTCGGAGCATTCAGGACTTGACACACAATCTGATTGGTGCCATAGATATAGCAACACTGCATAAATTACTGCTGGCCATCATTACACTAGACGCCACAAAGGCGTTCGACCGAGTGAATTGGGCTTATTTAGCTCAGTATTGGTCGGGTGTAATCTGGGTGAAAATTTTTGTAGAACTATTTTATCAATTTATCAAAAACCCACAGCCAGAATAATAGTAAATGGAAACCTTTCGGCGGCTGTAACAATCAAAAGAGGGACAAGACAAGGGTGGCCCTTGTCACCTTTACTTTTTAATCTCAATATCGAGCCACTGGCGGAGAAGCTTAGGCAGCAGACAAGTATAGCTCCCTTCAAGTTTCGAGATTGGGGAAAAAAGTATCCTTATATGCTGACGATATGATGATATACATATCGGACCCAGTGGAGGCGATCCCAATAATACACAACATAGCTTCCCAATTTGGGCAGATCTCTGGTTATGAGATCAATCAGTCAAAAACAGTGTATGGCCTGGAATATAAATGTCCATCTTCGTATATTTAAAAGGGAGATAAGGTATCTGGGTATTAGAATCACGCAAAATATCGATCATATTACTGATAAAAATGTATCCAGAATAGACAAAGAAATTGCTGACTCCCTAAAAAGCTGGGCGTTTCTCCCATTGACATTAATAGGCAGAGTCAACATATTGAAAATGATGCTTTTACCAAAACGTATGTTCCTATTTCAGAACATCCCATTAGCATTTAAGGAGGAGGCTTTAAGAAAAATACAAGCTAAAATGAATTCCTTCATCTGGGCCTTCAAGGGAACAAGAATTTCATGGAAAAAACTACGAAGGAAGAAAAATAAAGGGGGTCTATGCGCACCGGACCTAAAGTTCTATGCTTGGGTATTCTTATTATGTGCAGGGAAGATGCTCTTGAATCAGTCAGAGGACTCAGATATAGGAAAAATGCTCAAAGAAATGTTATGGGACATAAAAGGAGGTGACCAAGCCTTTATGTATGAGTTCGGTGATCCACGCTTCTTTAAGAAGGTCCACTTACACCCAACTTTTAAACGAAATAGTCACTAATTTAGCATTGCCAACCCTGCATAGCTTCTCAATGCAATTCCAACAGACGAGTAACCTCACTGCAGTATGGCTTCTATCACCACCCGCTATTCATTCACTTGCAAATTTTTCCAGATGACATAAAACAAGACACTAACTCTTTTTGTTAAACATAAATCAATAATCAAAAATCTATACTTATCACCAAATTAGTCAATAATAACCATAGCTCTGCTACCAGAAAACGGATCCAGCGAGTTACCAGCAACAGGTACTCTAATACCATATACTCACCTGGGCCCATAAATGCACATTCACACTAGCTGGTAATAAACCGGTGGGGTCAATTGTTTGTACCTCTGTAATCATTCAAGATTAGTCACTTCTTATTCTTAACTAATCTTTCTCTGATCAAAAAGTTCTTTCCTCTGGTCAATGGACCAAATTAGTTGAACTAGTTGATGCTGAAATTACATAAATATAATCTACTTATATTTGATGAAATAACCACAGACTGTGGAAATATTTTGAATCTTTATCTAAATTAATTTCATGTGAACCACTTTCAAAGTACAGTACAGCCACTGTCACTTATAGGGAGGAAGATTCAATTAATCAATCAGTCAAACAAATATATATATATTATTCTCTGCAATTACGTTGCTTAGAAAGGAGAGGATAGAGAGAAAAGCACATCTGCATTAACACAAAAAATATAGTTACCAAGAATGGTGTGAAAACCAGCCCCCTGGCCAAGGAGCTGGGAATGGTCACCCAGGAAAGATCAGGCGACAAAGGCTTCAGGATAGGAATCAGGACTGGATAGATGACCTCTCTACCACCAACGGTTGCGTAGCACCCCTCTCTGACACTCTCTTCCTCCTCGAGATTCTTCAGCGATCTTCTTCAAAGTAAATTAATTAATTTACGATAAAGTGACTCTGTATTCGATTCTTCTTCAGCTTGTCTTGTCACTCCAACAGCATCCCAAGCGCTGCAGCATTCAGCATTGACGTCTCTCTAACTAACTAAGAACTACCTCAATTATACCCTACAATATTCATGTACCTCCCAACATTTTTTCAATATCATGAAACTCCTTATTCTGATTGGACAGGCAAGGGGGGATGATCATCACACCATGCCTATTTTCTCATTTAGTCTTTCAGTCCATTGTTTAAAGATCCCACTCCTTAATTTTGATTTATAACATTTAATTCCCATTTATATTCACATCATATTAGAAAAAACAGTATAAAAGTTCTTCCGTTCCCATTTGTCTTAGAGGTTCCCAAGCTGGTTCTCAGGGTATGTATCTGGTTCGACCTTGAGCTGCTTTTTAAAGTCACATCCCTTCTTTCAGCTTGTTCATATCATGCATGCGTAGAAATCTGGTGGCAAACAGTCCAAGTGAAAGGCGCAAGACATGCACTAATGTAGAGTCAAAAAGACATGGAATGGTTTTACTGTATACCACCTATCTCTACTCTAATCCAATTCATTTATTTAAGCTTTCCCTGCATTAGCGTTAGTAAAATAGCATGATTTAGTTTCAGCAAAGCAGATGCTGAGCATGTGAGCTTTCAAGCAGCCATGTTAATAGCAATTGAGCAAGCGCAAGAAATTCCCTCCAAGCGACAGCTTGTCTTACTGCATAGATGCAGCTGACGCATGCGCAGTAAAGTTTTACAGTTAGCGGCCATTTTAGAAATTCACTAGAGTTACTTATTAGTAATACACATAGGCAAGCTTCTCTTTCTTGTATGTATAATGTTGTGCATATTAATTTACACAATACATGGTTAATACAATATTAGAAGTTAAACAAGAGGATTATCCGAGCAAGTCTCTTTTCTGCAATAACTTGGGCCTCCACGGGTTTTCAGATGTCTCTGTACAGTTAACCTATTATGCCCACTGAACCACAGAGAAATTACCCTGATAGATTCATATATGAAAGCTGACTGTATTAAAAGTAGTATCTCGTCCATACAAATTATTCATTTCCAGATGATGGGTGGTGGTCCCCTTACTAGTTATGGCCTGTCAGACTGACCTAGGATCACAGATTCCAAATTAATCTCACGGGCGTCCAAAGTCTGAGACTGCACACAACACAAGGAAAATAGTTACAAAGTCCTTTTTACATTGAAAACATATTCCAGCCAACATTGCATGCAATGTTTGGCTCATCAGATTTATGCTAGAGGAGGTTCGGAGGGAGGAGCACAATGACACACATATGGTGGCATTGCCATCAAGTCTACATCTTCTGGAAGGAGGTCCTTGAACAGTTTAACTTAATCATTGCCTATGAACCTGCTGATGTTACTGTTGGGAGACACAAGGAGGACCATGTGTATACTTTGACTACCCGCTCAGGCAGACAGCTAACCCTTTTTTATTGGCAGCTCATCTTAACAATAAGTCAAGCTTGGAAGCAGCCCAATGCTCCTCCTCAAAAGCATGGAATATATTTGCTGTGAAAAATTGGCTGCTATAGTTAGGGGCACCATGTATACAGTAGAGAAAACCTGGACTCCTTTCCATAAGTTTATCAAAACCGCTGGAGCCTACAGGAGAGGTAAGGTTCATATGTCTTTAGTTCTACATAGGTCTGATTTATGTCAATCAATCAGGGGGTTTGTAGAGCGCACTACTCTCCCATGAGGGTCTCAAGGCGCTGGGCGGTTGGGGGGGGGGATGCAGCTCTGGATCAGTCGAAGAACCAGGCCTTGAGGCTCCTCCTGAAGGGTTGCAGGGTGGGGGAGCGTTTGATGCTGATTGGGAGGGCGTTCCAGGTCTTTGCTGCGACATAGGAGAAGGCTCTTCCGCCTGCTCTGGTTCTGCAGATTCGTGGGGTCACTGCCAGGGTGAGGTCAGCGGAGCGGAGGTTCCTATTGGGCACGTGGAAGGAGGTTCCTATTGGGCACGTGGAAGGAGACTCTTTCGTTGAGGTATTTGGGTCCTATATTGTGGAGGGATTTGAAGGTATGGGTGAGTAGCTTGAAGGTCACTCTCTTCTTGATGAGAAGCCAATGGAGGTCACATAGGTGTTGGGTCATGTGCTTGCGTCGTGGGGTTCTGAGGACAAGTCTGGCTGTGGCATTCTGTATGATTTGGAGCTTGTGTACCAGGGTTTTGTTGATTCCGGCGTAGAGGGCGTTACCCTAGTCCAATCTGCTGGTTCTGAGTGCGGGGGTGACGGTCTTTCTGCATTCGGGGGAATGCACTTGAAAGTCTTGCAGAGAATGTGGAGGGAGTTGAAACAGGTGGAGGTGGCGTCATTGATCTGGTGTGTCAAGGTGAGGGAGGAGTCTAGGTTGATGCCGAGGTTCCGGGCGTGGTTTGTCATGGTGGGTGGGTGTCCGAGTGCAGGAGGCCACCAGGAGCTGCCCCCCGCCGTGGGGGAGGGTCCCAGGACCTCTGTCTTCTCTGAGTTGAGTTTTAGGCAGCTGTTGCTCATCCAGGCCACAAAGTCTTTAATTCCTTCTTGAAAGCTGAGTCTTGTGTCTTCGGGGTTCTTCGTGAGGGAGAGGATGAGTTGGGTGTCATCAGCATAGGATACTATGCTGAGCCCATGCTGTCTGACGATGACGGCGAGGGGGCCATGTAGATGTTGAAGAGTGAGGGGTTGAGTGAGGATCCTTGGGGTACTCCGCAGTTGATCTCCGTGGGTTTGCAGAGCAAGGGAGGGAGTCGGGTCCTTTAGGTTCTGCAAGAGAGAAAGGAGTGGATCCAGTCAAGGGCGTTTCCCTGTGTACCGGCATTATGGAGCCTGGCTGCAAGGGTCCAGTGGAAGATGGTTTTGAAGGCTGCGTAGAGGTCTAGTAGGATGAGGGCTGCAGTGTGGCCCTTGTCAAGTAGCATGCGGATGTCATTGGTAGCGGCGAGGTGGGCAGTCTCTGTGCTGTGGTTGCTGAGAAATCTTGACTGGGAGAGGTCGAGGATGGCGTTCTTTTTTCGATGAAGGTGTTCAGTTGGGTATTGATGAATCTGTCTGTGACATTGGCAGTGAAGGGAAGGAAAAAGAGGGGCCGGTAGTTTTTCAGGTCCGTCGGGTCGGCCAAGAGTTTCTTGGGGAGGGGTTTGACCTCTGCCCGCTTCCAGTTGTCAGGGAAGATGCCGGAATCAAGGGAGGCGTTGATGGTCCGGCACAGTTTGGATGCTATGGTGGTAGCGGCTCTGTGGTAGATGTGCTCTAGGCAGGGGTCCGTGGGGGCTCCTAAGTGGGTATTCTTCATGGTCGTGGTGGTACCTTCGGGGTTGCAGGCTTCCAGTTGGTGATGGTCGGTTGGTTGCAGGTGGTGGGGAGGGGCGCGGTGTCTGGAGTCTGTTCGCTGAAGTTGTCGTAGAGGGCCTTAATTTTCAGGATGTCAGCCTAGCCTTTGTTTATCATCTGGGGATGAAGAAAATGATGCTGATCCCACCGCACAGATTGGACAGCCTCAAAGTTGATTTGGGTTGTAGTCGAACGGGCCATTTTGGAGACCTTCATGAAACTATTTGAATAATTTCTACTTGATATTCAATAATCAACAATTCTGAGTCCTGCTAAATGTGCTTCTTACCTTGTAGTAAAGTTTATATGGTTTTTGACAAGCATAAAGAGTGTTGTACTGCTTGGAAAATGTATTCCATGTACCAAGTTCAAAAACCTTGAATACTTTTTTTACAAAATGGGAAGTCCATCAGGTGGACTGGCAACCTTAATAGCAACACGACTCCAATGAAAACTGGGAAAAGTGACACAAGCTTATATTGATTTTTTTATCAATGTGAAATTCTAAAACAAAGTGCACAGCTATGAATTCCAAATAATATTTAACACATTTTTGCAACGAGGACACCAAAACAATTCACAAACCTGTTCATTTAATCAAACCTCTATCGACTACAATACAGGATAACAAGTGATGTGCAATAATATTAACAGTATATGTTTCTATCTGAATCTTATGTCTCTGCACAAAAACAGCTCTGGAATATTCAAGATCAGATCAGAGAGACAGAGCAAATGGGGAATTCTGAGTAAACTGCTGACACCATGAATCCAAGTAATGCTAGGTGACAACACCTCCTTGTCCAAAAAATCCCTGTTAACAAAGGTCATAAGCAGGGTGTATCCTTGTATCCCTCCTTCTCAGTCTTCATATTTCTGTCATTGGAGCTACACTAATCAATTCAAGAGCTTGTCCATCGTGTAGTACATATAATACAATTTGCGGAGATACAGTTCATTTAGCTCGCACTCAAACGGTCATACAACACACACTTTAAAGAATCTTCCTTACTTTTGTGTAGAAAATCAATCAAAAATAAATGACAAAATACAAGCTATTGTTCAGTTAAAAAAAATAAGGGCATAACCTGGACTGTTGCAGGACAAATTATCGAAACTATACCTAACTTGGTGTCACCCCTCATAATCATGAAAGATGACCATAAAGTAAACCTTCAGTCATAAAATAAAAAAAAAGTCATTTGGATTTGCACTTCAAAAATTGTCCAAAAACCTAGATGGTCCAAAAAGCCAAGTATATTCCAACATAAACATAGCGCTTGGAAGCTTTTCCAGATAAATTGGATTCTCAGTTAAACTAGAAGCAAAGTAAATTATGTAGAACGATCTTTAATATACCACTAACATCAAGGGCCTTAGTCAAAAAAGTAAACTTAGGGGGCGTGGCCAAGATGGCGACGGAGTAGGACGTGATTCTAGTCCCCTCCGGCGCCGGGCCCTACAAAGCTTTGTTCAGCATCGGCCCCGGGAGTCCCCTTGGGCTTTTGGTCGCTCTGGAGCCTTCGTAGAGAGGTGGCCGGCAGTGGTGCAATCCTCGACGGTGCCTGAGCCCGTGTTCGCGGGACCGGAGCCGGCAGCGGTGCCCGAGGCCAGAGCGGCGCTGCGAGCTGTGACACAAGGCGTCAGTTCGGAAGGCCCTAGTGGAGTACGGCGAACGGAGGCTGGCGAGACCACCTGGGCACTGTGGTAGGGTGCTGCGGGGGCCTAGCGGCAGCGAGGAAGTGCCTGGTCGACACCGTGACCCCTGATCCCTGGGAGGAGGCGGAGCTTATCGTCCGCGAGCAACTGGAGCTACAGCGCGGCCAGCCGACTAATTGAGGCCGTGGATTGCGGCCTAGATCGAGGGCGCTCTGCGCTGCTCCCGGGACCCGCGCAACTACACGGCGGCCCGAACCGTGATTTGGAGCTGGGACGGCCTCCGGAGGAGTGCGGTCGGCCCCCACGGGAGTGTGCGGAGGCGGGGACGAGGCGGTGAGTGCCGCGGCCTCCTGCTTGGGCCCACAAGCGCCTGGTTGGTCTGGCCCGATTGCTGGTGGTTGGAGCAGTGGCACGAGACAGCGCAAGCACTTGGCCCCCCGGAGATAAGCAGCGCTGCAGTGGGGTACTGGTGCGAGCCGCAGGTGAGCAAGGAACGCTGTCACAGGCATTGAGGGGGCCGTGAGGACCGTGAGGACGGACATCTGCCCCAGGTGGGAGCGATTGGGACCATAACGGAGACTTTTGGCACGAGTTTGGTTTCCCCTCCCCCCCCCTCCAGCCCGGGGGATGAGACTCTGCTAGAGCACGGGATCAAGCGGGTCCGGTCTACAGAGTGGAACTGAGTGGACGTCCATGGTGTGAGGCCTGGCTGGTCGTTGTGCCCGCTTGCGTTGTGGGCCACAGGGAAAGGTTAGTCCCCTAGACTTTCGACTATCTCGCAGCATTGCGACTGGTGGTACAACAACGCCCTTGGTATTGGGTGGGGGCTGGAGCTGCGGAGGCTGCCTCCACTGGAACTGGTCTACCTAACCCACTGAGACGAACAGGGACAACACCTGGGGCTCTGGGCACACGCCGAGGGTGCGCGGCAGGGGCATTGACGAGATTCTGTCCTGTGGCGGGGGGGGCACCGTCCGTGGTGTCTCCCAGGAAATCAAAGGGGGCCACAATGTCTACCGTTTTGCGCAAGGGGAAGAACCGTAAAGACGGCCAGCCGAAGAACACCCAGCAGCCGGCGTCCCCTGGCCCGAGCTCCTCTCCTAAAAGGTCTGACGATGAGGCTCCGGTCACCAAAGCTTTCACGACTGACCTCTTTAAGTCCATCAAAGAAGATATCTCGGACCTCCGAGCGCAACTGACGTCTGATCTTCGGGAGGTGCGGAGAGACGTGGACGGCATTGGGGAGAGAGTGGCCACTCTGGAGGATCACGATCTCAGCATGGCGAACAACGTCCACCAGTTGCAGCAGGACGTGCTGAGGCTCACTGAACAGAACTTGGACTTGCAATCCCATGCGGAAGACTTAGAGAACCGCTCTCGAAGAAATAACATTCGCATACGAGCGGTGCCGTGGGATGGCGAAGCGGGTGATCTGCGTGGCTACTTGCAAGAGCTCTTCCTTCAGATCCTGGGCGAGGAGGATGTGCATGAGATTCGGATGGATCGCGTCCACAGAGTTGGTCTACCGCGGAGGGGCGGAGGGCCGCTCCCTGATATACTCGTTTGTGCCCATGATTTTCAGCTAAAGGAGAGGATCCTCAGAAAAGCGCGAGACGTTCCAACTTTGCAGTTCCGGGAACACCGCCCGCAGCTCTATCAGGACCTGGCAGCAATGACTCTTCAGAAAAGGCGGGAGTTAAGACCAGTGACGGCGTTTCTGTGGAACCACAATATTCCTTACTCGTGGGGCCATCCCTTCCGCACAGTTTTCCGATGGCAGAATAAGCTGGCACAGATCTGCTCCCTACAGGTGGCAAAGGAGCTACTGGGCATCGAGGATGAGTCCCCAACCTCAAGGGCGGGCAGCCCTTCGCCGAGGAGGCGGCATCGATCCTCATCTTGGCACAGAGTGGGGTCGGCGTCAGATCGCGGGCGGCCTGACTGAGCAACCAGCTTACAGGAGAGGGGAGATGCGGTAGCCTCCGTTGCTTCAGCGACGCTGACGACTTCACAGCAGAGCTCCGGAGCGGCCTGAATTGTGGGCTGCTGGCCTGAGGGTGCCGGAGGGGCTCGTGTACTCAAGTTCCGTGGGTATGAAGGTACTTTGTGAGAAGACACCCCGGACCGAGGCCTTGGGAGTCTCGCATGGTGTCTCCCGCCCCCTTCCCAATGACTACTCTGTGCGCTGCACTGATCTGGGACTCTTCGTTGGGACTGCTACGTATATCTGTTTGTTTTTGAGTTGGGGTTTGGTTTGGGGGAGGGGCACTGGGGGTGTTGTGGGGGGCTTGGCGGGAAGGGGTTGGGTGGGCTGGGGGGTGGTGGCGCCTGGTATGAATGTATGGTATGCTTTTCTCTCACTGCGTCTGGGTTCTTGGGGCTCTTAGTTGTCGGGCCTCTGGGTGGGACTGTTGACTGGGTGGATGCTGTTACTGATCTTGAGTTTTCGGACACTGAAAGGGGTACAGGGTTCTGTGTAGAGCCGGTGCTGAGGGGGGCGCCGGGCCAGGCGGGTCTGTTTCCTAGGGACTGGAGGAGTGGGAAGGCACTCGCATTGAATAGACAGGGGTGGATTTTAAAATTCCCTTATGCCGCTTAGTATTGGGACATGGAATGTCAAGGGACTTGACTCCCCTCAGAAGCGCCAAAAAGTTTGGAAATATCTTACTGATCATCACCTGGATATTGAGGGACTCCAGGAGACCCACCTGGCGCGTAAAGATGAACTCCGGCTGCGCCATAGACACGTCCCGCTAATCTATAGATTCTCTGCATCCACTAAACATAGAGGGGTAGCGCTTCTCTTCCGAGCGTCTCTACATTTCCAACCTTTGGGGATTAGCTGTGACAAGGAAGGGAGGTGGCTTATGGTCAAGGGAGTGCTCGGTGGAGTGACCTGTACGTTTGTGGTGGTGCATGTCCCCAACTCGGGGCAGAATGCTTTTCTCAGGGACCTGCTTGACAGGGCGGGGGACTTTGTTGAAGGCCTTATGGTACTTAAGGGGGATTTTAATATGGTTTGGGACAGAGATCTGGACAGCTCTCGGGCGCAGAGGGCGGGGGCAGGTGTGTTTTCCACTGAGAATCAAGGAATGATTGGTGAACTTGGCTTAGTTGATTGCTGGAGATTCCTACACCCCCAATCGCGCGACTACACGTTCTTCTCCCATGTCCATCACTCCTACTCCAGGCGTGACCATATTTTTGTGAGCCAGGCCCTTCGAGGGGATATCCAGGATTCTAGCGTTTTCCCTCTGTCTGTATCGGATCACAGCTTGCTGGTACTAGGGCTGCACTGGCTGTCCTTGGCGGGATGGAGCGAAGAAATGGTATTTTCCACCGGCGCTTGTCAGGGATGACATCTCCTGCAGGGAACTACGCAAGGCAATAGGGGAGTTCCGGACTCTCAATCCGGCATCGGACACCTCCCTCTTTAATACCTGGGATGCGTGTAAGGCCTCCATAAGGGGCACGTGCCTTCACCTTAACGCCAACCTCAATAGGTTGAGACGGAAGGAGCGGGAGGATCTGGAGGCGGAATTGGCTACCTTAGAGCAGGCACACAAAGCTAACCCGTCTAGGCTCACTCTGAGACCACTGACTGCAGTGCGGCGTAAGTTGAAGGCCCACTATGCCAACCGTGCGGAGTTTACCCTGCTTCGGCTTCGGCGCATCTCCTACTCTCAGGGGAATAAAATAGGCAGACATCTGGCTCGTCAACTACGATATAAAAGGGAAAGGGAGTATATAGGTGGCATCTTGGACTCTTCGGGATCGCTCCACCACAGTGATGCAGATAAGGCACACCTCTTTGGCCAGTTCTATGAGACACTTTATAAGGGTGACTCCCTAGACCAAGCAGTTCAGGATTGCTTTCTGGCTGGCCTCCCCATTCCATGGGTATCGAAAGAGTGGAACGAACTGCTGGTGGCCCCTATCTCTAGGGAGGAGGTGTTGGAGGCTATCAGGGACCTTAAGCTCCACAAAGCTCCCGGTCCGGATGGCTACACAGCGTTGTTCTACAAATCCTTTGCTACGGAGCTCTGCGAATTTCTGGTACCCCTCTTCAACGAAATGGCAGTCACGGGTTGCACCACGGGCTCCATGGCCGAGGCTATGATTTCCGTGAATCCTAAACCAGGGAAGGACCTGTCCCACTGCTCGTCCTACTGCCCGATAGCTCTACTCAACATAGATGCTAAGCTGTACTCCGCTATTCTTGCACGTAGACTTTGGGATCTGATGCAGGCCATCATTCACCCAGATCAATCAGGGTTTATTAAGGGACGTCAAATATACGATAACCTGAGGAGGGTGATTCACCTCATTGAGAAGGCCACAAGGTTTCGTCTCCCGGCAGTGCTGGTGGGGTTGGATGCGGAAAAGGCCTTTGATCGGGTAGACAGGAACTTCATGTTCCGCACCTTGGAGGCCTTTGGATTCTCGCACCAATTCATTACCATGATTCGCGCGAACTATAGCACTCCTTGCTCCAGGGTGATGGTTAATGGACATCGCTCCGCCGGCTTCGCTCACACCAGGGGTACGAGACAGGGCTGCCCTCTTTCACCTCTGCTCTTTGCCTTAAGCATCGAGCCTCTGGCCATCGCACTGCTTGAGCAGGAGCTGATAAAGGGACTTCCCTTTTCGGGGGAGCAACATAAAATCTCCCTTTTTGCGGACGATGTGCTACTCTCTGTGGGGGACCCGGCGCAATCTCTGCCGCACATTCAAACTCTGCTGTCCAGCTTTGAAGAAGTAGCTGGATTCAAAGTTAATTTTGATAAATCTTATATCTTGAACTTGACACTCCCGCCGGCCGAGTTAGAGCGATTGCGACCGCTTACGCCGTTGGCATGGGCACCGGCCTCCCTGCTGTACTTGGGGGTCCGACTGACACCTTCTATTGGCTCCCTGTTTGCAGTGAAGTTTCCGCCTATGTTGTCGGCTGTGAGGGGGGAACTGGATAGGTGGAAGCCGAAATACATTACTTGGCTGGGCAGGATCCATGCCATCAAGATGGTCCTCCTTCCTAAATTTCTATACCTTTTCCAAGCCCTCCCCATACCAATGGAGATGGATTTCTTCCGACGGCTGAAGACCCTCTTGCTGAAATTCATCTGGCAGGGTGGACGGGCGCGCCTCTCCTATGCGACTCTGAGGCGCCCGAGGGAGGAGGGAGGAGTGGGCCTCCCGGATATGCACCTGTACTGTAAGGCCGCACAACTGCGGGTCTTGGTGGAGTGGTCGCAGCAGGAATCTGAAAAACACTGGCTGCACATGGATAGGAGTGTGGCTGGGAGGTCGATCTGGGACCTGGCTTGGAAACCCAAGCCAGACAGGCCTAGGAATGCTTACGTCAGCACGCCCACAGGCACTGTCCTAAAGGTGTGGGACACGGTATCGGGAGATGAGCGCTGGACGTCGTTCCCCTCCCCCTTCACTCCTTTGCACTTCAATCCGAATTTCCCGCCGGCGCTACAGGAGGGACCATTTCGGCCTTGGAGGGCTGTAGGGCCCTTACACATCTATTCCATGGCACGGAGCCCCTCACATTCTCTAATTGCATGCGGGACTACGGCCTGCCACCCACGGAACAATTCCGCTATGCCCAGCTGATCCACTGGGCAACCTCGCCCGGTCTGAGAGACGCGGCTACGAGACCGCCCTCACCTTTCGAGGCCTTTCTTTTGCAGACCGCCACAATGAAGGGAACGATCTCCTTTTTATATAAGCTCTTGCTTGGCACAGTGGTCTCCCCTCGTCCCCGCTATATGGACCACTGGGAAGGTCAGCTGAGTAGGGACATAGTGGAAGCTGAATGGAAAGGTCTCTGGCGGGACATTAAGACCCACAACCACTCAGCGGATCTAAGAGATGCCCATTACAAAACTATGTTTGATTGGTATCTCTACCCCTCAAAACTTCATCGCATATTCCCGGCGACCTCGGATCGCTGCTGGAGGGGCTGTGGCTTACTGGGCGACTTTCGCCACATCTGGTGGGACTGTCCAGTCATTTGACCTTTTTGGACCGAAATTTTATCTCATATCAAAGACATGTTGGGATACCCGATTCCGGACTCCCTGTCCTTTGTTATCTTGGGTCTCCGAGATCCGTTACTGGAACATCAGACGAAAGCAGACAAACAAATTATGTGGCTGTGTTTGGGGGCGGCTAAGCTAACACTGGCTGCGGCCTGGAAGAGACCGACGGCCCTGGCTATGTCACTATGGCACGCGAAGCTATGGAGATTGATGAGCATGGAGAGAATGGCGGACACCTTCTTGGGTAACTTTAAGAACTTTATGTTCCGGTGGGGGCCTTTAGTCAAGTTCTTATCGAATGGTTTGCCATCTGCTGTCTGTCCATCGGCCTTGCGAGCACTTCACCTTTTCCAGGTCTAATTGCCCGAATGATGTGAGTGTGTAGCGAAGAGAGAGAATGTGAGCTGGCGCCACCACCTGGGGGGGCGGGAGAGGGGGGACAGCGGGGGGGTGGGAAGGGAGCATAGTTGGGGGCGTTCTGTATTTGTTGTGGCACTGCATGACTGAGGAAGGAACTTGCCTGCCCGGGAATTTCCCGAGACATTTTGTGTAACTGGATTACCCTTCCTCATGGCAGACTCAGCAGAGACATTGAGTAACGTCTGGATGGTTGGAACCCTTAGCCGTCACTATCCTCCCGGACTCCGCTTAGTTCGGTTAGCTGTAGCTCGAGGCTTCTAATGGATATGTCGGAAGTTCCTGCAAGGCTCATGTTTGTACTGCTGCAATATTGCCGCTTGTTTTCCTTTCTGTCTTTTTCCTAACTCTGTTTCTTCTTTTCAAATACAATAAAACAACTTTAAAAAAAAAAAAAGTAAACTTAGACATTTGGTCTAAACTTTGATCAAACGCCTACGTTTACTACTTTTGGAATTCACAAAGGACATTTACGAGTACTATTTGTATGTCCATACTCAGGCTCGGGCCCTATGTCTGTTAGACTAAAATTTTGCGTAGCTGACCTGCAGTTGAGAGCTAATTCAGCACTATTAAGGTATTGGTTTAGTATAAAAAGAACAAATAAAAAAGCCTTTGAGTAAATCTGTGCCAAGAATTAAAAATCTTTGACACCAAATCATATTACGACTTCAAAAATGTTAAAGGAGCTAGTAATGTCTAAATTGTGGGAACTAGCACTTCTTTCATATTAAACTTCAAATTCCTTTTGAAGAAATAATTATTTATTGTCCTGCAGCAAAGATATTCCAAAAATTCACCAATGTTACCCTTTCTAGTCTAATCAAGGCCAATTATGAAATTGCATATTCAATAGCATGGGTACTCAGGATTAAAAATCTAGGACTACGGGGCGTGGCTTTGCTGTGCAGCGGAATGTCCGCACTTTAGCGCGGCTCCACAGGCCGAGCCCATTCTATCCGACATATATCCGAAAAAAACGCTGGATATCAGGAATCACGCACGGCGACAAGAGCAGGGACTGAATCTCGCTGCATCGGTGCAGCTCCGGTGGCCGTATCCTCTCAGAGGCTGAAGATATTGTTGAGGACGGCCCACGGCTGGAGTGGGGCCTACGTGCCTGTTGAAGCAGGGAACTTGCATGGCCAGCAGCCTTGCAACACGGACGGACGTGATCAGTGCATTAAGGGTGGGATTGACTGCACCTGTTGGGCGCCCTCCCGGGTGACTGTGACGGCTTCGGAAGAGGAGCATGGCGATCCGATGCTGATGTGGAGGCCCTGGTAACGGCTGCAGCCTGTACCGTGATGATTGGAGACCGGGGCAGGCCTCGATCCGACCCCGCCGGGCACGCTTTGGGAAGCCTTTAAGGCGGTTATAAGAGGCGACTGCATAGTGCTTAAATCAGGTGTACTGAAGGATATACGCAACACACTCAGTAGGCTGGAGCGTGAAATAAAGGAAGCTAGAACAGTCAAGCGCTTTACATCGCTTGTACAGATTATACATTGACAATAAATCATACAAGTGTGTAAATCAATGTACAGAATTGTTAGTTGCAAGGTGTAGGAGCCACACAACCTCTCTCATAGCTCACTGTGCTATTGTCAAGATCCGCAAGGCAATGGGAGCGGCGAGTAGGTCAGCGCGCTCCTACTGCATCAGAAGGATTAAAACTACATTTCCCATCATGCCGAGGGGACGTCACGTAAGCGACGCACGGCGCATGCGCATCGCAGAAACAAAGGGTCCTCGGAGGATTCAGACGGCGCCGATAATTCCTTGCATTGCCTCGGTGACGGTTGGTGTCCACGGAGTAGCGGTAAGAATGCAGATGTCTCCCGTGAAACGATGTTATTAGCTGCCTGATTTATTTGGACCGTACGAGCCACATTTTCGGCTTGGCACCTTGAATATCTGTTGCTTTCCTCTCGGCTGAGGGGGAACGAGTGTTCGTAAGGAGTGAAAGCTACTTTGGAGCCTGTCCAGAGAACCGTCGCGTGTGCCCTTTCCTCATATCAAACCACGGTGACTTAGCCTGGATACATAGTAACGGAGTCAAATAGTCCGGGGTGTGTTCTTAACGCCCACAACAAAGACTTGTCAATCATTTATGAAGGAGCAGTGATTCCATTACCATTTCTGTAGTTATATTCTCTGTTTTCCTTCCACAACATTTGTTTATCATTTACCCAACTCAGGAGACACAGGAGGGGTACCATTACAGAGGGATTGCTCTTACCTATTGATGTATATGTATTCCATGTTTAGGTAGGTGTGTTAAACCTCTATAGACATATCGTAGCTCTCGTTATTTTAGGGTTTAAATGAGAAGCCTCTCTGTTTGTCGTTTTACAGCTGGGTAGAGTCGCTGGTACTGCCTCACTTCATGTCTTCTAAAGAAACAGTCAGTTGCATTTTCCTTTACAGGTACGAGTGTAGCTTATGTAAGTCCTTTCTGTTTAAGGGGACATGGAGTAGTGGGTGGGATAGGATCGCATACCCTGCAGGATTTTATTAACAGGTTGTTCTTTGTCATTTCAGATCTCCCTCCCCGCTGTCCCCTTCCTTTCCCTCCCCGGTTGAACTCACTTAGCAGTCTGTGTTTTAAACTTCAGACTCTGAGGTCGTTCATAGGGGAGGTTATAGGCATTTCAACACAGCCCCGAAGAGGCCAGAAAGCAGAGCCTGACAGCTATATTAGAAGGATGGCAAATTAGGAACTGAAAGTAACAAAAAGATCTATGTGTTAAAAGCAGTACTCCACATACCAATCTACATAAAATAAAACTTGCCATCTGCATGTTGCACAATTTGTTTTGCAGGAGCCATATTAACCCTCTGTTAACCCTCTGTTCAACAACTGTGACTAGACAAAACACAGATCTCTCCAGATCTATATTGAGATTTACAAAGACTTAGTGAAAACAATAGGAAGCAAAGCAGTAAATAGAGCTGCCTTGCATTACCATGCATCAGGTAGGCATTATATGGGTGGTGCATGGGCGTTCCCATGCATCCACCCATGTGTTGTGACACAAACACATATTTACAAAGACTTTCAAACATGGGATAGTGCCAAAATAGTGCACCTACCTGAGGTTGGCATAAGAAAGAGAAATATCTTTATTTCTCCCCATTTCCTTTTTGCATATATGGGTTGCGATGCCACTTCCTGTGATGCCAAGTGCGATGTCACTCGTCATGGTAGCTCTTGCATTCTGCCTAATTTGGTTAGTCCCTCCCACTTCTTGTATTAGGACTTGTGCCCAGAGACTGTGTTCATTTATTAATAACTTTGTGCGATTTAAAAACCTGGTACACAGAACGTTTCATAACCAATAAGTAAATTATCAACCCATTGTTGATTAATCAACAATAAATATGATAAATTGTGAGAGTGGGGCTGTAGATCAGAGGTATGTCAAGCGTAGTTTTCTATTTGAGGCTTGGTCATGAGATTTTCCAAAATATAGAACTATATTTGAGGCCTGCCTTCTGTGGCCAACAATCATTAATTTACGCACTTTTCCAAAGAATTTGATTCTAACCTTCAAACTGTGTTTTTTCAAGCTTATATACATTTGTTTGCTGATTTTTGTTTTTACCAATTTTACCTAATATTGTATTTATTGTTTTTATAATGACCTTAATTAATTGAACAATACATTTATTTGATCAGGAAATGTGCGTGTAAGATTTTTGTATTTCTATAGCATGAAATGTACTTATCGATGATCGTTGGTTTTAGGCCAGTAAAGGCTAGCGTTTTCCTTCCTCTAGATTCTATGTGAAAGAGAACTGTGGTTGACTGAAAAAGCCTTGACTGTCCCTTCACCTGGTCCGTCAATCACTTTAAATGAGAGCCAATGTGGTCAGGCAGAGTAGGTAGAGGTAAGTGGCACATGCAATCTTAGTCACATTGGACTGAACAATTCATCATCTGGGTTATACTAAGTGTCATCAAACAGAAACATTTAAGAAAGTCCAAACAACGGGTTCCATGATCACATGATGGGTTACCTCAAATGAGTATCTTAATAAAAGCCATGTAACCCCAGACAGCGGTTGTTTAGAGCTGACTGGTTTTGGGGGAACATTTACTAATTTTGTATAAATGTAATAATTTGAAATATGGGGGGAAAACTGAGGTGCTGTACTGCTCCTCGGCAAAGATGCTTACACATATACCGGTGGAGTTTAGGCTTACCCCCGAGGAGCACCCGCTGGCCCCTGCCAACACAATACGCAAGTTGGGGGTCCTGATAGATAAGAATCTCCAAATGGAATCGCAGGCAAACAAGACTGCCAGCGTGTGTTTTGGTCTGATACATATGTTGTGTCGGATACTTCCAATACTACCAAAGGACTCGCGTTCCCTTGTAGTAAGAATCACAGTGTTGAGCAGACTGGATTACTGTAATTCCTTGTACTTGGGGGCCCCTCAGTACATCTTTCAGGAATTGCAGAGAATCCAGTCTACAGCAGCAAAACTGGTGCTGAACAGGCAACGCGGATCATCATCCACTCACGCTTTGAGGGATCTCCATTGGCTGCCTATTAAGGAAAGGGTCCATTTTAAATCACTATGCTTGGTGTACAGAGCGGTACATGAATTAGGCCCAGTCCCACTACAGGAAAGGTTTGCTTGGTATCTTCCTCAGAGGCAGCTTCGCTCCTCTGGTGCCAGCTTGCTGGTAACTCCGAGATTCAATCTTTCTAGAATGGGGGGGCTTTCAGCGTGGTTGCTGCTGAACTTTGGAAAGAGATGCCTCAGAGCATCAGATAGATCGATTCTTTAATCGAATTCAGAAAGAGCTTAAAAACAGTTTAATCTTGTGGCTTGTGATTATGGAATAGAGTATTAGAGTGGATGAGCATAGCAAGGAGTTTCATAGCACATACATTTTAAGAATCCAAAATTTTTGTGATCTGTCTCTACAGTTATCTCAAAGTTGGACCCCTCAAGTATTGTTGATAATGATTTCAGGCATCCTTAATGGCCGATTTCTAGTATGGTGGTGCTATACAATTGAGGGTATTCTTCAATAGGAAGTGACTGAATGTGAGGCTTCCATTGTTGGGTCTCCCAGTAATAGAATTGTGCCAGAGGCAGTGGTAAAACCATCAATAATTTTTTTCCTGCGAAAGTAGCTTCCACATCAGGAAGTAGGATGATCATTGCAGAGGCTAGGGCGTTCTTTGCGATAATGCAAGAATTTCCTAGAGCTTTCTTCTAAAGAAAAGGTGCCTGAAAAACATTTTATTTGAGTGGGTTGGAAGCAACCACAACTCTTGTCAACGCGAACCACAAAAAGTCACTAAATTAACCTGTGCTTACTCCTCTGTTAGCTTGGCACAAAACAGTCAGCATTAACATAGAGGCAATGTGAAAAATGTTTATGCTGCGCACAAACAGTAACAAAGTGAGAAAACAACACAAGAAAAATCCCAAATCAATTTAGAAATATAGAGTACATTTTAATAAATGAAATGATACCAGAACTACAAGAATCCAATCAATAGACCTGGAGGTATGCAATAGTAGAGTTTTTTTGTGAAACTAGCACCTAAAAGCATAAAGCACTGCTTGTTGTAATCTGGTTATACTAGACCAGGAGAAAGTCACAATATCAGGGTGACTGTGATGTAGTACAGGTGGATACAGGGGCCATGTTAACCCTGCTGAAAAATGCTACCATCTCAAAGTCTGGCGTGAAGAGTTCTGTTCATTGTGGAGAAGGCCACAAAGGGCCGGGAATATATCACAGATTGTTATCGCTGTAGGGCAAAGGGCAGGCCGGTGTTGCAGGCTGTTATCTCTGTAGTGTAAAGAACCATTTTGGTGTTGCAAATGCTCATTGCTGGAGCTTTGCATTAGCAGTCTCCACTGGCGGTCCTTGTTGTACTGCGGAGTGCAGATCTCACGTTGCAAGTCGTCACGGGTTCTTGCTGTGACTTGAAGACCAGGTCTTACCCAAACCCCATGTTGGGCGTCACTGTGAGTGACAGAGTCTTGGCACAAAAAGGCCCATTTGCGGTTGCAAAGAGCCCAAACTTCAGAATATCACCTCATTTTCTCTAGAGGAGCTCAAACTGATGGCAGCCTTGGTTTAGGACCTCTTGGGATAAGGTACTCACTCCGGCAGAGGACAGCAGGGCTCTGGCATGTCCAGTTTTTGGTCCAATTCATCAGGTCAGCTGGCCAGTTGCGCCGAGGCCTCTGAAGCTTGTTATGTCCCTGTAGCTCACACAGGTCAACCAACTAACTCAGGTTATACTGGGAAGAAGGTAAGCAGGTCTAGTTTTCCTTCTCAGACTGCAAGGCAGTTTTCAGCAGCAGGACAGTCCTTCTTTTGTGATGTCCACAGGTCAAGGTGAGTTTTGAAGACTGCCTCTGAAGTTCAAATATGTATACCTGGTACCTGCATTTGTGCAGGGAATTCCCTGTCCTACGCCCACATCTTCTTCTTGAATGTTCTTCTCCTTCCCCGTGAAGGCCCCAAACTGCCTAGTGTGACAAAAGATAGGGGTGGTCTAGTGTCAGATTTGTTTGTGTATGCAAGAGGCCAACCCCTTTGAAATGTAGGTGAGGCTGGGTGCTGTCCCTCCTAGTCATCCTACCAGGACGTCCCATCCTGTCCACACCACAGTCACCTTTGTGTTACTGTCTGGAAGCAATACACAATCCCCAACAGCAGAGCCATTCAGAGTCACATGACACAGGATACTGGCAGCACGTTACTAATGGCTAGGACAAGCAAACAAATGCCAACTTTCTAAAAGTGGTGTTTACAGAATTGTGACTTAACATCTATCTTCACCATTAAAGAGGATTTTAAATTACAATTCGTATGAGTGTAAACAGTAGATTTCTACCTGCTCCCAATCAAAAGTTATTTATTATTAAATGTAATAAGCTAACCCAGTGTTAGTAAATGTGAGAGATAGGCCTTGCAACAATGAAAAAAAGACTTTGGGAGTTTTTTACTGCCAGGACATGTAAACCTAAAGCACACATCTTCTACTTTTAAATATAATGCACCCTGCCCTTGGAGCCTTTAGTGCCTACCTCAGAGTCTACTTATAAATATTAAAAAGGAAGGTTTAGGCATGGCAAAAGGTTTGTTTTAGCCAGCTCAAAATAGCAGTGGCAGGCCTAAGAATCTAAGAAACAAAGGTATGCTGTTGCTATGAAAAGGGGCGGGGGAAGGTGAGGAAGGGGGATGATGGGGCTCCAGGTATAAATAGCAGGGGGGGGGTGCTACTTTTGGAGCAGGGCCCTCACACACCCCAAGGGGTGTCATGCTTCATCATCGGGTTGCTCCTCGTTGGGCTGGCGCTGCAATTCCCAACGGGTCCTGCAGGAGGGCTTTTTGCTGGAGGTCTTATATTTTGCCGATGTGAGTTGGATGGAATGGTGGAGCATGTGGTAACGGAAGATCTGAGTAGAAGTAGAGGGAGAGTGTGTGAAAATAAATATAACTTAAGGAATCCAGAAGATTCTTTAGTAGTTGAGTTTATGTTATATGATTAAAAGACTAAAAAGGCAAGGCAGGAGCAGGTAATGATGGACTTCAAAAGCTCTAGTTAGTGTGTATGAAAACAGGAGGTCGACATGTTTCATGCTTTTCATAGTCCAAAGGATCTTGGCATTTTATCAGGACCAGGAGATCCGTCTCTTCTGATGTAGGGATAGTGAGTGCCTGCGCGTACGTAGTACCATGCACTTGAATGCTGTAGTTTAAAGTATAGTATAACTTATACCATAATATAGTATGCCTTCAGTGCGGACCTAAACAGGGTGTTAATGGCCCCAGTTGTTTGGGCCAGGACGGTCCACAATGGCATTCGGGGGAGAAGCAGGTGGAGCTCCGTATGCTTGCTGACCTACCCCACATGTCTTAGGCCTGCCACATGGGAAGTGGCAGGCCTAAGACATGTTTAAAAGGGCACAATGAGTGCTGCAGGTCCACTAGAGCAATCAACTTAAAGGCCGTGGGTAGACGTAGTACCAATTACTAGGGACTTACAAGTTAATTAACTATGCTACTTAGGTGTATGCCAATTTTACATTTTTGAAGGAGAAAGCACAAGCACTTTATCACTTGTTAGCAGGAGTAAAGAGCACAGAGTCCTATATCCAGCAAAAACTAAACATGAGATGTGAAAACAAATGGTTTGGGCGACTACCACACTAAGGGTGTCAGGTGTAATAGATCTCCTTCTGAGTCATCAAAGAGATGATTAATGACAAAATTGCATACATTCCAAATAAAATATGGTGTTTACTGCTGTTGGACTGTTTTAGACTATCCCCATACATTTTACTTTTTTGGCCTCCTGTTTTGGACCCTGTTTTTATTGGTTTTATGACTCTGGGCACTTTACCACTGCTGATCAGTCTTAAAGTGCATATGCTTTATGCGTCAATTGTTATTATGGATTAGTGTTTTCATAATTGGCTTATTTGATTTACTACTAAGTCCCCATTACCGTGCACTGTGTGTGCCCAGGGCTTGTAAATCAAATGCTGCTAGTGGGTGTGCAGCGCTGATTGTCCCACCCACACAAGCAGCTGTGCATAAGGTTCTTACACCTGCCATTGCATTGTCTGTGTGCAGTTTCATACTGCCATGTTGACCTGACATGTGCCCCTGCTTTCAATACTGCCAAGGACACTGATCCCTAAGGGCACTGCAGGGAGAATATATCAAGACAATAATCAAACTTTTTCTTACATTTCATTTTATGTTTCAATTTATATTCTAAAATTTGAGACTTCGATCATATGTTGTATGTTTCTCTCTAATATATAGACCACTCCTATAGTCTACAACAATTCTGTCCATAACATACAATTATTTCAAAATTGCATTTTAATCATGACAATGATGCTTGAATTTAAATTATTGTAATCATCTCAAAACTAACTGCCCGATGCATTTTGGGATGCACTCACTTCATCGGGGGCTAATGTTTATAACTGAAATAAAAAACAAACATAAAAAAACAAGTCGGTCCATTTTTTACGTAACTCACATATTTTGATGTGTTTCATAATGTAACTTTGCTACTCATTTGTGACTTGAAATTTACGTATGCTCTTGTGTAAAAAAATAAAAAGAAATGCAGGTCACCATGCGATGAAAGAACCTGTGTAAAACCGTGGCCTGCCCTTAAAAAAAAGTTCTTGCTCAGGCATGCTCCCTTGATTTTGTGATTAAAATAGAAATGAAAGGATAAATAGCCGGTGAATTTGTTGCCAAGCATGTCTCATGCAACACTGACACCTCAGCTTTGGTGATTGAAAACAAATGCTAAATAATACTTTTAGTACTAGCTCAAACTTACTGACTCCTAATGATGTAAACCTACTCGATGTTGCAGATGGCTGTCGAAACAAATAATAACAGTACAACTCTGTAACACACTGCTAACTAACATCTCTCTTGATAAGACTAAGGAAGAATTCCATACTCCTGCAAACATACCGGTTAAAATTAACACTTTCTTCTACTCTGTTTGCCGTCCTTTGTAGCCTTCAATGCGAGGAACCGACCATAGAATAACCACGACCTTAGTCGCATTCGCCTATGGGTATAACTTATAAGCAACCTGAACAACAACATGGGATTCTAGCCCAATACTGATAAATAGTTCATTCCCACTTTGTGAATATCTTTTCCAACAAGTTTCTAATGCGTTCTTTCAGCAAACCAATCACCTCTTGCTCAATGAAATTCTAAGGCGAGGACAGTTTCCTCTAGTTTTACCACATACTCTTTCATGAAAATAGAAATGAGACTAGTCCGACATCCTTCGTAAAGAAGAGATGTCCGTGTAGTTCCGCCATATTAGTAGAAAACTACTATGGCATTATCCTTAAGCTTCAAATTAGATACACATTTTGATTGTCTTTCAAAATGTTCTCCGAAAATATACCAATATTTAAATTGTGTTAAATATGTTCCCGCTTGCATCTATATCCTACCACTAAAAAAAGTCTAAAATATTCAGCTGTAAACTAAATATCTGTAATTATTAGCTCCCTTACTTTTACTCTAGACCCTATTCAAACCGTAGTGTTGATTTTCCATCAAGATAGTGCACCACATACGTGAAACGTAAACATGAAAAGTCACTGTCAATGATTGTCAATGAAGGCTAAACTATGAACACTCCAAGTCACTGTCAGCAATTGCCAGTAAAGTTTGAAATTGATGGTAGTAATCCTGATCTATTGGTAAAAAGAAAAGGTACTATCACAAAAATAAAAAAATAAAGAACTATAAGTGAATAAAAAAGTAAAAAATGTTTAATGAGTAAGTTTTTCATACCAAATTGTGTTCGAAAAAATAGCATCTTGTGTGATGAAAAAAGTTCGCCTTAAAGTGGAAACAATGCTCACATCTAAAGTTTGTGTCACTATGATAAATTCAATTATGTTCCATTATAAAAAAAACAGCTCATATTGATCTTGTCATTAAGACCTTTGGCAATAATTGTGTCTAAACATCTTATCCAATAGATCTCTCTTTGTGACAACACCTGGGAGTTTGTTCGTTGAGAAATTGTATGTCTAAGTTCCATCCAGTGCAAAGCTAAGTTTGAATTCACATTCTGTTTTTGTATCATGCTCTTATGTTCGGTTATATGAATTTTTTACCTTTGGTTCTGTTTTTCTAATGTACAACATGCCACAAGGACATTTTATACTGTATATTACATTATGTGAATTATAAGTTGTAGAGTGTTGTAATTTGATAATTTCTCCTGGTCTTGGGTGTGTGATGGTGTCTCCAATTATCACTTTATTGCAATGTATACAGTTGTGGCATTGTCTCGTACCTGTCATCTTCAATTTTAATGGAGCCTCAATAAATTTTAGTTTTACTTTCATATTTTTTATTCTGGTATAAGTGAATATAGGTTTTTGTTAAAAAAAGTCCCTTAAAGTCAGGTTCCTGTTGTAATTATTCCCATTGCTGGTTTATGATTCTTTTGATGTTTGTTGACTGGGTAGAGTACTTGAAGACAAATACCAGCCTCTTTGATTCCTTTTTTGGTTATTTTCTCAATAGAGTTTGTCTATCCAGTGCCATAACTTTCTGTTCGGTGTCATCCAACAATTTAGATTGATACTTTCTTTGTAAGTATTTTTCTGTGTGTTCTTTTATGGTCTTTATTCGTGTTTCTGGTTCAGAGGAGATCCTTCTTATTCTTAAAAACTGAGAGAACGGAAAGTTCTTCAGCACATTCCCTGGGTGGAAACTTTGATAAAGTAATGTGTTGTTTCTGTCTGTGGCTTTCCTATGTACGCTTGAACTCAATCCTCTTTTGTTTTTTAGGATACATACATTCAAGAATGATATATCTGTAGAGCTGATGTTACTAGTGGATTGCACTCTGCAGTCAATTTGATTTAGTTTGGTAATGTGAAGAGATAAACATGAGATAATGGCGCAATATAAAAGATAATGCCTAATATGAAGAGATAAGGCCATAAGTACTAGGTCTCCACCCTTATCTGCCGATTGAAATACAAAATCTGTGTTAGTTGCCAATGACCCTAGTGTTTTTTTTCTTTTTTGGTTCAGGTTTGTTTACTCTTGGATCTGTGTTCTAACTTGTTCAAGTCTGTTTTCACCATTAGTTCAAAGGTATCCAACAATTTATGAGATATAGGCGCTTGATACATACGCCTAGGTTTTAATTCCATTATCTCACTCTGGTTTAAAGTGCCTTGAGGCACTAATATGTTGATAAAAAGGTGCCTCAACCTCAATGTCCTCATGAACCAAAAAAGGGATACCTCAGTTTCTGAAACGTTAGTGCTGTATGTGCTTACAAACGAAGTTCCTTTTTCCAAGACTTTTATTTGTTCTTCTGTAAATAGTGTTGATGAGATGTTGATAAGTAGACTTTGTCTTGACTCCCTAAATTCATTTTCCTTTTCCTCTACGTGTTTTCGTTTTGTGGTTAATGTCTTCATTGGTAAAGTTGTATTTGGTGATTGTCCTGAATCGTATCACGTAGACAAAAAAGACACTTGAAGTGAAGAAGGTGCTATCTCTATGTTTTGTGCTGGTGACAGTGTTGTTGAGTGATGGTTATTGGTGCTCTAGATGGATCTGTGTCTTTATCCGATACAATACATTCCCCTGAAGATGTGTTAGGTGCTCTCTTGTTATTCCTCCTTTGAGCGTAAACTTCAGTCCATGTATATGTTTAGTTTAGTTTATAATCAATTGTGTCTCTTTTAAACATCTGTAATATGCGTTCTTGTATTTCTTTGGTGTAGGTTGCTAATCTTTTATTAATATCTTCGAGGACGTTTTTCCACATTGTATCATCCATTCTTCTTTCAGGATCTGTCTTAATCATATGGATCTCCTCTTCAAGTTCTTTGATTGCGCTGGATAATTCCTCAACAAGTAATAGAATCAGATCCAACGAACATTTGTTTAAGATGGTGTAGGAGAGTAGGGTCTGCAATCCTATGATCACCCAGATTTTTTGCTTTTGTTTCACTGGTTTACGACTTTCTCTGGCTGTGGGCCTGCCAATCAGACCCACAGCCTGGCTGTTCTCTTTCTAAATTACGATATGTACCCTAGGTGCATTTACCAATTGGTACTGGGCCACCTTATCAGACCCTGTAACTCAGGGCATAGGTGTACCCAGGGCCGCCAGGGGCTGCAGCATGTATTATGCCACCCCTGGCTGGCCTCCTAAATTTGACACAACTGGCTGCATGACAGCTGGGGCGAAGTCGTGCAATCACCCTTTGCTTTAGATATAGTAGCTCTATATCTAACCATACAATGGACACCCGAGTCCCTATCAGTCACTCCTATGGCAGGCCTTGACAATCCTGAAGGCAGAGTGCATGGGCTCGCGTGAACTGTGTTCTGGCCCGAGCCGAGCCGGTTGCAGCTTGCGGAGAAAAGACCCAATGGCTGTTCCATGATAACGCGTGCCACATCGGTAACTTCGGTGTCGCGTTATCAAGACATGTCGAGTAAGGTGTCATACGAATCGGGATGCTGCCCTCTCACCAACTCTGGCGACGAGGTTAGCATTCCGCCCTTCTAGAGGGACACGACATGTACGTAACTGTGAACCCCGGTTAAAGTTAACGAAAGCCTCAGCTCCACAAAATGGATGCTGCCACCACAGACACGAGTCTGACCTCCTGCTGCTGGGAGTCCTTCCAGCGAGGAGCGCTTGGACAAAGGGTTTCCTGTCGAGGGCGGTGTTCGCACCGTCCCAGACAGGGTTTGTGTATTCTGGGTAGGTAGGGCTTTTGCGAGAAGGTGACTGCGGAGTGGCACCCCGGTGCTCACTACGCATCTGCCGGTTAGAACCAGTTCCAGGGGCGACAGCCCTGGCCTGGGGAAAGTCCGGCAGGGGAGAGGGGTCTAACTACCCCCCTTCCTGGTCCCACCCTTAGGGCAGGACCTAGTCATGTACCCACCCCTTTCTTTAGAATAAAGGCCGGAGCGGGGACCCTTCCAAATTAGATCATCTTTGAATCAAGAATACTTTCTACGAAAGGACTTCAAGACTCTTCTCAAGATTTCTCCCTTGTGGCTAAGGAGTAGTCACCCTGCATCAGCGGGCACCATCTAAGAACTCTGCGGTTTGCTGTAAGTCCTTCCTCAAGGAATCCGACGGCCCAGCTCGACGAGAACCGGCTTCCCTGGCACCTCTGACCTCTACCCCCGTCATCAGCTCAGCTGTGATCTGTGGGTGCGACGAGACCTCGAGGGACCGGCCATCATCAGAACCTGCACGCTCTTAAAAACCAGCACGACCATCGAGGTAACTCTCTGGTGAGTGCTCTGGGGTCCGAGAAGCCCCGACCCTGAGCCGCTCCAGCTCCGAAGTGCAGTCCCCCAGCATCTCCACGATCTGCGTGGGGCCCTTCTGCTCGCTGCTCAGCACGTTGTCTGGTCACTAGCCGCTGGCTTGTGTCCTTCTGTGACGACATCCGAGAATCATCACTGCCGGTCTGGTTGCTCCAGACTGGCCCTTGCTTCCATCTTTTCAAGAAGCAGCCCGGACCCTCCTGTTCCACTCAAGACGCCGACAGCGTCATCCGTCGTGGGACAGCTCGCACCTCCACCGTGGTCGCCGACAACGCCTCCTGGTCCGTGAGACTGCAGAGCCTAGCGTCGCCCACTCACCTGGTCGAGGTGACGGCCAACTGGTGCCTTCCTGGTACCCTCTGACTACTGGCTAGTAGTACGAACTTGGTCCCCTCTGCTTTCAGGTTTCATCAATCTCCAATCCAGGCTTGGATCTCTACGAACTATTCATCACTGGTCGCCGGCCAGCAACTCCTTTTCTTCCGGCTCCTGGCTCGTCAGCGAAGACCCCGACGCCTGTAAGACTTGTGCAGCCGCAGCCCTCGTGGCTAGGTAACTCGGCATTTCAGTGCCTGCATAGCCTCCTTACTCTAGGGTCCCGAGTCCCTCGCTTCCGACTTGCCTTAACCTTTCCGTGTCCTCGGACACTTGTTTTAATTGTGCACTTAAAGTATTTGCTAAAGAGATTTGGTTTGTGCTAAGTACCCTGTCCTCATAAAGAGTACAGGGCTGTTGTGATTCTTAATAAATATACTGTTTATTTTCATAACACTTGTGTGGTGTCCTTTCACTGGGTGTTCAAGGGGTACATGTGTGGTAAACAGCTGGCTTAACGCGCCCTCTCGAGTCTTTAGCCTTAGACTGCTCGTATCCACGCTACTAGGATAGCTGGTCTATAGGTTGACTTACAACCAAACACCATAAGGGTCGTTGGAACGATACATAGCGGTCGCTAGAATAGCGAACGTTGCATATCGGGCCAACTTCTCACATTGGTGAGCAGCGGTTGGGATTTGAGCTTGCTGTTGTTTTACCACACGTATCCTAAGAATATCTTGTTGAAAGATCGCGCAAGTACTGTTAGCACATATAACTAAAGCTTAGAATACTCTGAGTTCTACTGAACCAGCTGTTGTAGCTCCTCAAGGCTTAGCACACCTTGGCTACAACTCTTAGCAAGGGATCAGTAGGAAAACACATAGTGTAGGTAGGTGCATCACTTACACCACACTAGAAACAGTATGTCGGGCCAAGGAGGAAACTCTGAGTCTCCCCTTGTGTCAGTTGACCCTCCACAGGTCATCCCTTCAGGATATACTGTGCTGAGCTTCAAGGAGTTAAGACGACTGTGTCACTCCCGGAAGATTCAGCAGGGGTCTAACCCCACAACGTCCTTTCTGATTGGTCTCTTGGAGACTTATGATGCCAGGAGAGCTGAGAAACTTCGTAGCTCTTCTAATCCAGAAGGAGACATGCCTCCCCTCGAGGGAACCCGAGATGATCCTGACCTCATCCACCTCGTAACTGAGAACGAAGAGGGAGAGGAGGACGAGGATGAGGATCTCTCTGGGGACGAGGCAGATAAGGGACAGGTAGAAGTCGTCAGACTAACACGGTCCAACTTAAGCAGACACGATAGTGGTACTGGGGGAACCCCGGCGCTACTGTCGGTTCCGCTTAACCTGGGGAATGGACGAGCCCGATCTCTGTCAAGAGACTCTGGCAGATCCCTTCATACCAACGGCTCTCACAACTCTTCTCAAAGAGGGATGACGTCCCCTCAGAGGAGAGTGTACGAAGCGAAGGAAAGGGCAGCTAATCTAAGGATCGAAAGGGAAGAGCTTGCCCTGGCCAAGGAAAAGCTTGCTTTCGCTAGAGAGCAACAGTTAAGTGGGGCAATCCCCACTGGTGGCAGCAATGTACCTAGTAATAGGGAAAAGAGTTTCGATACGAAACACCTTGGGAAGATAGTGCCCCCCTTTAAACAAGGGGACGACATCCACAAATGGATTACTGCTTTGGAGAGGGCCTGCACTGTGCAAGGCGTTCCCCAGAGTCAGTGGGCAGCTATCTTGTGGCTCTCCTTTGAAGGAAAAGGAAGAGACAAGCTCCTCACCACAAGGGTAGAGGACGCTAATAATTACCAAGTCTTGAAGAATACACTCGTTGAAGGGTTCGGCCTAACCACTGAGCAGTACAGGGTGCTGTTCAGGGATACCCAGAAAACGCAGGCTCAAGACTGGTCTGATTTTGTCGATTGTGCCACTAAGGCTTTTGAGGGCTGGTTGCTGGGCAGTAAGGTTACTGATTACGCAGGATTGTATAATTTGATGATGAGAGAACAAATTTTAAACAATTGTCAGAACCAGTTGTTGCATCAGCATCTTGTCGACTCGGATCTGACCTCTCCCCAAGAATTGGGAAAGAAGGCAGACAGATGGGTTCGTACGAGAGTTAAACAGAACCAGGGCCAGAATCAAGGTGGTCAGAAGAAAGCAGACCAAAAGGGTAAAGATTCTAAGGGGGAACAAAATGACCAGAAGTCTTCGACAGGTCCCCAACAACCCAAAGAGGGTGGGGGTCAGGCTCCCCAAAAGAAGAAAGAAGGCCAATCCAAAAGATGGTGCCAGTACTGTAAAAGTAAATCTCACTGGTTTAGTGAGTGCACCAAGAAAGGAGGAGGGCAGACTCCTGCCACTGCAGCCCCTAAGGCACCTGTGCCCCCTAGTACAGTCAGCAGTGGTAGTGCTCCTCCCAAGGGTTTAGTAGGGTTAACCCTGGGTTCTGAGGGGCGTGACAACTTAGTTGGCACACTCACTCAGGCTGTCCTTGTCAGTACAGGGGACGCGGACGTGTCCCCTGACATCAGTCCCAATACGCTGGGCAAATACCGACAGACGCCTTTCATAAATGGAAAGATGGCTCAGGCCTATAGGGACACTTGTGCCAGCGTCACCATGGTGACGCCTAACTTTGTGGACCCTGGACAGATCATGCCGGGTACAGAATTCCTGGTGACCAATGCAAGCAATGTCACTACCAATCACAGTATGGCAATTGTAGCTTTCTCCTGGGGAGGGGTAACTGGCCAAAAGAAGGTTGTAGTTAGTCCAGACCTCCCAGTGGATTGTTTGTTGGGCAATGATTTGGAGTCGTCACAATGGTCAGAAGTGGAGCACCGGACTCACATGGAAATGTTAGGTTTGCCAGCACATGTGTTCGCTGTGACTAGGTCACAGGTCAGGAAATGCCCCACTGAACAGGTGCTGGATCCTGGAACAACGGACCAGACACCTCCCAAGAAAAAGAGCAGTAGGGTTAAGGCTGCGCCTTCCCCCTTGCCCCAGGTCGAGGATCAAGTCTCAGAGGAGGCTGACCTACAGGAATTGAGGGAAACTGAGCCTAGGGAGTTCGAACTTGATCAAGTTGAATTCTTGGGCTCAGGGGGACCCTCAAGGGAAGACCTGGGGAAGGACCAGTTAGACTGCCCTTCTCTTGAACCCCTCAGACAGCAGGCTGCTGCTGAGGCTGCTGGGAACGCCACAGGTACCCACAAGGTATACTGGGAAGATGGACTCCTGTACACTGAGTCAAGAGACCCCAAGCCTGGCATGACCAGGAGGCTGGTCGTCCCCTTGTCTCAGCGTGGTTTCCTACTTACCTTGGCCCACGAGATTCCCTTAGCAGGTCACTTAGGCCAGACGAAAACGTGGGACAGGCTTGTCTCGCACTTTCACTGGCCTCACATGAATGAGGATACCAAGGAGTTTTGCCGCTCCTGTGTCACTTGCCAAGCCAGTGGTAAGTCAGGTGGCACGACAAAGGCCCCCCTTATACCAATGCCTGTGGTGGGGGTGCCCTTTGAACGGGTGGGGATCGACATCGTCGGTCCCATGGAACCACCAACAGCATCAGGGCACAAGTTTATACTGGTGGTAGTGGATCATGCCACCAGGTACCCTGAAGCTATTCCCCTTAGGACCACTACAGCACCTGTTGTGGCAAGAGCCCTGGTTGGAGTATTCTCCAGAGTGGGCTTCCCTAAGGAGGTCGTCTCCGACAGAGGTGCAAACTTTATGTCGAGCTACTTAACTGCTATGTGGAAGGAATGTGGTGTCAACTACAAGTTCACTACACCCTATCATCCACAATGCAATGGGCTTGTTGAGAGATTCAACAGGACCCTAAAAGGGATGATTCATGGACTACCGGAAAAGCTTCGGCGTAGATGGGACGTCCTGATCCCCTGCCTCTTGTTCGCCTACAGAGAAGTCCCACAGAAGGGGGTTGGCTACAGCCCTTTTGAACTTTTGTACGGGCATCCTGTAAGAGGACCCCTGTGTTTGGTGAAGGAAGGATGGGAGAGACCTCTCAAAAAGCCGGCAACCAACATAGTGGACTATGTGCTCGGCCTCCGCTCGCGGATGGCTGAATACATGGAGAAGGCATCCGAAAACCTTAAGGCCAGCCAAGAACTCCAAAAAGCTTGGCATGACCAAAAGGCTGTCTTGACTGTTTACCAGCCCGGACAGAAGGTGTGGGTGTTGGAGCCAGTGGCCCCAGCAGCACTCAAGGACAAATGGTCCGGGCCCCACACCATCCTGGAGAAGAAGGGAGAGGTCACCTACCTGGTCGACCTGGGAACTCCCCGGAGCCCCCACAGGGTGCTTCATGTCAACAGGCTAAAAGCATATGTCGACAGGAAGGACATGAGTTTGCTCATGGCCCTAGATGAGGGACAGGAAGAGGAGAGTGACCCTCTCCCCGACCTGCTCACTCAGAATCCTGACGATGGCTCGGTAGATGGTGTTGTCTTTTGTGGCAGCCTCTCCGAACATCAACAGAGCGACTGTAAACAGGTTCTTCAGTCGTTCCGACATCTGTTTTCTCTGACACCCAGTCAGACCGATTGGTGCACCCATGAGGTCGACACTGGTGACAGCTTGCCCGTAAAGAGTAAAATCTACAGGCAGCCTGATCACGTTAGAGACTGCATAAAAAGTGAAGTGCAGAAAATGTTGGAGCTGGGAGTCATTGAACCCTCGGATAGCCCTTGGGCTAGTCCCGTAGTTCTAGTGCCGAAACCTCACACCCAGGGTGGTAAGAGAGAGATGAGGTTCTGCGTAGACTACAGGGGTCTCAATGCAGTCACTAAGACTGACGCCCACCCAATACCAAGGGCAGACGAGCTTATTGATAGGCTGGCTTCGGCCAACTACTTAAGTACGTTTGACCTGACAGCTGGGTATTGGCAAATCAGGTTAGCCGAGGACGCCAAGCCTAAAACAGCATTTTCAACCCCTGGTGGGCATTATCAGTTCGTGGTGATGCCCTTTGGTCTGAAAAATGCACCTGCCACCTTCCAACGGTTGGTGAATCACGTCCTTACTGGGCTGGATGACTTCTGTGCGGCGTATCTTGACGATATTGCTGTCTTTAGCTCCACCTGGGAGGATCACCTGGTCCACCTGCGGAAGACATTGGAGGCGCTGCAAGCAGCAGGCCTCACTATCAAGGCCACCAAGTGCCAGATAGGGCAGACACAGGTTGTATACCTGGGCCACCTTGTAGGTGGAGGTCAGGTTCAGCCACTGGAGAGCAAGATACAGTCAATCAGGGACTGGGCTCCTCCAACCACCCAGACTCAGGTTCGAGCTTTCTTGGGCCTGACTGGTTACTATAGGAAGTTTGTCAGGAACTATGGTTCCATCGTGACACCATTAAATGAACTGACAAGTAAGAAAATGCCAAAAAAGGTTCAGTGGACAGCGAGCTGTCAAAAAGCATTCGATGACCTAAAGCAGGCCATGTGCACGGCGCCTATCCTCAAGAGTCCGGACTACTCCAAACCATTCATTGTCCAAACAGATGCTTCTGAGTTGGGTGTGGGAGCTGTTCTTTCTCAACTGAATTTTGATGGTCAAGACCAGCCCATTGCTTTTATAAGCAGAAGGCTGACCCCTAGAGAGAAGAATTGGTCAGCTATCGAGAGGGAGGCCTTTGCTGTGGTTTGGGCCCTGAAGAAGCTGAGGCCATACTTGTTTGGCACTCACTTCAAGATTCAGACCGACCATAAGCCCCTCTTGTGGCTAAATCAGATGAAGGGTGAAAACCCCAAACTGCTTAGGTGGTCCATTTCCCAACAGGGGATGGACTTCACAGTGGAACATAGACCTGGTACTGATCATGGCAATGCCGATGGGCTCTCCAGATATTTCCACTTAGAACAAGAAGACTCACCTGGTCAAGGTTAGCTAGTTGTTCCGACGTTTGGGGGGGGTCATGTAGGAGAGTAGGGTCTGCAATCCTATGATCACCCAGATTTTTTGCTTTTGTTTCACTGGTTTACGACTTTCTCTGGCTGTGGGCCTGCCAATCAGACCCACAGCCTGGCTGTTCTCTTTCTAAATTACGATATGTACCCTAGGTGCATTTACCAATTGGTACTGGGCCACCTTATCAGACCCTGTAACTCAGGGCATAGGTGTACCCAGGGCCGCCAGGGGCTGCAGCATGTATTATGCCACCCCTGGCTGGCCTCCTAAATTTGACACAACTGGCTGCATGACAGCTGGGGCGAAGTCGTGCAATCACCCTTTGCTTTAGATATAGTAGCTCTATATCTAACCATACAATGGACACCCGAGTCCCTATCAGTCACTCCTATGGCAGGCCTTGACAATCCTGAAGGCAGAGTGCATGGGCTCGCGTGAACTGTGTTCTGGCCCGAGCCGAGCCGGTTGCAGCTTGCGGAGAAAAGACCCAATGGCTGTTCCATGATAACGCGTGCCACATCGGTAACTTCGGTGTCGCGTTATCAAGACATGTCGAGTAAGGTGTCATACGAATCGGGATGCTGCCCTCTCACCAACTCTGGCGACGAGGTTAGCATTCCGCCCTTCTAGAGGGACACGACATGTACGTAACTGTGAACCCCGGTTAAAGTTAACGAAAGCCTCAGCTCCACAAAATGGATGCTGCCACCACAGACACGAGTCTGACCTCCTGCTGCTGGGAGTCCTTCCAGCGAGGAGCGCTTGGACAAAGGGTTTCCTGTCGAGGGCGGTGTTCGCACCGTCCCAGACAGGGTTTGTGTATTCTGGGTAGGTAGGGATTTTGCGAGAAGGTGACTGCGGAGTGGCACCCCGGTGCTCACTACGCATCTGCCGGTTAGAACCAGTTCCAGGGGCGACAGCCCTGGCCTGGGGAAAGTCCGGCAGGGGAGAGGGGTGTAACTACCCCCCTTCCTGGTCCCACCCTTAGGGCAGGACCTAGTCATGTACCCACCCCTTTGTTTAGAATAAAGGCCGGAGCGGGGACCCTTCCAAATTAGATCATCTTTGAATCAAGAATACTTTCTACGAAAGGACTTCAAGACTCTTCTCAAGATTTCTCCCTTGTGGCTAAGGAGTAGTCACCCTGCATCAGCGGGCACCATCTAAGAACTCTGCGGTTTGCTGTAAGTCCTTCCTCAAGGAATCCGACGGCCCAGCTCGACGAGAACCGGCTTCCCTGGCACCTCTGACCTCTACCCCCGTCATCAGCTCAGCTGTGATCTGTGGGTGCGACGAGACCTCGAGGGACCGGCCATCATCAGAACCTGCACGCTCTTAAAAACCAGCACGACCATCGAGGTAACTCTCTGGTGAGTGCTCTGGGGTCCGAGAAGCCCCGACCCTGAGCCGCTCCAGCTCCGAAGTGCAGTCCCCCAGCATCTCCACGATCTGCGTGGGGCCCTTCTGCTCGCTGCTCAGCACGTTGTCTGGTCACTAGCCGCTGGCTTGTGTCCTTCTGTGACGACATCCGAGAATCATCACTGCCGGTCTGGTTGCTCCAGACTGGCCCTTGCTTCCATCTTTTCAAGAAGCACCCCGGACCCTCCTGGTCCACTCAAGACGCCGACAGCGTCATCCGTCGTGGGACAGCTCGCACCTCCACCGTGGTCGCCGACAACGCCTCCTGGTCCGTGAGACTGCAGAGCCTAGCGTCGCCCACTCACCTGGTCGAGGTGACGGCCAACTGGTGCCTTCCTGGTACCCTCTGACTACTGGCTAGTAGTACGAACTTGGTCCCCTCTGCTTTCAGGTTTCATCAATCTCCGATCCAGGCTTGGATCTCTACGAACTATTCATCACTGGTCGCCGGCCAGCAACTCCTTTTCTTCCGGCTCCTGGCTCGTCAGCGAAGACCCCGACGCCTGTAAGACTTGTGCAGCCGCAGCCCTCGTGGCTAGGTAACTCGGCATTTCAGTGCCTGCATAGCCTCCTTACTCTAGGGTCCCGAGTCCCTCGCTTCCGACTTGCCTTAACCTTTCCGTGTCCTCGGACACTTGTTTTAATTGTGCACTTAAAGTATTTGCTAAAGAGATTTGGTTTGTGCTAAGTACCCTGTCCTCATAAAGAGTACAGGGCTGTTGTGATTCTTAATAAATATACTGTTTATTTTCATAACACTTGTGTGGTGTCCTTTCACTGGGTGTTCAAGGGGTACATGTGTGGTAAACAGCTGGCTTAACGCGCCCTCTCGAGTCTTTAGCCTTAGACTGCTCGTATCCACGCTACTAGGATAGCTGGTCTATAGGTTGACTTACAACCAAACACCATAAGGGTCGTTGGAACGATACATAGCGGTCGCTAGAATAGCGAACGTTGCATATCGGGCCAACTTCTCACATTCTTGTCTCCCTAAATTCATTTTCCTTTTCCTCTACGTGTTTTCGTTTTGTGGTTAATGTCTTCATTGGTAAAGTTGTATTTGGTGATTGTCCTGAATCGTATCACGTAGACAAAAAAGACACTTGAAGTGAAGAAGGTGCTATCTCTATGTTTTGTGCTGGTGACAGTGTTGTTGAGTGATGGTTATTGGTGCTCTAGATGGATCTGTGTCTTTATCCGATACAATACATTCCCCTGAAGATGTGTTAGGTGCTCTCTTGTTATTCCTCCTTTGAGCGTAAACTTCAGTCCATGTATATGTTTAGTTTAGTTTATAATCAATTGTGTCTCTTTTAAACATCTGTAATATGCGTTCTTGTATTTCTTTGGTGTAGGTTGCTAATCTTTTATTAATATCTTCGAGGACGTTTTTCCACATTGTATCATCCATTCTTCTTTCAGGATCTGTCTTAATCATATGGATCTCCTCTTCAAGTTCTTTGATTGCGCTGGATAATTCCTCAACAAGTAATAGAATCAGATCCAACGAACATTTGTTTAAGATGGCATTCCACTTTTCCATAAATTCTCTGTTGTATTGTAATCTATACAACATCAGGATTATTGGTAATCGTAACCCTCTAGATATCCTTTTTACTTTGTGGTACTGGTTTAATGTTGACGGATGTAGGCGTTGATTAAGTTCCCTCCTCATTACATATTTTAGCTGTTCCAATTGTTGCATAGTAAAAACTCCTTGTGCGTTATATGATGTTGTTTCCTGTATTAATGTATAAATCTCTGTTGTTTGTTCAAATGTGTATGCTTTCATGTTTGCCCAATTCTCTGTTAAACTAGAATTTGATTCAAGCAACATTTTCTATCAAAACTAGGTGCATAGACAAAAATGGGACAAACAACTTGCAATAACAATTAATGCTAGTCATGCACTCTATGCTTCCCTTTGATAATTATATATTCAAAACAAATGCGTGCCTCTCTAGGTGTGTATGCTAACTATCATACGCAAACTATTATCTTTCATCATGCCAAGGACACTGACTCCTTAGACCCCGAGGGCACTGTTGAGAGAATATTCAAGACAATAATCAATTGAGGAGAAGTACTGCCCCTTTGCTGTGTGCTGTCTGGGGTAGGCCTGCAGTGGTTATTTCTGACAAGGAAAGGACAAAGACTATGCTGTGTGCTGTGTCCTCTGCTTGAGAAAGATATACAAGGTCTACACAGGCTTGAAGTAGAGCTTGCCTCCTGTTCTGAAGTCTCAGGGACATAAACACTTCACTCCAACTCCCCTCTGAACTCCTTTGCTGGGAGTTCTGACCTGCCAACAAGTGCCTGCCAGTGTTCCGGGCCTTTGAGGGTTGTTTCTGGGGCTTGGACCTGCAAAAGGCTAAAGAACTGTGAAAATCGAAAAATCGCCTAATTCTGACACATTGCAGTGGTGCGAGAAGAATTTCGGACACATCACCGCAGCCAAAGTGTCGACGCAGCGCCTGCCCGTGGCTGAAGAGTCTGCTGTGCAACGAATCCTGTTCACCTATCTCCGACGTCTGAGATCACCGCACTGACTCTGACGCAGGCCCTGCTGTGTAAGAACCAACACATCGAGGGGATGCGGCTGGAGTTGTTACAGCGCGTCCCGGATCTTCACGCATTCCATCGTCACAGATAATCCATTGCATTGAGGTGCAAGGTCTGTTGCATCGCTGGGGAACGCAGTAAGAAACCGACGCATCACCTCCCCACGCTGTAAGAAGCCGACACATCACCTCCAATCAGGTAAGGAACCAACGCATCACCTCATATGTGCAGCCGTAAGGAACCGACGCATCACCTCCCTCAGAGCAAGGAATTGATCCATCACCTTCCGTGTGTGTAAACAACCGACTCGTCATCTTCCCTCCAACCCTTTTTACATGTGTTTTTGACACTTCCAAGGTACTTTGTGTTGAACGTGTTGCATCTACCCTTTTCCATGAACAGAACTATTTCTACCTATTAAAAGTCATATTTTGATTAATGTATTATGGTTTTTTGTCGTTTTGGTCTTTTTGGTTTAGATAAAGATTACTTATTTTTCTAAACTGGTTTGGTGTGCATTTGTAGTGTTTTCACTGTATTACTGTATGTGTACACAAATCCTTTACACACTGCCTCTGAGATAAGTCTGTCTGCTCGTGCCATGCTACCGAGTGGGTGAGCAGGGGTAATTTTAGAAGTGTACCCCCCTTACCCTGACTAGGAAGAAGGGTCCCTACTCGGACAAACGTGCAAGCCATTACCAAGTAGAGACCCCCATTTCTAACAGACTGCATGTACTTTAATGATATCCATTGAACCAAGAAGATGTTTCCTATAAATAATACGGAGACTACTTCAAAAGTACATTTTTATAGCTTTGCTTAAAAATAATGATCCCTGAATCACTGTAGTACTTCTTGCGCATTCTTTAAATGTTGTTCAATGGCTGGAGAGAAAATTGAGGTTTGTTCCAAATACATGTGTGTCTAGAATGTCATATAATATTTCATGAATAAAGTGGTAGACAAAGGGGCAATGCTGAATGGCATTATTGCATATTTGCAGTGACCATACTACGTACTCATGGTATCTCTCAATCATATCCCTGTTCTAATCATTCATAATTGTATGCTCCAATAATCAATTTTAGTAACCCATTTTACTGTACATAAGTGACCCTTTTAGTAACCCATTTTACTGTACATAAGTGACCCTGTAAAATTTATATCTGAAGTAGGTAACTACAATTTCTGAAGGTAAATGTGTGGAGCTCTCTGAACTCATTGCAGTGATGGAGTTCAGCATATAGTGTTGTAGGGATTCTGCACATATACAGAACTATGCGCAGGAAACCAGGACCTCGGTGTATAGTCGTGTCCCACTACCCACCTTAGTGCCCAAAATCCTAATCCGACTAGCTATGGTGTCTTATTTGTTCTCCGTACTACAGCGAAGCTACCAATAATTAGACAACCCAGAACATGTCACTCCAACTCCCTCAGGAATCGCGGGAGCAAGAACACTCTTTCGCTCACTCACTCATAATTGTCCACAACATGAGTAATCAGAGACACTGTATAGTTTAAAATGTTTATTTTAACTAACATGCTCTAAAATGCAGTACACGTGCCAGTACTATCAGCATAATGCATAAACACAATATAGTCAGCATTGTTACAATTCCATAGAAAATGAACAAGGATATAATTTTATAAAGCAGATGGAAAAGGCCTACTGTGCCTTGCCACCTTCCCGTGCTAGGAACTAGTTTATTATAAAAATGGAAGGCCTCTGGGCTTTGTCAGGGGAACCCCCTATCTCCAAGTCTAGATGCAAAGGTTTACATCTCCGGAAAAGCACAGCTCTTCTCTCTGGAGAGGTTTTCTCCAAGTGCCTCTAACATGCATGCATGCAATGTTAAAAGCACTCGATCTTCAGTAGTGCAGCTGTGTTTCGTGTTATGTCTAGCTGCGGGGAACTGACAAGAGTAGAATAACAAGGGACATTGTTTTTTGACCTTGTACATCATGTGCAGACAAAAACCACAGAGAACTGCAAGGAATGCAAAAAGGAGACGGTTCTCATGTGACAGGCACAAGCAGAGTTTAGTGAAAACAAAGTCATGTAGGAACGTGTGCAAAAGCAGCAACATGGCAGCCAAGCTTGTGCTAACTTTTTGCAATGGCGGTCATGAATCCACCACCCTCACTACAATAGTTTTGACACAAAAAAGTTGAGAGCTACTATCTGCAATGTCAAGTGCTGTATAAGAGACTTTTCAAGATTGTTGTTGAAGTACTTCTTGAGCTCTGCTTCTTCTTACTGAGCGAGGGCTTAAATACCAGTGGTATGTTTGCTCCACAGACAAGTTTGAATACAGGTGTAAGATCTGTGAGGAAGTAATTCTTCAGTCCATTCTCTGAGAAAACATTGGTAAACTCTTGGTATAGTGGCAGTACACCATTTGAACTTGATGACACTTGAGTCAGATCATTTTGCCTGCGAAGTAAGGTACCTGGGATAATCATTTGTGCTGGTAAAGTAGGTGGCAGCCAGTGGCAATTTAAACATGCGGGACAATGGACACACTGACGGGCAATGAGCACTTATAAAAACCAGCAGTGCTCTTAGGCTGAATGCAAAATCTCTCAATCCTGGTCTGTCTGGCACAGATTCCTCTGTGTCCCTGCTGTAGCAGGAATCAGTTTAAATAAAACTTGGTTTACCATCACCCACACACAAGGCTGATCCCCACTTAGGTGCTGCAGCCCAAACTGGTTAATGTCTCTTGTCTGTTGAGGTTGAGAAGATCAGGAGCAAATCATAACATAAATAGTCAAAATAATTCTATGTAATTTTAGTCAATAATGAGAATTTTAAAGGTTTTAATGGTTTATTATTTCAAGTTTTAGTAAGTCGCCTTTATTCAGAATCATGTTTCATTCTTATTAGTTTCAAATTAATCTATCTTTTACAGAATTGATACAGAAATAATGGTTAATTCAATCAAAATACAATGCATTAAGAGTGTTCCATTATGGGTCGTCTTGATTCGATTAAAATGATGATTGCTCCGATTTTGATCTACTTACTCTCCATGCTCCCTGTACATATTCCAGCTCTCTACTTCCGTCGCTATTTTGTCCAAATTCCTTTGGAGGCAGAAGAAAGCTTGTATATCTCTTTCAGCCCTTTGTAAGTCTAAGTCAAATGGTGGGGTTAATTTCCCAAACTTCCTTCTTTATCACAAGTCCTTCTCTCTTCGCCAGGCCTCCCGTTGGTTATCGCAAGATGTGGCAAGATGTGGCCCCTTTTGCCCCTCTATGGTTATCGGTTGAACGGGAGTTATTGCTTCCCTATTCCTTTCAAGATGTGATACGCTTTACTGCCAAGGCTCCTTGTCTTAACCCTCCATTATTCAAACATACCTCCTCTCTTTTGCGACCCTTGGTTTCCAAGACCTCTGCCTCTCGTGAATCCTTTTTATTATCACCCATTTGGTATAATTCATCTATTCTAATACGGAATAGACCTATTGCCTGGGCTTCGTGGAGATCAAAAGGTATTATATGGGTTCACCATCTTTTTGACGGTTCATCTCCTCGTTCCTTCCCCCAATTTCAGGCCCAGTTTCATTGTCCTCCGTCGTTTGCAAAGAAATACTACATTCTTATGGACACCGTTCTTGATCGATACTACTCTTTACCCTCGGATGAACTATCCACCTCACTTTCCTCTTTACTCACCATTCTCTCTACTATTCCTAAGGCTTCTCTTATTTATCGATACTTTTCAGCTCCTGACACTGATCGTCCCAAATCAAAATTGGAACTTTCTTGGGAAAAAGACTTAAATTGCTCGTGGCCGACCTCTCCGGCTGTCCTGCGATCTCGCCGCTGTGGTAGGGGTAGGTGCTTACAAGCCTAGTGCCTCGAGCATACAAGGTAACTACCTTCCAGCTCAGGCCCCACAAGGACAGTCAGTGGGGTCCGTCTACCAAGGACTAAGGGGCGGGAAATCACGTAGGATTCCATCCTGTGATACCCTGCAGGTTGTATATCTAATTTTTGCTAAAGGTTGAAAATCCCTGCAAGTTGATGAGCATTTAGATCCTGAAGAATTGCCCTAGTGGCATGAAACTTGTTGACCGCACCATAGGCGAGGGTTGAACGAGGCCAAATCACCTTACTCTTTGTGCCTCGGTACCCCTCCCTTCACCACTTTTAAACGAGGCAGTGAGCCATATCATTAAAGGTTTCTTAATGGACTCTACTGACCTTTTTTAACTTTTCACTCACGCTCACTATTGCACTCCTTTTTTGGCCCCTCACACACATGCATCTATTGGCTGAGGAATAAAAGAACTCCACTAAAGAGTAGCACTCAGTGCTACCCGACAGGCATTGCACCGCCAGCCTGCCGTTGGAGCAGGAGGCCAATGATGACACGATACAATCATCGGGTGGGATGGCAACAGTCGTCCAACCTTTGAATTGTGTGAGGCATCCTTAATTCCGTCAAGGGATTAGCTTATTCCCTATTACACAACACATTCTAGAGAGAGAGTCATTCCCTCAATTTACTCAACCCTTTGTGGGGAACTCTATACACCCCTTTTGACTTCCCGACCTCTCTTTGGGACAAACTTTGGGCTAAATCCTTGAAGACCTCTCGCACTGCATCTCTCACTCAATCCTTATTCTTCTTCTATCACAGACTCTATCTCTCTCCTCTTTCTCTCTCTCGTTTTCTCTCTTCTTCTACAGCCAACTGCTGGACCTGTGATGCTCCCAATGCTGATCTTTATCATCTTTTCTTTCTCTGTCCTTCTGTCCGTCGTTTTTGGGTACAAGTGTGGTCCCGCATCTCCAATATTTTTTATTTCTCTATTTCTTTTTCTACCTCTTTGTTTTTTTTGGGTAGCCTTTCGGAGTCTTTGGACGTCCCCCCACATTCATGTGGTCTTTTTGACCTTTTTTTAGCCCTTGCACTCCAACATATCGTCTCCAACTGGAAATCTTTGAACAAACTCTCCATAACTTCCTGGTGGAATTTACTATGTCATTCTCATAGATTGGATGTTGCCTTTGCATCCTCCCGCAAACCCCCTCGAAATGTTGAACTTTACTGGTTACCTCTCACCTTATACTTAGATCAATCCACCAAAAAGAAATACACTTCACTGACCTCTGACAATTTTAAACCCCCTTGAGCGTTTGTACTTCTGCTTGTAAGTTCATGCTTCAGATTTCACTATTGAAAGTTTTTCTTTTTTCTTTTGTTTACTCATATTTTAATAATGTTTTTAATTCGTGCATTTATTAGTTACTCGTGCATTTACTGTTCTATTTGCCATCACTTAATTTGCTTGTTTTATATTGTAGCCTTAACTGTATTTTACATGGTTCTAATTTTCCCTTCCCCTCCCCTCCTTCCCCTCCCTTAAAAAATCTTAAAATGCTTTGTTTCTTCATTGTGCCATCAGCTGATTTAATTTTATTCTCCTATGATTGCCCTTTCTTATTTTATTCAGCTGTTGTCACCTTATTGTATTGCTAATTCTTATTTCAATAAAGCTTTCAAACACAAAAAAAAAAGAGTGTTCCATTAAAGAAGAAAGTTCCTATTCAAAGAATGGGGCAAAATGTCTCAGTAGAAACCCATAAACAGTTCAAATTCGAAAGAGAGTGAGATCAAGCACAAAGCTCAAAATATCCAAAAGTCAACAATCAATCAAAGCAGAACCTCCCATAAAGAGTCTCAAAGCAATAAGGAATAAGACACGACAAAGTGTGCAGTATCAATAGCAACCGCAGTCAAAACATCTGCAGTAACGAAAGAAAATTTATTTCACATCTTCGTCCTTTGGGATTAAAGCAAGTATACTTAAAAAATAGGTCAGGTTTAGTTTATGTGCTGCATTATTATGTGATTATTCTTCATAGTTTTACAAAATAATACATTCTAAACAAGCGTTTTAAACTCTTCATTGTTATAAGAAGAAACACATTGCTTAGTTATGTAAAACATTTATTAAGTAAAACATGATCATGGAGAGGTCAAGAATTTAAACGTTTAAAGCATGCATCAGCACATTTTATTCAAACTACTTTCTAAGCAGTTTTGAGACCTAGTATGTGTACGTTTAGTTGGATACTACATTTTTAAATGTATTTGCTTATTTAAGCCTGTATGTTAATATCACACATATATTTAAACTATATAATTTTGCCTTTTTCTAAAAATGCTGCTTCATGCCTATCTGATCGAGGCCACTTTTTATTCTGTGGACTTGTATCCCAAGAACTAGGATACATCCTGACACAGGCATGGAGCAATACTATGAATATTCTATGTAGAGATACGGATATTATGTTTTTCCAATGGAAGAATTCTGGTGAAAGCATATAGATCAGACAGTTTATTGTCTGTACAGCACGCATGAAATGTGGATAAAATTGAGTTTTGGTGTCTTTGACCATGAATCTGCTATACAGACTTAATACTATTTCTAAATCTTACATTCTATCATGAAACCTCTTCTTTGCCAATTACAGCTGGCTGGAAGAAGAATTTACTGGGGTTCAAAGAACAAGTCAGTGTATTTCGATGCATTTATCAAATAATCTTTAGAAGTCAAAATGGTACCCTATCATAAATATTTCTGATTCAATGATCGTATTAGACATGTCTGCATCTGAGAAAGGTTCAGTGTTTCATGCAACTCTCCTGCTACTCCCAAATTCCAGTACACTTAGGAATTTTGGAACATATAGACAGAAGCTCTTAGATAGGTTTACATCTGAGAAAGGTACACCTCTGGAAACCCCCTAAATATGTCCCTTTTCGATGTTTGGCTTTAGCATTGCCAAAGTTCAAAACTTTAGACCTCAGGAAATCATTTAGGAATTTTACTTCTCAAGCATGTTTCAGAGATGGAAGAATATTAGTACTTCAGTCAAACATGCAAGTAAATGCAGCTTGAAATGCCCAATGATGCAATCAGGGTATATGTTTTGTCCTAAGGGGTCCATCATGAGGAAGCATTCATAGCTAGAGATAAAATGCATGAATCTGTCCTGAACAGCAGGGAAGGAAAGGGAGGAGTAACACAAATGGAATAATATGTGAGTCAAGAATAATTTACACTTTTTTGCCTCCTTATAATATCTATTTGGTGGTACAAAGGAAACAGTACTGTATTTCCCACACCAATACCACCAAAATCAACGCTGTCTCCACATTATACTTTCATACCCTGAAGATGCTGAGGAAGATTTTCAAAAGGCAATCCCAGTCAACACCCTTAAAACCATCATCAACGCCCTTGTCTAAGCAAGCGGGACACTTTATGCCGGGATCAACAAAAAACTCACCAGAAGGCTGCAGACCATTCAGAACTCGGCAGCCGTAATCACTGTCAATTTCCCATTCTGCACTCACATAACACCACACATGAAGGATCAAGACTGGCTCCCCAAACACAAACAAGCAAAATTCAAACTCCTCACCCACACTTTCAAGTACTACATAACTCTGGCCCAGTATAACTCAACAATCGTATCTGTTTTCACAAACCTTCAAGACACCTCGACTCATCTGGAATTCTACTTGCACACATTTCATGAATACAGAAAGCCAGTTCTATTGGTCCAATCTTCTCCTGGATCGCTCCTAAAGCAAGGAATGAACTGCCTGCCTTACATAAGAGCCTGTTCCTCACTATTTGAATAACTCTGCAAAGCGGAAGACCTGGATTTTCAAGATGTTCCAGCGGGCCCTAGGTTTTGCTATATGCACATCCACTCAGCTCCAGATGATAGTGCAATCCACACGTCTGCATAGCATACCAATACTGATGTTGGGAAAGATGCTCCTCTTTTTGGATTCTGCAGATCTCCTCCCAGTACGGCTTTGGAAGAAAGCCAAAAATGGGTACCAAAGTTGCTGGTGACAAAGGGTTATCATAAGGAAGGCAAAGGAATCTTTCCAAAACTATTTGTGGATTTTCAAAGTTATTGAAGGAAGGATCAGGTAACGGTGCTGTACTGGCATGTGTTCCATTAACATCCTTAGAAAGAGCTGTACCTTCTTACAAGGCAGCAGCAACATCCTACTTAAGTGTGCCAGATTCTGGGATATTGCACTGATGAGGTTTAAAGAGTAACCATACTACCTGGGTGAATGAATAATGTGAGCCAGTCCATCTGTAAAGCTTGTAAATGTTTCATCGAGGTAGCACTCTGTCCTGCCTAACTCGGGTAGCCTTTATGAGAGGGTACAAGACATAGAGACATGTTAACAGACTAAAGAGAAGCAAATACTGATGAGCTGATCTTAACTACTCATTGTGTGTCATTGCTTTGATTACACGCATATGGTTCCTACTTACAGATGAGAGTATACAGGCCAAGTAGGAAGAGTGTTATAGATCATTTCCTGGTGAAGATGTGGGATACAGATATGTAGTTTAATTGTTGCCTTCAAATACAAGAATTGGTTTGGTCTCTAAAAGGTTGGGAATTGGCTTTGACAATGCTTTTTAGGTCGAGCAATTTATTGCTCTGAACCTATTACATGTGACCAAATTCTCTTGAACAAGAGGATTTCTCACAATGCATGTTGTGTACTGGAGCGTGAAGCTGCCCCAGGCGCGCGCTTGGCCTCACTCACACCCCATATGCCTGCTCCCCCTCCCCCCACGCCTCGCACCAGACTCCCCTGCCACTCACCATATGCTCGTTCCCGCCCACTGGCAGCCTGCTTGTAAATCATGCTTTATCTCCTTTCATTTACTGTGCATTTAAAGATCGAGCCCAAATGTTACCAGCAGTTTTGGAGTGGCCTCTTCTCTAGTTCAGCTTCTGGTTCTTTAAAGCGGACTGCTGTCAGAGTAAACTTCCTGCAAGGAAAGAACACTGCCTCAGCTGTGGGAGTGTGTGAACGTCAATGCTCACTTATTATTTACCGAAGTTCCTGCGCTGCTGTTTAATCCTGGCTGAAAGCTCTGGTTGTGTGCGCGCACACACGTCTGCTAGCTTGGAATGGGCAATGTACCTTATATATGATTGCATTTTCCCAGGCCGTCCGATCTAGCACAACCTCCCCCACCCCACCCCCACCCCATCCGCTGGGTATTTTCTTGAGTCACCACCAGTCCCTCCCTTCCTCCTCTCACGCCTCTGCTTTTACCTCCCGCCCGGTCTCCTGTGTGTTGCTGCTCATTAATGCCCCCCCCTCCGCTACTACCCCGCCCTTGTTGCTTTATTCCGAGCAGGTCATTGCATTTGAACGTTAACAGATGCATGTATCTGCTGTAAAATAAACAGCTTTTCGACATGCCATTAGGTTTGTCTTAAGAGCATCTTTTCTGCTTGTTTTACGTGGATCATCTAGAGAGATCGTACTACGCCCACTGTGGAGTTTGTACTGAGGCTTTTAGAAGGAGAAGATTCTCTGAGATCGCCCCCAAAGAATCGCATGCTAAGAAACCCCGCAGTGTTCATGCAGGGGCATGCGAGCAAGAAAGCCAGGGGTTGCAAAAATGTATTTATTTGGATGTAGGTTGTAACCAAAATGTGCCACGGGCCTACAAATCACAGTTAGGAAACAGCAGTATTCGTACATGTGGATATGTGAGGGCCCGGAGTTAATGAGAGGGTTCAATAACAAGGACATTCCAGGGCTTCTCCATTTTAGTTACAGCTCCTGTCTGGCTCCATTCCCCAGCGATGAATGGTGCCACCAAGGAAATCAAGCACAGTACTCCTTAATACTTAATATTGGATAAATTCCCATCCATCCCCCCACTCCATCCATCCCACTCCATCCATCCATCCGTACATCCATCCATCCCACTCCATCCTTCCATCCATCCATCCATCCATCCCCCTCACTCCATCCATCCATCCCTCCCCCCCCCCCACTGCATCCATCCCGTCCGCGCCGGGGAGGTGGCCTAGCTGTCATTAGCAAAGACCCACTCCGTGGGCAGGGCTTGGAGAGTCTCAAATCCACAGACTGTGATTTGCTTATCTATGACAGATTTTACTATCTTGGGGGACTTTAATATCCATCTGGAAAAAGCTGAGGATAGTTGTACGAGCTCCCTGTTAGAGGCGATGAATAGCTGCGGGCTTGCCCAATTAGTAAAACAGGGAACGCATTCCGCAGGGCATACCCTGGATGGAATTTTCTCTTCTAATCCGGATGTTAGGATGGGGGAAATTCTGGAGGTTCCCTGGTCGGATCATAAAGTTATTCCATTTCATTAAATTTGGATATAGCTAAAAAGGTCAGGGCACCGAGGAAAAGGGATCACCATTACCAGGACTGGGATAAGATTGACATTGCGGAACTGCATGCTCAGTTGTGCTCCTCCTCCTTAGTAGTTGGACAAGGACTGTGATTTAGCATCTCAACAAGTGGAGAACTGGATTAAAACTGCAGTGCTTGTAGCTGCCCCTATTAAAACCAAAAAACAGAAAAGAAGTAAACACTTCGAACCTTGGTTGTCCGAGAAGTTAAGACTGCAGAAACAGACTTGCAGGAGGGCGGAAAGAAGATGGAGGGCCAATTACGGGACCAATGAGAAAACAGAGTATTGTAAAACATTAGCCACATATAAAAAACTGATTAGGGAAGGTAAATCGGAATTTTCTGTAAAAAAAATTAATGAGGCTAAACACTCGAACAAAGAACTGTTCAACACAGTGAAAAAAGGTACAAAGCCAGCAACTAAACAGGTGGTTGGCAGTACGGAACTCTGCAAAAAACTAGGACAATTCTTCACGGACAAGGTACGTCTGATATAGGAGTCCTTCCCTCAGAAACACATCGTTCCTCATGTGGGGAAGACTAGTTCTTCCGATATCCCCTTGCTGAGTAGCTCTCCAGACACCGGGCCTATACTCATGTTGAACTTCAAGTTTAAAGTTCCCTCGTTGGAAGAAATCAGACAGTTGATTCTGTCGACCAAATCCGGGGGGCCAATGGACCCGTGCCCTCCTAAGGTCTTACACATGATCCCAGATCTGCTCAGTGCCCAACTCCAGAACATGTACAGTAACATAATTGAATCCAGCTGCTTTCCTAAAGCGTGGAAGGCTGCCTCTGTACTTCCACTGCTTAGGAAACCCAGCCTGGACCCCTCAATCCCAGTCAATTTCCGGCCAATCTCAAGGATCCCTTTTCAGGCCAAAATTCTGGAGAAACTCTTGAACTCCCAATTAGCAGGGCTTGTTAGGAACTCGCAGGCACTAGATGACTCCCAATATGGGTTCCGTGAGAATCATGTGACCGAGACTGCCTTGGTGATGGCAGCTGAGGAACTCAGGAAGATACTGGACGCAGGTGGGAAGGCCGCCCTCATTCTGTTAGATTTGTTGGCTGCCTTCGACACTGTTAACCATGAGATTCTCATAAAGAGGCTAAACGATCTAGGTCTTCACACCTCGGCTACCAACCTACTGTCCTCCTTCCTGGAAAACAGAACCTTCTCGGTTGAGCTAGGACGAATTTTCATCAAGGGCCTTTGAGCTGCCTTGAGGGGTCCCCAGGGCTTGTCGATGAGCCAGTCCCTTTTTAATCTCTATTCTGTCCCACTAACCACAATCATTAGGAACTGCGGGTTCATTCCATTGTCCTATGCGGATGATACCCAGATTGTGGTGGCTATCTCCAACAATTCAGTAGAGACCGCGAATAGCTTCAGATCTTGTATGGATCAGGTCGGCAACTGAATGCAGGACAACTGCTTAAAACTCAACAGGGACAAATCAGAGGTTATGCTACTGGGGGCTAACCCGGACATCTGGTCCAATCTCTGGTGGCCGGACAGCCTAGGGAGATGTCCAACGCCGATGGATAAAGTGAGGAATGTAGGGGTCATATTTGACTCTAAACTCACCTTTGAAGCACAAATAAATAATCTCTCTTCTTCTGTTTGGGACACTCTTAAACTCATCAGAAAGTTGCTGCCCTACATTCCACATGACACTGCCAAAACCCTGGTTACCTTGTTAGCTCTATCGAAACTGGATTATGGCAATGCGCGTTATGCGGGTTTACAGAAACAACTGCTACACAAACTTCAGCGCCTTTAGAACGCGGCGGCCAGATTTTTTCTGAATATTCCTAAGTCTGAACCAGTAGCGGTAAAAATGCACGGTCTACATTGGCTTATGGTTGAGAAAAGAATTGAGTTTAAATCAGCTTGCCTAGCGTACAAGTCACTCCATGGCTCAGGCCCCTGTTTCCTAAAAACGAATCTAAAACCATATGTACCTACCAGGACGTTAAGATCTAGCAGCGCTAAACTCCTGATAACCCCCAGATTCAAACAGCTTAGGTGGGGGGGGGGGGAAAGTTTCATAGGGAACACAGCGAAAATCTGGAACAAACTTCCGGCCAAGCTGAAAAACAGCCCCTCTTTATGGTCGTTCCGCAAAAACGTGAAAACGTGGCTCTTTTCATCTTAACCTGGAGTGGCGCTATTTTCTATGGCCAGGCAGTTTTTTGATCTCTTCAGCGCCAAGACGCTATTAGGCATTCGTGCGCTCAATAAATCCCATAATCAATCAATCAATCAATCAATCCATCCCATTCATCCATCCATCCATCCACCCCCCCCACTCCATCCATCCATCCATCCCACTCCACCCATCCATCCATCCATCCATCCATCCATCCCACTCCATCCATCCATCCATCCATCCATTCCTCCCACTCCATCCATCCATCCATCCCCCCACTTCATCCATCCATCCATCCATCCATTCATCCCCCCACTCCATCCATCCATCCATTCCCTTGACTCCATCCATCCATCCCTCCCCCGCCCCACACTCCATCCCTCCCCGCCCCACACTCCATCCCTCCCCGCCCCACACTCCATCCCTCCCCCGCCCCACACTCCATCCCTCCCCGACCCACACTCCATCCCTCCCCCGCCCCACACTCCATCCCTCCCCCGCCCCACACTCCATCCCTCCCCCGCCCCACACTCCATCCCTCGCTCACACTCCATCTCTCGCCCACACTCCATCCCTCGCCCACCCTCTATACCTCGCCCTCCCTCTATCTCTCTCCCTCTAGCTATCTCTCGCCCTCCCTCTATCTCTCTCTCGCCCTCCCTCTATCTCTCTCTCGCCCTCCCTCTATCTCTTGCCCTCCCTCTATCTCTCGCCCCCCTCTATCTATCTCTCGCCCTCCCTCTATCTCTTGCCCTCCCTCTATCTATCTTTCGCCCTCCCTCTATCTATCTTTCGCCCTCCCTCTATCTATCTTTCGCCCTCCCTCTATCTATCTATCGCCCTCACTATCTATCGCATCAACACTGCATCACTCGGCACCACCACAGCATCACTCAGGGGCACCACAACATCACTATGCGCTACCACAGCATTACTGAACGCCACAGCATCACTCGTCGCCACCATAACATCATTCAGAGCCACCACAGCATCAATCTGTGCAACCATTCAACAACAACTGATTAAATATGTTCTCTCAATGTTTCAAGCTTTATTACAAAAGTCACAAAAAGATGTTAATATTTCACTTCTGTTCTTGGATTTTTGTCACAATAAAATACACTGAACATAATCTTCACAAAAGTTATTTACAAAACTTTAAGCTATTAAGCTATTTTCATTATAAATTACAATACCTTTAATTTAAGTATTAATTATTTAAAAAAAATAAAAGCCATTGTTATTTGTAATATCAATACATCTAAGTCACTTAAATTCAACACATATTGCATTACAAATGCTATAGGTGTCACATTTGCGAAAGTTAAAACTATTGGCATTGTAAATGACAAAGCTATTAATTTTTTGATGAGTGCACGCATTACAGTTAATCTTGTAATGGCTTTTCTATTAAAGAAATTCCATTCAAAGATCACCGCTGATGTACACGAAGGCTTCGAGGTGAACGCACTGTGCACGTTGTCAGCGTGCTTCATGATGCGTGCGAATGCGTGCCTTAGGAAGGGTATATGAGCCTGTGTCATGGACACATTGCGGCCATTTATGAGTTACAGATGTAATAATCACCAAAATAATAATTATAATCATCATCATAACAATAAAACAGAAAGAGTTACAGTGCGTCGGACATGACCATCGGGGAGCTGGAAAGGAAGAGTTCAAGAAAGCGTGGAGAGGGGAGGGGCAAAAAGGAAAAAGAAGGGGATGATAGCTGCCTTTTAACCTCTTTGCAGCTGTTGAGTCCTCAACTGTATTTTATTTTTCCAAATAAAAAAAAAACATGCTCCCCTCGTCTAATGGCAATGGGAGCATTATTCACATTGTACAATCCCTCACCACCAGGTACCTGGCAGTGATGGACATTACAAAAATGGCTACATTTCCGCCCATCTAAATTTGGCAGGTGGACATGTAACCATTCCTCTGACACCCCTTAATCCATCGGGCCCTCAGAGAGTTTTGGCTATGACTGAGTAGTCACCGCCATAGCCAAATCTATAGTTGGTGGGTCAGTAGCGGCCCGTGATGGGAGTGGTGCCGGGCGCTGACGTGGGGCGGGAGAGGGGAAGGGTGGGGCGTAGTAAACTCCGGAATACGTCCGCACAGAGGTAAGTACACAAACAAATAAATAAACTAATTTTGTTGCGCTCGCTGAATCGCATTTGGAGATGCAGCGCAGGCAACAATATTTGTTTTATTTATTTGTTTGTGCACTTACATCTGTGCGGCCATGTACCGGAGTTTACTACCCCCCACCTTGCCCCTCCCCCGTCACACATCAGCGCCCAGCAGCACTCCCACCATTGGCGGCTACTGGTGGTCTGTATACTCCGTTGCTACAGAGTAAACACACCTCCAACATATAAATTAGCCTCCTGAGACCGAAATGCTCTAGGCAGACAAACACAGGATTAGGAAGGTAAGCCATCATATAAAGAGAAGACAACAAACCCTCCATTCACAAGCATGAGGCTCTTCCAAGGCCCACCCTATGAGCATATATTATGTATTGGAAGCAGTAGGTCAGCATAAAGACAGCTTAGGCTTTTTTCTAGCCGGGACCTAAAAATTTAAATTGTATAAACAATCACCCATTGGTCATGAATGATGTCAGTATTTAGTATCTGCAATGCAGCGATATTTAATCTGTCGTGCCCCCATTTCTTTCAGAACCTGTCATTAATTACTACTCTCAGACTCAATTTTAACTGATGTTTATAACGTTATGCCTGTCGTTTATCATTAATTTTTATATTTCTCATTTTTACAGATCTTCAAGTTCAATCAATATGCATTTGTACTGAACAGTATTTTGTGCTATGTCCTTCACCCATGAAATTTACACAATTTCATGTCCTAATTTGTTCACAGAAACACTTATTTTATCAACCAGTAATGCATTTCAGAATCGATGTCAGTGCAGGATCTCCTTAGCGAAAAAACATAAAATTGTACGTCATACTGAGGGGTGTAGGATATGATGTGTTTAGGTTGTAATCATTGTATTGAATGTCACCACTATCCTCAATCGAAGATTTTTGTAATTAATCACCTCCTCTGAATATATTACCATCTACACACTTGGAACTGTTTCATCCAAAAATATTAATAAATAACCCTAACGACATGACACATTAGCTGATTGTGAGCATTTAAAAAAATATATTGAACATATTTGAATATTAGTTTGCATAATACAATATCAATTATACGCTTCATGGGAAACCCATTTACATTTTTACTCACAAAGTCCTCTGTGAGAAGGGAGTGTAATGATTATGCTTAATTAAAGTTTTGTTAGCGTTACTTTTCAACTTGAATTATTTATTTTATTTCGGAGCTAACATAGCGCACAGCTACCCCCAACGGGGGTGTCCCGGCGCTTGGACGGCAAAGGAGGGAGTAGACTCAGCGAAATTACTAGCTGGAGAAGAGCCACGTCTTGAGGTCTCGGCGGGAGATGGATTCTGAGTTAGTCAGTCGTAGACCAAAAGAAAGGCTATTCCAGATTTTCACAGCAGCTACCGCAAAGGCTTTCAGATAGGCCGGACCCGTATTCTGAAGTACTTTGAAGACTAAGATCATAGATTTAAATTGGATACGTTTTGCCACTGGGAGCCAGTGAAGCTTCTTCAGGAAAGGGGTGATCGAGTGGCAGTAAGGGATATTGTAAATCAGCCGAGCTTCCGCATTCTGGACCATATATAAGGGTCTAATCAGGTAGGCAGGAGTCCCTGCGTACGAGCTATTAGCGTAGTCTAAATAGGAAGTAATAAGTGCATGAATCACGGTCCTACGTGAGTCCTGAGGGAGAAAGGGGAATATTTTCCTGATCATGCAGAGTTTTCCAAAGCAGGCTGCAGATACTTGATCAATTTGATTTTTGCATGAGAGTTCACTGTTGAATCTTACCCCTAGGTTTAAGGCCGACGTCACTGGTTCGGGAGGAGGGGATAATTCTAGAGGCCACCGTAAGGGTGGGAGGAGGAGTACTTGGTTGGTTAAAAAATAGCACCTCCGTTTTATCCGAGTTTAGCTTGAGGGTATTGATGACATCCAGGACGAGATATTGCGCAGGCAGCCACGAAACTTGGAAAATGTGGCTTCGGAGTGGTCCCTAAAAGAGAACACGAACTGGGTGTCGTCAGCGTATGAGATCACACAGACTCCGCAGGCTTCGACAATTTGAGCTAGGGGGGATAGGTAGACGTTAAAAAATAAAGGGCTAAGTGCGGAGCCCTGTGGGACACCACAGTTCAGTGGTTTTTCACAGGAGACAAAGGGCCGCAAGGAAACTGATTGAGAGCGATCAGTTAGGAATGATCTGAGCCAGGAAAGGGGGGGCCTGAATCCCAAGGCAGAGAAGGGGCTCTATCAAGATGTCATGGGAGATCGCATCGAAAGCCGCAGACAGGTCGAGGAACACTAGCATGGCTGCCTCGCCCCTGTCAACGGATTCGCTGATGTTTTTCAACACCTCCAGGGGGCGGTCTCGGTACTAAAACCGGGTCTGAAGCCAGACCCGGTTTGGCTTCAGACCCGGTTTGCACACTTAATAACTTGTGCCCCTTTGCTTGGATCCGATTGTAATATACTGTCCGATCCACCGCTTGTTGTCTTCTAGTATTGGTGACATGATTGATGTGATGCACACACAATACTTTGCCCTGTCTTTTATGTATTTCATGTTTGTAAGTAAAATCAATAACATGTCTTTGACTTAAAAACATCAGAGCAGCAAACCTGACCTCCAGATTTACTGTAGAATAAACTGTTTCAAATAGGCTGATAAGCCCTTTCTAGTTTAAATTCGTAAAGCAGACGATCATTATTCTCAAACGCAAAAATAAGTCATTATTTGCCTACGTTTTCTGTAAGCAGAGCAGGTGGTTTCAACACACAAAGCCCATTGCATAACATGAGTTTATACACAAATGCTTTAACAAACTTCCTCAGCAAATCTCGCTTAGGCTGTCAACATACCTTCATTGCCTTACATGCATATTTACATTTACATAGAGATTAACGTGACACCCAGTGCAAAACATTATTACTTTAAAATCTCAAATGGATAAAAAAATATACTTTGAAATGTTTCCACATGACAAGCAAGGCTCTGGGGCCTATTAGGATGGCGGTCTGACTTTTTCCGGCCGCCTCCGTAGCAGAGATTGGGTCCGGCCGTCATGCTTGCGGCGGTCCCACCCATGGTATTATGATGTGAACGCCGCACGCATGGCGCTGATTGGGTCCGTCCGCCATGCTTCCAGCGGTCCTGCCCGTTGAATTATGATGGGCCCACCACCGCAACGGTCGCATTCCGCAGTGTTAACATTGTGGTGGGCGGTGCTGGCAGCAGCACTGGTGCGTCGTGAAAACGAGCATGTTGTGCAATTTTCACTGCACTAGGTTGCAGGCACTGCTCTGTGCCTGCCACTTGATACAGTACAAAGTAAGGGGGTACCATGGGTACCCCCGCCCCCCAGTGCACCACCCCCAATACAAGGGGGGCCCGCAACAGGCCCCTAGACACAATCCCTACCAGCCTTTCCATAGCAGAGAGACTGCAGCGGAAAAGCTGGCTTCTGCATGCATCCTAATCCGGAAGGCGGAAAAAGCTAGGCACCGGCACCATTTTAGCGGTCCAGCTCAATGTACTGCCTAGAGGTTCAAGGCACTACTCACACAAATGCCCAGGTATGTTTGGTAGGCACTGCAGAGCAGTATTACAGTTTACTGGAGGATGAATGGCACCGCTTGCTGAAGTACTCGGGGTTACATTGATGGATGCAGTTTCACAGCGTTAAGCATGAAGAGTCTCACACACAGATGAACAGTTTGATTAAAAATACTTACATTTGTCTATACGTGACAGGACCAGGGAGTGGCCCTACACCTATGGCGGCATCGACCAGTGTCAATGCACTTTGCATTCTGTCCATAGTGTGCCATGTTGTGCTGCTCCCTAGGGTCTTCTTCCATCTGGGTTGGCCGGAGAGCAGAAAACTGGAGAACACTGCTGTCCCGGCTTAAAATGGCAGTGGTTGTTCGGTGTCAGGCTAGATCAGTCCATCTTAAATGGCCATGATAAGGATCTTGTAGCTGATGAAGGGGTGGGGGGTACATCTTCCTTTTTCACTCTCTGTCATTGCTGATGAGGCAGGGAAAGGCCAGCAGAGCCAATCAATGCCACGCCACTGAACTGGGGCTTGAGGGCCTCTATACAATGGAAAGACAGACAGCCAGGCTGCAGTTTCTCCAGGCGTTTGTCTGGACAGTCTATGGTGAGGGTTTCGGACCAAATGGGCTTATTCCTGAAACCATGATTGGCCAAAGCTACGGCAAATATTTTGAAGTCGTTCATCATTTGCTGTGAGGGTAAAGCCTAGCTACCACATGGTTTTGGCTTATGTTCAGTGGTTCCTACTAATGTCTTGTACTGTGACTGGAATTCATTGGGAAGCCATGAAAGTCTTCATTTGGAAGAGGGCGAAGTGCGCCTTCAACAACGAGAGCAGGTTTCCTGCCTGTTTAGCCGCTCAATAAGAAAGTTTAACTAAATTACATGTAATAATGACATTGAATTAAATTGAAGTGAATTTAGACAGTGCACAATTGTTCAATGTGGGGGCCTTAAGTTAATGCATCACAGCTCACAAGATAAATAAGCATTGCATTTGCCAATGGGTTTGCTTTTAATAAGCAAGCATAGGCAAATAGAGACTTGAACAAATATTGCTTCTTTTACCTCGTTAACGCAAATCCTTTTGGCTTTTCTAATGCTTCTCTCGCCCTATGGGAAATAAGTGTAGTAAAGGGTTTACAACATGAACTAAAAACCCTGAACAAAAACAGTATTAAAATAAGGCAGACGTTCCAGTGTATAAGGAAGGAAGTGACACCCTCGTGATAGGCTTGAATTTGTACTTCAGTCCCAAACAAACTCTTCAATAAATGCATGCTGCACTAAAAAAATGCTTACTGCATACAATGCATGTATGGGATCAACAAAATTGAATGAAACAAAAAGTGTGATGGTTTAGTTTTCTTTTAGATGCAAATAGCCATCAAGCATTGCCATGCCGGTGAGGAGAGATGTATACTCCACTGAGATGATCCGAGATGTGACTGACAAAGCTTTAAACCAATGGCTGAAGAGGGATGACGCTACCCCCTCACTGTTTACTGTGCTGTTAAGACAGACCTAAAAAGGACAACACAATCGATAGAAAGAGATCATTGAATGAAAAGACCCAAGAGGTTACAAAATATTTCAATACATCAGCAGTTCATATGAAGCCACAAAAACGTTACCATTAAGTACCAAAATATGTTGTCTGCATCCATTATTAAATGAATGAATGAATGGGGTACTTCTAGAGTTCAACTGTCACTCAGAGGAGAGCATCCTGACGCTGTGCTAGTGACTACTATAAATTCCTGAGAGGTTGAATTAGAATAACGACCTACAGAGTGAGTCAGAGGCTTGGAAGAGCCAGGATTTAAGTTATGTTTTAAAAGATGCATTGGATCCGTTGGAACGCATGGTCCTAGGAGGGAGGTTCCATGCCTTGGAGCCTAAAACTGCAGGAGACTTTCCCCCTCGAGATTTTAGTCGAAAAGATGGTGGTTTCAGAAGGTTAGCAGAAAAAGGTCTTAGTGTCGGTTGGGGCAGATAGTGGCAAAACTGGTCATTACTGAATGACGAAGCATGCCATCTATAAATATGTGATTGAGACTCCATTACCAATCAGGAGGGCTGTCCTTCCTTCATATGTAGGTTACCTCTCTTGTGATATTTGCGTTTAACAATAGCTCTAAAAACAGACTCACATCTAGATAAATTCTCTCAAAGTAAAGGTAAAAAGTAATCAAATGCCGATCATCTGAGGAAATGTATATTTATGTTGCCACTGTATTTTCTCCCAGTGCTGTATAGGCATCATCTGCAAGCGGGAATGTGTATTATATATGTTTCTTTTGCACATCAAATGGAATCAACTGATGCTTGAGTTAGTGTTTCTTGTTTTGGGGGAATTAGAAGTCATGCAATTACTCTAAAAAAAATAGGGGGCATATTAGCAAGAACCTCGTTAAAATTATGGCCGTTTTAGGGGCAGGAAACTGCCGCTAAAACGGCGCTAAAACTGCGATAATGGGCTTGCTAATATGCGTTATAGAATTCTCATAGAATTCTATAATAGGTTAGATGTGCAGGACATCTAACCTGGGCTTCTATTGAAATTCTATAACGCATATTAGCAAGCCCATTATCGCCGTTTTAGCGACCGTTACCTGCCGCTAAAACAGCGATAATTTTAACGAGATTCTTGCTATTATGCCCCTAGATGTTTACAGTCGAGAAAGGTTTGGGTATTTGTAGTATCTACTTTATTGAAAATTCTTTAAGTTACATTAGTAATTATGCATTTATTTTTAGCATGTGTAGTAACTTCCAGTAGTGTCCCTTCCTGTGATCTCACTAATTATGCTAATGCTAATTAGCAACTTCCTGCTAAAGGGGAAGTGACGTAGCGGTCAAAGCTGCTGACCTTGACCGGGGAACCAAGTTGGAGTCTCTGCGTCAGCTCAACATCCTGTAATTCTGGGCAAATCACTTAATCTCCCTGTGCCTACCCAAAAACAATTAATGTATCCTTGTGTATGGGACGCTAGTGAGCCCAAAGCAAGATGGCCGCACCTTAGTGCAACTCTGCTGGTCGGGGGTAATATCCTGCAATAATCCTGCTATTGACGTGCCATCCACACCTCTAGGGGAAGGCTTTGTACAACCCATGTCGCTGGCAGTCTGTTGAAGGCTTTTTGAAGTCTGAACGCGCTTACCTGGAGGAGCGCCGGCATCTGAGAGTCTGCGGCCTGTCCATGTGGTAGCTGTATGGCCGACTGCTGTGGCGGGAAGCTGCGGCAGTAATTCAATCCTGCTTGCCTGCTGAGCTCCCCTGGGGCTCTTTATTGTTGCCCGGGCTGCCGCTGCTGGTGGGGTGCCGTCGCTGTATGCCGGTGCCCGGTGGTTGCGGCTGGTGCGGAAGAACGCAGCTCCTGTGACTGGTGGAGGCTGTGGGTGCGAGGTCAACGTTGGGCGGCTGCTCCCTACGCGAGGGCCGGAGGGAAGGTAGGCCACGGAGAGATGCCTGGCGGTGCTGCGCTGGCTTGGATGCATCTTTGCTCGCTGGGGTGCCGGCGCGGCGTGTTGGCGGGAGAGGCGGATACTGCGGCACGATGCGGGGTAGCCTTTTGAGATTCCTGTGGCTCTCCCCGGCTGGGCAGCGCTGCTGCGGACATTTGGCCGGATTCCGGCGCTGGGGCACGCTGCCATTTTGTGCCTGCCGTCGTGGGTCCTTGCCGGCGGACGGCTGGTGTAATTACACGGCTGGAGTGGAAATCGAGCTGGCGCTCCTCTCACAGCCTAATATCTCGCCCCACTGAACTTGCCTGCCCTGGGAAACACTACGGGGGAGCTGGAACTGTCCTGGTGCCATTTATGCCACATTTGGGCTCTTACACGAGGGGTCGTGTGCCCTGCAGTGAAGCCTGGTGATCTACTGAGGAGCCCTTGCACATTTTGATAGTGCCCTGCCTCTGGATTGCGGTGGCACGGTGGTCTGACTTCCTGGGTGCTGCGGTGTGCGAGAGACACCTGCAGTCTGCATCTGCCCTGGTGACGCTTTGTGGACTTGTGGGCCTGAGTTGGCATCTGGTGACCCGCTGTTGGACTTCTGCTGTGACTCTCCTTCTCGGCGCTAGCTGGACCTGTGACTAAAAGGCGGTCTTTCGGTGGTGGTCCTTGCTGGGCTGGGCACTGGTGGGCTTCGTGACAGGCGGAGAGGGAGCGGCTGTCATGGGGAAAACGGACAGGCAGTTGCAATCCAAGCTGTCCTTTGACACCAAGAGGCAGAAGAAATCCATGGCCCGGTGGAGTCGGATGCCGAACAGGACATGGAGGCTAGCGGCTGCATCAAGCTGGAGGGTATGATGCTGGCCATGCAACAGAGCTTGAGTACAATCGATGGGAAAATAGATAATCTGAACCTTCGCATGGATACAATGGCATCCAAGTTGGATAAGCATGGTGCTCACTTGACGGAGGCGGAACAGCGTATATCTACGGCAGAGTACAGGGTTGAGGCGGTCTCCACTTCGTGTGCATAAATGGATAAGTTGCTTGCCGTAATGCTATCCAAGAATGAGGACTTGGAGGCCTGATCGCGCCGCAATAATCTGTGCATTACGGGGGTGGCAGAGATGATCAATGTGGGAAAGATGGAGCTGTACATGGAGGAGATGCATAAGTCTATGTTTGGGGCGGAACACGTCTCCGCGCTTATGGTGGTGGAAAGAGCGCACCGCTCCCTTGCGCCACAACTTGTCCCACGAGCTCCTCCTAGGCCCATTATCGCCCGGCTCCTTAATTACCGGGACAGGGACACGTCTCTTCGGCTGGTGCGTGAGGTGGGCAAGGCTCAGTATCAAGGGATGGAGAATGCGATTTATCCTGATTTTACTGCAGCCGTGCAGCAGCCCGGAAGGAGTATCAGCCGGTAGAGAAAAGGCTTCAAGCGTTGCAGATCCAATATGCAATGCTCTACCCGGCGAAGTTACGACTTCATCATGGTAGCAAACTGAGGTTCTTCTCAAAGCCTAAAGATGCCTTACAGTTTGTTAAACAACTGGAACGTCACTAAAATGCGAAGGAGGCGGGGACTGAGGCGGATGGTGAAGACTGATGACTTTATGGATTGCCGGTTTATCATTTTTCTACTTTAAATGTGTTATGAACTAGAGACTGCTGGCCTCTGCGTCCTACTGCATAACCCTTTTACCCTTCTGGCACTGCTCCGGTGCTCTGCATTGTGGGGCTGTAGGTTTATTGCTGAAGTGTTGTTACATGTGATTTGCCAGGGTGCATGAAAGTGTATGTCACTGTTTTTTCTTTAATTGCACCATCTTGTGCTTTGCTTGCTTAGATTTTGCGTGTGTGACAATGCTGCATTGTGCATAGGGGTAGCTCAGTATATTTTGCTGCACCTCGTGTTCTTTGTTCCATGGGAGCCTCGGTCATTGTTTGGGGTGTTGTAGTGTGTATGGTCCCTACAGTGGGCTGTCCGGACGGATTAAGTTGCACATATATGGGCCTGTTCTTTTGAGGGGTGGGGTGCATTGTTGGAATTATGCCCTGACCACCCCTCACTCCCTTGTTGTAGGGGTTCAATGGGCCGCTGGTGTCCCTCAAGTGGGAGACACCCCAAGATGTTGTGTAGTGGGGATGTGAGGGGTGTGTGTGATTGTGCACCTCGGTGGGAGGGTGGGATTTGGATTTTTGGTTTCCTGTTTTTTGGTTTGTGTTGCTTTGGTGGGGTTGGGAGAATGGGGGGGATCCGGGTGGTTTCGGCTTGTCCTTGGCATGGTTATGATGCTGGGGTGGGTGGGGGTGGCTACTGTTGGGATGTTTTTCTGTGCATCTGTCTCAATTGGAGTGTACCTATTTTATCTCATCTGTCTGGTAGTGCAGAGTTTGATGTTATGCTTTATGTGCTGTTTCCCTATTGCATATATTGGAGGGGGCAGGGAAGATCACTTGTATCACCTGGAATGTCAGGGGGTTAAATAACCCTAAGAAAACGAGGCAGGTGCTGGCTTATTTGGATCGGCACAATGTTCAAATAGCATTTCTTCAGGAAACGCATCTTAATCAGCATGCAGTCTCAGCTGTGGCGAAAAAGTGAGGGGCGTGTTTTGCTTCTACGTACTCCTCATATGCCAGTGGTGTGATGGTGTTTGTCGGAAAAAATGTGCATTTTGAGTGTAGCTTTGAGGAGGTTGATGCTGCTGTCAAGTATATAATTGTGCAGGGGAGGCTGTGTGGTACTGTCGTCACGATGGTGAGTATTTATGGTCCGAATATTGATGACCCTGAGTTTTTTAAAGTGTTATGGAACAAAGTCTATACTTTGCCGCAGTCTGCCATAATTGTGGGGGAAGATTTTAACGTGGTGTTAAATCAAGGGCTGGATAGAAGTGGGGGTGCCCATGTATCTGTGAAAAAAGCTGTACAGGCTGTACATGACGGCATGAGAGATTTGGGTCTGCTTGATGTTTGCAGAGCGCGACACCCTGGGGTAAGGGAAGGCACATGCTATACACATGCACTTGACACATGGTCACGTTTGGATTATTGGCTTGCGACGATTGATGTCAGTACCTGGGTGTCCCATGTGCAGCATTTAACCCGCACCCTGTCGGACCATGCCCCTGTGTTGTTGGTTCTGCAGTTGCCCACTTATGCTCCAGCTCCGTTCCAATGGAAATAGCAGCCCTCGGCTTTACTAGATCCGGTGTTTAAAGAGGGCCTCCGTGATGCTGTTGAGAAGTACTTTAGTGACAATCTTGACTCTGTACAGAGTATGTGCACGTTGTGGGAGGCCTTCAAGGTCACTATTCGGGGCACATGTATTGGTCTGCGTGCGGGAGTGTTTAAATCTCTGCGCGGCTCTATGCGCCGGATAGAGCAGGACCTGGTGAAGCTGGAGAGAGAGTATATGGAGACGCATGATAGTGCAACGCTGGCTGCTATCCGTTCGGTTGTCACTGAATATAACGAGCTAGCGGACCAGGAGGTGTGACATTTGTCTAGGCGCTCCAGGGCTAGGTATTATGGTGAGGGTGGTAGGCCGGGGTGTGGGCGTTGGCAGACAGGTTTCTGGAACCTTGAGCGAGGTATTGTACGGTACAGGGCATTGCAGAGGGAGATACCATTCATTCGGACTCCGCTGGTATATTAGCACAATTTGTTCAGTATTATACAGACATGTATGGGGATAGTTGAACTGCGTGTGTGGAGGAAATTGCGGAATACTTGGATGATGTGGCATTGGTTTGGTTGTCTAAAGGGCAGCAAGATTTCCTGATGCAACCGCTAATGGCTACAGAAATTACAGACGCCATTTCATCCTTGCCCATTGGAAAAGCGGCAGGTACTGATGGGCTACCGCCCGAGTTTTACAAGGAGTATATTGATATCCTATTACCTCATTTAACGGCTATGTATGATGAGGCTTTTGAGCAACAGCGGCTGCCCGCCTCGCTTCGCGAAGCGTTAATTGTTGCATTGTTAAAGCCTGGCAAACCACAGGATAGGTGCGAGTCCTATAGGCCGCTCTCCCTTATGAATACCGACGTAAAAATTCAGGCGAAGGTTTTGGCTACCCGACTGCGCTTGTTGTTAACGGTTATGGTGCTGCCTGACCAGTCGGGGTTTGTTCCCACCCGCTCCACAGCGCATAATTTGAGGACATTATTTGCAGTTCTGCATTTGTTAAAGCCTGACTTGCCAGCGGCGTCAGTCCTTTTGGATGTCGCCAAGGCTTTTGATTCTATTGCATGGACGTATATGTTTTCTGTACTGCATCGCATGGGGGTCCCCTTCTTCTTCACTAGCTGGATAAAGCTACTTTGTACTGAGCCCGTAGCCCGCGTGCGTATAAATGGCCATACATCAGAGCTGTTTCCAATTAAGAGGGGAACACGACAAGGCTGTCCATTGTCACCCCTGATCTTTGCGGTTGTGTTGGAGCCACTTGCGTGTGTGTTGCGCCAGCGGCATGCTGGATCTGCCTTGCGGTTCTACCAGCGTCCCTTGGCAGTGTCCATGTATGCTGGTGACATGGTCTTGTATGTGAGGGAGCCGGAGATGCATCTTGAGCCGGTTATACGAGAGTATGTCCGTTTTGAGTGGTTCTCTGGATTGTCAATTAATTGGAGCAAGTCTGTCATATTTGCACTTACAGAATGTACCAAATCTTTTGTGTTGGACTATCCCCTGGAGTGGGCTGATGATCCTGTAAAGTATCTTGGGATCTGGATCCATAGAGATCCCCAGTTTGTCATTCGGGCTAATTTTGGACAGCAATATCAAAGTTGGAGGATCAGGTGGCTCGCTGGATTCGTCTGCCACTCACATATGCGGACAGAGTAGCAATAATTAGAATGATAGTACTGCCAAAGTTTTTATATTTATTTGCTAATGTTCCTATTCCTTTATTGCAACATTTTTTACTACCTTACCCTCCCTGTGGATCACTCTGGTTTGGGGGGGCAAGAAGTCCCGTATTGGCTGGGACACTTTGACGAAACCATATATACTGGGCGGGTTTGCAGTACCGGATCTGCAATTGTATTATCTTTCTGCTCAGGCACAGTTTGCGTATTATTGGCAACATGCACCGTCATTCAAGCCGCATGTGGCGGTGGAAGCCGGGGCGGTCCACCCCTTACCTTTAATAGCAATGATTGGGAATCCGCACTCGGTGTTTGAGCGTGATGAGGTAGACACTGTTCAATGCACAGCAAGGGCGTGGCATGTGTTGGGTCGGCGGGCGAGCGGCTTCCTCTGTATGCTTCGGCGATGCCTCTGCTACATCATGCGGAGCTGTCCGTGACGGGTGAGGTGGGTGCCCTGAAGGTGTTGCAGGCAGCTGGGGTGCAAACTATGGGGGATATTTTTCCAGGGGGGACATTTCTCTCTTTGTGGGACTTTATGAGTGATGGGGGGAATGAGGCAATGACCACATTTACTTATGCTCTCGCCGATCTGCTCTCCGCAGCTTATATCCCTGCTTTCCTGAGGAACCCTTGGAGTTGGGGGCTTTGCAACTGCTTTACACCACGCAAAACCAGGCAAAATTGGTTTCACGATTGTATCATACTTCGCAGCTAGATGAGGGTGCTGCACAGGTTACCTCCAAAGCCAAGTGGGCTGCGTGTCTTCCACTGCCACTTACGGATGAGGAGTGGGAGGAGTGCTGTTGAATGACTGGGAGCTTTGTGATCAATGGGAATTTTAAGTTTATCTATTACAAGTATATACATCAGATGTATTATACGCCTGTCCAACTACACAGATATGGGATGCTGCCGGCTTTATGCATTTAGCCTGGGAATGTCCCAAAGTGGCTACTTTCTGGGATGGAGTGGTAACTACGTTAACTGCAATGGTTGAAGTGACGCTTGAAAGGGATGTGAAAATGTGTCTATTGGGCAATGCTTCCCAGTGGTCCGCAAATTGGTGGTGTTGACTTTGCAATTAGCTAAGCGAAGGGTGGCATTAACTTGGGAGGGTAAACCTGCCCCTCTGTTGAAACATTGGTTGCATGACATTGCTTATTGCCGAGATCAACTCCTGTGTTACGCAGAGGAGCTGCCGAGTGCGCCAAGGCCTCGGGACATGTGGGGGCCAAACACCGCGTATATGCTGACATGCTTTACGGAGGATTGAACATTGTGCTGAGAACTTGCTGCTATTACTGCGTTGTTTGCACTTCCTGACTCCTTTTCCCCTTCCTGTTTGTATCTTTTTTGGTTTTTTTGTGCACTATTCTTTGTATGTATTTTCCTTTTGAGCCTACGGGCATGAATGAGATAACCATTGTATGTCTATTGATCAGATGCACTGTTTTTGCAGTTTGAAAATCATAAATAATTAAAAAAAAATATATATATATATATATATATATATATATATATATCCTTGTGTAACGTAACCGGGGCTCATGAAAGTGCTCCAATACCTTCAGGTCAAGTTTGCGCTATATAAAACTGTAACCCAAAAAAATGGGGATTTGTGAATTGCTTGCCCGGCAGCCCATGGCTTCCAGTTTGCCTCTCTTTGACAGTGCTTGTTAGCTGTAACTGGAGCAGGTTTCTTCATTACTGCCAATCAAAGTGGATTGAGGTGGGGCACCTGAGACCTCAATTAGTCGAAAGGCATATCTGCTTTGTAAGTAAGGACGATGCTGTAGGAAGTAAGGAGGACACTGAAGAGGGAGTTGGAGCTGACGTCCATTTAGTGGCTGAATTGCACAAAGCGTATGCAGAAACCCTGCGTGCTGTCCATGACCTCCGTGTGCCAAGTGGGGGCTGTGGTGATGATTCGAGAAGAGGGCAGTTGCATTGTTCAGTGCTGTGACCTAAAGGGGCAGTTTTCCTGTGTGCGTTGTCACAACCCCCGTATGTCAGGAGAGAGGCCATGGTGAAGTGAGAGGGTGTCGCCCTGGCACAGTGTGCAGCTTTGAAGGAGAAGTAAGCCATTACTCGCAGAGGAATAGCAATGATTCAACTATCCACCAATCCAAGAGGACCCAAGACCGGCTGCTGGATTCAGGGAGGCTTCCTACATAGGCAGAGGAGCATGTGGAGGCCTGCTGCCTCTACCGTAGCATCCAGTCAACGGCGTAGCTAGAGCTTGGGCCGCCCGGGGCTATCCCTCAGATTGCCGCCCCTGGGGAGGAAACCCCCACGAAGATTAAGGAATGATCCTAGTGTCGGGGAAGGGCCACGGAAGGCACAGTTAGCCAGAAAGGCTCTTTTTAGGTGGCCACTTTGCTATAACACTCTACTATTCAAAACTTTGCGTGATGAGGACTAATTAAAAAAAACAACAAAAAAAACAATATTTGATGTTTAGAAAACAATCTCAAGTTTTTCTTTCTATACATTAGCAAACTAAATAACGCAAAAACAGTCAAAGGGGAACAATGGTTTAGTAAGTTCAGAAAGTCTCAGAAATCAAAGAATTACATTTCATGTTAGGGGACAAGGCAGAGGGGACTCAGTAAGTAAGTATTTGCATATCAGAAGCTCAATCAAGAGTCTTCAGAGGGTCAGAAAAAAGTGTCGGCTTAAGCCACACTTAAGACAAAGCCCAAAGAGATCATTGAAGTCTAAATCACATTAAAGTCCATTCAAAGGGCAGTGGGGAATAAGGGGTGGAGTCTGCAAAGAGTTCAAGGGGAATTCTGCAAAGGTTCTACTAAAAGGGTTTGGCAAGGAAGTCCTGAAAGAGTCAGTAAGCAGAGTTCTGAAAAGAGCTCTCCTGTTCAAAGTGATAGGAAGGGTTCTGAAGAGAAATCTGGGAATGCAGTTCTGAAGTCAGTCAGGGTGTACAGTATATTATATCCATAAAATTCATTGGCGACACCCACTTAGACGCATCATTATAGCCAGTCCATTGTTCATAGTGTGCACACGTTGCAGAAGACATCAGTAGAGAAAAATCCAACACTTGACTTGAGAACAGCACCTTTCACACGCACATGTCGAAGTTAAATAGTCCTTTGTTAAGAATTCAGTTCTTGTGTGCTTGTTGTCTATTCCTGTTACAAGAAATGTATCTATTCTAAACTAGCAATGCATGAGAACACCTACAAGATTGTTGAGCAGGCAGAAATAGCAGTGCAATGGTTTTATGATAAGAAATGTGTAGAAATACAGGCCTTCAGAGTAAAATGTTATTTAAGGCATTGGATCAATGGTGCATATTTAATATACGTGCGCACATTTTAAAAATGTACAAATATAATGTTCCTTTAGTACTTTAGTTCCTATTGTATTAGCACACAATAAATGATCAAATTGCACAATAATAATTATGACTGGGAACTACATTTCAAAGTACATACATGTAACATTAATGCACACATTGCATACTCTTTCCGTTTGACTTTCACTAATATGCTACACATATAAGGATAGTTGGGAACGAATAACAAAATCCCTATAAGTTACACAGACAATATAGAAAATCTTTAGCAATCATGAATAGAGTTTCAACAGTTAAGCATGTTAACATGGAAGATGTTGACTTAAAGTAAATCCTTTATTACTAACATTTAACCTTGAAATGTAGCTCACGTTGAAATTCATAAACACCGAATAATTATTTCGAAATCATTTATATTTACCCATCTCTATTTAGTGAAGACAAGTTCCTAAGTTAAACATCAGAAATAATTATGTCAACATTAGTAGCTTTCTGTGAGAAACTGTAAATTCTGTAAATATAATTGTCAGATGCAACGTTTCAGAAATCATTGTGTCACGTAAGAATCAGGTGCAAAGTGCACATTCATTCTCATGAGACTTTTGTGATGTGTAAAGAGTGGCCAACTTTGCGCTGCACCACAGTTTTACAGATAAAAACATATAGCACGCATGAAATTAGGCTTCAGTGAATCTTTATAATTTGCGCATCACTAAGTAAAAGTGTACTTGATCCTATTCAAAATCTTTGTTTCCATCACACTTAAGAATTAGAGAAGTGCTTCATTTTTGCTTTTCTAACTGCTGATATATTCTGAAATATATGGACAGTTTATTTAAAGGTATTTATAGTTTGTGTGCCACAAAAAAACGACATCCTACTGTGCCTTTCCTTTCACACTCCCTGTACCCCAGCAAGATTGATACATAGTTCACTTTGCAAACTCTTCTCATTTTGCAGTCAGAGAAAGAAAAGTAAATACCAATTCACACGTTAAAAGAAGAAGCAACTAATTGTCAGAGCCCATAGCCTGACATTTGTCCTCTGTCTTTGAAGAACAACAATGTGATGGTGACAAGATAAATACAGAATGTAAGGGAATCTTTATTTATTGCTCTTTCACGACCTACCAGAAATCAGGTGACGACCCACAGTTTGGGAAATGGTTCTCTACACCCTTCTCTGACCCCATTGTTGGTTGTCCTTTCTTTCGACCTCAGGGCTGTGAGGCACTTTCTAAATCATGGAGACTGTCAGCAACACTGGAGAGCCCGGTGTACTGCCTCTGCACAGACCGCGTGAAATGTTCATGTACACAAGTGCTGAGTTGGAGGTGGATTCATAGACATCGTTTATGGTTCGCAGCTGTAATCCATGGCTTGACCCTTGCGACCCCTGCATTGCTTTTGGGGACCCTGGCCTCAAAGGTGGCAAGCTCAGTCAGTCCCAGGATTGCAGGGACAGCTCGTTCTTATGGATGTCAGTTGGGTCTCCACTTTCCTAGTTTTCTATACTTTTTTATTATATCATTCACTATCAATATAATAAAAAAAATGGAGTACAATTAGCTGGGATATGACCCTAACAGGCAGTTGTGGTAAGTGAAAAATGCTTTCAAATATGTGCTGTGTGTGCCTGCGGCGAGTGTGTTAGAGTGTGTTAGAGAAAGTGTGTGTATCAGTGAATGTGTGTGAGTGGAGTTAAAGGTCAAATGGCATATGACTTAACTTATGCTACCCCGGCATTTTCTTGAATTGACGTCCATGTTTCCATGCTTTTACATGCAACCCCATTCGATAGTCTTGTCATATTTGCAGTTGTCCTTCCTTTTGCTGATATAAAGGCAATTATGAGGACCCACAGCCATGAGGCACTCCGAGCTCCTCCTGCCCACCCCTGCACCCCCCAACCCCCCTTCTCGCATGTGGAAATGCGTATGGGCTGAAAAGGAAAACACAGACGACCTTTCACGGTGGGATCTGCGCGCGGGGACTTTTTCGCCCCACAGCCATCTCTGCCCTGGACATCTGTTCAATTGTCGCCGACACAAAGGAGCAGCCAGGGCGCTCGGAAGATTATATAATTCTCACCCGCACTCACTGTACACTGGTTTGCCGCCTCCAAAACAGTGCCGCCAGGGGCGGTCCGCCCCCCCCCCCCTAGCTACGCCAGTGCATCCAGTCTTTTGCTCAGAACCGGGCCGCAGGCACAAAATCGTCCACACCGAGCCTCCACTCCATCAAAAGCGGGTGATGGAGCATGTTCACAAAAAAGAAACCTGCTCGGATTAATACCCCATAATTCGTACTAACAGTAAGTAGAACTAGAAAACGAACGTACACCTGACAAAAACACAAGGGAAATTGCTTTGATGCGTGCATTAACTAACATGAAATAATACACAAAAGAGTTAAACAGTAATAACGTTTGTGTTTTGGAAGAAATGAGAAATATTGCATGACCAGGCCGCATGTGCATCAGTGATTGCATGCTCTCTGCAATACTGTCATTTATATTTGTATGCATTGCCGCGTGTGTCGTAGCTCCTAAATGGTAACTATGTATTATCTTCACATAATAGAAGCTCTTTTTACATAACGCCTATCGCAATACGTGTCCTCCCTGTCATTCTTATTCTCCTTTTGGCCTCTCGCCCGTTGCTCCATCGAAATTGTTCGATTGCCGGTTGTGCCTGGTACGAGCAGTCATTGTCTTATTCTAGGCCTCTTTTGGTCATACCTCCTGTTTTTATACACTTTCACCCATGGATTACAAATGTTTGCAAATATAATGTTTTCCACCCGTCGCACATTCCATTGGTCTGTTCTCCCTTTCCTCAACCTGATCACAGAAAACCAGATGACACCGTCAGGCGGATATCAATAGTGATGCCTGTCGTGATGTCCGGTTCTGTTGGGATTAGTCAGAAGAGGACTTAACCGCGATGCGAATCCCGACCCCTTTTGTAGACAAGTAGACAGACTTATGCGGTTCTACACTGACGCGTAGCAGCTGCACGCGCCCTTGGTCTCTGGGCATATACCGAAGTGCAGGTAAGTGCCCTGCTCTCCCCACCGGAGTTAAAAGGCCTTTAGAGTCAGGATATCGGCAATTTACTTGAACCCTCACATGTCTCCCATTATTTCAGATACACGGATCGTCGTGTTTGCATCATTGAGTAATTGGTTCTTTAAACACCGCAGGTCGGAGCGGTCACACTCATCTTGCTATTTTCTTAAACTTCGCTCCTGGTAAGGGTCGCTCCTTCTCTTTTTTGATGCACCATGTGTGTCGATTTTTCTGCACTCTGCAATATTAATACTCCCTAATCCTTTACAGAGACCCACAAGGACCACACGGACTGCTCTGTTCTTGTGTAGTATTCCATTTATCTACATACAGTGTTGCTACTTTGTGCAATTAATCTCGCTGTCAGCCCCCCCCCCTGGGGTACGTTCTTCCACTGAAGCACTTTCTCTTAATAATTCATGTGCCTACTATTATGTATATATTATGCTGGATCATTCTCAATCTTAGTTCCTTACTTCACATGTGCAGTGCCCGGCTGGGTCCCATGTGAGTAACCCTTTTACACTTTCCCTTCCACGAGGTGCACGTCAATCACGCTGATAGACAATCTTCGTCTTAGGAACAGGCCGCCCCCAAGCGTTCCAATATAGTAACGTTGTTACCCCTAAGGTCGCACACTGAGAGTATCCATTTTTCTACTTTTTTTTCTTTTAGATGTCCCTACCTCATTAGGTCCCGAAGAGACCCCTCATTGCATTAGGGGTCGAAACGCCGTCGACAAAAATTAAAGCGAACCATTCATCAGCGCTTATTATTTTATAAGGACGCTGTTTCCATTACTTATTATTCTTGGTGGTCGACTTTACAAAATATTGGAAGGCAAGTGTATATGTTACAAATATGTCACTAATGTTTTAGGTTCCATGCTCACTGGGGATACTTCGCACTGTTGTTCTGCTATTTGTAAAAATTGCATTATTATATACAGAAATAACGATTGGTATTACCAAAAACTGAGGTGTGTATGGTTTCTTTTCCTTTGGATATCGACGTAACCCTTTTTCTTCATTGTGATTGCGCATATCAGTATCATTATTTACTATATTATTCCAAAGGAATCACTGTTTCTAAAGCACAATCTGGGCCTCAACTTATACATTTATTTATTGGTTTTAATTCTTCCACAAAGAAAGTGGCAACAAGAAGAAAACTGACAGCAAATCTGTTCTGGTTAATTGGTTTCAAAGACTGTATTTTAAAATATCTTATGAGGTTAAGGCACCTGTTGCAGACATCTGAGTGTTCCCAATACATCTGAGTGAATAATAATTGTAAAATAACCCTGGAGGTTAATGTACTTGCTGGAATGTTCTGTCTTTTGTCTAGCCTCAGTTTTGACTCAAAGTAGCGTCGAGGGTTAATGTAAAGCACATCATGTAACATGCAAATGACAAATTTAATTTTATGTAGATAAGTGGGTTACTACTTTGAACACAGAGATCCTTATGTTACTTTCAGTTGATTTGTAAACCTTCCAATACAGCACAGTGAGCTATGGAATATGATATGTGACTTCTACACCTTGTAATCCCTCACTGTTTTATGTAACACATCCTGTACAATGATTTACAAATGCATATGATTTATTGCATATGTAATGTGTACGTGTGATGTAAGGCGCTCTGACACCCTGCTTTGGGATGAGTTGCACTATACAAGAAAAAAATTGGTACTTAAATCATTTCAACACCTCTTCAAGGGTTGTAACCCCTTTTTAAATTACATTTATTTTGGTAAATCCTGGGAAAGACCAACACTTCTGACATTCTTAACAGTGCATGCATCTCATAAAAAGAGCCTACACAAAGTGAAAAGCTGAACAGATCCTGTGCACACGCACGTGTGGTAAAAGGTCCGGGTGTAAGGACTAGAGATTCTGCTGAGAGAAAGTAGTTGCTTCAAAAAAGAACGTAGGATATCGGGATTTGTGTGGAAAAAGTTTTTTATAAGTCATATGGTGGACAGTACAGTAAGATAATAGCCAGCCGACACGTGTTTCGTCACACCGTGTGGGTGGTGTAACTCATCAGGGCTGTAGGGCTACAAAAGTGGCGAGATCGGAAAGGCACGGAGCGGTGGAAAAAAGAAACCCCGTCCGTGTGTATACTGAAGGCGAAAACGCCAGGGGGCTGCTGGGCAGTCAGGTGGGAGGTGGAAAGTACAGGGCGGCTGGCGTCCTGTTCTTCGTACCGGTACCTGCAGCAGAGAAGCGCACACCAGGATGAGTTCAGCACATTCTTCAGTGGAGCCCATCTTCTTGGCAGGGTTGGACGATGTTCATCCTGTGATAATAGTGGGCAAAACAAGACAAAGTTTGAATGGACCATGGATTGCCAAAAGACCTTTGAAACAATAAAAAAAGAAATAAGCGACGCTCCTTTTCTCAAAGGATTTGATCCTAATGCAGAAATCTTTGTGACCACCGATGCTAGTAACAAAGGAATTGGTGCAGTGCTAGCACAGAAGGATACCTCAAAACAAGAATGGGTCGTAGCATTCGCCTCTAGATCACTCACCTCTGCTGAGGAGAAATACTCAGTAATCGAGCGCGAAATGCTGGCTTGTTCTTGGGCGCTCAATTACTTCAGAGCATACATATGGGGTTACAACATTCATCTTTGCACAGACCACAAACCCCTAGTCAAGATACTGTCTGCCTCCGGTTTACAGAATGCTTCCCCACGACTAAGCAAAATGTCTATAAAATTGCTGGACTATTGCTACTCTGCTGAATATTGGCCAGGAGTCAAGAATAAAATCGCCGATTTCCTCAGCAGACTACCACTCCCACACAGTATTGAGGAAACTGATACGTCAGGGGATGACGAAAAAGTGGCTCTACTATTCAATGCAGAGTTGGACGGAATATCTGCGGGAGAATGGGAACAACAAATGGCACGAGATTCAACCCTCCAAGATGTGTGCAAATACGTGAACACCAGGTGGCCAGAGAAACGCCATCTTAGTGACAACGAGAAAAATTTCTGGGAAATAAGAAATGAACTCAGTTTGGAAAATGGAGTGCTTTTCAGAATTGGTAAAGCCATAGCCCCCATCACACTCAGAGACAGAATACTTAAACTCTGCCACATTGGTCACCTAGGCATCTCCAAAACCAAGGAAAGAGTCAGAGCCAGTTACTGGTGGCCTGGGATTGACAAGCAAATTGAAACACTAATAAGGAACTGCGTGGAGTGCAACGATTCAGACAAAACTCTCAAGACATCTAAAGTCTCTCTCTCTCCACTCCAACCCCCCTTGATGGCCTGGGAGAAAATTGGTGTTGACATCGCGGGGCCCATTGAAGGACATGATGGAGGGATCAAGTACATCCTAGTGGCTATAGATCATTTCTCGAAGTGGCCTGAAATAAAGATTGTAACAGAAATAGATAGCTCAACAATGATATTGTTCTTGGACAAACTGTTCATCAGCGAAGGATTACCAAAATTTGTGCTCACCGACAACGGTCCACAATTTTGTTCTGAAGCGTTCAAAACATTCCTAACGAGAAACTGCATAACTCATCATACCACTTCACTGTACCATCCTGAAGGCAATGGCCTCACCGAACGTTTCAACCGTGTCCTGAAAGGTCACATACAGCTGTCAAGAAACGCAAATCTTAACTGGGAGGAAGAGGTATTCAAACTCATTTGGGCTTTCAGAATAGCTCCCTGTGCTAGCACCTGTGAGGCGCCCTTTGTGCTCATGAGAAGCAGACAACCTCTGAGTAGTGATCTGGGATGGATGCCAAATTCAAAACAAGTGGCATGGTCACCAGACGTAATAAGGAATAACATAATAAAAGCACAAAAGTATTACAAAGAATGGTATGATTCCAAACATGGTGCAAAAGAACATTCATTTAAAGTTGGTGATTTGGTAAAAGTTCGTTTAGAAAAAAAAGTAAGGAAAGGAGAAAGCAGATTCACCGCTCCAATGCAAATTGAGGAACTATTCAACAACTCGGCCAGACTCAGCGATGGGAAGGTTTGGCACATGAGCAGATTTTCTAGATACCATCAGGGGACCAATGTTTCCTACCAGCTGCAACATGGGTCACATTGCAAAGAATTGTGGGTTGAAGTTGATAGATCCAGTGCAGAACAAGGTTCCAGGCTCACTAATGCCAGTTCACACGCTCTCCCACTTGCCACTGACTCAGCTGACTGTCAATCATCAGACCAGTCTGAGGATGTCATTACCCACACTCCGATCACCAATCGGAGTCGTTACGGTGACTCCCACTCTGACTCAGAAGCCATGTCTGGCGGTCACAGCTTCAGTGGTAGGTCGGGTAGAACCAGTAACGAATCCCACTCTGACACAGAAAGTCTTCCCGGTGCCCTTGTTGCCAAGGGAAGATTTGGGAGAACCATACACAAACCTAAACGTTATGAAGACTATGTTTGTGATTAAAGCCTACCTGTTTATTAAGCTCTATTGTTCCCCTTGCCACACTTTGTGGCCCATTTGTAAAACTCGCAAGAGAGGAAGATGTGTTGTAACCTAGTCTAGTTTCCCCCCAAGCCTCCTGGCAGTGGTTTCTGCCAGCTCTCCTGCGCGAGAGCTTCCATGGTTACCCGCCGTCCTGATTGGCTCCCTAACATTCCACACTGCCCCTGTCACCTTCCCAACTGCCCAACTGATAAATGATATTGGCATTCTGACCTACGCACCGCTTGAGGTGTGGGGCTGTTAGTAATAAATTTGTTACTTACACTGCAACCTGACTACGACTACTTACTACAGGACGCCGTCCACTCGCGTGTCCCCCGCCTTGTGCCCAGGTCTTATTGAGGTGGTCGTCAGGCTTGATTGTAAAGACACAAGCCATGGTAAGCAATTACACAGCGAGAATGTTCTAAGTAAAAAAAGCTGAAAGAAAGTTAAATGTCTCATTAAAAACTGTAAAAAGTCGTCTAGCTGCGGAGCACGAGTAAATAAATGCACTTTAGAATGGTGTTTATTTAATCTGAAGCGCAAAAGGGAAAAGTACAGTTGTGTGAGAGTAGTTGTAAAAATGTTTCACTAGATGGCGCCAACAACAAATAGATACAAGTTATTTTCGCTATTTCTAGAACAGAGTTCAATAAAAAGAAGCTCGCAAATTTGTTTTATCCACTCATTTTACTTCATACCATCGTTGACCGGTTTAGAGTAGCGGCGGGCACAAGTAAACAGTTTTTTTTAATGAAACGCAGCTAAATGGCTAAAATGCATTAACGATAAATGTATGCATGACAAACCCCTTAGCACACATATCGTATACATTTCCGTCTCACAATAGTTTGACTATTATATTACAAAAAGACCAGACAATAACGGGGAATGCCCAATGCCTGCTTTTGCAGCGTGGCTGGTCAAAATCATTGTTTCGTAGCGCTCTGATAAACAAATGAACATGAGAATGTCCGTGTGGTTAAATCATGTGGCTCCCGCCTGTCATGCGACCTGCGCCATCCCTCCTCCAAGAAGCTCTCGTACTTTCAACAAAACTCTGCTAATCCCACGAGGAGCAAAACGTACCCGACAGTTTGTTTGTTCACACTCAATATTTAGTTAACGCTGGTACAAGCCCTTTATGTTTGTTCAAAATAAAGTCTTTCGCCCATGACTCCAGAACATTAACATCTTGCCTAACCGCGGATGCTCGCGATCTGTCTATTTTGTTCGTGATTTGTTATTTCTTTTTCTACACATTTGTGTTTCTGAGTAAAACGTGCCAAATATGAAACCAGTAAATAACACTGGAGAAGTAAACAGCACTGGAGCTGTCGTTTTTTCATGTTTACTCAAGCTTTAGGTCATTGGTGAGGTCTGTCATAGTGCTAAATTAAGTTTTGAAGGGTCAGTACATTCCGTCTAATCGCATCCGGGAATTTGTAGGACCTGTGTTAATAATCATGTTATTGATGGCCTAGGAAGCCATTCTAGTTGTGCCTGTCTAGTTGTGCTTTTCGTTGTTTCATTGCATTACTTGTACTTTATTTGGAATCATGAATTCATTATAGTTTTCTGTATGTCTTGTTTATTGTTACTTATGATAAAAATCTCAATAAAATATTTTGAACTCAAAAAAAAGAAACAGATTGATAGTCTTTAGTTAACAAGAATAAGAAAGTACTTGAATGCCAATGCTGTGTCAGAAGAGTACTAGGCCTGGGCGCATTTTGCGGAGTTCCTCGTAAAAAAACTCAGCCACAGGCACGCAACACCCATTGGACTCACCGGGCTTCAGCCCCCCCGTCGTGTGTGGCAGCCCGGGATGAGACAGATCCCGGGCACACACACAGCCACATCCGAACGTTTCACAGGTCTTTAATAGACCATTTGAATGTTAATTAGGCCTTGCAGTTGTTTCACCCCTTCTAAGAGCCCCTGCAGCTCCACCCTGCCTACTGATTAAAGGTTCAGCCCCCCCCGAAATGTTTTCTTAGCCCCCCCCGAAATTTGGCTCTAGTTGCGCCTCTGCTCAGCCATATTACACGAGTTCCGTAAGTGATGGCGTGCATGACGTCATGCCGTTCGTGCTGTTTTTTAGCACCAGTTGTTTGTCGCAAGAAGGCACTGCTGCTCTCTGCCACTCGGGTAGATGTTCTACTCAAGTGCCAGCTTCCTCAACGAGAACGGAAGGTTTTTCAATGTCAGCGGTTGCGGCCATCCGCGACCGCCTGCGTTGAGAAATCTCGTCGGGAGGTGGTCTGGAGTAAGATTTTCCTTGCTCTCCAACTTAACGTTGGCGAGCGAGAGCAAGAGCAAGAAAAAAACTCTGCTCCGCAGAGCAGAGTTTTTCGGAACTCAGCGTGCTACGTGGAGCGCAGAGTGGGAAAAACTTCACAAACACAGCGAACGGAGCAGAAGTTCACACCTAGGCCTAAAGAGTACCCTGTGAGAATGTCTGCGTGGTGCTGCAATCACCCCGGCTGAATTACAGTCTGAAGAGTCATGGCCCATGAGATGGCTGAAGAAGCCTCATTCTAGGAGAGCTTCTGGTGTCTGTCCTCATCCAGCCAGACCCACCCACAACCCTAACGTCCGGCTGTATCTAAGGCGCCACGTTCACCAAATTATTGGTGGGTCCCAGGTCATATGAGAAGTTCCATAACGAGGCGTGCTGCTGAGCTTGCCCACAGGATGCCCTTACCCACATGTATAATGGTCCATGGAAAAGACCCAGAATTAAAGAACTCGCTTATCTCGAGAACAGTAAATAAGCAACTTATTTATTCAATTTGTGCACCAACCAGTGCTGGATGCCCAAGCTTGCTGTCTCTTGAACCCCGGAAGGAGATACCAGCCTTGGCGCATTACTTGCAGCGCATTACTTGCAGCGCGACCTTGCTAGCAGCTCTTCGAGTTTTTAAGCTCCCGTTTTTGGTCTTTTTCTTTAATTGTTTGTTTTAACATTTTCCCTTGTTTTTAAAGCCGGCCACGCATACCCACATCTCTGTCCCCTCTCCCGCACTGTAATTGGTTAATCTCACCGCACTTTGCGGGTCCTGCGCCCACGTCTCGTTGGCGGCCATCATTGGTTGGGGATAGTGTGCACGCTCTAGTCCTCTCTCTAGGAGGCGAGCAGAGCATAAATTCAGGCTAATCAGGTCAGTTCGCTCTTACCAGCCTTGGCGCATTACTTGCAGCACATTACTTGCAGCGCGACCTTGCTAGCAGCTTTTCGAGTTTTTAAGCTCCCGTTTTTGGTCTTTTTCTTTAATTGTTTGTTTTAACATTTTCCCTTGTTTTTAAAGCCGGCCACGCATACCCACATCTCTGTCCCCTCTCCCGCACTGTAATTGGTTAATCTCACCGCACTTTGCGGGTCCTGCGCCCACGTCTCGTTGGCGGCCATCATTGGTTGGGGATAGTGTGCACGCTCTAGTCCTTTCTCTAGGAGGAGAGCAGAGCATAAATTCAGGCTAATCAGGTCAGTTCGCTCTTACCAGCCTTGGCGCATTACTTGCAGCGCATTACTTGCAGCGCGACCTTGCTAGCAGCTCTTTGAGTTTTTAAGCTCCCGTTTTTGGTCTTTTTCTTTAATTGTTTGTTTTAACATTTTCCCTTGTTTTTAAAGCTGGCCACGCATACCCACATCTCTGTCCCCTCTCCCGCACTGTAATTGGTTAATCTCACCGCACTTTGCTGGTCCTGCGCCCACGTCTCGTTGGCGGCCATCATTGGTTGGGGATAGTGTGCACGCTCTAGTCCTCTCTCTAGGAGGCGAGCAGAGCATAAATTCAGGCTAATCAGGTCAGTTCGCTCTTACCAGCCTTGGCGCATTACTTGCAGCGCATTACTTGCAGCGCGACCTTGCTAGCAGCTCTTCAAGTTTTTAAGCTCCCGTTTTTGGTCTTTTTCTTTAATTGTTTGTTTTAACATTTTCCCTTGTTTTTAAAGCCGGCCACGCATACCCACATCTCTGTCCCCTCTCCCGCACTGTAATTGGTTAATCTCACCGCACTTTGCGGGTCCTGCGCCCACGTCTCGTTGGCGGCCATCATTGGTTGGGGATAGTGTGCACGCTCTAGTCCTCTCTCTAGGAGGCGAGCAGAGCATAAATTCAGGCTAATCAGGTCAGTTCGCTCTTACCAGCCTTGGCGCATTACTTGCAGCGCATTACTTGCAGCGCGACCTTGCTAGCAGCTCTTCGAGTTTTTAAGCTCCGGTTTTTGGTCTTTTTCTTTAATTGTTTGTTTTAACATTTTCCCTTGTTTTTAAAGCCGGCCACGCATACCCACATCTCTGTCCCCTCTCCCGCACTGTAATTGGTTAATCTCACCGCACTTTGCGGGTCCTGCGCCCACGTCTCGTTGGCGGCCATCATTGGTTGGGGATAGTATGCACGCTCTAGTCCTCTCTCTAGGAGGCGAGCAGAGCATAAATTACAGCCATGCTCACGCGCAGCGGTGACGCGCTGCGGAGACGCCAGACTGACGCCGGAGTTACGCCAGAGTTCAGCCCGTCTGCGCCCGTCCGCGCTGAGGACGGGCTGCAGGTCGGGCTGGACCTGGATCTTACTCCTCCTTCATCAGTAAAGGTAATTAGGCGATATGCTCCATCAGTGCTATTGGCTCTTAGGCCTCCTGCACGCCCTTGTCTATATCGCTTCACTCCGTTAGGGATACTACAGTCCAGCCGCTGTATGACTTGCTCATCCTCCTTTCATCCTCCCGTTTTCTGCCCTACTAGTTCTTGCCCTCCCTCCTCAATGTCTACCACCTCTCTCAGAACTGGTTTTCTTATCAATGCGCGCTCGCTAATTAAACATAACTTAGCCTTCCACGACTTCTTGGATGATAGACAGCCGGACTGGGTCTTCATTACGGAGACCTGGGCCACTGACTCCTCCGGCCATGACCTTCTTTTAGCCATCCCAGGGGGATACTCCCTACATAGGCTGGATAGACCTATACGTAGAGGAGGAGGAATCGCTATTCTTTTTAAATCCTCCCTTTCCTGTACGGTTAAACCGCTATCTTCGCCTCAAGATCGTTTTGAAGCTCTATACTTTTGTATTACATGTGCTCCATCGGTCTCTTTCACGGGGATACTGATCTACAGGCCGCCTGGCCATAGAGCTAACTTTGCCTCTGATATACTGAGAATTCTCGAACCTTACTTTGGGAAGCCCTGTCTCACCATTCTGGGCGACCTCAATTTCCATCTCGATGAGGCCGATTCTAAGGACACCCTATCATTGGTCGAGTCTCTCGGAGCCTGTGACCTTGTTCAGCTTGTTACCAGTCCCACTCACAAGGCAGGTCACATCCTCGACGGGGTATTTTCTAATGATTCGAGACTTTCCAGCGGCTCTCCTTTGCCGTTGGTCTGGACTGACCATCTTGCAGTACCTTTACATCTTGCTCTTTCTACCTCATATTCCACTAAGAAGGTGACAACTTCTCTCGTTCTCAGAAGAAATCTTAGAAACCTCACGGATGAGGCTCTCGCCTCTCTAGTCCCTTCTCCTGAGGTTCTCTCCCCTAAAGACGTGGATGAGGCAGCCCAAGATCTGAAGGATTCCATCACTAATGCAGTGGAAAAGCTCGCCCCAGCTTCCCTGCGATATGTAGCCCGACGTAAACCATCAGCACCATGGTTTTCTGACCATCTTAGATCATTAAGACAGGGCTGCAGAAGCAGTGAGAGGAGATGGAGGAAATCCTGGGATCCTAAGGACCGGGAGGCCCATAAGTCTGCTCTGCGGGAGTACAAGCAGAAAGTGATAATGGAGAAGCAGGAATACTTTTCCAATCTTACTAGCTCACTCACTTCCTCTAGGGAGCTTTTCAAAATCGCTGACTCGCTATGCTCCCTCCAACTCCCTGATCCCGTAGTCAGCTCTCAAGATCTATGCAACGACATTGCAGACTTTTTTCACAACAAAATCCTCGATATCCATACATCATTAGAAGCACAACCTCATTCTCTGGACGAGAATATTCCTCCTGGCATAAGCTCTCTTGAGTCTCTGGATACAGCCCCTTCTAGTTCTCTTACGGAATTTCCATCTCTGTCTCTGGAAGGATTGAATCTTCTACTTGACAGGACGAAATCCTCCTCCCCATTGGACCCACTACCTCTTAAAAAGCTGAAAGAGTGTAGAAGCAGTCTTCTTCCCTCCTTGTTGGAGGTGATGAATAAGGCGATTGCCCAAGGTTCTTTCCCATCGGTATGGAAGAAGGCTATTGTGAAGCCTCTCCTCAAGAAACCTTCTCTTGACCCCGGCCTCCTCAAAAATTTTAGGCCCATTTCCCTACTCCCTGCACCTGCAAAAATACTAGAGGCACATGTGAATCTCCATTTATCTTCCTTTCTGGATGCCTCTGAGTATCTTGACATCACCCAACATGGATTTCGAAAACATCACAGCACAGAATCTGCTCTCACTTTTGTAGTCAACAACATCCGACGCAAAGTTGACGCTGGTCAAACTACTATTCTAGTGCTGCTGGACCTCATGGCCGCATTCGATACCCTGTCTCCCTCCATCTTAACATCTCGGCTTAGGGAGGCAGGTGTCACTGGGTCGACCCTGAGCCTCCTCAATTCCTTTCTCCTTGATAGGGAACAGAGAGTGATGCTCGGAAACCACCTCTCCCCAGCCAAGTCTTTGCAATGTGGGGTGCCACAGGGGTCGGCACTAAGTCCGACCCTGTTTAACATCTACGTGGCCCCCCTTGCTAGGCTGGTAAGATCGCAGGGGATGGAGGTGGTATCATACGCCGATGACACACAGATCATGGTGTCATTCACTCATTCCTCTGTCACTACATCTGCCTTCAGCTTCAGGTCATGTATGCAACACGTAGCAGACTGGATGGTCATCAACTCCCTGAAGCTGAATGGCGACAAGACAGAGGTGTTGGTCTTTTTGAAGGACCAAGATGTCTGGTCGAGTGAGTGGTGGCCTTCCTCTCTCGGCACCTGCCCCACTCCCTCTCAATCTGCCAGAAATCTCGGTGTGGTGTTTGATACTTCACTCTCGATGTCTCTTCAGGTGAATCGGACTGTTGCAACCTGTTGGGGCGTGATCAGGATACTCAACAGAATTCGCAGCTATCTGTCCCTTCAAGCACGTAAGCAGATTGCAGTCGCCCTTGTTGGCTCCAGGTTAGATTACTGCAACTCTCTATACATGGAGTCCAACAAGGGCCTCATACATTGGCTGCAAACCGTGCAGAATGCTGCTGCACGTTTTGTCCTAGACCTTCCGAAGACATCATCTGTCACCACCGCGAGGAGAGACTTCCACTGGTTGCCTGTCCAGCACAGAATCTATTTTAAAATTTTGTGCTTGACATACAGAGCTCTCGAGGATGGATCTAAAGGCGCTATCAGCTCCCTACTTACCCGCTACCATCCCACAAGGTGCCTTCGCTCTGCGGGACTACTCCAGCTTGCTGTCCCTCGCTTCAGGCTTACCAGATGGGGAGCCAGGGCCTTTTCCATCGCTGCCCCTCAGCTCTGGAACACCGTGCCTATGGAGATTAAAACTCTTCCTTCTCTAGACCTCTTCAAAAAGGCCTTAAAAACGTGGTGCTTTTCAAGAGCCTATTTAGGATGAACTGCTTGGTTTTTGTTAAGAGCTGGTTTTTTGAATTAGGCGCCTTGACGCCCACTGGGCTAAGTCTGCGCACGACAAGACTCCTTTCATTTAATTTCATTTCACCAAGGGCCTCATTTATGAGAAATGACGCATCGCTGCGTGAAAGCAGCGATGCGTCACTACTCAGTGCGCACTCCTTGCGACATGATTGATGCATCATATTTATAGTATGACGCATCATGTCGCAAGGAGTTACAGATACGTCAGTATTTCTGACTTATCTGTAAGCACAAAAGTCACGCATTGCTGGGGTGTGTCACAAAAGTGACGCAACTCCAGCAATGCGTCCTTTCACATGGGGAAAGCCCCATGTGAAAGGGCTTGCGTCAGTCTTATGCCTGCTGTGAGGCAGGCGCAAGATTTTGTCGCGACAGCGTCCTAAAAGTGACGCAGTGAAATCTCATAGATTTCACTGCGTCACTATTACGAGGCTTTTTGCCTGGGAACGCCCCCTCTGCATACATTATACCTGACGCAGGTATAATGTGGCGCAGGGGTTTAAAAAGTGACGCATCTGCTTAGATGCGTCACTTTGTAAATAGTGCGCAACAGGAGGCATGTTTTACGCCGCCGATGCGTCACAAAAAGTGACGCATCGGAAGCGCAAAACTGACGCAAGGCCTCATAAATGAGGCCCCAAGTCTTAATAAAAGTAGATGATGGAAAAAATTAGCATAGGCAATGTGTATCAATGTCATTTCACCATAAGAAGGGCTGCTTTGCAACAAGTAATGGTAATGTTCAGCTTGGCATGTGATTATGTTTAGGTACTAAGGGTATGTGAAAGGAGGGAGCGCTTTGAATCAGCTTTGTCTATCTCTCACACACCACCCCAGTCCCCTCTAGAAATGCAGAGAACCCTTTCACACCTTGTCTTTCTGAAAGTAGACTCCTGGCAATACATACGCCTCGCAATCGTTCAGCCAGTAAACAATGTGAAGCCTTGGGCACTTATTAAAAATTATTATTAGTGTCCCAAGCCCCTCAAGCCCTCATAACTCGGCACCCATGGCTATATCCAAGCTATCTCTTTATCAGCCTGTGACAGTTGTGGGGTTATTCCTTTGATCCAGGCCGGAGTTGAGTTTGGTCACTCCGCTGGTGGCCAGTCCAGTATAGAGAAATGTACAGCACCTACAAGGAGTTAGCCCAATTTTCACTTTTTTTCTAGTTTTTTTCTAGTGCGAACTCGACCCGAAGATATTGGGGCACTTTGCATGAGCATCACTTACATTACACAGTACACATTTCATTATAAAAAAAAAAAAATTCTGAACAGGGAGATTGGGTGATTTGCCCAGAATCACAGAATGTTGACTCGACAACGAGACTCAAACCTGGTTCCCCATTACTCCACAGCCTCTCACTTTGACGTTGATATTGAAGGACAGAGGGGGACGGCTGGCAGTGAAGGAAATGAGGCCACATAAAGGATCGACTGGAGGAAACTGCTGTTTGGAGGAAATCTTCAGACTAAGATCAGTGGCATAACACAACAAGCATTTACAATGCAATAGGTCTCGCAGCATTAAAGTTTGAGTTATTGGCATTGTGTATGACAATGCGTTGCATAACATTTTTAGCAAACTTTGAATTGGTGAGCAGTGAGAGTGTGTGCAAGAGTATGCTGTTCTTGAAAGCAGTGTGGTAGAGAGTGCAGGAATTTGGATGACCTGAGCAATGTGGATGATGCACCTCACACACGGGGCTGACACAGTTATTATTCACACAGCTCTGATGATGCACCTTGCTAGGGTCCTTCTTTATTTCAGGGGTACCCTGTCTTGTTCTATATCAGGGATCATGCGTGTCTGACAGCAGGGACCATCCTATTGTCACACATACTCCAAGGACCTGGTCCTGCGAAATCACCTTGGCAGCTCGTCTAGGTGATTTTGCGGGACCATATCCTTGGAGTATGTGTGACAATATGGAAGTTGAAAAATTCCAGCGGCACGAAGCTGCAGGCTGTAGCCAACGAAGGATCCACAGGGCTGTATATATCTTACATCTCCTACTACAGATTTCTTTTATGTCCACCACCCTTTCCCTGTATTGCATCATATTGTTCCCTGTCAGCTTGAGCATACACATTGTTTTGATTCCAATTGGATTCTGTGTTCTGCAGTAAAACTAGGGAACTGGAAGCAGTTGCATCTGGACTCCCTGGTGGAGAAACCTGAATGCTGTGCTGGGAATAAACTTCTATCACATTTTACTTGAATACTGGATTCATTTCTACATTTTGGAGACAAGGGTGGGATCTATAGCCACACCTATAACAATCACCAAAATTGTGAGCTTGATTGTGAATGTTTCTATTGGTGTTAACTTTATAATTGTGTGGAAAGCGTGTCTGATGTTGTGTTAGGTGTTGTTCATTTTTTGGTTTACCGTAACATATTTCTTCTTTTACAGTATTCTTATTTGTATTCTGTTAAACTACTTCCATCCATTTTTCAGATTGTTCTAATGCTTTTGCCTCAGAAATAGATTCAGACAAACTTGGATCTCCTAATACCCATAATCTCTCTTGTATTTTCTTATTCTTGACATGTACTATTATCTGGTCTCTTATCATTTCATCGGTTAATTGACCAAAATTACAATGGATGGATGACGTTCTCAAACCTGTGAGGAAATCATCAAATGTTTCATCATCTTTCAGTGCTCTGGTATAAAATTTAAATCTGTTCAAGGCAATACTGGTAACAGGTTTAAATCTTTTCTCCATTCTTAATAATGCTTCATTGTATACATTAATGTTATCACCACTACCATCACCTTGAGGCATAATCTGTGGTAAAGCTCTAAAAATCACTTGTCCTTCCGAACCCAGACAGTGTAAAAAAATACTTTTTTTTCTTTCTGCCCTCTACGTTCTCCATCTATGACCTTCATATATGTGATTAATTCTTCCTTCCACCTTGCCCAAGGAATAGGCGGATCCCCCTTTGACTGTAAACACTTAGCTGGGGGATCAAATTGCATGTTGTACAGATTTTAACATAGAATATTACGTTTGAATTGAAAAAATGAAATGCCACCTATTGTTGAAGTTTGCAAGAGATTGGAGAACCATGGTCTTATACTGAAAGCACACAAATGTAAGTTGTTTAAACGTACAGTCGAATACTTAGGTCATACACTATCTGGTAACTGAATAGTTCAAAAGAAAACCAATGTGGATGCCATTGTTAAATCTCCATCACCAGCGAACAAAGATCAGCTGTTATCGTTCACAGGGATGTGTGAGTCCTACACTAAATTTGTGAAAGGATTTGCAACTAAAATGGACCCGTTGAGGGCTTTGTGAAGACAAAATGTGAAATATGAGTGGTCAGATAAACAGGAGGCTTTTGAATGTATAAAAAAAGACATAATTAATGCACCCACACTAAAACCTTTTCGGATGAGGAAGGAGTGTATAATTACGGTTGATGTCAGTCTGTATGGCTTAGGAGGGATTCTTTTACAAAATGAAGAGAGAGATGAATAGAACGTGGCTTTTGCTTCACGCACGTTAAATGAATGTGAGTGGAAGTATGCGGCAATAGAAAGAGAACTTGCGTGTGTTTGGGCAGTTGAATATTTTAGATTATATGTCTGGGGTAGTAGATTTACTCTCAGAACTGATCACAAACCGTTAGTCAATATATTATCTACAGATTGTGGATGACACTCCACAGCTAGGATTGCGAGATTAGCATCTAGATTACAAGAGTACAATTTCAGTACAGAGTATGTGCCAGGTAAGAAAAATGTTACAGCTGATTTTCTATCTCGATTACCCTGTGAACAAGACAAGGTTGATTTGGTCAAAGAATCCGAGTTTGTTGTCACCATTGCTGATGTGGTTGGTGAGCAATTCCAAGAAATTACGGAAGAAAAGTGGAACAGTTGTGTACATTTAGATGACAGATGGAATGATTTAAAAAAAATATATGATCAATGGAGGCCCAAAAAGATTTTAATTAAGGAAGAGTTATTATCCTTTGCAAAGGTAGCAGAAGAATTGAAATTCGAAGGTGACTTTTTATTTAAATCAGGGAAGTGTGTTCCACCACAGGGAATGCAAGATGTTATCCTCAAATTAGCTAAAAAACACATCCTGGAATATCATCTATGAAACGGTTAATTAGAAGTGTTTTTTGGTGGCCAGGGATGGACACCTTTATAGATAGAATGGTAAGAGAATGTCAAGACTGTGTGTCAAGTGAAAAAATGCTTAAAACAAATGTTCAACCTTTAAAGGTAATGAAGTGGCCAGAAATGCAATGGCAAAAGTTGGCTTTTGATATATCAGGCCCATTCAAGAATTTGCCAGATAATTCACGATATGATTGACTACCACTCAAAGTGGCCAGAGATCAAATTTGTACCTTAAGCTACAACAAGTGCAGTTATTTTATTTTTCAAGGAAATTTTTGCACGTGAAGGATGTCCCTACATTCTTGTCAGTCACAGACAATGGTGTGCAATTGACCTCAATAGAAATGGAGAATTTCCTTAAAGAATGTGGTATTACAAAATGTACATCGTTATATGAGCCACATGAAAATGGTCAGGTGGAACGGTTTAATAGAGTATTGAAATCTTATGTGGCTGACGTGATAAAAACAGGTGGAGACTGGATGAACTCTTTAAGGGAAAAATTATGGATTTATCGTATTATACCTCACACCACAACAGAACTTAGTCCATTTAAGTTACTCAAAGGAAGAGATCCGGAATCAAAGGTCTGTCCATGGTGGTTTAAAAATATATGCCAGGGTAAACTAGATCTCATAGAATGTGTGCATAATACTGCTAAAAGAGTTGAAGCCAAACAAAAGAAAACTGTGAGATGGTATAATGAGAAATGGAAAGATAAAGTTCATGATTTTGTTGTGGGAGACTGGGTTAGGATTCTAAGACCCGGATTGATGAATAAAGGTTTATGCAAATTTGGAAAACCTATTCAAATCAAAAAAGTGTTTAGTAATTCTGTAATTACCCAAGATGGAAAATTGTGGAATGTAAGAATTGCCATGTGCAATACTATTAACTATAGTTCCAGAAATAGTAATCATTTTGACACCAGAGTACCAGAAGAGAATTGTGATGAGTCTGTTGCTTCAAGGGTCAAACGTTCTGTTCGCAAAAGAAATAGACCATGTAACTTCAATGATTTTATTTGAGTATTATTATTGTTATTTCTTAATTGTCATTGATAAGGGGGATATGTTACATCTCCTACTACATATTTCTTTTATGTCCATCACCCTTTCCCTGTATTGCATCATATTGTTCCCTGTCAGCTTGAGCATGCATATTGTTTTGATTCCATTTGTATTCTGTGTTCTGGAGTGAAGCTAGGGAACTGGAGCCAGTTGCATCTGGAGTACCTGGTGGAGAAACCTGAATGCTGTGCTGGGAATAAAGTTCTATCAAATTTTACTTGAATACTGGATTCATTTCTACAATATCTCTTCTGTGAAGAGCATCTGAACAGGATTTGCTGCTGCAGAGAAGACCACAGAGTGATCTGCTGTGCAGTCAAGTTAATCAGTGATGCACCTTGGGCTGGTCGATGAGTAGGTAGATCCTAGTCTCCTCTCGGTTCTCAGAGCACTTTGTGGCAGAAAGGTTTTGGATGTGGGCTATTTGGACACCTTTAGCACCACTCACTCAGGCTGGGTCCAGGTGCAGGTTCAAGATGATTGGAGCTTTTTCTGTCCCTGAGGGTCTGATCAGGAGGTCAGCCAAAAAAGCCCTTGGAGTCAAGAAGGAAAGCAGGTCTCCGGTCCGAGGGCACAGAGCAGTCCTCTAAGAGTCATTTCACAGGTCCAGAAGTGAACTGAAGAGCGGCGCTGAGAGCCCTATTTTTATACTTGGTGCCCACTTTAAAGTAGACAAAACTAATGGAATTTTTGCTCGTCCCCTGGATGTGTCTGGAATTTGCCTAGTCCCCGTCTGTCTGCAGTCACAATAGGCTAATGTGAAGTTTTTAGTGTGGCAGCTGAGGCAGTGTCTTTGAAGTGCAAGTATGGCTGTGTACAGCCCCCTCCTCAACATCCTGCTTTGAGTGGCCCATCCTGCCAACCTCTGGTCCTCTAATGTGTGGCTGTCTGGGAGAAATACAGAAAGGCCAACTACACCTATTCATGTGACCCAAGAAACGGGCTGCAGGCACCACATGGCTATGACAAAAAAATATCAACCTTGTAAAAGTAGCATTTTCAGAATTGTGACTTAAAATCCAACTTTACCATTAAAGGGGACTTTAAATTACAATTCCCTAGACATAAAATATGAAATTTCTTCCAGCTCCTCCAAAAAGTTATCACTTATTAAATGTAACAAGGTAACCCAATGTTATCTTATCGGATAGGTAGGCTTTACAAAAGTGAAAAACTATATATAAAACTTAAACCATGACATGTAAAACTTTGAAGTACATGTCCAACCTTTTAAATACAGTGCATCCTGCCTTATGGGCTGTTTAGGGCCTACCCTCGGGGTGACATATCTATTCTAAAGGAAGTTTTAGGCTTGTCAAAAAGTTTATTTTGCGAAGTCCAATCTGCAGTTTGAACTGCATACAGGGGTGTGTGGCCAAGATAGCGGGCAGGTAAGACACAGCCTGCTCGTCTCCGGATCCCCGTCTACCGGCTTGGGCGCCTCCGCACACAGTTTGTGAGCGGCGGACCCCTGGTGCCGCAGTGGTAGGCGGCAGGCACACAGTGAGAAGTTTTTGGACCGTCCCTCGCCGCCAATCAGTAAGAAACTGCGTCCTCGGGCACCGAGCTACGGACTCCAAGATGGCGGCGCAGTTCTCACTGAGGGCTTAAGGAGACGACTGACGAACAGGGAGTGCTCCAGTGAGACGTAAGAAGACTCTGGTGATCTGCAGACGCTCGGACCCGACTGCGGACACATCTTGGAAGCCTGGTGAGTGCCGCGACAACAACGCTGCTGGGCCCCGAGTGGAGTTGCTGGTGATCCTGAGGGTGGCCTGCCTGGTGTTGCAGGCGGGGCCTTCGTTGACAGAGCCGCAACAGACGATCAGTGTTGGTGGCTGTGAGACCAGAGGTGAGGGGCCCGGTGCTTCCCTGCGACTCTCCCTGCCAGCGGGGGCTGGCTTTCAGACCTATCGCTCATCCAGATTGCCACCCGGGAAGATGAGGAGGTATTGGCTCAGACAAACATACCAGGGGCGTCAGCGGCACTGACATTGGCTAACCCCGATTTAAGGAGGCTGGGAGCATGAGTGGCCCAGACTGAGGCCTTATAGGGTCTTGCCTCCCGCCTGAAGCCTTCGGGAGCAGGAGAGGGGTAGTGATAGCGCCCCGGTACATGACGCTCCGAAGCACTTGAGGGCAGTGCTGCTGCGCTGGTTTGACTTGGATATCTCAGCGCACAGCATTGGATGAAGAGGGCGCACCCTGAGTAGTGAGGCCGGCATTGCGGGGTGACGCTACTGCACCTGCAAGACCCCATAGGGGGGAGAACTGCGGACTCACCCTTCTGTCAAGGTGCGCAGCCACTGCGGTCTCTCAGCTGAAGGTACCTGGGTTAAGCACTGCCATGCTCTCCCTCAGCTTTAGGAGGTGCCCCTTTGGGACTTTGTGCCCCAGCCCGGCCTTACTACGCATCTGACATACAAAAGCCTCAGAAGCAGGGGGTGGTGCGAGAGGCCACCTGTCCCCCGTGCTGCATGGGGTGTGTGTATCCCCTGGACCTCGCCTGTCCGCCCACAGGCCAATTCGCCGGCACAAGCGATTGCTTTACCCCAAGCCATAGGCCCAGACATGTCCACTATGCAGGGAAAGAAGGAGAAAGAAAAAGAGAAGGGGAAGGAGGATTGGACCGTCAAGGACCTGTTCGCCAAGATGTCAGGTGCAGCCGGTGGGGGGGCCATGTCTCCCCGGCCCAGTCCGGGGGGCAGGATATGGAGAAAACGGATGAACCGGTCACAAGAGCCTCCCTCTCCCAGTTGATTTCGGTTAGAGAGACGATCTCCATATTCTTAAAAAATAATTCGCCAATGAAATTAAAGAAGTGCGCAGGGATCTGGATGCGGTGGGAGAAAGGGTGTCGTCTATGGAGGACCACGAACAGTCTTGCGATGAGGAAGGCGAACAACAGCAGCAAGAAGTGATCCGCTTGCATGCACAACAAATTGACCTCGAGGCTCATGCGGACGTTTTGGAAAACCGCTCCAGCAGGAACAACATTCCGGTGAAAGGTGTTCCCTCCAATGAAGAGAATAACGATATCAACGGGTACCTCCAGGATCTGTTTTGTCATGTGCTACAAGAACCCCAGAACTTTGCTATCAAAATAGACAAGGCTCACTGAGTTGGCTTGAAGCGGAAGGCCCCAGCACCTCCCCCTGATATCTTGGCCTTTCTTATTCTGCGCAAAGCACTCAATGCCCAGTCCTTGGTTTTGAGAGGCCATACTGTTGCTTTATTTCAGGATTTAGCGGCCTTTACCGTCAGAAATGTAGGGACTTTCGTCTGGTCACAATCCACCTCCGCAACCAAGGTGTCTCCTACTAGTGGGGGCATCCATTCTGCATCATTTTCAAGTGGGACGGCAAGTTAAGGCAAATACCTTCCCTGCAATAGGCATGCCAGCTCCTGGACATTGAGCGAGCCCCACCGGACGAAGCCTTGAGTTAGGACAAGATATATCAACGGTGGCAGAGAGTTGGGGGCAGGTGCAGGTCTGGAACTCCCTCGAAGCCGAATCCAGAGACGATAGCACAGGAACTTCGAGCAGTGCTGGCCTTTTTGACGGTGGATTCTGGACTTGGAGCCGGTGCTTGAACAGCATTGGCATCAGATAAGTGTACTAGAGCATAGCTGGGGGCGGCGGGCGGGCAGCCGGGGACAGCCCCTCAGCTCAGCCGAGCCCTACACACCGAGCTCGCAGTCGCCCACGGGCACTTGGCTAACTGGCAATAAAGTGGAGGAGATGATACCGTATCTTGGCCTAGAAGGGGTGGCGACAGTCCAACGAAGAACCCAGCTGAATTATGCCAGGTTGTTGTGTCAAGCAGTGAACGATCTAGGCTCTTGGAGCAAGCACCACTTACCCCTCCTTGGCCGGGTAGCCGCGGTTAAAATGTCCCTGCTACCCCGGGCACTTTACTTGTTCCAAACTCTACCGGCTCAGACTCCTGCTGGCGTGTTCACTTCGCTGCAGCGTTACCATAATCAGTTTGTCTGGGCGAGGAAGAGGCTGCAGATGAGCATGGGAGCCTCGGGGATCTCCTTACCTACTATAAATCGGCACAACTACGCTATTTAGTGGAGTGGGCAAGCCGGGAGTCAGAAAAGTGGCGGTTTTTCCAAGATAGGGCACTTGCTGGCATCCCCTTATGGAAGGTCCCTTTTCTTCGGAGGACACAGCGGCTGCGAGGCCTGATGGGCTCTCCGATCACTAAGTTGGTATTGGTGGCCTGGGACAGCTCCAAGAATCTCACGACTTTTCCTTCCCCACTGACCCCTTTCTTTGGAAATAGGGACTTCACTCCTGGGTTGCCCGATAAATCATTCCAAGACTGACGCAACACCCCATGTCGCTCGGAGGGCCACTTATTTGATTTGTCTGGGGTGATTTAGTTTAACCAATTAAAGCTAGACTATAGGATTCCCGAAACCGAGAGAATGGGGTATATGCAGATGCTACACTGGGTCCTCCAACCTGGAATGCTGGAACAGGTTAGTCGCAAATTATCCAAATACAAGAAATGGTTGATCACTAAATTAACAGAGAAAGGGATAATATCGGAAATGTACAATATGCTCCGAGGCGGAACGGGCCCGCAGGCCACCTCGAGCCAACGGCAGTGGGGAATAGAGTTGGGCGGCGATCTCTCTGCAATGGACTGGGAGGGCATTTATTAAAGAGCAAAGCATACTGCCCGAAATGTCGCTAGCATTGAGACCACTATGAAGATAGCGACATATTGGTATCTAACACCGGTGCGCCTTCACAGGGGTAACCCCCAACGGAGCCCCGCCTGCTGGCAGGGCTGTGACAACGAGGGTACTTTACTTCACATACTGTGGGATTGCCCCAAGCTGTCCGCCTATTGGTCTCAAATTCTAGACAAGATAGACGACTTGTTTGACACCGAAATCCTGCGTCTCCCAGTATATGTGGTTCTAGGCCTCCCTGATCCTGTTACATTTACCCTGAAGAGCAGGAAACGGCGACAGTTGGGGTTAGCATTGGGGGCAGCTCTACAGAATATTTTGATGATCTGGGGGACGGCTACTTCCCCCACTTACGTGGGGTGGCTTCACCGCATATGGCATATTATTGGGATGGAACTCATATCTGCCAACTGAGTGGCTCGCCAGACTCGTTTCAAAAACTGTGGAGACCATTTCTGAAGTGACTTTTAGCAGAATTTAATGAAATCATGCAGCCCAAGTATCTGAGGGTGTTGACACTCTCTGACCTAGAGACGGAACTGACACAGGGGTTGTATGACGTTACAATGCATGCTTTTACCACGCATGCTGTTACAACGCAGGTTTGACTACGCATACCATTACAACGCATAGCGCTTTGGGGTGCTGGATAGTGAATAGTTTAATTTACTATTCCAACTCCAGTCCCCGTGGACACTAGGGAAGGTGTTGGATAGTAAATTAAATCTATTCCGTATCCTAGAGCGCCCCCCAGCGCAATGCGTTGTAATGGTTTTCGTTGTAAAACCTGCCTTGTAATAGTACTGCGTGGTAAAAGTTGCGTTGTAAAGGATGTTTTCCATCGGACTGGGTTTAGGGTGGGTGTTTCAGGTTTTTATTTTACATACACAATGCTTTCCATTGCAATGCATGTTTTTTCTTGCCCCAACAGGGAAATGACTGTACGAGTTTCTTTATAAGCATTACATTGTTTTTTACATTGATGAAACGATTGTATGACAGAGTCTAATGCATACTACTGCTATGGTTGATGGTATGTTTTCTGTTTTTGAAACTGCTAATAAAAACATTTAACCTTAAACTGCATACAGGCTGCAGTGGCAGACCTGAGGCAAGTTTTTAGGGGCTACTTAAGTGGGTGGCACAATATGTGCTGTAGGCCCACTAGTAGCATTTAATTTACCATCCAGCCCTGGCTATATGGTATACCACTTTACTAGGGAATTATTAGTAAGTTAAATACACCAATCAAGTGTAAGCCAATATTACCATGGTTTAGAGATTGAGCACAATCACTTTAGCACTGCTTAGCAGTGGGAAGTGCATAGAGTCCTAAAACTAGAAAAAAAGATCAGCAAAACAGGATGGGAAAAAGGCAAAATCTTTGGAGGTGAAGCTGCAGCGAGGGGCAGCTCCAGCACAGGGTAATATATAGTAATGTCAATTCACATATAACTCTTCTTGTCTATACCAAACTAATAACACAACACTCATCAATTGGCAGCCAATTGAAGTTCACACAGGCTGCAAATAGTAACTTCCCTTACACAGCTTAATCCTTTTATACTCACACAGGACAGATTTGCTAAGGGTCTTGTCCATCATGCAGTGCTGTTGTAACCCATAAACCAGTCATGACTAACCAAACAGACATGGAATAACTGAAGAGACGATGTCCAATTACAGAACTCTAATTTAGTCCACCACTGAAGGAACCGTCTGTTCATATACTATGACTTCTTCTTCATATCTCAAAATGAAAATCAGATACAGGAGGACAGTAATAAAGATCATCCCAGCAGATCGCCCCAATAGTTCTCCAATCATGTTAGCTCAGGACCATAAACCTTTAAACAATATATTTCAGTTGAAGGATTCAGCTCAATAGACAGCTAAGTGCACACTTCATCCACCACACTGCTAAGAAGATCTTTCTCCTACCTCGCCGCCAAGACCTGGAGCTCTCTGCCTTTCCACCTCAGGCAATCTCCATTGCGGACCCAATTCAGGAAGGATCTCAAGATCTAGCCCTTTGACTGAACCCTAGTGCCCAGATGGATCAGCAGATCCCCCCCCCCCCTTAGTGCCGTGAGACCTTCACAGGTGAGTAGCCATGCTTTACAAACTCCTGATTGATTGATTGAGTGACTGCTAAGTGATATATCCCATAGTACGATAACCACACCAGTGATCATTGCAACATGAAAACACATTCAACCTGGATCAGAAACAAAGACAACATCCTTCCAACCACATATGTTCACTGCGTAGCATGCTGCCCATGTGTGCAAGCACTTCAGTCACCCACGTAGTGGCTGTGAGTCCTATATAAATGTTGCAATACAATAAAATAGTATACAGATTATAATGGTTTCCAAGTGAAAGCTTATGTAAGATTGTTGGGTGGACTTGCCAGGCATGTTTCAGCTATGCTTAAAACATAAGGGAGGTTGAGTATCGGTCCGAGGACCTTAGGATGGCTGCAATATTAATCATGTAGAAGACAAGTAAACCAGTTAAGGATTGTGACTTACACATGCACATCTCCTTATCAAATATTGAAACCAAAATGTTAGCAAAGATTCTTGCAAACAGCGTTTATTGGTAAATTCTGACACTATACCGGCAGACCAGTCCAGTCTAGTTGGTCAACTAGGCCTAATGCACTATTTACAGTGCAATTTGGAGTATGCAGCAGCAATTGCTGGACCTGCACAATTCTCACCCTGGATGCTAAAAAGGCGTTTGATTCCCTGGAGTGGCCTTTTATAGTGACTGTTCTCTGCAAAATTGATCTAGGCCTACAGTTCATGGCTTCAGTTGCTCTGCTCTACAAACACTCAAAGCAAGAGTTTGTGTAAGTACAGTGTTGCCCTCCACTTTTCAATTAGAGAGAGGGATGTGACAGGGATGCTCTTATCTCCTCTTCTTTTTGTTTTGCAAAATGTCTCTTTGGATTCAAATGCATGCCTTGGTCAGAGGCATGTGCTGGGTTCCAGGATGGGATGAAAGGGTATCTCTTAGAAATGGTGTCTCTAGTTGGCAGTGGTTTGCACCCTATCCAAGTAGGGACCCTCACTCTAGTCAGGGTAAGGGAGTCACACTGCTAAGATAACCCCTGATCATCCCCTTGGTAGCTTGGCATGACCAGTCAGGCACATCTCAGAGGCAACGTGTAAAGTATTTGTACACACATCTACAGCAACACAGTGAAAACACTACAAAGAGAGTCTACACTAATTTAGAAAAATAGCCAGGCAAGATGGCGGCTGTGTGATTGCTGCGGGAGCCGCTCACCCCTGCTGCTGTGTTAATATTATGGTGTATGTTAGACCTGGCATCATTGGTGTGAGTCTCACTTCCATTTTTACTGATTGCCTCCTCTGTTTTTTATATGTTTTTGCTGGTTATATGTTTTGGGCACTGTGCCACTGCTATTCATTGGGTTATTTGATTTACTTGTCAGCCCCTAGTACAGTGCACCATGTGTGCCCAACGCTTGTGAATAAAATGCTGCTGCTGGGCTTGCAGCACTGGTTGTGCCACCCACAGGAGCAGCTTGTAAAGTGTGTCTCAGGCTTGCCATTGCAAGGCCTGTGTGCAGTCTGTGACTGCCATGTCGACTTGGCAAGTGCACCCACTTGCCAGTCCCTAAACCTTCCCTTTGCTTCATATCAGACAGCCTTAAGGTAGGCCCAATGGCAGGGTGCATTGTAAGTATAAGGTAGGACATGCCCTGGTGTGTGTAGCATGTCCTAATAGTGAATTACAGCCATTTTCGTTTTTCCCTATTGCAAGGCTACCTGTTCTCCATAGGCCAGAATGGACAGTTAGATTATTACATCTTATAATCCCAACTGACTCAGGGAACATGGTAGAAATTCGAATTTAGTACGTCTGAACTCAGAATGATAAAATACATCTTGGTTTTAACATTCTGTGTTTGAAAACACCACTTTTAGAAAGTAGGTATTTTCTTGTCTAACTATCTAAAGCCTGCCTCTGCTAGGTTTTGTATTCATTGTATGGAGTTTGAGTGACAGGGCTGGGGGAGTCCAAGAGACAGAATTAGTCAGCCCAGTGGTGAATAGGGAGATCTGCATCTACTTGGGAGGGAGGAGTTGCACCTGGGACCTGATTTGGGCTGGGCCTTCCCTCCAGAATGCTGGCTCCACCTCCTGGGGTGCGACTGATGTCTCTGCCTTGCACTGTGAAAGAAGATAAGGAATCATGTCAACAAAGTCATCCGGGGCTGTACTTTCCCTCTATATAATGGCTCCACCTCATGTGGGGCATCTGATGTTTCTGCCCTGCGAAAGGAAAGAAGGAGTCCTATAAACAGAGTGCTCAAGAACTGGTTTGGACTAGGCAGAGGCCTCTCTGCCTTCAGAGAACAAAGAGAAAAGTAGTATAAATATTGGGACTCAGACCCAATCACTTCTGGGAACAATAAATCTTTTGCCAAGGAGAAGAACCAAGGAAGCTGCAGAAGTTTGGACTGCCCCTCGGCCAGTGTGCTGTTTGCTGGGTTGGCCTGCGGTGGTTGCTTCATTGCCAAGGAAAGGAGAAACTTTTTAAGGACTTTCATCATCTTACAGAATATTCTCCAAGGGCTTGAACTTGTGCTTGCCTCTTGCTGAAGTCTCAGGGACAAAAGACTTAATCTCCAGCTCCCCTCAGAGTTTCCTTGCTGGGAATTCTGTTTGGCAAAACCTGCGTGTCGCTAGGAACTGGAAGGGTGACGCATCGAGAAGAAGCCGGCCGCCGCCGCAGCTGAAATCGTCACATTGCCGGAGAAGCGTGCCGCCACCGCATCTCCCAGGAAGCATGTCTTCATCGAAGCTGTCTGCTGTCGCATCACTGGAGAAGCGTGACGCCATCGAGAGAGTTGCCATCGCATCACCGGAGGGCCTGTCGTGGCTCCAAAGTACAGAGTCGTCACAAGGTTGCTAGGGCGTCTACGCATTGTCGTCGCATCAAGGGCACCATCTTCTCGCATCGCACCAGGATTATTGCATCGCAGCGCCATCTTGCGCATTGAAACTGGACCGCAAACCAAGAACCTACGCATCATCCCCGCACTGGTAAGGATCACGACGCATCTCCCTACTCTGCGCAAGCATTGAGGCTCGACGCATCATTTCCCCCAGATCACGGAACCAACGCATCTCCCCTTTTGCAAGCCTTTTGTTCATTTTGCGCTTCGCATCCAGGTACTTTGTTGAGAACTTTGTTGCATTTATCATCAACTTGAACTAAGTAACTTTAATCACCTTTAAGCCAATCTTAAGTACAGTATTGTGGATTTTTGTCGTTTGTGGTCATGTGTTAAGTCTATATAAAGAATACTTATTTTTATAAAAACCTGTGTTGTGTCCATCTGTAGTGTTTTCACTGTATTACTGTGTATATTCACAAATGCTTAACACACTGCCTCTGAGATAAGCCTGTCTGCTCGTGCCAATCTACCAAGGGGGTGAGCAGGGGTTATTTAGGAGTGTAATCCCCTTATCCTGACTTAGAAGTAAGGGTCCCTATTTGGAGAAAGGTGACTACCATTGCCAACTAGAGACCCCCAGATCTAACAGCGTAAGACTCTGGCAAACAATCTTATGCATTGATGATACTCCACCAAGGAATCGGACCACTTTGGGCAGCTTGTTCAAGACAGATACTTCAAGGGATCATCGGAGTAAGGCAACTTATGCTTTTGCAGGTCCACGCCATGCTGAAGGTGCTTGGTGGTCGTGAACGAGGGGGACAGCTGATTCACAGGTTCGGACGCCTCCCAAACAAACCAAGCCTCCCAAGGTTTGCACAGGTGCTAGAGCGGCTGAGAGTTCACAAGGAGCTCTACCAGCACTGAAGAAGTTGGCCGGACGGAAGACAAAGAACGCTACTCCCTCTGCGGTGGGGCAGGAAGAGGAGGAGGCAGCCGGCAAAGCGAAACCAAAGGAGCAGTGTCCCAACGAGGAAGTGGTGAGAGCAAAGCAGTCTGTAATTCCCGGGATGTTCTCCGGACAAGCTCCTGCGGGTAATAAGAAAGTAACACCCACGGAGGTGGCGGCTGACAGGCAGCAGATGGTGGTATTTCCTCTGCTAATGGCGTGAGTACAGGCCCTTTGACTTTGACAGATCGCTCTAAGGGGGGCAGGCATTGTTTTGAATGTTCTGAGCTTGCCTCTAAGTAACTCTGAGGACTGGGTGAAGGGGAGACAATTCCTGCTAAAAAAATTCAGGCTCAACAGGGGTAGAGCTTTGTTTTGGGGAGCCCGAATGTGAGGCCAGAAGCGAGCATTAGTCAGGTATGCTCCGAAGCTGACGGGACACCGGAAGGGGAGAAATGTTTTTCCCCCACTGATTATTCTAAGATATCTAATGCAAGTGAAATACACTCCGATGGCGATTCAGAATTGGACAATTCTGAAGGTAACTCACATAGCTCCTTGGCTAAACCAGCTACCCAAAATGGGCAGTCTCACAAAAAAGGAGGAAGAGTATCTGGAGAAGGAGGTCTGAGAAAAGGGGGTCTTAATCTGATCGAAGTATGACTATTCAGCTCAAATGGGACTATTCAGCCACTCATTTTCTGCAGGAGGATGGAGGGTCAGCAGCAGATGGAATACCACAAGAGGTATCAGTTCTATTCCCAGAGACAGAGTCAACATCGGAACCTCCCCCCCTCTCGATGGGGTTAATCTACTCCACGTTAAAGCAAATGCGAGGTGAAGCACGGTTGGAGAATAAGAGGGCTCACTTAGCAACTAAAAAACTTCAAGGGGCTATTCGTAAGGTCAGCAGAACATGTACCAAAATATCAGGATGCACAACTGTGCTGGAAGAACAGATAGTAGTACTGGAGGCTGGGGCCTTCTCAAACGAAACCCGGATGGCAGATGTTATATGGAAATTAGAGGACTTCGAGAACCGCCAGCGGCAGAAAAATCTGAGACTGCTGGGCATAGCAAAGAAGGGGGTGACATCTGGGGGTTTGTGCTATGTGTGCTGAAGGGGGCCTTTCCGGAACTTGCTTATTGGGACTGGGTCTCAGAGGTGCAGAGAGAACATTGGTTTTAACTTATGCTAAAAAAGAAAAGGGGTCAAACTGATCCTAACGAGAAACCTAGGGCCATATTGATCTTCTTTCGGAACTTCCTCTTGCAACAGGCAGTGTTTGAAAAGGCACGACCCGAGGCCTGGCGCTCTGCTGATGGACACACTTTTTTTGTAAGGCCGGGCTTCTGTCATATAACTGTGGAGATGTGGAAAAAGGGTAGGGCTAGGACCTTTCTCAAGATTTGCCCGGCGCTAACCGCCCTTGTACCATTCAAGTTTACCAAGCAATGAGGCAGGCGCCGGAGACCAGAAGGCAGGAAACAGAAGTTTTATTCCGACGGAGCAGAACACATCAGATCAGACAACAAGGTATCGTCTCGAGGTGCTCTAACAGCCTCTCGGAGGCCTGGCCTCTTATACACTGGTTTATGGCATGTGACCTTTCTTTATTACAATCAGAACTTTGTAAAGCAAAGAAAAGACATCCCCGTAATCCTCGTGTCAATCCCACCCCCATATACCTTCACAATAGAGGTCCTCAACCTGCTGATAAGAGGAGGGGGTCATCACGCAGCTGAGTGTTCCGTCGAGTCTTAGGATGTGTGCGCCTGATCATATCACAGGGGGTGGGGAGGCCTGGATCAATAGAGGGTCCTTTGAAGGAGAGCGACCTCATACAATAAGGGGCAGTAAATGATATCTCCCGGCTTAGGCGATGGCCTCGGACCTGCGTGGACAGCTGGACACGGGGTGAGGGGTCATCAAAGGAGTGGTATTCATGCCGCGTGGACAATCCAGTGCGGAGGGAAGGTTTATCAACAGAGGGGCATTCATAGGAAGAGAGGAGGTGCTGGTCAGGCGCTGGTGTGACTCCCAAGGACAGGGTCATGCAGAAGGGTTATGCTCATGAGGGGGAGGGAGGGGAGCCAGGGTGCGCGGAGGATGCTTGCTGGGTCAGAGGGGCGCGCTGGCGATCGAACGTGGACAGGGAGACCATGATACCTAAAATGGCTGCTGTGCATGTCGTACGTGGATGACAAGCTGGCGCAGATGATGTTTAGATTGCAAACTAAAATTCCACAGTCCTCCCTTTTAACATGTCTCGCCAACTTGTCAGTTTGGATTTATCCCCATAAGGCCACGTATTTCTACTTCATAGAGGGGGCTCATGTGCTCATTTCAGAAGTCCAAAGTCTTTGGGCACATACAGTTAGAAACAAGGCCGCACAAAGGTGGCAGACATTGGATACCTAAGCAACACCCACATAATATCACAACAGGTATCAGCACGAAGGAAAACAACTTCCAACCCCAGTTCTTCAAAGCGTCCCAAAACCAGCTCCCAAGCGACCATCCTTCCTGTTCTTGGTGAACCTCTGAGGAAAGTCTGTGGAGGTGTTCAATGGCTTTGTAGACTGAAGGCGAGTTGTCTGGCACGTAGGTGCAGCAGCTGGATCCGATGATGCGGCATGCTCCTCCTCGGTCGGCTAGGACCACGTCTAGGACAAGACGGTTTTGAAGGGTCACAAGGCGGACCGCCTGAAGCTCCGCAGTGTTGTTGGCGAGGATGCCAGCCGTGATGTTGATCGTTGTTTCTACTGCCTGGGTCAGGTGTCGGATAGCACGGCTGTTTGCCATTGGGCCCCACAGAGGAACGAGTCCCTTTGCTGCATCGAGGAACTGTGCTCCGGTGGAGTCGGCTTGTCCAATGTCATCTGCACGCCTCTGCCGGTGATGGTTGGCAGGGGCTACATATGTGGGTGGAAGAACGAAGGCAATGTAACAGGCGCCTTTCCAACCTCTCGGGAGCCAGGTGTAAGCTTTGGTGCCACACACAAAGTACATATTCGGAGAAGCAACAAAGGAAGGGGGGGTCAGCTGAGTCCAATGTTCTGGTGATTCGGCAGGCGCTGTGACCCACCAGCTGCGTTCCATGGCCTTCGAGACACACGAGACCTGTGACATTGATAACAGACAGGGCCACAGTCAGAGTAGCGGTAGTTTGTTTTTGCAGATGAGAGAAGGTGGTCCTGGCTGGATTGTGGAGCACCTGTACTTCGACTCGTTCTTTGGCAGGAATGTCTTTAAGGAAGGTGGCGCCCGTGAGCGCAGGACACAGAGCAACAGAGGTCTTTTCGGTTTTGTTCAGCCAGAACCCGGAGTAGAAGTGCGACACTGTCCGGCTGGAGGTGGCGTTGTCCTTGTGGCTCTCTTGCATGAGTATCAACCAGGCGAGGCAAGAGCCGTGAACTGAGAAGGGTGAAGGGATGAAGGGGATGGAGTGTCCAGTGGCATGCGGGAGCAACCCGCAGATCCAACAGTTCGAAGCATTTGCAGCAAGGTTGTGTTGGTGCAACAGTTGCACGAAGGAATTGTTCCAGAATTCCCTGCGCCTTTCTCGGAGCTGAGGCAACAGGGAGATTAGGTGATGCTCTTTCAGGGGTGTCGGTTGTGCAGTAGGTAGTAGTGCCTTGTGGGCCGGTGTGCTTTCCTCCAGAATCCAGAAGGAGGTCATGAGGAGGAGGCAGAAGAGGAAGACAATGAAGAGTGCGATTGTCTTTGATTTGTGCAAGTTGTCAGTCTTTGGATTTCTATACTGGGTATTTCCTGTTGCTTCCATCATCTTCTTATCTGGCGCTTCCATCATCTTCTTATCTGGCGCTTCCATCACCTTCAAGGGGCTCGGTAGTGGGCAGAACCACAGACTTCGTTTAGCTTCTCTCCCGGTAACCCTTGATTGTGTTTAGGTCACCGTTCTGAGATTTAACTTAGTCCGTGGCCTACTTAGCCGAAACTCCCTCCTTTCGACGCAGGAAATACCCTTCTCTGGATGGCACAGTGGGATCAGAGAATTTTGCAAGTTCGAGTGCCTCAGTATCGGGATAACAGTCCAATATCGGTCGGTCTTTGCTCAGGAGCTCTTCTTGGGCTGAGGTTCCGTGAAAATTGTAAGTGGTGTTTTCGACTCGTACGAATATGGTCGAGTCTAGTATCTATGAACCGCAAATGACGAGTTTAGTAGGTGTGCGCAGTTTCGCTGTGCTAACTTAAACCGTTCGTTTGTTATGTGGGTTTCTCATCTGTACCCACGGGTTCCATCTTAGATACGGCATCCATTTTGTCTCTTGCCCTCAAGTAGCCAGCGAACGGATGCTGTCCGCTTCGCGACCCTGGGACTCCCAAGATATTTGCGGAAGACACATGTTCTTTGAAAGTGTCTTTATGATGAGGGGGTTGCTGCTGTAAGGCAGATGACGCCGCTCGAGGCTCATCTTGCCGCACGGACTTATTGTCTCAGCCGTGCATCTCATTAGGCACGTCCCTTTGATGCCTGTATCTCGTGCTTCTCGATACCTCCCCTTTTTACACCCTTTCCGATCTCCCTACTGTCTCCGTCTTCCTCTGCACCTGTCTTCGTTCCTATTTCGATCTACTTTACTGCTGATTGGAATTTGCTAGTGGTGGGAAGATGGGTTTTTACAGTTGGGAACCGCCAAATGTTTCCGCACTTATGTTCCGGACCTTGTGTGTTTCAAAGTGACCAAAGCGACCCCTCTGAGAGCGACTTGTGGGAACCAGGTTGTAAACTATTATGTATCATGTTATCCTATGGGTAGAAACTGTATAAAAGGAGCGATCCACAAATACAATTTGAAGCAGTCTCCCCGAACTACACTCGATGTACTTCCTGTGACTTCTGTGTTCCCTGCAGTAAATAAACCTTGACTCTTTGACGCCGAAGGAAGTGTCCCGTGTCTCTGTGACTTGTACGCCGGAGCAGGTTACCCACGAAGGTTTCAGGTGTTGTGCCCTGGCACCGCTGGGTCCAAAAGAACCCAGTCCTTCAGTTTGGCGCCCAACGTGGGGCTGCATCAGTGGTACCGGTCCAAGCCCGACGATCGTGAGGAACTTCGTGTGAAATCTCCGAGGGAAGGTGCACCCCGCTTCATCGATCCTGTTGTCGAAATAAGTGGCCCGAAGACTTTTCCCGCGAAGATTCCCGCCTCCTAACGGCTGCGACGGACTGCTGCCCTGACTGTAGACCTGTTTTGGCGCCTGGCGTAGACCTTGGTATAGCGAGACGATTGACGGGCCTTCCTGAGGACGCCATTGATCTTTGAGTTAAGTATTTGTGGGTCGCTCCCAGAGTTCTTTGTTGTAAACACTTTAGCGAGTGTTTTTGTTGTAGACACTTTAGCGGGTGTCTTTGTTGTACACGCTGTGTGAGTGTTTTTGTCGGTGACACTTTGCTAGCGTACTTTGTTGTTGTTGTATTTGTTTGACGACTGCAGCCGCCAAAAACCGAGGGTTTTGTTCTTTGCTGGGACTTGGTAAATCCCGAAATCCCGTAACCCTTGAAGTTTGTGAAACTCGGCTAGTGTGCAAGATGCCTGGTCGCAGTACTTTGTTCAGTTGCTTTAGACCTTGTGGTGCGGATTCCCTGCTGGAGGATTCGTGTCCGATACCTCCGGTTGGAACTCCTACTTATGATTTATATAGCAAACATGGGCTAGGCCCGATTGCTTTTAACGATTATTGGGTTAAATATACAAAGAAAGACGGCGATCTTCGTTGGCCACCTCACGGTAGCTTCGAAGCGTCGATCTTAGATAATTTGGAAATAAAGTTGTTCGAACGTAAATCTAGGCCGGCCATGTTTGATGCCTTTCGGTTCTGGCGCAAAGAAGCCCGACAGAAAGAGATCAGACAAAATAAACGTAGTCAGCGAGATACTGTTGCTACTATAGTGAAGAAAGCTGAGCAGTTTCAGCGTGATAAGGAGGATAAGGATAAGGAAGTGTTTGAGAGATTACAGCGTATGTCCATAGACAAATGCTATCCTGCTTTGCCTACGGAGTCGGATAAGAAGGAAGAGGCAGTTGAGGATTCTTTAATGTCTTATCTTATGAAGTCGCCACCTCCGTACGTACAGGGTACCGCAGCTCCTGTGGTCCCTGCCGTACCTGTTCTTCCACCTGTTATTCCTCCACCAGTTCCTCAACCTGCACCCGCTCTTCCGCCTGTTCCTGCTCCTTTGCCTATTTCTATTCCTACTGCTCCTCCGCTTCCACATACTCCTGTTCCCGCTACTGCTCCTGTGTTGTTAACCCCTGTTGCTGTTAATGTCTCTACTCCTTCTCTTGTTAGTCCTGTGTCTTATTCTTCTCCCTCTACTCGTAATCGTGATTCTCCCCTTGCGACAAATTTCTTTCAGTCGCTCGGACCTGTTTTTGGGTCTGCTGGTTCTGATGGTCCTCAGAGACGTAGCCAGCTTCCTGGTAATAGAGAACGTGTTGCGCTATACAATATGGCGATGGGTTGGATGATAAACCCTGTTAGAAATCCACCTCGTGTTGTCCTCGAAACGTTTGATCAATTCAACATACCAACTCAGAGATATGTGTTTGACGAAATGTGCAAGTTCCTTCATGATCAGATAGTGGCCAATGCGCCTGACGAAATGCTGACCGCCCTGTCTGAACTTCGGCTTCAGTTCGCAACTGGACTGATAGTAGATACTAATGTCCGGCGTGCTGTTGAGCGGTTGCTATCTCTTCGTCCCGCTCCTATTCCTCATGCATTGTTCGTTGAGGACATTGAAAAACAAACCGAGTCTGGCCAATATCCTATGCGCGAAGTTCCGCCAGTTTGGATGCCAGGTAATCCTGGGGCAAACCCCCCGGTTCCGCCATTTTTCCAGAGGGTATGGATACACCTCCCATGGAAAAGATCGGAAGTATTACAGGTGAAGCAATCTTTGCCTGACCCTCGCAAAAATCCTGCAGGGTATTATAAGGAATTATCGCAGCTTGTGGATGCTACGGTAATGAATCTTGCCGATATCGACATGTTGTTCGGTAATGTCGTACCGCAACCGGTATGGGCGAAGATTCGTCAGGAGAATCACGCAAACGAACTAGGTGGTACTTGGGCGGCCATTGTAGCGGCAGATGGGTTGCAAGCTGGTGGCGCTAAGCCTGATCAGCTGATTGCTGCTCTTCCTCAGCGAATCATTGCATTAATGAAAACGCTTATGCCAGCTATGAGGGTAAATTGGGACAAGTTGTCAGCCTGTAAGCAGAAGAAAGATGAGAGTGTTTCCGATTTCTTTACGAGGTTTGAGGAAGCATTCATTGATCATAGTGGACAGGATATGGGTACTGAGGGTGGACAGAGGTTGTTTGTGGATAAATTTGTGTCAAACTTATTGCCCGACTTGAGCAATAAATTAAGGAATTCAGAGAGTGCATGGGCCGTTTCTACCTCAGCTCAGATATTGGCTACGGCACAATATTACGAGAATAGAGAAAAAGAGGAAAATGACCGTGCTGATAAAAAGACGAAAGAGCTAAAAACTAAAGTGTTGTTACAACAAGCGTATCCGCCGCGTTCTAATCAGAATGCGCCTCAGCAGAATAGATCGCAGTCGCAATTGAATCGATCGCAGCCGCGTAATGATTCTTCTTTCCAAAGATCTTCATTAGGGTACAACCAATGTGCTTATTGTAGACAGGAGGGACACATTAAATTCAATTGTCCTGCTTTAAATGACCGTAGTGGTGGTAATTCGTCTAGAGGAGGCCGTGGTGGTGCACAGCACGCATCGCGTGGTAGAGGTCGTGGTGCTCAGAATGATCGCTCTGACCATTCATCAAATTCTAATAACTGTTTCGATCAACGTGGATCATCGCAAGGACGATCTGCGCAGTACAATGTAGACGATTATTACGTCGATCAGGGAACTGACGATAGTAATTACTAGGACAGCCAAAGACAAGGAGAGGGAGTGGTATCAGTTCCGGTTGATCAGAGAGGGCCTTACGTCGCAGTTGCTACATCGGGCGTCGTTGAGCCTTTTCTGTTGGACACTGGTGCAGCGAAAAGTTCTATCATGCATTCGAAACTCCCTGGCGCACCTTTGTCTGGCTTAACAAATGTTTCCGTTGGATTCTCTGGCGCCCCCGTTAGCAATCCAGTTTCGCGCCCTTTGCCCCTTAAAATTGGGCCTCGTGAGCTCGAAGCTCCATTGATTTTGTCTACTGGTTGTGGCGAAAATCTTTTGGGTCTGGATTTGCTCAAACGTTTGTATGCAACTTTGTATTGTTCTCCTGCGGGTGTAAAGCTTACGTTAGGAGAGAGGGTAGTCTCTCCCATGTACTTGTCTCTCGATAAGCTTCCACCGGAATTGAGTTCTCTTCCTGCATCTTTGTGGGCGACGGGTCCAAATGACGTGGGCCTACTTGATATCTCCCCTTACGTTGTTCAGTTGAAATCTAATGTGCGATTGCCACGTATTCCCCAATACCGTATCTCCCTTGATGGTGAACGAGCTTTGTTAGCGATCATTTATGATTTGATCGAGAAAGATGTCATTGAAGAGACTCGGGGAAACGTGTGCAATAGTCCTGTACTGCCCATTCTTAAACGTACTGATCCTACCAAACCGCCTGTTTATCGTTTTGTTATCGATTTACGGGAGGTAAATAAAATTGTGGTTCCTCAATTCCCTGTTGTGCCTGACATCACGGCGCTACTGACTCTGATTCCAGCTACTGCTTCATGGTTTTCGGTGATTGATTTGAAAAATGCGTTTTTCAGCATCCCGATTGCCGAAGAGAGTAGGGACCTTTTCGGTTTCTCTCTTGGTGGACGTAGCTTCCGGTTCAAACGCGCTCCTCAGGGCTACTGTGAAAGTCCATCAATTTACAGTCAAGCTTTGAAGGGTCAACTAGATGCGTTTAGGTTGCCGGTTGGTGCGGCTTTAATCCAATACGTCGACGACTTATTGGTGGCTGCTGATACTCAGGACATCTGCAAAATCGCTACAGTGTCGTTGCTGCAACATCTCTGTGAGTTACATCACAAGGTGTCACCTTCTAAACTCCAATATTGTTGTCAAGAAGTCACCTACCTAGGTCACTTATTGTCAAAGGAGGGAAGGAGATTGACCCCAGAGAGAATTGCAGCGATTGCGCGCATGGCTGTGCCACAAACCCAAAGAGATGTGCGTGCCTTTCTAGGTATCACGTCGTACTGCAGGCAGTGGATTCCTAATTTTTCATTGCTAGCGAAACCATTGGTGGCTCTTACGTGTAAGGATGTTTCAACTCCTTTACCATGGACGGAAGAATGTCAGAAAAGTTTTTCTGAATTACGTGATTCATTGTGTTCGGCTCCTGTGTTAGGTACCCCTGATTACAGTAAACCGTTCACGTTATATGTTCACGAGAGGGAAGGTTGTGCTTTGAGTGTCTTAACGCAACCTTTTGGTGGTAAACAACGTCCATGTGCATATTTTTCCTCGACTTTAGACCCAGTAGCTAGAGCGTTGCCGAGTTGTTTGAGAGCAACTGCGGCAGCTGCGGTCTCCATCCGACAATCAGCAGGATTGGTCATGGATAATATGCTTACGGTGATGGTTCCGCATGCAGTCGATACTCTTTTGAATCGTACGAAAACTCAGCACTTGACGAGTGCGAGGTTATCTGGGTACGAATTGACGCTTTTGGCAAGCCACATTCAGATAAAACGTTGTAATGTCCTAAATCCGGCAACTTTGTTACCAATTAGTGCAGAGTCAGATGAAGTAGCAGAACATGACTGTTACTTGCGGACGGAAGAGGAAACAAAAGGTCGTGTGGACCTTAAAAACACCCCATTGGAAGACCCGGATGGCACCCTGTATGTGGATGGGTCATGTTTTAAGTTGCCGAATGGTGATGTGACTACCGCTTATGCTGTGGTGACATTGAATACTGTTGTTGAGACTGCGAGATTGAATCAGAATTCTGCCCAAGCTGCAGAGCTGATTGCTCTCACTAGAGCATGTGTATTAGCAAAAGGTAAACGTGTGAATGTGTACACCGATAGTCAGTATGCTTTCGGTGTAGCGCATAGTTTTGGACGGTTGTGGAGAGAGCGTGGTTTCTTGACGTCGCATGGCACGAAAATACAGCATGGCCAGCTTGTGAACGATCTTTTGGATGCATTGACTTTGCCTGCTCAAGTTGCAATTGTTAAGTGTAGTGCGCATTGTAAAGTGACGGATGATGTTGGTCGTGGTAATGCGTTTGCAGATGAGATTGCTAAGGAGACTGCTCGGAACCTTAGCACTCGAATGTATGTGACGAGTTCGGTTAGGTGGCCTACAGAATCAAGTATGTGTGAAAATACTATAGAGAGTGTGAAAGCAATTCAGAATGAGGCCACCGACACTGAAAAGATGAAGTGGAAAGAAAGTACGGGAAGGTTGGATGTGAATGGTTGCTGGATTGATTTGTCGGATCAGAAAAGATGGATGTTGCCTGATGCGTATGTACTGGCCGTTGTGCAAATGGCACATGGATTAGCACATATTAGCGCGAAAGGTATTTGCAAGTTGCTGGCTGATGTGTGGAAGAATGATGGAATTACTAAGTGTGCAGAACGTTTGGTGAAGAATTGTATGGTGTGTATAATGTACAATCCTGGCAAAGGAACCCCAACTCCTCCTGGCAGTTTTGCTCCTCCCTCGTATCCCTTTGAGGTGATCCAATTGGACTTCATCCATATGGAGCGATGCAATAACCTGAAATACGTTTTGGTTGTGGTTTGCGCATTCTCCCGATGGATTGAGGCCTATCCCCTCAAAGACAATACTGCTTTGTCTACTGCGAAAATCCTACTGAAGGAATATTTTCCTCGGTATGGAATGCCTAGAGTCGTGTGGTCAGATAACGGAAGTGAGTTTGTTGGAAGTGTGATGAAGAGTGTGTGTAAGGGCCTTGGAATCAATCAGAAATTCCATAGCGCCAATCACCCCCAGTCAGCTGGATTGGTTGAAGGGTACAATGGCACCCTTAAACTAAAATTAGCGAAGATTCAAGCTACGACTGGACTTTCGTGGCCTGATGCTTTGCCTCTAGCATTACTGTCAACTAGGGCGACTGTACACTCCCGAATAGGGCTTAGTCCCTATGAAATAGTGTTCGGCCGTCCTGCGAATGTGTGGGGGGTTCCTAGGCCAGGAATATTCTCTGATCTTGAGTTTCCGATGTTGATTGATTACTTATATGACTTGACTGCTAAACTGAGGTTAATTCATCAACAGGTGTACGACGCCTTGCCGACGCAGACGGAGGGTCCAGGCCACCAGCTCCAGCCCGGGAACTGGGTGGTTACTCGAAACTTCTCACGAAAAAACAATCTGGACCCCCGATTCACCGGACCTTACCAGGTGCTCCTGGCCACGAGGACTGCCGTTCGTCTTGAGGGGCGGAAAAATTGGGTACATGCTACCCATTGTAAGCGAGTCCCTATTCCTTTGCCGGCAGACCCGTGGATAAGGAAAGGCATTGCGTCAACAGAAACGGAAACATTGCCGGCGTTTGTACCTTTTAGCGACGCACAGCTTGTTGGAGAACCCTCAGCGCAGCAGAAAGCCACTGTTGAACATTTGTCAGCAAAAGACTCAAGACCAGATCAACGAACTGATCAGCAGGACGCTGTCTCTTCAACAGATCCTTTGTTCGACGAGCAGACACGTCCAGGGAAACATCGATATTCTTTGCGATCTCACACTAAGGACAAATAAAATTTGCTTGCTTTGCTGAAATTGATAACTGCAATATCCTCGTTTCCCATAATCAAATTTTGAACATTCATATCATTGAAAATTGTTTTGTATATATATATATATATATCAAGCTTCTTCTTTATATCTTTTTCCTTCCACAGCTGAGAAATATTGTGCTAAATAAATACATATTGTGTATTGAGGGCCGTAGGGCCGCGCGCGTACTTCCTTCTGGACAGTAGGTTTTGACGCTAGGTTAACGACCGTCGGTTCCTAGGAACTCCTGGGGATTGACTATTGCTGCACAGAACGAAGTGCGTCAAGAAACGTTGCGGACGGTCGTAGGGAAATGGCATTTTCGAAGCTGAATGATTTGGAAGGAGCTCAGGCGTATAGAGTCAAGCTGCAGAAACTTAGTCGTACGAAATGTTTTGTATCCCAATTGTTTGTTTTGTTTTTGACTGCTTCCGCATTTTTGGCGGGTGGGGTGTATTACACTATGTCTTACTTATTCCTTGTTACTCCTACTCCTTACCCTAACCTTACTTCTACTGCTTCTCCTCATTCCTTTCACATGTTACCAGAACACGAACAGGCAAGACGTGTAGAATTCCGCAATAATTCCTTTATCCAGCTCCTCCATCAGCATCAGTTAGTGGTTAACACTACTAATTGTTGGGTGTGTGGGTTGATGCCACATACTACGGGTAAGGGAATTCCATATCTGGTGTTACCGTATAGTTCCCAAGGGTCAGCTCGAGCATTCCAAACAATGTTTCGAAGCGCACTGGGTTTCCACCCCACGCAAGAACAACGTTCCCCCAACTTTGGTCCTACCTCGTATCAGAGGCTGCTATCGATGGCTATAGAGGATATGGAAGATGAGATCCATGATCCTTTTCTTATCCCTAAAGAAGAGGTACAAGCCTATAGGGTCCTAAGTAGAGGGGAATATAGTATGTTCACTAATGAAAAGCAGCTTAAAAGCTCGTCTCCAATATGGGTCGTACCCCACACTGGTAATCTTTGTCTTGTGGGTCGTGGCTCGCAAGCCTCACTTGGAGCAAGTGCTTGCACTGAAAGTTACGTCCTGCCAATGTCCCCGTCCCCTGTGTTTCTGGCTGCCAAGGGTACATACTTTATCTGTCATGATCGTGCATACACATGGTTGCCCGCAGACTTCATGGGCTCATGTTTCGTTGCAAATCTGTTGCCTCCGACGTTTACTGTAGATGCCGATTATCATAAGACTAGAGTTGTACGAGGCGTAATTAGCGAAGAGGATACTGCCGGTCAAGAGGCAGGAGACTTTTTCAAGGGTTTCCTCCCGTTTTGGGGACCTATGGTTAATAGTAGGAACCTGAGACATTTGACTCGAGTGGTAGAATCGACAGCTAATATTACTGCCAGTGCCCTTGGTAATATCACCACAGAACTTCAGGCGGAGAGACTTATGACATTACAAAACCGTATGGTTTTAGATGTTGTCTTAGCAGATCGCGGTGGGGTATGTAAAGTGATCCATTCGAGCTGTTGCATTTTCATTCCAGATAATGCTCCTACTGTCTATCAAGCCATCTCGAAGTTGCATAAGATCTCCGAATCCATACACGTGGATGTAGGGGATTGGACGCTACTTGGTTGGTTTTGGGGCCTGATGTCGACTTGGGGTTGGAAGATTCTGACGATCATCGGGGTTGTGGTAGTGTTCCTGTTCACGTGTTGCCTTTGCGTGCAGTGTGGTCCTGCCTTATGTGGCCTTTGTGCTACAACGTGTATGAGACAACCATCTGTTACCAAGGGGACTCGATCGGACAGAGCTATGCTACAACGACATCTTGATGGTCTGATGAATATCGAATATGATTCCGACTAGTGCTTGCCTACATGAGGGCAAAAGGAGCGTCTGAGGTTCCGTGAAAATTGTAAGTGGTGTTTTCGACTCGTACGAATATGGTCGAGTCTAGTATCTATGAACCGCAAATGACGAGTTTAGTAGGTGTGCGCAGTTTCGCTGTGCTAACTTAAACCGTTCGTTTGTTATGTGGGTTTCTCATCTGTACCCACGGGTTCCATCTTAGATACGGCATCCATTTTGTCTCTTGCCCTCAAGTAGCCAGCGAACGGATGCTGTCCGCTTCGCGACCCTGGGACTCCCAAGATATTTGCGGAAGACACATGTTCTTTGAAAGTGTCTTTATGATGAGGGGGTTGCTGCTGTAAGGCAGATGACGCCGCTCGAGGCTCATCTTGCCGCACGGACTTATTGTCTCAGCCGTGCATCTCATTAGGCACGTCCCTTTGATGCCTGTATCTCGTGCTTCTCGATACCTCCCCTTTTTACACCCTTTCCGATCTCCCTACTGTCTCCGTCTTCCTCTGCACCTGTCTTCGTTCCTATTTCGATCTACTTTACTGCTGATTGGAATTTGCTAGTGGTGGGAAGATGGGTTTTTACAGTTGGGAACCGCCAAATGTTTCCGCACTTATGTTCCGGACCTTGTGTGTTTCAAAGTGACCAAAGCGACCCCTCTGAGAGCGACTTGTGGGAACCAGGTTGTAAACTATTATGTATCATGTTATCCTATGGGTAGAAACTGTATAAAAGGAGCGATCCACAAATACAATTTGAAGCAGTCTCCCCGAACTACACTCGATGTACTTCCTGTGACTTCTGTGTTCCCTGCAGTAAATAAACCTTGACTCTTTGACGCCGAAGGAAGTGTCCCGTGTCTCTGTGACTTGTACGCCGGAGCAGGTTACCCACGAAGGTTTCAGGTGTTGTGCCCTGGCACCGCTGGGTCCAAAAGAACCCAGTCCTTCAGGGCGCTGACGTTTTCTGTCGTGGCCAGGTTTGCAGAGACCTTCCGGCAATGATGTGCGTGCAGCCAGTGCTTCTTCCCCTCCACTCGAAGCGCCGTTCGGGTGGTAATCAGCACTTGCCAGGGGCCCGTCCACCGCGGTTCCAGACTCTTGGTCCGCTGGAAATTTCGTATCAACACGAAATCTCCCGGTTGGATGTCATGGCCGGGGCCCCTGGAGGCATCGGGGATGGCCTGCTGCACCTGTTGATGAATGACAGACAATGTTTTAGTTAACTTGCACAAATAATCAGATAGTAGGACGTCTGGGACGTCATGAATGGAGGTCGGTTTGGGAGCAGTCCAGAGATTCATCGGTCGCCCAAACACGACCTCGTAAGGGGTCAAATGGTGCTTGGTGGGAGTGGAGCGCATCGATAACAAAGCCAGTGGGAGGGCATCCGGCCAGTTAAGTCCAGTGGTGGCCACTATTTTTGCCAATTTCAGCTTCAGTGTGGCATTATGGCGTTCCACTAGACCGGCGGATTGGGGGTGGAAGACCGCATGAAACCTTTGCTTCACCCCCAACCCCTTTAGGAATAGTTGGATAACCTCAGCTATGAAGTGGGGGCCATTGTCGCTCCATAAAATTCGACAAAGGCCATAGCGAGGGAAGAATTCCTTCAGTAGTACTTTGGCAGTAGTCATGGCAGTGTTGTCACGGGTTGGATAGGCCTCTACCCATTTGCTGAAGGCACACACGATGACTAGTACATACTTCAGGCTTTGGCATCTCTCTAGTTGGATGTAGTCCATCTGAAGGACCTCAAAGGGGTGATTGGGGGTCCCAAACCCTCCCCCGGGGTACTACAGTTCCTTTCCCGGGGTTGTGTTGCAGACAGATAAGGCACTGCTGAACTAGGCGTCTGGCTGAGTCAGGGATTTTGTCGTTGTGCCAGACTTTGGAAATGAGTTCGATCATGGGTGCAGATCCTATGTGTGCGGGGGAGTGTGCCATCGTCAGTATGGGGATCAGATATGAGTCGGGCAGCAACCACTTGTTTGCATCCTTCGTTCGCCAGCAGCCCTCTTCATCCTTCAAACCCACCCTTGCCCACTTGGTCAGCTCGTGAGGGGTGCTGGCCGACTGTATGTCTCTGATCATTACCCTTGTGTCACTCCATGTTTCTGCTTGTGACCTGGTCACATACATGCGTGTCACCGTCCTATTCTCAGCAGTGGTTCGTGCAGTAACGTCGGCTAATGCATTCCCTTGTCCGACTAAGTCTGTCACCCTTTTGTGTGCCTGACATTTGATCACCGCTAATCGTTTGGGGAGGAGAACTGCTTCAATCAGAGCGGAAACTAGATCTCCGTGGAGGATTGGGGTGCCGTGGGACGTCAGGAATCCCCTCTCCCTCCACAGGAGCCCAAAATGGTGGACCACTCCGAAGGCATACTGGCTGTCCGTATATACGTTCGCGGTGGTCCCTGCGGCTATGATGCATGCTCGTGTGAGGGCTATCAGCTCTGCTGCCTGGGCAGATCGTTGTGTGATGCAGGCTGTCTCGACTACTGTTCGGGCTGTCGTTACTGCATAGGCAGCTGAAGTGGTGCCATCTGGGAGTTTGATGCATGAGCCGTCTACCCATAGCTCTCCATCGGGGTCAGTAAAAGCAGTGTCTCGGAGGTCAACCCTACTCCTAGTTTGTTCGTCCGTAAGGGTCACACAGTCGTGGATGGGAGGAATGTCGGGGTCATTTTCAGGCAGGGGTAACAATGTGGCAGGATTCAAAGTCGTGCATCTCTTTAGTGTGATGTGGGGTGCAAGCAGAGTCAACTCGTACCCTGTCAGTCGTGCGCTAGTCAGGTGTTGGGTCTTTGTCTGGTTCAAAAGGGTGTCGACTGCATGGGGTACTAGCACAGTGAGGGAGTTTGAAAGTACGATTCCTTCGCTCTGGTGGATAGAGACAGCAGCGGCAGCTACCGCTCGAAGGCAGGCAGGTAAGGCTCTGGCTACAGGATCAAGAGTGGCGGAGAAGTAGGCACAAGGGCGCTGCTTAGGACCAATTGATTGAGTTAGGACAGACAATGCACACCCCTCCCTTTCGTGGGTGAAGAGGGAGAAGGGTTTGGAGTAATCCGGGGTTCCTAGGACAGGCGCTGAGCAGAGTGCATCCCGTAATTCCTTAAAGGAGGCTTGACACTCAGTGGTCCAAGGAAGCGGGGAGGGGACATCTTTGGTCAGCAGGGCAAGTAATGGTTTCACAATGAGGCTGTAATTAGGCAACCACTGTCTGCAAAAAGAGGTTAGGCCAACCAAAGAGCGGACCTGCTTTTGTGTTTTTGGGATGGGGGTGTCTAGGATGGTTTGGATTCGGTCGGGTGTAAGTTTCCTCCCTTCTTTGGACAGGAGATGGCCCAGGTAAGTCACTTGTGGCTGGCAGAATTGCAACTTCTTTTTGGAGACTTTATGGCCATTTTCTGCAAGAAAGTGTAGGAGTTGGACGGTGGCTGTCGTTGCAAGTGGGGTGGTGTCGGCCGCCAAAAGGATATCATCGACATATTGGATCAACACCACTCCATCTGGTAGCTGGAAGGCATCTAGCTGCCTTTTGAGGGCCTGGCTGTAAATGCTGGGACTTTCAGTGTACCCCTGGGGAGCTCTACAAAATCGGTACGAGCGGGATTTTAAAGTGAAGCCGAAGAGATAACGGCTGTCTGGATGGATGGGGATAGAGAAAAACGCGTTCTTAAGGTCGATAACAGTGAAGGTGGTGGCAGTGGACGGGATGAGGGTCAAAATGGTAGTGATATCCGAGACTACGGGGTATTGGGGTATAACCACTTTGTTAATCTCTCGTAGGTCGATGATGAAGCGGTATGCTTTCTCATCTCCTTCACCTTGTTTCTTAACAATAGGTAGGATTGGACTGTTGCAGACGTTGCTAACCACCTCTTCAACCACTCCTGCATCCACCAGAGATTGAATGATCGCTACCAATGCCTTCTCACCCTCTGGCGATATCCGATATTGCGGGAGTTTCGGGAGCATAGCGTCCTGTCGTACAGTTATGTGAATAGGATCAATCATCATTCGCCCCACATCAGAGTAATTTTTGGCCCACAGGTACGGAGGCAGGGTGTCAAGCAGGGACAGGTCAGCGTCAGTTATGGAGCACATGTGTCGTGGGGGACGGGATCTGGGCATGTCTGGGTTGTCGTACAGGATGACTCGTATTCCATCTGGGGAACACCTAATGGTAGCTCGGAAATGTTTCAGTAAGTCAATGCCCATAATGGCGTCAGGGGAGTTGGAGGAGAGCAGAAATGTCGCGTCAGTGGTGTTGTTTTCTAGGTCAAAGGTAATAGGTACGGACAGGGGGTTAGTGGAGGGCGTTCCATCGAAACCTATCGACGTTATGTGTGAGCCAGACAAGGGTGCCCTTGGAATCAGTCGTTTTGATAACACACTACGTGTCGCCCCAGTGTCTACCAAGAATGGAGACTCTGTACCCAGGACCTTAGCAGTGACATAAGGACCTTGCTGGTCAACACAGAGCTCGACTGGATCACTCCCTTGCCCCTGGCAGTCCTATGCAAAATCGGGGGCATTTTCACCTTCGGATAGCTGATATTGGTTCTGTCGGGGACGGTCAAATGTGTTCAGTCTCCCTGATCTGTCATTGTTGGTGTCGTTGGGGTGCCCTCGTCCCTGTACTCTATTCCTCGGACCACCTGCCACATCCCTGGAATCCCTATTTCTATTCATCTCTAGCAGAACCGGACACTGGGATTTCCAATGGCCGAACCCTTTGCAGAAGGCGGATTGGTCATTGCTAATGTCTCTACGTCCAGTGTGGGGTGCTGGGGTGTGATCTTTAGGAGGTAGATCTCTGGGGGTGGTTGATTGGTAGTTCCCCCTTTGGTGTTCCCGTCCTACCGCTATACCCTGTATCTGGGCTATCATTACCCTTTCCTATAAATCTTTCTTCTTTTTCTCGGACGCCCTATCATTCTCATTCTTTTGGTGCTCGTAATACTGAGCCATCTGAAGGATAGCTGCGGGTTTGGAGGCCCCCCAACTACTCTCGCTCGTCTGCAGCTTTTGGGAGACTTCTTGTGTTAGGCCCTTTACGTAATTTTGTACAAACAGGTGTTGTCCGGTTGCGGTGGTCATGTCTTGGCCACTGTAGTCGGAGAACACTGTCTCGAATCGGGAGAAGTATTCTGACACATCTTCCTGCGGTTTCTGTCGACAGGCCGTGACTATCGACCAATCTACCTTTCTTTCTGGAATCAGTGTCTTTAATTTCTGGACTAGTTTGTCTGGGAGTTCCAGTATGTCTTTTACTGGTTTCCTTCCTGGCTCTCGCTGTCTATCTAGTTTACCGAGTTGGTCCCAGGTATGTCCAAACAGATCCGTGTGGTCAGCCTTCCGGATTTGCTTCCACACATCAGCTGGCAGGCATAACCCAAAGAACAAGTCAATGTCCGCTAAAGTCATTATTGTCGAACCCAAGGCTGTGCCTAATTCGGTATAAAATGCCGTCGGGTTCTTTCTTAAATCGGGCAGGGTTTGTTTGAAGGTTAGGATATCTTGTCGGTCCCATGGTTGGTAAACCCAATTGTACACAACCCTCCCTTTTGCATTTTCACTATTAATATCATCGCTTGTTCCCTGGCCCCGTGGCGGGATCCAGTAAGGGGCCGCTTCTCTGATAGGCATCATAGTATTGGCTACTTCTACCGAGGTCGTTTCAGGGACTGTAACCTTGGCTTCTGGTTTTTGTTCCGTGAGGTGGCGGAAGACCTCAAGCATCTGCATGAAGAGCTCCGTCGCCTCACGTTCAGTCCCATCTCCAACATCAATTTTCCTATACAGCGTTGTTAGTTTAGCAGGACCCTTACTTTGATACCTATCTTCATATGCGTTCAGGGTGTAGTAGCTGAATCGCAAGATGAAATGCCGTCTGTGGCTGTCGGCATGTGAATTATATATGCTCATTGTATAATCTTCGCTCTCCCTTCGTTCTACTAATGTCCTTGCTATTTTGTCGATCCCATCCCGCTTATCTTTGCTCAACCTATTTGGTCTGGCTGGTGGTTGTTTGCTAGCCTCGGGATCGTCTGACGAAGTTGTTAATGTAGCTGGTGCGGAGGCCGTGAGGGCTGGTGCACTAGTGCTAAGGTCATTTTCGCTCGCACTCGGGGCTTGCAAGCTTTGTTGGCTGGGAGCATATGGAGGGGGCATGTAGATGATTGGGGGACCTAGTAGTAACTCATCGTTCGCCCGTTGTTTGGAGGGCAATTCAGGGTAGAGCGCAGAGGGGGTCCTAACAGGACATTGGCCTGTCGACCCTGATTCTTGGTTTTGTGTAGCTTCCCTTCTTTCTTTTATTTCCTCTTCTAGTTGCTTTGCGGCCAGGTGGGCTGCCTTTCGTAATTCTTTCCCTATTTTTGCTTCTTCTCTTTTCTTTCGTTGTTCCGTTTCTTTGCGCCACATGCCGATACTGTCGAGCATAGTGGGCGTGGTCTTATTCTTCTGGAGCGCTATTTCTAATGTTTTTATTTTATTTTCATTAAAGGAACCTATCAGTGGCCACTGACTTTCAGGGTTCTTTTTTGTATATTTATGCCATAGTTTAGTGTAAGCTATAGCGACTAGTCCATACTTAGTGAACATGTCCTTATTAGGGGTGCCCTCCAGTGGAGCCGGATGGTTCATCTCTAATAAGCGGTCCGGGCTAAACAAGCTACCAACCAGTGGGGAGAAGATAGGCATGACGGATTACAACGGGGACAAAAGTCTGCACTACCTATCTTATCACGGCGGGCAAAGACTAGACAGAATATTTCTATTCTCCGTTGTTTGCCGGCGGTGAATACCTCAAATGAACCAATACCGAACAATCGGTCAATCAAACAATCAGTGGGGAGAATAAGTGGGCACGAAAAGTTATCGTTACCCACTCTTTCTCTACCTGCAAAGAGAGACCTTGTTCTTCCCTGTTTGCAGAAAAAGAATCTCCAGACAATAATCCACGAACGACAGTTCGGGAAACAGTGGGGGAGGAAGATAGGCACGACGGGTTACAACGGGGACAAAAGTCTGCGTTACCTATCCTTCACTGTTTGCAAAGAGAGAGCCTGTTGTTTTCTCCGTTTGCAGACAGCGAATCTCCAGAGGTTTCAACAAAGCGTAATACTAGTATTATCCAAACAAAACAATCTTTTCTCAATTCGTCGTGTTTACACGACCTTACCCGGACCGCATGGACGGTTTCCTGTCCTCTGGATCCAGCGCCCGATCGTCCTCTCTCCTTCGTGACGCCCGTGGCACTCCTGATGGTTCCCAGTCAGGACCGTAGATCACTCGAGAGAGGTCTGTTCAGAACTAGTGAAGGTCGGATGATCGGCTGTCAGACGAGGGTCTATCGGACACGAGCTCTTCCCGATCGTTGCAGTCATTCACTCTGTCGTCGGGACCTCTCCCACTGGATCCACGTGTCGCTGATGGGCCCCACGCTTTGGGACGCCAATTGTGGAAAAAGGGTAGGGCTAGGACCTTTCTCAAGATTTGCCCGGCGCTAACCGCCCTTGTACCATTCAAGTTTACCAAGCAATGAGGCAGGCGCCGGAGACCAGAAGGCAGGAAACAGAAGTTTTATTCCGACGGAGCAGAACACATCAGATCAGACAACAAGGTATCGTCTCGAGGTGCTCTAACAGCCTCTCGGAGGCCTGGCCTCTTATACACTGGTTTATGGCATGTGACCTTTCTTTATTACAATCAGAACTTTGTAAAGCAAGGAAAAGACATCCCCGTAATCCTTGTGTCAATCCCACCCCCATATACCTTCACAATAGAGGTCCTCAACCTGCTGATAAGAGGAGGGGGTCATCACGCAGCTGAGTGTTCCGTCGAGTCTTAGGATGTGTGCGCCTGATCATATCACAGGGGGTGGGGAGGCCTGGATCAATAGAGGGTCCTTTGAAGGAGAGCGACCTCATACAATAAGGGGCAGTAAATGATATCTCCCGGCTTAGGCGATGGCCTCGGACCTGCGTGGACAGCTGGACACGGGGTGAGGGGTCATCAAAGGAGTGGTATTCATGCCGCGTGGACAATCCAGTGCGGAGGGAAGGTTTATCAACAGAGGGGCATTCATAGGAAGAGAGGAGGTGCTGGTCAGGCGCTGGTGTGACTCCCAAGGACAGGGTCATGCAGAAGGGTTATGCTCATGAGGGGGAGGGAGGGGAGCCAGGGTGCGCGGAGGATGCTTGCTGGGTCAGAGGGGCGCGCTGGCGATCGAACGTGGACAGGGAGACCATGATACCTAAAATGGCTGCTGTGCATGTCGTACGTGGATGACAAGCTGGCGCAGATGATGTTTAGATTGCAAACTAAAATTCCACAGTGACTGCGGCAACTGATTGCGCCTTTTCAGAAGCTTGGTTGCGAAGTGTTTCTATTGAGTCCTGCTCGCCTTAAGGTTATCTTTAAAGGGAATCCAAGGGTGTTCTCTTCAGCAATTCAGGCTCAGGAGTTTACAGGAAATCTCGAGTGGAGAGAAATAGAGCATGAGTCACAGAAACAGGGTTTGGGGACAGGGCTTCTGTTTGCTTTTTCTTCTTCCTTTTTGATTTTTTTTCTTTAGATTGCTTTACACCAGAGTTTAGTACTGCAGGTATATCAGGGCTGGGGAGGGCGGGTGGTGGCAGCAGGATGCAGGAGGCATCACAAGGGTCCCTGGACCTATTCTGCCTGGTTAAGGGGGGAGGGGAGGAAAGGTTGGGGAAGGTGTGGTGTGGGGGGACTGATCCAAAAAGGGCTTTTTTGGGAGAAGATGGCGCTCGACATGGCCAATATGCACAAACTGTTATTGATCTCTTGTGTAGATGGGTAAGCTAAGGATTGCCCCTATCAATATTTTTGGCTTAAACAACCCCCTAAAAAAACGAAGGGTCAACGAAGATATACAACACCTAAAAGCAGACAGTGTGTGCCTCCAGGAGACAAACATAGAGGAAAACAGACGGGAGGTGGCGGAGTTGGCTGGCTACCAATTTGTCTCTAGTACTTTGCAATGGACTCGTACAGGGGGGTAGCTATTATGGCAGGAAAGGGAAGAGCTAGGTTCCCACGCTCTAGTACAGACAAAATGGGCAGATGGGTGATTACACAATTATGTACTGATAATAATTATTTCACTCTGTGCTCGGTGTATGGCTCAGTGTTGGATGACCCGCTTTGTTTGAGTGGCTTAATATAGAGCTAGTTGGGTGACTGCTCCTCCTTATAATCTGTGGTGATTTTAACATAAACATTAACCCTGGCGGGAGAGGGGGTAAGGTAGGAGGAAGTTTGTATCAAGGCTATTAACCCAAGGTTTTTAAATCCTTAACACATTTATGCATGATGCATGGGCTATCTGCTCTTTGGTCTAAGCAAAAACCGCAGGATCCCGGTACACTTTTTTATCCACACCAGGCTCGACTACTTCTTTGTATCCCAGGAGATGGCGCAACTAAGTCGAATATATAAATTCCCCAGAGTCATGTCTGTCTACAATTCGCTGGTACTGGAAATTGAAATACAGACAAACCTGTCCCTGATCCCTTGCTGGACATTTGAAAGGGCTCTGTTATATTATGAGGAATTCATTAAACATATGAAGATCTGGGGGAGGAGCTACGCGCGAGTCCAAGATGGCTGCGTGAGCTTTGGGCTCCCGAGACCCCCGCTGCCCCCTGAGACATCCTGATCACAATCCTGTTGCCTGAGCATAGAAATTTGCGGCGGAGGAAAAGCGGCGCCAGATGCTGGGTTCCGCGTCCAGTTTCGCTGTGGGAAACCGGAGAAGCATCGCCGGCAAGTTTGTGGCCTGTGTCTCGGGTTGGTTCTGACCCCGGCTGAGTGGAACAACAGCGGGCCGGCAACTCGAGCCAAGCGGCCCCACGCTTGGCTCGAGTCTCCGTTTCCCCGAGAGCGCCCTCCCCCTGCTTACTTTACCACCCGGATGGCTGAGGGAGACTTGTGCTCGCACGGCCGCTGAGGGTCATGCACAGTACTAGCGTCGCAAAATTGGGCGCATACAGACGCTGAACTGGGAGCAGCTTCAGCCGACTGTGATGCGGGGTCCCGGGGCTGGTGAACTAAATATGGGGCCTGAGTGTTCCCGATTTGCTGCACAGCCGCCGGGGCGGCAGAGAGCGACCCCCAATCGTGGAGACCTTGCCAGTGGGCGCATATGTGGCGCATCGGCACAACAAGTGGAGTGGCTGTGACCCGGATGTGATGTTTGGGGAGCCCGCGTGGCAGTGAATCACTGGTGATTGACAACGGAGCTGAGGACGAGTGTTGATGATCGGACCAGAAGAGGAGATAGTGCGCAGATAAGCGGGTGAAAGTACTGACACAGAACTGGCTGGTCCTCTAGTTCTCTAGTTGAAAACGCCGGCGGCGAAAGATACCGACAGGCCTTGTGAGAGTCTAAGAGTGCTTTGCCTGCAGTTAACATCGCCTTTTATTGCCGCCGCAAGGAAGTTGGGAGAGCGAGTGATTTGTCCTGAGCCCAAAACCAAAATGGCAACTAACCTTGAGACTGAGAAACAGCAATCCAGATCCACCAAGGGGTCCTGATGCATCCAAACCAGCAAGTTGGATCGGTATATGCAACCCAGGGGCTCGCCTACTGGGTCTGGAAGGCCACAAGACAGGAGTAGAGAGGCCTCGGGTCCTACATCAGAGTTAACACTACAAGACGTGATGGCCGCCATAGATGGGGTTAAAACCTCCCTTGGACAGAAGATGGAGTCGCTGGATCAAAAGTTGGACACTGTACCCATAGAGGTCAATTTAATCCGGGCTGATCTTACCAAAACAAGTGAGAAGGTAAAGTCGTTAGATATCAAAACGGCGAGTTTGACAGACGACTTAGTGCAGCTGCAGCAGGAGGTTCGGAACCTTAAAGCCTCTAGTGATATGACAAGCCGCAAGCTGGATGAATACGAAGGAAGGGCCGGGAGGAACAACATGTGTATTATTGGTGTCCCGGATAAGGCAGAGGGTCTGACACCTGACCTTTTTGTGGAAGATATTATACTTAATCATCTGAAACCGAAAGGGTTAGGGAACTTCTTCACGATAGAACGGGCACACAGAATTTCGAGAGGAAGGCCGCGTCCGGGGGCCACACCTGGGCCAATGATCGCGAGAGTGCTCAACTTTAGAGATAGAGACGCTATCCTGGAAGCCTCTAGATCCGGGGGCCCTATGAAGTACAAAAATTCCACCCTCAACTTTTTTCCAAACTTTACTCAGACGGTTCAGAGACAGCGGCAAAGTTTCTTGGGAGTCAAGAAGCGGCTTAGAGACAAAGGATTTAAGTAGGCCATGATGTTCCCTGCTAAGTTGCTAGTTGAGGCTGAAGGAAAGGTTTGGTTCTTTGACAATCCGGAAATTGCCTCAGATTGGCTAGAGAGTCTTTCCTCCCGGGAGGAGCCTCAGAGACAGAGCGGCGAAGACGGAGAGGGCTCACAAGAACAGGAATGATGAGTAATACTATCGCCTGTGTTATAAGATCTTGTTGGGAGCGGGGCCCAAGACATTTCCTCGGGTATGCTTCTCGAGATGGAGAGTTAAGACAGGTGTAAGAATATCCTAGGGGAGGTGCGGGGATGCGGAGTGCCGAACTCCTCCTCAGATCTACTTTTAGATAGCTGGATAGTTAGAGTATGGGGCACACTGCAAGTAGGGGGTTGGCGAATGCCGCGAGCAGGGTGGGGGTAGGGGGGTGGGGAGTGTTGTTGTATTTGTCGTTGTGTGATTGTGGTTTTCTTTGTTATAATTTTTTGGTCTCAGGTGATAAGAATGTAGAGACACGCTCTTTGCATGGGTTCTGTGACAAAGAATAGCTGAGGATCAGGGATGAGAGTGCTGAGTTGGAATGTGAATGGCTTGGGTGACAAGATCAAGAGAGGGATGATTAGCCAACTTATCAGGCGACATTCCCCAGATTTGATAATATTGCAGGAGTAACAGGTGCATGGCCCTCCACAAGGGAGTGTATAAATTGGTGGTACATGCTGGATTCACAACCGGCTCTAGGGGAGGCGCGCATCCCGGTTAAGAATTCCTTTCCTTTGTCTGTGCAGGCTACGTGGATTGATCAAAGGGGCAGATACGCAGGTGTCTCGGGGCAGGTTATGGGCCGGACGATCACTCTTCTGTCTATTTACGTGCCACCTGGCCTCCAGACCGAGACCTTTCGAGATTTGAGTACTATCTTCCTTAGGCTGCCCCTTGTTGGCCTAGTTTTATTTGGTGATTTTAACTCTGTATTAGATGGGGAGGTGGACCGCAGCCCACCTCGAGCGCTCAGACAGACTCAGAGATGGCTCTCAGATTTCCTGGACACACTGGGGCTGGTAGACAGTTAGCGAATACGTAATCCGACACTGACGCACTACACCCATGTCTCGGCTGCTCACGGCAGCCTGTCTAGGCTGGACTATATGCTGCTTCCGGCGGCGATGCGTTCATGGTCCATGAAGTGAAATGTCTTGGAAGGGGAATTTCTGACCACTCTCCATTATGGCTTTGCCTCGCCCTCGATCTGCCGACAGTGGGTAGGATGGCTCCCATTGGTGCCTAGCAGTTAAAAGACCCAGCTATTAAAAAGGAGGTTCTCCCAATGTCAGACCGTTACTTTATGGAGAATAAGGGGTCGGTAGATTCTGCGCAGTCCCTCTGGGAAGCATACAAAATAGTAGCGAGAGGTGAGGTAATATCCTTAGTGTCAGGTAAGAAGAAGAAAGGCCATGCGGAAGTAGCTCAGAAGGAGGCGGAAGTTATACTTTTGGAAGAGAAGGTAGCTAGGTCACGCACGCCGGCGGAGCTCCATCTGTTGAGACTCCGGGAGGAGGAATATAAGAATCTTGTCAGGAATAGAGCGGTGGCCCAACACAATGCCGTCCAGAGGCGTATATATGAGCACAGCGATAAAGCAGGTAAATTGATTGCATGGCTTGAGCATGGAGAGCGAGCGTCTAGGCTGGTACCTGAATTGGAACGGTTGGAGTCACGTAAGATCACAGATCCACAGGCTGTGACAGACGAGTTCGCTGAATACTACCGGAAGGTTTATACGGCCGGTAGTGACTTCATGGAAGTGGAGAATAGTGAAATGATCAGTGATAATATTATGCCACGTCTGTCAGAGGAGGACAGGAGCTATCTTGATTCCACATTGTCAGACGATGAAGTCGCCCAAGCGATTAGGCAGATAAAATCCGGTAAAGTGACAGGCCCCAATGGGATACCTATTGAGTTGTCTAAGTTAAACGCTGGTAAACTTGCCCCCCACATCCGAGCCATGTTCGTGGAAAGTAGGGAGAAGGGGGAACTCCCCTATTGTGGTAAATTTTAATTACCTAAGTGGAATTTATGCGGTAAATATCAATAAGAATAACTCAGTCAAAAATAAGAGACAGAATCCGGGGTAGTTGAGGTTTTAAAGGGGTTTTATTCCTTAAAAAGGAATTGGTTATTGGTTCGAACCAGGTAGCATGTGCAAGGGAACGGATAGGACATGTACAATGATTTATTAACAGAGTATCATTTATATAGTAGATGCATTTACAATAGAAATTGATGCAGGAGGCGTAACAGCTGAAAGAAACGAGATAAGAACATGTGTTCGTAACAGAAGGCGTGCACAAGGGCGTACACGAAGGTGTGTGCTAGACAACGTCACTGAAAACGTAACGCAAGTAGGTGGATCCCTAGAAGAATCCTGCAGTGTCAGTAAAAACATGTGGCAGAGATGCGCGCGCAGCAGTATGACGTGTGACGGACGTGAAACTGGAGGGTGAAGGGGACTTGACATTTAGCCCTACATGAGGAGACAGAAGTCCGGAGTGTCAGAACAACCTAAACCCAAATCATATCTATATCTTGTGTTTAAGGAACTGTATTATCTAGAAGGAAAGGTCTCTCGGGCAGAGGCTATTCTACACTGACTGCTAGTGCGTGCATATGCAACTACGTGTCTACGTGTAAGGCAAGGGGGCCATGGGCCTACCATGGCAACGGGAGCTATGAATTACTTGCATGGAGACAGTGAGGCCGGGCCCTTTGCTCTGCAGCTGGGAAGGATGTTTACCTAAACTGCTAGACAGGAATGTATTTTTCGAGGAGCGGAGCAGATAACTTGAAGGTTGAATACAGTCTTGGCAGGCAAGGCAGGCCGAGCTAGGCACCGCTCGCCACACAGGGAGTAAGTCAAGGGTCAGGAAGCAGCAGGCTGCGGCTTTCAGAGACAGAAGGCAGAAAAAGGCTCGATGGCAGAAATCAGGGCCTAACTCGCCAGAGCTAGAAATCATGAAAGTGCACCACATAAAGACGTTGGCAAGGCACACTTAGGAACGGAATATCTGACCCATTCATGGTGGATCTGAAAGAGGACATATTAACGTTGGACGCAAATGTATTTGCGTCTTCATAGCTGGTTGTGGAGGGAACTTACATGTACTAGAAGCATGTACATGGAGCCGGTGGGGTCTACGATAGGGGACACAATTGACCATGAAAATTCATATTACCTCATTCCCTCCTTGTCCCCTACGGACCCTTCATGATATATCAATCCTCATTAATCTATCAATCTGTTCATGTAACATCATTTGCTCTTCTTTCTTCTTATAGCGTTTTGAATGAGGACTTGAATGAGGAATACATGATGTGGCGCACAAGCCGCAAATCGCTGGCCCACATTGCAGACATAGGCAACAACTGAATACTATGAGAAGGCCAATACCCAGGAAGGATAGGACTTTCCATCCCCAGGCTGATAACGTTGTCCAGAACCAACCGGACCAAGTCCAGGTGCCTGGGTTCTGGTGTATCTGACTTGCAATCTTGTGAAGACGAGTAATGGCTCTATATACTGATGGTGCGTTTTGTGGAATGAAAACACAGCAGCTTGACCCGATGACCTTACAGGCTCCACCCCTATCGGCCAGGATGACGTCAAGGACGAGGCGATTTTGAAGAACAACAATCCGCATAGCGGACTGCTCCTCTGTTAAGTTACCTAGGGCGGATGTAGTTTCATTCACTACTGCTTCAAGGGTTCTAGTTAATTTTCGTATCAGTTTACTATTAAAGACAGTACCTAAGTAGGGAAAGAAACCTTTATTGAAATCTGTATACTGCTCCCATGCCGTTTCAGTATAGTCGACAATCGGGAGATCTCTCTGTGGTCTATTGTGTACTAGATGGATGTCTCTATGATAATCAGGAGGGGCTAGGAAAACGGGTGGCAGAAGGAATGCAATGTAACAGGTGCCATCCCAATCTAGAGGTAAACGTATATATGCGGTATGACCACAAACGAAGTAGGAATGACGTGAAGCTTTAAATGTAGACTTGCCCTTATCACTGAATTCGATCACAGTAGTACATTTACTATGACCCAGGTGTACTGAACCATTCTTTCTGACACATAATTCACCTTTAACTGGTAATACGGACATAGCAGGCAAGACTGGTTCGGATTCGGATTCAACATTCAGAATCATGAGGTTAAGTGTAAAATTACCTAATCCATATACTTCGTTTTCTAGATCAGTTCCTGTTCTTTTGGGAAGACCCTCCTTGTCAGGGAAACATAGTCTATGCAGAACTGTGTTCAGATTTCCCCATACCCAGTTGCCCTGGTAAACTACAGAATCTGAATCTAAGGAATTAATTAAACTAAACCATGCACCACATGAACCATTATGTGTGAACGGGTACGGAAAAAGAGGCAGAACTCCCTTGTATTTCTGATAGGGAGGGAGTCGGCCACATATCCAACAATTGGTAGCATTGCTGGTCTGATGGGAATGATGTAACATGCTAATGAATGTGTTGTTGCGCAGCGCAAGTCGGTAAGACAATTCATGCGGGGGTAATTCACTGAAAGAGTGCTCGACAGTGTCGTTTGAAGAGGAATGTGCATGTTTGAAAATAGGGTAGTATACATGTAGCAGTACACTTGCAGCAATAATCATAAGACTTAGAAAAAACATAATCAATAAAGTCACAATACAGTGGCTGCGAAGAGATTTGCAATATTCACGTTTCTTTAGCTGTTTCTGTCTATCTCTCTCTCTGTTGGGGTCTAGGGGATACATGTCAGAATCAGGTTTAACCGATTCACCTAGGGGAGGACTTAAACAATTAAACTGTCTGACTTGCTAGACCTCAATTTGGATTTATACTCCTCGGACGGAGTTTTCTCTATCAGGGGAAGTTTAGAGTCACTGAAATCTGGGCAGTCCTTAGAGGGGGAGGGCTGAGAGTCTGTAACTGGAAGCAGTCCATGAAATATCTTTACGTGGCTGGAGTGGAGCCACCCTTTGCGGCCCTCGACCTTGATTGCAGTCCTCGTGGTTAGCAAGACAAGTTTCGGCCCCTGCCAACGGGGCTCCAGCGGACTCCTCCGATCGAAGTTCCTGACGAGAATATGGTCCCCCGGAATGATCCCATGTGGCTTTACATCGGTGTTGTCGGGAAAGGCTGCAGCAACCTGTGAACGACATGATTGGAGTGCAGACATCAAGGAGGCAAGGTAATCTGTCAACATATTACAATCGACATCAGTAATCTTTCTGGGCAAAGGCGTCCCCCACATATTCGGTGGTCTACCAAAGACCACCTCATACGGGGATAGCCCTGTTCTGGAATGTGCGACCATTCTCATATAAAAAAGGGCGACCGGCAAAGCTACTATCCAGTCGACACCCTTCTCCTTACAGATTTTTGCAAGATGAGTTTTCAGGGTCTGATTGTGTCTCTCTACGAGACCTGCTGCTTCAGGATGTCAGACACAGTGGAACTTCCATTGGTAGCCTAGCAGGAGTGATACCTGCTTCATAAGCTCGGACGAGAATGGCTGACCGTTGTCTGAGTATACGACACGGGGCAAACCATATCGAGGGAAGAATTCACGAACCAGCTGCTTGGCAGTGGTCGGGGCAGTGTAATCTGGGACTGGATATGCTTCTGTCCAACGGGAAAGTGCACAAACAACTACGAGGACATATTTGAAACCTCGACAACGTTCCATCTGAATATAATCCATCTGGAGGACTTCAAAAGGGTGATCGGGAGGATGAAATCCACCTTGCTCTACGGGAACGCCTTTACCTGGGTTGAACTGACAACAAATCATGCAAGTACGCACTTTCTGTTTGGCTGCTGCTCGTAAGTGTTTATTGAACCAGAGATGTTGAATACTGTCTAACATGGCTTTTTCTCCTAAATGTGCTGGACTGTGTACGGTATTAATGATAACTTGAACCATAGAGTCGGGGAGAAACCATGTGGATTTTCCCTTCGTCATCCATCCTTGATCTGTCTGGGTCCCTCCTAGTTCAATTCATTTCTTGATTTCATCTGGTGTAGCATGTGTCTGTATGTCAATTACATCTAGGGCGGGATCCTTAACTGTCATGCAATGTGTCGGTGTCGCGACTATTGTCTTTGTCAGATCAGTTGTGTGAGTCTGAGTCTGAGCTGTATGCTTGGCTGTGCAGTCTGCTAGGTCGTTACCCTGGGAAATGATATCTGTGACTTTGGTATGTGCCTTGCACTTCATGATGGATATCGCTGTAGGCAGATGTATTGCATCTAACAGAGTTCGGATGAGGGAACCGTGCTGAATTTTGGCTCCGTGAGAGGTCAAAAAACCTCTCTCTCGCCACAGGACACCAAAGTCGTGTACAACTCCGAATGCATAACGGGAATCTGTGTATATGTTAACTTTCTTATTCTTGGCTAGAATACAGGCTTGGGTCAGAGCAATGAGCTCTGCTGCTTGAGCTGACAAGGTGTCAATACAATTTGTTTCTATGACTTCAGTTTCTGTTGTGACTGCGTAGGCTGCCACTAAGTCCCCTGTACTTGTTCTCATGCATGAACCATCCACATAAAGTGTCAGGTCTGGATCTGGTAATGCGGTGTCTGTCAAGTCTTGTCTGGGTTTCGTCGTAATGGTAATGACCTCAATACAATCATGTGCCAATGGGTCTGTCTCACTTAATGGCAAAAGCGTAGCAGGGTTCAATGTGTTGCAGCGTCTGATTTCTATGTGTGACTGAAACAATGTCAATTCATAACCTGTCAGTCTTGCTATAGTCAAATGCTGAGTCTGTGTTCGGTTTAAAAGAACTTCCACGGAGTGTGGAACTTGTACTGTCAACTGATGTCCTAGCACTATGGAATCACTTTGTCTGATTGCTAGGGCTGTTGCTGCTACTGATTTCAAGCATGCAGGCAGAGCCTGGGCTACTGGATCCAATGTACTAGAGAAATAAGCACACGGTTTGTATGCACCTGCTTGATCCTGAGTGAGTACTGAAAATGCAGTACCTTCACGTTCTGTGACAAAAAGTGTAAAAGGCTTGCTATAACATGGTGTCGCTAAAACTGGTGCTTGACATAAGGCTTTCTTTAAGTCCTCAAAAGCTTGTGTGTGTTCCTGAGTCCAAGGGAGGACAGTCGAGGTCGCTGCCTCCTGGGTTGTCAACCGTATGAGTGGTTTGGCTAGAAATGCATACTGAGGGATCCATTGTCTACAGTAAGAAGTGAGGCCTATAAAGGCTCGTACCTCCTTTTGTGTCTTGGGTTGTGACATGTTTACAATTAACTGAATGCGGTCAGGTGTTAGCTGTCTCCCCCCTTTGGTCAGCAAGTGCCCAAGGTAAACAACTTGCTGAACACAGAATTGTAGCTTCGAAGGGGACACCTTGTGTCCCTTGTCAGCCAGGAAATGCAAAACCGTCAGTGACACTTGCTCACATTCGGGTTCGCTGCGGGCGGTGATCAGTAGATCATCGACATACTGTAACAGAGCAGTGTTGTCAGGCATGTGTATACTGTCTAGTTGTCTTTTCAGTGCTTGACTATAGATGCTGGGGCTTTCTGTGAATCCTTGAGGTGCGCGTGCAAATTTGAAGCTTCGTCCATTTAGACAGAATCCAAAAAGGTATTGGCTTTCCGGATCAATGGGGACGCTAAAGAAGGCGTTCTTCAGATCTATTACAGTAAAGAACGTGGCTTCGGAATCAATGGCAGTCAATAGAGACGAGATATCTGGGACCACAGGATACTGTGGTACGATGCATTTATTCAATTCGCGCAGATCGATAACTAATCGATAAACTGGGGGTGCATTTGGATCAGTACGTTTAAGAATTGGAATGATGGGGGAGTTACATAAATTCGAGTCGGTTTCTACAACCACTCCTTGTGCAATGAGCTCGTCAATGATTTTCAGTAAAGCCGCTATAGAATCTGGTGGTAACTTGTATTGTCGGATTCGTGGTAAGACTACTCCTGGTCTAAGTGTGACTCGATATGGTGTAATGTGCATACAACCTACATCAGTGGGGCCTTGTGCCCATAAATGTGCAGGAACGTTCTGTAGTCTGGGATCAATATCTCTCAACACATAGTGACCCTTAAAGTCACGTAGAAACAGTCTCACTCCTTCCGGAGAGCAACATATCACAGCTCCTAGAGCTTTCAGTGTCTTGATGCCTAACAAGTTTTCTGGACATGATTTCGTTAACAATAAATCTGTCGTGCGAGACAATGGACCAACTAAAAGTGGTACTGGTTGTGATACTTCGTTTACAATAGGTTTGCCTGAAAATCCAAGGGAAACATTCTGTGAGCCTGAGAGGGGTGCCCCTGGAACCTCGTCATGACTTATAGTTGTCCTGCTTGCCCCTGTATCAATCAAAAACGTTCTATCTTTTCCTAACACTTGGCTGTGTACATAAGGACCCTCTTGATCTACAGGAACCTCAATAAGAGGCAAGCCAACTTCCCTCTCTAGGCTGTTTCATGTGTATCGCTGATAATCGGGATAGTCAGTCTGGGCATACTGGTACATCTGCTGTGATGCATGTTGAGTTGCGGCAATGGGCTGTGGCTGTGGCACGGCTACAGTCTGTGCTGTCTGTTGTGAAGCTTGCATAGGCTGGATATTCTGTTGTACTTGTTGTTGGGCCTGGTCCTGTCTAGGAGGACGCGGCCTTTCTTTAGTTTTACCTGTTGATATATTATGTTTCAAAACTGCACAATCGTTTACATAGTGACCTGGCTGTTTACAATAGTTGCATATCCCTTTAACAGGAGCTGCTGAATTACTGGACTGTGTCATACCCTTTTTCTGGCCGTCAGCTGGTACTGACTGAGCAACTAACATTTTCATTTTTGTGTCTTTCATACGTCTTTGTTCGTGATCATGTTCTTCTCTAATTCTATTCTGGTGGTACTGTAACATTTGCAACATTTGTGAAGGCGTGTTAGCTTGCCATGTGCTCTCGACTTTCAGAACACGATTCTTAACTTGGGGCAGGGAATTTTCGACCAACTTAGATACAAAAAGATGTGGATATGACTCACTACTTGGTTTCAGGCCACTATTAATAACAAAACATTTCTCAAATTGGGAATAAAAATGACTAGTGTCTTCATCGGGTTTCTGTTTACAGGCTGAGATTGCATCCCAGTCCTCCTTTTTCGTTGCTAACAAACGTGGCAAGACTTGTACTAACAATCCGGGTAACGCTTTAGTTTTGTCCCCAAGCCCTAGACCTGGGGTACGAGTATTTTCTTCGTTCTCTAATACAGCCCAATCAATCTTTGCCTCTCCCACCTCCCATTCTTTTTCCTTGAGTTTCTCGTAAATACCAGCAGGCAATAATACTTTCAATATTTTCATGATGTCGGGGTAGGTATAATCACCCATGAGTAACATATCTTTTATTTCACGGTGGAAACCTGCGGGATCTTTGTCATGACTAGGCACTAACTTCTTCATTTCTAACAGTTCCATTTTAGTTATGGGTGTGTACACAAACACACGTCTAAAAGTATTATCATCATTCTTGACTGGATGTACTTCTCGCAAGGGATTCTGTCTGTCTATGTAATACATTTTTCTTTCTGGAGGTGGAGCTGGAACAGACTGTGTGGTCAGAAAAGTACTGTATCTGTGCCGATGCTCTAGAATTATTTTAATTAAGTCGGTACCTAGACCTCTCCCTCTGTTCGAGAGTAGTTCTATCAAAATATCAGGTAGGGGACCTGGATCAGAATGTTGGCTTTTATACAATATAAGGAGATGCTGAATCATGTATATTCCGGCTAATTTCTGTTCATCAGGGGAAAGATTTAAAAATGTTTGTGCTAAGCCATCATCACTATAAGTGTCAGAACTGTCAGCCCATTGGACTGCTGACCTGGCTAATTCTTGTTCATCCATGGAATTTAGTACATGGTACCCCATTCGTTCTTGAAGTATTTTATCAGTAGCCTGAAATAAGTGTTCAGGAGTTTTTGGATTTGACATGGCTGCTTGAAAAAGTCTCTTACTTTCTGGGCGTACCGGACGCATTGCATTTTTAAAAGGTCTTCCCTTACCTACATATGCTATCGTTTCTCTAGTTGGTAATTGTGATTGTCCTGTTGCAGTTTCTGGTGTTTCCTCCTCCCCTGAGGATTCAACCTTGTCTGAATCTATTTCTGATTCTTGCGATCTTCTTTCATGTATTTTTATTACTGCATTTCTGATTCTTTGGTACATGTTCTTTATACAACTCTGTTTATCATGTTTCCCATCGGCTATATTCTGACCCCATTTATTGAGTGCTTTCATTTCTTCCTGGTCTACACCAGGCCTATCTTGTTCTCTTATTAGGCAGTTTATGAAAAACCGTAATATCTTGGCTTGAGTGTCAACTTTCTGGAAAGCCATGGCCTCGCCAATACTTTCAGGGCCTTCCCCCGTTTGAACGAAATGATATATTCTGTCTAGATGTTCAACCATTCCTGGTAGTAACAGTAAAAAGTTGGTAACTCGTCGTAATCGTACTGATGCGAGCATCATTCTGTCGTCATTTTTACCGGGTACTGGATCATATCGACAGTCTGAGAGACGTTCTTTAAATATGTCATAATCGACTGATTGAGGTGTACGTTGTTGTGCTAGATCCCTATAAGTCAATCGGTGTGATTGTGGCGGTGTTTGAAAACCTGTCGCACCTCCCGAGGTGCCAGGACCAAAAGGATTGAATGGGTTAGTGATCGGAAGAATAGGTGCAGGAAGGGTTGGGGGAGCAGGTGCAGGTGGTGGAACGGGAGAAGGAGTTCGTTGCGGAGGTGGGAGTAGATGATTTCGGGGTTGAGTGCCATCAGCAGGTAGTGTGCGTGGTGGCGGAACATTTACATATTCGGGGGCTACATCGTCTAAATAGGAAGAAAGGAATATGTCTTTTGTGGCCTTGTGACATACTTTAGTCGGGACCAATGGAGGTGGCAGATTCTTCGGTATTTCCGAAGTGGCCTTAGGTAAACCCTCGGCCAGAAGAGGATACATACCATTCATAAGAGCGTTTCGTTGTCGGTCTACTTGTTCTGTTTTTACCTGTATCCCCTCTTCAACTAATACATTTTCACGGGCTTTGTCTGAATCCTCTCTACTTTTCTCTGCTTTTCTGAGTGCTTTTTCTGTGCGTCTATGCGATTCTTTACGCCATAATTCAATGGCATCTTTCTGTGACTGTCTGGCTTTCTTTTTCCATAATGCTTCTTCTACTCTCATGATGCACTCAGCATCCCATGTCCCTGTGGCGGGCCATCTCTGATTCTCTGCTAAATCTTTGGTGTAATCTACCCACAAATCGAGATATAATACAGCGTCTAGGCCGTGCTTGTGGTACATAAAGTACCCTGGAGTGTCCCTAGGTGGAATGGGAACAGCTTCCTCTAGAATTCTTTTCTAGTTCCTATCTGTCTCAGTTTAGAGAATAGCGGCATGTCTCAGCCGTACTACTTGATACTTGATACTTACTTGAATTTGAACACAATTAATACAATAAGCACAGTAATATAGATCGAACAATCACTCATACCACGACATTAAAACACATTTAAACATTTTGAAAACAAACAATAATAATTAAAATGAAACTAGCTACCTCCATACTTGATATACTGCTAAACAGTACAGATACACTGCTAAACAGTGCAGACCGTGGCTGTGTACCCAACCCCGTCTTGACCGGGCACAAATTAATGCACTCGTCTAGATGCGTCCCCAGCAACGGTACTCACCGGGAAGCACGGAACAGAAGGCCTCGGAAACTTGATACTGGACTGGACCCTGGACTCGACTGGACTCGACTCGACTCGGTTCGTGACGCAGGTACTTCGGAACTTCGGAACTGGTGGGCCTCCAAATACCTCGGACTTTGCTCTCTCAGCTAGGCTCTGGTCGGGATCCTCCGCACTCCTCACCGCCTCGTCTGGGTGTCGATCGCAGCCTCAGTCACCTCCGTTGGCCTGAGGGAGACACAGGAAATCCTGCGGGTACGCGTAGTTGTCCTTCACGGCTGTGGCAGGGGACCGGGCCTGCAACGCACCTCCGGCGCGTGGGGTGGGGGAGGGGTCCCTATTCGGGCGCCAATTATGTGGTAAATTTTAATTACCTATGCGGAATTTATGCGGTAAATATCAATAAGAATAACTCAGTCAAAAATAAGAGACAGAATCCGGGGTAGTTGAGGTTTTAAAGGGGTTTTATTCCTTAAAAAGGAATTGGTTATTGGTTCGAACCAGGTAGCATGTGCAAGGGAACGGATAGGACATGTACAATGATTTATTAACAGAGTATCATTTATATAGTAGATGCATTTACAATAGAAATTGATGCAGGAGGCGTAACAGCTGAAAGAAACGAGATAAGAACATGTGTTCGTAACAGAAGGCGTGCACAAGGGCGTACACGAAGGTGTGTGCTAGACAACGTCACTGAAAACGTAACGCAAGTAGGTGGATCCCTAGAAGAATCCTGCAGTGTCAGCAAAAACATGTGGCAGAGATGCGCGCGCAGCAGTATGACGTGTGACTGACGTGAAACTGGAGGGTGAAGGGGACTTGACATTTAGCCCTACATGAGGAGACAGAAGTCTGGAGTGTCAGAACAACCTAAACCCAAATCATATCTATATCTTGTGTTTAAGGAACTGTATTATCTAGAAGGAAAGGTCTCTCGGGCAGAGGCTATTCTACACTGACTGCTAGTGTGTGCATATGCAACTACGTGTCTACGTGTAAGGCAAGGGGGCCATGGGCCTACCATGGCAACGGGAGCTATGAATTACTTGCATGGAGACAGTGAGGCCGGGCCCTTTGTTCTGCAGCTGGGAAGGATGTTTACCTAAACTGCTAGACAGGAATGTATTTTTCGAGGAGCGGAGCAGATAACTTGAAGGTTGAATACAGTCTTGGCAGGCAAGGCAGGCCGAGCTAGGCACCGCTCGCCACACAGGGAGTAAGTCAAGGGTCAGGAAGCAGCAGGCTGCGGCTTTCAGAGACAGAAGGCAGAAAAAGGCTCGATGGCAGAAATCAGGGCCTAACTCGCCAGAGCTAGAAATCATGAAAGTGCACCACATAAAGACGTTGGCAAGGCACACTTAGGAATGGAATATCTGACCCATTCATGGTGGATCTGAAAGAGGACATATTAACGTTGGACGCAAATGTATTTGCGTCTTCATAGCTGGTTGTGGAGGGAACTTACATGTACTAGAAGCATGTACATGGAGCCGTTGGGGTCTACGATAGGGGACACAATTGACCATGAAAATTCATATTACCTCACTATGATGAGCAAGTGGCCAACATAGTGGTCATACATAAAGCAGGCAAGCCTAAGGCACAATGCTCCTCCTCTAGGCCCATATCGCTTCTTAACGCTGAACCCAAAATACTGGCAAAACTCCTGGCTACTAGACTGGTCAAAGTGATTACGATCTTGATTCACCCGGACCAATCCGGGTTTATGCCGAGCCGGAACACAGCACTAAATTTGCGCAGACTGCATGGAGTCCTCGGGGGCTCCCAAAGATCCATGAGCCGACGGTGCTGGTATCCCTAGATGCCACAATGGCCTTTGATAGAGTGGAGTGGCAATATCTGTTTGCAGTATTGGCGAAGCTGGGCTTTGGAAGTGAGTTTATCGGTTGGGTGCGCCTACTATACGCAAACCCCCTAGCTAGAGTGGTCATCAACAGTTGTAAGTCCAGTGACTTTTCTTTGGGGAGGGGCACCAGACAGGGATGCCCACTGTCCCCACTACTCTTCGCACTCGCAATGGAGCCATTGGCGGCCTGGGTCAGATGGGATAGAGCTCGCCATATGCAGACGATGTGCTTACACCAACCCCAAGGAATCCTTCTGCAACTTTCTTGATGTGCTCGCTATTTTTGGCAGATACTCTGGATTAGCCATTAACTGGGCAAAATCGGTGCTCTTTGTATTGGTGGGAGACCTGCCGGCAATTCTGGAGTCGTGCCCTATTCACATTGAGACGGCAGGATTCAAGCATCTAGGTATATTTATCACGCTTGATCCAAAGTTGCAATATGATAATGTAGTCCCATTGGATATTACCCTCAATGAGGTTGAAAGTAGTATAAAGGCCAGTAAGGGGGGTAAAGCGCAAGGGCCTGACGGAGTCCCCATTGACGTGTTTAGGGACGTCCCACTACTGTGGGGACCTATTCTCACTCTGGTCCTAAACGCAGCAGTGACGGACCGGATGCCGCCAACTTGGGGAGACTCTATCATTGTCCCTATCTATAAAAAGGGGGATAAGTCTGCAGCAAGCAACTATCGCCCAATTAGGCTGCTCGACTCATCGGTAAAAGTTATGAGTAGAGTGTTATTGTATAGGTTGGAAGCCTGGGCAGAGGAGAAGGGGATTATTGCGAACTCCCAATATGGTTTTAGAAGGGGTAGAGGGACGCAAGATCAATGCCTGAATTTAGAACTTTAATTTATAAATATACAAGGGCGAAGTCCGGCAATTTGTACCTCTGCTTTGCGGACTTGAGTAGGGCATTTGATCTGGTTGACCACGCCATTTTGTGGTCCGTCCTGTTAGAATTAGGGGCCCCGGAGCCGATAATCTTCTTCTTGGCTAGACTATATGGTAAGCTGCAAGCTTGTGTGTGTTACGGGGTAAACGGCGAGTGCACTCCCAATTTTAATGTAAAGCGCGGAATTAGGCAGGGATGTGTTCTCGCCCCTTTTTTGTTTACTCTTTTTGTTAATGCTGTAGACACCATTTTAAAACAAGTGGAGGCAGATGCCCCTCAGGTCAACGGATTAGGTGTGCCAGTCCTGCTTTACGCAGATGACGCTGTCCCATTATCACGAACTCCGGTGGGCCTTCAACGCCTGTTGGACAGGTTCTCTGCTTTTATCAAGGAAAGAAAGTTACTGATTAACAAGAGTAAGATGCATACGATGACCTGTGGTCCCAAAAATAGTAAAAAGCATGCCTTTTTTATTGATGGGATTAAAGTGCAGCAAGTCAAAACTTTTTGTTACCTGGGCGTGACTTTTACGAGTAGTGGGAGTTGGACCCAAGAACTATCAAGTGTGAGGACTAAAATGGCAAAGAGTGCAAATGGTATATTTAAATTTGCTTCCAAGATTGGTGAGAGTCGGATCAGGGACATGATGATGATCTATAAGGCAAGAACTGTCTCAATTGCGCTTTATGGGGCCAGTATGTGGGGTTACACTAATATAGATCCTGTGCAAAGGGAAGAAAATGTATTCCTTAAGAAGCTTCTATGCCTACCCACCTCTGCCCCAACTGATTTGATTCACAGGGAACTGGGTGCCGCTTATCTAGGCGACCTTATTTCACTGAGACCACTAATGATATGGCGGGCAATTTGGAGGAAGGAAGAGACAGCATTTAATCAAAATGTAATCAAGGATTGTCTCGATCTTGATAAATTGAATAAGATCCCCTGGCTCAAGTATGATGTAGACAGCTTTCGGGATATTTTTGGCCTTGATATCTTGTCGGAACCTGGTTCGGCTGGAGATATTCCTAAACAGGAGATGAAAAATATTTTTATGCAATATAAAGCCCAGAAACGTCTAGCAGCTAACTGTTGACTTAATACAGTATGTCTTTATAATAAATACATAGAAGGGGATGGGTTTCAGTTGTATCTGACTATGGTCACTAGACCTAGCCATAGGTTTGTCTTAACCAGGCTTAGATTTGGAACAGCCCATGTCTTGGTGGCCTTTCCCCAACTCAAGAAACATCCTGTCGGGCCATGTCCATGCGATGGGCTTTCCAAGAAGAGTACCTTGCACTTTATGTTAATTTGTACTCTCTTTTTGAATGTTAGGGTGGTTTATCTAAAACCTATGTTTGTAAAGTATGGTATCAGTGGTGTGGAGGACGCCATGAAGCTGATTTATAATGTGGACTCACCTGACAAATGTTTTTATATCGCATCCTTTTTATGTAAATCTATACAGCACAGAAAAAGTATGGTTTTTTGTTATTTATTCAATTAACCTGTATCTGTATTGTATGTTATAATGCATTTTGCTTGTGTGCTTTTATGGACATTGTTTATATGTGCCGAATAAAGCTTCATGAAATGAAATGATAATAACTTAGCTTCTCCACTGAACAGGTGTAAGAAAGATGTGGAGCCCTGTAAAGCCCTTCCCCTCTCCCTGCTCGGAAGGGCCGCTCTCTTCAAGATGATGGCTTTGCCCCGGTTTCTATATGCCTTACAGAAGTCGATGGACCCACTACCGACCGCGTACTTCAGTGAGATAGAAACTCTTCAGAGACAGCTCCTGTGGGATGGTGGGGCCCATATTGCTTTCAATAAACCGACTCTCCCGTGGTATGATGGCGGGATCGGACTCCCAGATCTGCGGAAGTACTATTGGGCCTCACAGTTGGCCACAGTGAACCATATTGTTTACCGACTCCACGGGGATCTGGGTTACACCATGGACCGGGGTCAAGCCCCGGGTGGGATGATAGATAGAGCTCTGTACTCTAGCCTGGGAGGCTTCTGTTGACTGACCCGACCGCGCATGCAACACAAGTGTGGCACGCGGCCAATAAATATCTTGGGTGGGAAGGCAGATTGACACTGGCCACCCCCTTACTAAACTCTGAGAAGCTAGGCAGTCTGTGGAAAACTAGGGGATTTGACAGATGGGATCATATCGAAATTACCCAGATTAAAGATGTGTGGGGGAAAGACTCAGTGCACACGTTTGAATCCCTCGTAAAGCAGTAATGTTTGCATGAAAACGAATACTACTGATATCTGCAGGTGAGACATGCTCTCACCACCCATGTCCCCAAGGGCACGGAGTTTCCGGAGGCGTCTCTTCTTGAGGACTGTGTACTAGATGGACATATTTCCGTGAAAACCATCTTGTTGATATATAGGAAATTGGTCAACAACTCGGAAAACCCATTGGTGAGGATTAGAGCTCAGTGGAGTGCGGATGGGTTAGAACTTGATGATGAGGATTGGACGGAGGCGGTTTCCTCCCCCAAGGTAGTCCCTATCCAGATGCAGCTCCGATTGGTGCAGTTGAAGATATTGCATAGATCCTACATAACTGGGCCTCGTTTGGCACGAATGGGGCGGGCCGAGAGTGGAGTTTGTAGGAGAAATTGGCACCTTGATGCATGTCGTCTGGCACTGTGAAGCGATACAGATATATTGGACGAAAGTTCACAATGAGCTGGGGGAAGTTATGGGTGCGGAGATACAACCAGAAGCCCAGAGATGTTTGTTGAATGTGTGGGAGCCTACCGATTTAAATGTGTACCAGAAACAGTGGGTGACATTGGCATATATGGTGGCCAAACGAAATATAGCTCAGCTCTGGGGTGCCAGCCAGCCGCCCCGAATCAACAAATGGGCGGAGGACCTTGACTGGTGTATGTTTAGAGAGAGAGCAGTGTATGTGGCCAGGGGTTGCCCACAGAAGTGGGGAAGGATATGGGGAGTGTGGAATAGCCACCGAGGAGGAATCTGCGAACCACCCATGCCAGAATTGGACCTGGGAGCACGGGAATCCCCTAGATCCAGGTACTAAATGTTGTTTATTTGATTCTGCATTGTGCCACTTTGACCCATGCGTTGGAACCAAATGCACTCACCTGAGAGTTGGTTTCTTTTTGTAATGTCTTTCCTTTGTTTTTAATAAAAAGAGTTTAAAAAAAAACATATGAAGATCTGGATCCCTAGGTTTATAGAAGAGAACAAAGGAAGTGCCTGGCTTGACGTGGTTTGGGACGCGGGGTGAGACATCAAGATATGGCTGGGCATCTCAGAAAAATGAGAAAAATATGTACAGTAACTATATGGAAAATTACTGGATGCAGAAAGGCAGATGGTGGAAGCAATCACAGAAGGGGAGGATATCGATAAGGCCCAATCAAGAGTAGCAGTGGTGAAGTCTGTAATAATCAATATCTCATCAAAGAAAGCTACAGGGAAATACATGGCCTGGCGAAGTAAGAAGTACGAGTGCAATGAAAGGGCGGGGCACCTCTAGCGATACGTACAAGATAGTGGATAAATCAGGGGGGGTCAAGGAAATTAAGGATCCGATTTATAGTCCAATCTCTGTTCCAACAGATATACGATATACGCTCATCATTTCAGAGGTTCTACCAGCAGTTGTACCCGGAGGAGGCTCACTATGGGAGAAGAGAAATAGACAATTATTCGGAGGGCTTACCCGGGAAAAGGCTATCCCCGGAGGAGAGGAAGCTGCTGGAGGCCCAAATTGTGGAAGAAGAAGTAACTAGGGCAATTCAGTCACTCCCAACAGAGAAGGCAGTCAGAACTGACTCAATTCTGGGAGAACTCTATAAGATGCTTGCCCCCTGCCTACAGGAAATCATGAGAGAGGTTTTCTTGGAGGCACAATCATGGAGCTTTGCTAATATAGTTGTGTTCCCCAAGAAGGAAAGCCGGCTAATGAGCTCAGTTCATGCCGCCCAATCATGCTGGTTAATAGCGATGTCAAGATTTATGCTAAAGTTTTAGCTACGCGACTGGCGGGGGTAATCAAGAAACTTGTCTCCCCGGTTCAGCATGGTCTTGTCGTTGGTCGCAGCAAAATTGATCATATCCGGCAGGCAATTTGCTTATTTGATGCCTCAAAGATCGCCGGAGACCCTTTGGCTTTAATCCTGGTAGACACAGAGAAAGCATTTGATAGGGTCTCCTGGCACTTTTTATGGGCACTATTGATAAACAAAGGCTTGAGCACGGGCTTTTTTAGCGCTATTCAGATGCTGTATCATAAGCCTGTCACTAGAATATTGGTAAGGGGAGGAATGTCCCACTTGATTGCGGTTGGCCATGGCACATGACAGGGGTGCCCCTGCTCTCCCTTATTGTTTGCCCTGTACAGTGACCCCTTAATCAGGGAGTTCGAAAGGAACAGCATTATTTTATCTATGCACAATAGGGGGGGAGACTAAGATTTTAGCATATGCCCATGACCTAGCAATTACAACTCCCGACCCAGCGGGCGCCCTAATGGAAATTGAAAAAGAAGCTGCCATGTGTGGGCATATCTCAGGGTACTTGCTTTATCAAAACAAGACACAGATCGTTGTTAATAGGTCAGTGCATCTGAACGATAGTCGAGTAGTTCTGCACGCGGTGTGCCTTGGGGGGGAAATGATGGCGGACGTTGGGAAAATTGTCTAAATAAATTTGGGTCTGCTATTTCAGAAATTCAAGGCAGATTTTACCAGAATGAATAGTTTAAAACTCACACTGATTGGGAGAAGCAAGGTACTTATTTAGGGCTATCTCCTTGGAGATAGAAGGTTGCTGATTTAGGACTTTAAACCAGTTGGTCTCCAGATTTATGTGGGCCTACCTGCGCCCCAGGAGAGCTCTAAAGTTTCTGACTCCCCTGGGGGAATGAGGTAGCTGGGCTGTTCCTAATTTCCAGCTTAATTATTGGGCATCTATACTACAGCAAATGGCAGTTTTATTAAGAGTAGAATAGGTGCAGAGGGGACGGCTCCTATCTCAATATATGAATTACTATTTGGAATTGAAACCAGAGGCTGCCTTTTACACCATACTGAGTTTGGCTATTTTTAAAAGGTCATGTTCAAAACTGCGAATTGTGCGTTTAGGGTATTAACAGCCTGTCCGGAAAAAAATTGGGCTTGGCCGTGTCATTGCTTATACCTCCATGTACAATAATGGCTCGCTCCCAGATATTTGTAAGGATGGATATATGAAATACTGGAAAGAATTGGGGTTGAGGAATTTTTGGGATCTAACGGATGATGGGGGGCTCTTGTCTTTTGAAGCAATTAAAGATGAGTTTGGTATAGAGAGCAGGCAATTTTTCAAGTACTTACAAATATGGGACTTTCTGGTCAAAAAGGTGGGGGGAAGAATGGGTTTTGCAAGGGTTGCACTGATTGATTTGCTGCTGAAAGCTGCACCATCTTTGGGTACTGTTTATAAGCTATCTATTGAATGAGGTAATCGTTGATGATCTAGCTAGGCATATGGATCGCTGGCATGGACTTATGCAGGTTGGGCGGGGGATGTGAAGACTCTCTCCATTTAACTGAGACCTATTTTATAGCAGCCAACCTTCAGATGCAATACTTCAAAACCTGGTTTAATCTCTACATCACCCCTGCTAAGATAGAATGTGGGGGGCCTCTGCCAGTTCACACTGCCCTCACTGTGGCTGCTATGCAGCCAATATTGTTCATATGTTTGCATCCTGCCCCAGCCTTGATCCTCTTAAAAGGGCTATCTGTAGTATGCTTGAAACACAGCTGGGGCACCAAATAGTAATTTCCCCCCAACTAATTGTGCTAGGGGTGGGTGACATAGAAGCTCCACGGCACACTCAGGTATTTTTATTCATCGCCATGACATTATTAAGACTCTGTCTGGTCACTTGTTGGCTGGACCCAGTTCCACCAACCAGCCAACAGTGGATGGGTAGACTCTTGGCAGAATATCGATTAGAGTCAGCAGTATATGCCTGGTGAAGGCGTTGAGCACAGAATAGAGGCATGGAAACCTGGCTACCCCTGAGCATCTGGATCAACGAGAAATTGAGAAAATCTTTGACGGGGTGGGCAAGTCTAGAGAGCACCAGGGAGCAACAACGGGCGCGGGATAGGAGAGGGTTGGATTCGGCAACTCTAAGAGGACGATCAATCAATCAATCAATACATTTGTAGAGCGTGCTACTCACCCGTGGGGGTCTCTAGGCGCTGGGGGGAGGGGGGAGGAGTGCCGCTACGGCTCGAGGAGCCAGGTCTTGAGGTGTTTCCTGATCGTGAGGTGGTCCTGGGTCAGTCTTTGGGGGGCGGGGAGGGAGTTCCACGTCTTGGCCGCCATGTAGGAGAATGATCTTCCTCTGGCGGTGGTTCTGCTGTTCCATGGGACGGTGGCGAGGGCGAGGCTTGCGGAGCGGAGTTTGCGTGTTGGAGTGTAGAACGTGAGGCGATTGTTGAGGTATTCAGGGCCTATGTCGTAGAGCACTTTGTGTGCGTGGGTGAGGAGCCTGAACGTGATCCTTTTGTTGATGGGGAGCCAGTGCAGGTCTCTCAGGTGGGCTGATATGTGGCTGTGGCGGGGGGAGGTCGAGGATGAGTCGTCCGGATGCGTTCTGTATGCTTTTCTGGAGTTTGACTGTGGTTCCTGCGTATAGGGCGTTCCCGTAGTCTAGTCAGCTGGTGACGAGGGCCAGGGTGACCGTCTTTCTAGTTCCGGTAGGGATCCATCGGAAGATCTTACAGAGCATGCGCAGGGTGTTGAAGCATGAAGATGAGATGGCATTGACTTGCTTGGTCATCGTGAGAGAGGAGTCCAGGATGAATCCCAGGTTGCGTGCGTGGTCCGTGGGTGTTGGTGCGGTGCCCAGTTCTATGGGCCACCAGGAGTCATCCCAGGCGGATGGGGATGGTCCGAGGATGAGGACCTCCGTCTTGTCTGAGTTCAGTTTCAGACGGCTGAGTTTCATCCATTCAACAACATTTTTCATTCCTTCCTGGAGGTTGAGTTTGGTGGTGGCTGGGTCTTTGGTGAGGGAGAGTATCAGCTGGGTGTTGTTAGCGTATGAGATGATGTTGAGGTTGTGTTTGCGTGCGATGGTGGCGAGGGCGCTCATGTAGATATTGAAGAGGGTTGGGCTGAGCGATGAGCCTTGGGGTACGCCGCAGATGATCTCGGTGGCTGCGGAGCGGAAGGGAGGGAGGCGGACTCTTTGGGTTCTGTCGGAGAGGAATGAGGTGATCCAGTCCAGGGCTTTATCTTGGATCCCGGCATTGTGGAGGCGGGTTATTAGGGTGCGATGGCAAACTGTATCAAAGGCGGCTGAGAGGTCTAGGAGGATGAGGGTGGTGGTTTCCCCGTTGTCGAGTAGGGTCCTGATGTAGTCGGTGGCTGCGATAAGGGCGGTCTCGGTGCTGTGGTTGGCTCAAAATCCTAACTGGGATGGGTCGAGGGATCCATTAGCCTCAAGGAATGCGGTCAGCTGTTTATTGACGATCTTCTCAATCACTTTTGCCGGGAAGGGAAGAAGAGAGATGGGGTGGAAGTTTTTAAGGTCTTTATGGTTCGCTGTGGGTTTCTTCAGTAGGGCGTTGATCTCTGCGTGCTTCCAGCTCTCTGGGAAGGTGGCGGACGCAAGGGAGTTGTTTATGACATTCCGTAGGTGGGGAGTGATGATGGTGTTGGCTTTGTTGAAGATGTGGTGAGGGCATGGGTCCAAAGGAGAGCCGGAGTGGATGGTGTTCATAGCGTAGGCGGTGTCTTCGGTGCTGATGGGAGTCCAAGCGCTGAGGGTGGTTGTAGGGGGCTAGGTTCAGTGGCTGGGGCTGAAGTCTGGGGACCCGAAGCTGTTGTGGATATCGGCGATCTTTCGGTGAAAGAACGTGGCGAGGGAGTTGCAGAGGTCTTGCAACGGAGTGATGTCGTAGCTGTTGGTGTTGGGATTGGAGAGCTCTTTTACGATGCTGAAGAGTTCCTTGCTGTAGTGTGTGTTGTTGTCCAGCCGTTCTTTGAACAATGTCTTTTTGGTGGTGCGTATCAGTTGGTGGTGTTTGCGGGTGGCGTTCTTGAGGGCTGTCATGTTTTCTGTCATCTGTTCGCGGCGCCAGGTTTTCTCGAGGGTTCGGCAGGATTTCTTCGATTCTTCGAGGTCGTCGGTGAACTATGTTGTTTTCCTCTTGCCGGGCTTGCCTAGAGGGTTCTTCAGGGGTGCAAGGGGGTCGGCGCAGTTGACGATCCACTGATGATCCACTGTGTGAGGTTGCGGCCTGCGTCGTTGGTGTCAGTGGTGGTGATATATGGGTTCTGGCTTAGTGATGTGGTTAGCTGGTCTGCGGTGACTTAGCTCCAGCATCTACGGGGGATCTGTTGTGGGCCGTGGTGGGATGTGGTCTTCCTAAAGGTGAAGTGGATGCAGCTGTGGTCGGTCCAGTGTAGTCCAGTGGAGTGGCTGAAGGCAACGTGGCTGCTGGGGTCCAGCATGTGGCCGGCGTAGTGGGTGGGGGTGTTCACCAGTTGCTTGAGTCCGAGGTTGGCGGTGTTGTCGAGCAGGGTGGTGGTGTTGTTGTCATTGTTGTTCTCCAGGTGGAAGTTCAGGTCCCCTACGAGGATCTAGTCTGATGAGATAAGGGCATGTGGGCTGATGAAGTCGGCGATGGCTTCACTGAATTGTGTACATGGGCCCGGGGGTCTTTAGACAAGGGTTCCTCCGAGGGTGGTCATGGGGTCGGTGTGGATCTGGAAGTGTAGGTGTTCGGCGGTGGTGAGGGCATCTTCGGAGTTGGTCGTGACGTCATTGGTGTTCCTGTGGATGATGGCGATTCCTCCTCCAGTTTGGTTGACGCGGTCCTTCCGGGTGATCTTGTAGCCGTTCGGGATGGCTATGGCGATGTCGGGGGCTGACGAGGCGTTCATCCAGGTTTCTGTGAGGAAGGCGACGTCTGGTGCTGTTGTATCGAGGAGGTCCCAGAGTTCAACAGCGTGCTTGTGGATGGAGCGGGTGTTGAGCAGGATGCACTTGAGTTTGTTGTTGTTGTTGCCTGGTCTGGGTGGTGGGATGTAGGTTCGGATGCAGCTGAATTTGCAGGTTTGGCAGGAGAAGGGTCCGTGGGTGCGCTTCGGAGTGGCTTGGTAGCAGGTGGCTTGTTCGCCGGTGTTGAGTGCGTGGAGGGTGGTGGTGTCGTATCTCAGTTGGGTTTCTTGGTTTCGGCGGGGGCCAGGGGTTCTGGCGCTGGGCGCGGTCCAGGCGCGGACGGGTGCAGGCACACCAGCGGCGCGCCCGTGCGCGCGGCCGCTGTGCGGCCTCCATAAGAAGAGCTATTGGAGGGAGGAGCAGCTGGGAGGCGGGGCGGCGAATGGGGCACCAGGGGGGCGGGGCCGCAGGGAGGCAGCAGCGAGAAGTGCGAGGGAGGGGAGCGGGTGGGGGCAGGGGGGCAGGGGGGAGGAGGGCACGGGCACTATGGGCGACGAAGCAAACAAATGAGGAGAGCTGTAAAGGTGAGAAAAGGAAGGCAGTACAAATGGCACAGAAAAGGAAAGAAAAGCAAAAACAGTCCGAGGCAGAAGAAGGACTGCAACGGTTACAGGCGGCACAGCGGGACAGAGGCGCCACAGAGGGGCCGTGTGGTGCCTGAGGGGGCGACCTACCTGGTGACAGGGTCAAAGGTCACTCCCTTTACCACCGCGCGGCCTCCATAAGAAGGGCTATGGGGGGGGAGGAGCAGCTGGGAGGCGGGGCGGCGAATGGGGCGGGCCGCAGGGAGGCAGCGGCGGGAAGCGTGAGGGCGGGGAGCGGGTGGGGGACTGAGGGGGGGAGGGCATGGGCACTTAGGGCGACGAAGCAAACACTAGGGGTTTTTAACCTGGCATCAGTAATGTATAGGGGGGTTTGATATGAATATGACATGTTTTCTGCCATCTGTTCGCGGCGCCAGGTTTTCTCAAGGGTTCGGCAGGATTTCTTCGATTCTTTGAGGTCGTCGGTGAACCATGTTGTTTTCCTCTTGCCGGGCTTGCCTAGAGGGTTCTTCAGTGGTGCAAGGGGGTCGGCGCAGTTGACGATCCACTGATGATCCACTGTGTGAGGTTGTTGGCTGCGTCGTTGGTGTCAGTGGTGGTGATAGATGGGTTCTGGCTTAGTGATGTGGTTAGCTGGTCTGCGGTGACTTTGCTCCAGCATCTACCGGGGATCTGTTGTGGGCAGTGGTGGGATGTGGTCTTCCTAAAGGTGAAGTGGATGCAGCTGTGGTCGGTCCCGTGTAGTCCGGTGGAGTGACTGAAGGCAACGTGGCTGCTGGGGTCGAGCATGTGGCTGGCGTAGTGGGTGGGGGTGTTCACCAGTTGCTTGAGTCCGAGGTTGGCGAGGTTGTCGAGCAGGGTGGTGGTGTTGTTGTCATTGTTGTTCTCCAGGTGGAAGTTCAGGTCCCCTACGAGGATGTAGTCTGATGAGATGAGGGCATGTGGGCAGATGAAGTCGGCGATGGCGGGGCGGGCCGCAGGGAGGCAGCGGCGGGAAGCGTGAGGGCGGAAAGCGGGTGGGGGGCTGGGGGGAGGAGGGCACGGGCACTTTGGGCGACGAAGCAAACACTAGAGGTTTTTAACCTGGCATCAGTAATGTATAGGGGGATTTGATATGAATATGAGCTGGTGGATTAATTACATATCAGGAACAATTTATCTACTGCAGTGTTATCAATGTATGCTTACTCCTTAAATTACGAAATTGTTTCATTTCTGTTGGTTTGGATCAGGCAAGGGTGGAGGTGGGGAAAATTGGGGATGTGTTTTTTTAATAAAATGTGCAATAATGAAAGTTAAAAGAAAAAAGAAAAAAAGTCAATATTTATATGAATAAAAAAAAAGACAAAAAGAAAACATACACAAGTCAAGATATCACTTTTAAAAGATTAAGCAAGTTTAGTCCATAGAAATCAATAGATGCATTAGTTTTAGCACAAAGCGCCATAGATGCATCAAAAATCAAAGATGGTGCAAGGCACAGGGGAGATGAGGCACCAGAAACCAAAGCGATGCATCAGTTCCTTACTACACAGGAGAGTGATGTGTTGGTTCCTTAATGGCACAGTAGGTGATGCACCAGTTCCTTACTGGCGGAAGAGGTGATGTGCCAATTCCTTACTGGTAGGGGATGCATCGGTTTCTGGGCATGCAGCCTTAGATCCTTACTGTGGTGTGGTGTCAATGAAGAATTAGCGCCCAGGGACGATGCATCGAAAATCCAGATGCACTGCGTCGAAGCGACAGCAGCGAAGCAAGTAGTTTGTTGATTCCACAGCCTTGAAGTAGCTTCTGAGCCGGAGAGGGAGCCACGAACATTGGAGACACAGTGCTCTGAACTCACGAGAACCTTGGAAGCAGGATACAGAAAGCAAAGTCCAGGCCTTTTACCCCCAGGCGAACACAGCAAAGCAAACAGCAAAGTGACTGTCCTTCCTGACAGCTTCCCCAGCTCTTCATTTTGGCAGAATGTCCTCAGTCCAGAAGTGTTCTGTTTTCTGGTGTCACAAGTCCAATACTTACATCCCTTTCTACCTTTGAAGTAAGAAAACTTCAAAGGAAAATTATTTGTACTGCACAAGACCCTACCATTCATTGACCTGGCTCCTGACACATGGGGGTGACGACAGCTTTGTATGAGGGCAGGCACAGCCCTATTCAAAAGTCAGTGACAACTCCTCCCACCATACCCCTAATTTCTAGCCATGGAAAGCCCATCAGCCTGGTGACAGCCCATCAGGATATGCAAGGCACACCTCATCTCCCTTTGTGTGACTGTCTAGGGTGAATGCACAAGAGTCCAACTCTCAGCCAACCCAGACATTTATTCTACAGACAGGCAGAGGCACAGAAAGGTTAAAGAATAAAATGCTCACTTTCTAAAAGTAAAAAGAACAATTAATGGACAGAATGCAGAACAATGTCATACATTCACCCCAGTACAGAGATCTGGGCCTACATCAATCATTTTTTTGCTCACCATGCCATTCCAGTTTGGACCCAGCCATACGCAAATCAGTCTTGACCCTGCGCCTAATGGGAACAGTCCAGCACGAACTGCCAGGCCAGGTCCTCCCTGGACTGGAAACAAGCATCCTAGGACCTTTTTCGGGCTTTCAGCCTTCTTCAGCCAGGATAGCTTGACTCTAGTGGCATGGAGAGCATGGGACTAACGTCTGTGCATACCCGTCCTACTTGGGTGACAAGTGCAAAAAAACAATTGATGACCAGAATGCAGAACAATGTCATACATTCACCCAAGTACAGAGATCGGGGCCTAAATCCATCATTTTTTGCTCACCATGCCATTCCAGTTTGGACCCAGCAATAGGCAAATCAGTCTTGACCCTGCGCCCAATGGGAACAGTCCAGCCCGAACTGCCAGGTCAGGTCCCCCCTGGACTGGAAACAAGCATCATAGGACCGGTTTTGGGCTTTCAGCCCTCATCAGCCAAGATAGCTTGACTCCAGTTGCATGGAGTACACAGGACTCACGTCTGAGCATGCCCGTCCCACTCAGGGTGACAAATACAAAAAGAACAATTGATGGACAGAATGCAGAACAATGTCATACATTCACCCCAATACAGAGATCTGGGCCTAAATCCATCTTTTTTTGCACACCATGCCATTCTAGTTTGGACCTAGCTATATGCAAATCAGTCTTGACCCTGCACCCAATGGGAACAGTCGAGCCCGAACTGCCAGGCCAGGTCTTCCCTGGACTGGAAACAAGCATCCTAGGTCTGGTTTCGGGCTTTTAGCCCATATCATCCAGGATAGCTTGACCCCAGTGGCATGGAGAGCACGGGACTCACGTCTGAGCATACCCGTCCAACTCGGGGTGACAAATGCAAAAAGAACAATTGATGGACAGAACGCAGAACAATGTCATACATTCACCCCAGTACAGAAATCTGGGCCTAAATCCATCCTTTTTTTGCTCACCATGCCATTCCAGTTTGGACCCAGCCATATGCAAATCAGTCTTGGCCCTGCACCCAATGGGAACAGTCCAGCCCGAACTTCCAGGCTAGGCCTTCCCTGGACTGGAAACAAGCATCCTAGGACCGGTTTCGGGCTTTCAGCCCTCATCCGCCAGGATAGCTTGACTCCAGTGGCATGGAGAGCCATCAATTGTTTTTTTTTCATTTGTTGCCCTAAGTGGGAAGGGTATGCCCAGACGTGGGTCCCATGCTCACCAGACCACTGGATTCAAGTTAGTCTGGCTGATGAAGGGTGATGCTCTGAAACCGGTCCCAGGATGCTTGTTTCCGTTCCAGAGACGACCTCGCTTATCAGTTCGGGCTGGACTGTTCCCACAAGGAACAGGTTCAAGCCTGATTTGCATATGGCTGGGTCCAAACTGGGGTGGTGTGGTGAGCAAAATAACAATGTATTTAACCCTGATCCTTGTGACTGGGGGTGAATGTTTGCATTGTCCAGTGTTAGACGGACCGGGAGGGTCGGCCGAGATTACGGGGAGAGGTCTCCAGGGAGAGCCGTCTCCAACGACTGTACAGATAAGTAACTTCCCCCCCACAGACGGACACCACACAAGATTGAAGGTTAACGAGACTTTATATGCACTTCTTAGGTTACGATGATATAATACAAGGAGGTCTGGACTCAGGGGTCCCCTCGGTTCTGATCTCTGGTTGAGGAAAAGGGTAGCGGGACAGTCTTAGTTACCAATGAGTTCAATAGCTCTCAATCCTCGAGCTCGGCGTGGTTGCTGATCGGGCCGTGGAGGAGCCAAGCAGGTCCCGAGATGGATGAAGGGTGGTCGACGGGCCGTGGAGAAGCCAAGCAGGTCCCGAGATGGATGAAGGATGGTCGACGGGCCGTGGAGAAGCCAAGCAGGTCCCGATGCAGATGACAGTTACAACGGTCCGCGGCCTCGCCAGCAGATCCGGACGACGGTGAAGGATGAAGGTTACGACGGCTGTGGCAGCGCCACCAGGCAGGATGATGGTGCACAGGACAGAGCTACGGCAGCGCCAGTAGTCCGTCCAGGATGAGTTCTTCTTTCGTCTCTCGACTCCAAGATACAACTGCCTTCCTGTTCTGGAGCTGCCCCAGTTATAGGGCTGGCGTGCTTTGATGTCCGGACCCTCGCACTTGGAGGTCGGGAGGTCCGGGATGAGGGAGTCCAGACACCCAGCAGGGGGGTGGAGCCAGCGCCCGGGGAGGCGATGGGCGAGCGGCACTGGCCGGGGGAGAACCATCGACACCTCTTTCTCCCATTGACTGGCCAAGTAGCTCGCTCACCTCCTGGGTGGAGGGTGGTGCCGGAATGTCTGAGGCCGGGCTAGGCCCAGGGTTGAGGTCGATCGGGGGCCAGGCGGCCTCGTGGCGAAGTGTCCAAGATGGCGGCCCGGGCTGGGCGCGTGGGTCGGCCGTGGATCGGACCCACGAGGTTATCATGCTCGGGGGCAGGTGTCCCTGAGGGGACGTAGGACGTGCAATGGTGGGGTGTGGTGCTTGTATGACTGGCTCGGGCTTGGTCGAGCCGGGGGAGAGCGGCCCGTCACGTGGCCTGTCCAACATGCGTCCCCCCCAGCTGAAGGCGGGGAGAGTTACCCATCCTCTTGGGGACTCTCTTCGTCGAGGCGGAAAAACCGGGACAGGCCATCCGCGTTGGCGTGGTCAGACCCAGGCCGGTGTTCAACGGTAAAGTCCATACCTTGCAAGGAGATGGACCAGCGTAGCAGTTTTGGGTTTTCCCCCCGCATATGCATCAACCACTGCAGGGGTCGGTGGTCAGTCTGCACCCGGAAGTGGGTGCCAAAAAGGTAGGGTCGGAGCTTCTTGAGGGCCCATACCACAGCGAAGGCTTCCCTCTCTATGGTGCTCCAGCGTTGCTCCCGTGGTAGGAGTCTCCGGCTGATGAAGGCCACCGGTTGATCAAGGCCTTCGGTGTTCACCTGGGACAGGACCGCCCCAATGCCCTGGTCGGAGGCGTCCGTCTGGACGACGAACTCCCGGCTGTAGTCTGGGGCCTGGAGTACAGGAGCGGAACACATGGCGGCCTTTAGCTGTTCGAAGGCCGCTTGACACTCTGGGGTCCAGTTCACCTTCTTGGGCTGATTTTTCGACGTGAGTTCGGTGAGAGGCCCCACGATGGTACCATAGTCTTTCACGAACCTTCGGTAGTAGCCCGTGAGGCCCAGGAAGGCTCGCACCTCAGTTTGAGTGTTAGGGGGTTGCCAGTTCTGGATGGCGGCAATTTTCAGTTGAAGAGGGGCCACTAGACCGCTTCCCACTTGGTGTCCGAGATAGGTCACTGACCCTTGTCCAATTTGACATTTGCTGGCCTTGATCGTGAGGCCAGCTCGCTGAAGGGCTTGCAACACTGCTTGGAGGTGGTGGAGGTGCTCGGTCCAGTGGTGGCTGTACACAGCGATGTCGTCCAGGTAGGCGGCGCTGAACTCTTCGAGCCCCGCCAGGACCTGATTGACGAGCCGTTGGAAAGTCGCTGGGGCATTTTTCATGCCGAAGGGCATGACCGTGAAGTGATAGTGGCCATCGGGGGTGGAGAAGGCAGAACGTTCTTGTGCTCGGGGTGTGAGGCCGATCTGCCAATAGCCTGCCGTTAGATCGAAGATGCTGAGGTAGCGGGCAGCGCCCATTCGGTCGACCAGTTCATCTGCCCGGGGGATGGGGTGTGCGTCCGTTCTGGTGACTTCATTCAGGCCCCGGTAGTCGACACAGAACCGGAGTTCGGGTGTGGTTCCGGGGGCGGCTGCTTTGGGGACCAGTACGACCGGGCTGGCCCATGGACTGTCGGAGGGCTCGATGACCCCGAGCGTGAGCATCTTAGTTACTTCCGCCTGGATGCAGGCCCGTACCCGATCAGGTACGCGGTAGGCCCGGTGGCGGATAGGAGGGCTGTCTCCGGTGTCCACATCGTGCACACACCAGGCAGTGACACCTGGGGTGAGGGAGAACAGGCTGGCAAATCGTGATAGGAGGGCTTGGCACTCTTGGCGTTGTTCCTGGGTGAGGGTCTCCGAGAGTCGGACCCCATCCACGGAGCCGTCTTGCTCCTGGGTCCGCAAGAGGTCAGGGAGAGGCTCGGAGTCGTCCTCAACCCCGTTGTCTGTGGCCATCAAGAGGCTGAGTTCTGTTCGTGCAAAGTGGGGTTTCAGTCTGTTGGTGTGGAGGACTCGGAGCGGATTCCGGGCGGACTCCATATCGATCAGATAGGTGGCGGGTCCCTTGCGCTCGATTACCTTGAAGGGTCCCGTCCATTTGTCTTGGAGAGCGCACGGTTCTGTGGGGGACATTACCCAGACCTGTTGCCCCGGCTCGAATTCAATAGATGAGGCGTTCTGGTCATACCATCTCTTCATGTCCTCTTGACTGGCCTCTAGGTTGGCTTTCGCTAGGTCTCTGAACCGCTGGGACTGGTTGCGGAGGGTGAGGAGGTACCGGAAGACATCTGGAGGACGCTTGGCCGGAGGCAACTCCCAGCCTTCTTTGATCAGGCTGAGTGGCCCCCGTACTGGGTGCCCATAGAGCAGCTCGAATGGGCTGAAGCCTAGGGACTTCTGTGGGACCTCCCGGTAGGCGAAGAGGAGGCACGGCAGCAGCACGTCCCACTGGCGACGGAGGGGTTCTTCCAATCCCCCGATCATCCCTTTTAGTGTGCGATTGAACCGCTCAACAAGTCCGTTTCCTTGGGGGTGATAGGGGGTCGTGAAGCGGTAGGTGACCCCACACTGTTGCCAGAGGGACTTCATGTATTTGGAAATAAAGTTCGTGCCTCTGTCACTGACGACTTCTCGGGGGAACCCCACACGGGAGAAGATCCCCATCAGGGCCCTGCCGACCACTGGGGCTGTGACGGTCCGGAGAGGAATAGCCTCAGGGTAGCGGGTGGCGTGGTCCACTAGTACGAGGATGAAGCGATGGCCTTGTCTTGTACGTGGGTCTAGGGGTCCCACAATGTCTATTCCGACCCTCTCAAATGGGGTTGTGACTACGGGAAAGGGTTGCAGGGGGGCCTTTAATTTGCGGCCGCTCTTCCCACTGGCTTGGCACGTGGGGCAAGATCGGCAATGCTGGTGCACATCGTTTCTCATTTTTGGCCAGAAGAAGGGGGTCACTAGGCGGCTGTAGGTTTTATCTTGTCCCAGGTGCCCTGCCAGGGGGACATCGTGGGCCAGATTTAGCAGGAAGTCTCTAAAGCGGAGTGGCACCACTAGTACTCGGTTGGCCCCCAGCTCGGCGATTCGTTGCTCGCTGTACAGTAGGTCATTGTCCCAGTAGACCCAATGAGTTCCGGAGGTATCCCCTGCGCTTTGGGCGAGCGCTTGTTGTCGGAGTCCCTCAAGGGAGGGACAGGTCTTCTGCTCCTGACGAAATTGTTCTTGTGTGGGCCCCCCTTCTTGAGCCCACTGGTCGAGATTAGCAAGGTCGGAAGGTTGAGCAGGTTCGAGGGGGATGCACTGGTCGGGGGTCTCGGCGGGGGCGACCGGAGGCGGAGGCGCCGGCCATTCTGGTTCTTCCGGGTGATGGTTGGCACGGGCGGCCATAGACCGGGTGGTGACGCACGCCCAGTCTGGGACGCCCAACATCCCCAAGTGTTCTTTTCGCTCCACGGCTGCCCACGGGGAGCTTTCCAGGTCATTTCCGAGGAGGCAGTCCACGGGGGCGTCGTCTCGGACCGTTACTTTCAACATGCCGGAGACCCCTCCCCACTCAAAGGGGACGCAGGCCATCCGACACAGACTCTCCGAGTTGTCGGCTGATCGTACAGGGCATAGAATGTTCGGTAGATATTGCTCTGGGGTTACCAGATGACAGCGGACGGCTGTCACACTGGCCCCGGTGTCTCGGAGGGCTTCGGCCCGTTGTCCATTGATGCTCACCCATTGGCCGTACTTCTGGGTGTTAGCGGGTAGGGGGACCCGCGGGACCATGTCTCTTCCCCCTAAGCACGCGAGAGTCATGGCGGCTGGCTCCCACCCTTGATACTCTTGCTCGTCTGTTTCTTGTTCCTCGGAGATCTGTTCTTCCCCTAGTGCCGCGGCGGTCACCTGGCGGGGTCTTGGGCTCTGATACTGCGGGCAGCTTGGGTCATTTGCATAGTGGCCGACTCGTTGGCATCGGTGACATGTAACATTGGCTCTGTATCCCGGTCGCGCCGGGGTGCTGCCCCGGTTGGCCGGGGGGGTGGTGCTGGTAATGGGGGCGGCCGGAGTGTTGTCTCTTCCTCGTCCTTGGCCCCCTCCTCCTCCTCTGGATCGGTGGTGACCATTGTTGTTCCTGTTCTGCTCGTAGGACCCATTCCGGCCCACTCGGGTGATCTCCCACCGGTCAGCTTCGGCTGCGAGCTGCCGGGGATCGGTTAACTTGCTGTCGAGGAGGTGTTGGCGTAGTTCAATGAAGCAGTTGTTGGACAGATGCTCCCATACCATCAGATTGAACAACTGCTCGTAGGTCGTGACGTTGTTCCCTCTGATCCAGCCTTCGAAGGCTCGGCTAAAGTACGTTACATAGTCCACCCAAGTTGTACCTGGAATGCGTGTGCAGTCTCGGAACCTCTGACGGTACATCTCGGGCGTGAGGCCATAGCGAGTGAGGAGGGCCGCTTTCATATGGTCGTAGGAGGTCATCTGGTGGTCTGGGAGCTGTAACAGAGTATCGCGGCCCTCATTGAGGAATTTGCCCCATAGGCCGGCTCCCCAGTCGGCTCTATCGATCCGGTGCGCAGTCATCGCGATTTCATATGCTTTAAACCATTGCTGGATGTCGTCTTCTCGAAAATATTCTCGGACCACATCCTTGGGGATGTGCACTTTTTTGTCCGTGGTCCCGGGGGTGGACGGTCTGTCGGCCACCCCTAATTCTTTATTCTGTTTGCGCAGGTTGATCTCGGCTAGGTTCCGCTCGTGCTCGTACGTTAGTCTTTTTTCCTCGAGCTCCCTTTGCCTCTGTTTCTCCTCTCTTTCTTCTCGGAGGCGAAGGTGCTCTAAGTTTATTTTTTGCTCGGCCAATTTGAGTTCTATGTCCATCTTGAGTCGGGCCATTTCAAGTTCGTGTAGTCGGGCTTTTTCTCTTTCTTGGATCTCGTCTTGCGAGAGACCCGTTCTTTGCTCTTCAGGGACCGTGTTGGTCTTTTTCGCGGTGCTTTGCTCCGGGGCTTCGACATCCCCGGTCTCTGCCCAAGATTCTAGGGCATGCTTAAAATCGTCCTTGGTACTTAGTCCGGTGGTAGCGATACCTAGTTCGATACAGAACTGTTTTAGTTCACGATGGCTGTATTCCTCTAGCTTTTCCATTTGGAACTTCTCAGTTGATCCGCTCTCTTTAGTCGACATTGTTGTTCGTTGTGGGGTGAGCTACTCTCTGTACGTTATGCGGTGATTCGGATCGCGCCGCTGGCCACCAATGTTAGACGGACCGGGAGGGTCGGCCGAGATTACGGGGAGAGGTCTCCAGGGAGAGCCGTCTCCAACGACTGTACAGATAAGTAACTTCCCCCCCACAGACGGACACCACACAAGATTGAAGGTTAACGAGACTTTATATGCACTTCTTAGGTTACGATGATATAATACAAGGAGGTCTGGACTCAGGGGTCCCCTCGGTTCTGATCTCTGGTTGAGGAAAAGGGTAGCGGGACAGTCTTAGTTACCAATGAGTTCAATAGCTCTCAATCCTCGAGCTCGGCGTGGTTGCTGATCGGGCCGTGGAGGAGCCAAGCAGGTCCCGAGATGGATGAAGGGTGGTCGACGGGCCGTGGAGAAGCCAAGCAGGTCCCGAGATGGATGAAGGATGGTCGACGGGCCGTGGAGAAGCCAAGCAGGTCCCGATGCAGATGACAGTTACAACGGTCCGCGGCCTCGCCAGCAGATCCGGACGACGGTGAAGGATGAAGGTTACGACGGCTGTGGCAGCGCCACCAGGCAGGATGATGGTGCACAGGACAGAGCTACGGCAGCGCCAGTAGTCCGTCCAGGATGAGTTCTTCTTTCGTCTCTCGACTCCAAGATACAACTGCCTTCCTGTTCTGGAGCTGCCCCAGTTATAGGGCTGGCGTGCTTTGATGTCCGGACCCTCGCACTTGGAGGTCGGGAGGTCCGGGATGAGGGAGTCCAGACACCCAGCAGGGGGGTGGAGCCAGCGCCCGGGGAGGCGATGGGCGAGCGGCACTGGCCGGGGGAGAACCATCGACACCTCTTTCTCCCATTGACTGGCCAAGTAGCTCGCTCACCTCCTGGGTGGAGGGTGGTGCCGGAATGTCTGAGGCCGGGCTAGGCCCAGGGTTGAGGTCGATCGGGGGCCAGGCGGCCTCGTGGCGAAGTGTCCAAGATGGCGGCCCGGGCTGGGCGCGTGGGTCGGCCGTGGATCGGACCCACGAGGTTATCATGCTCGGGGGCAGGTGTCCCTGAGGGGACGTAGGACGTGCAATGGTGGGGTGTGGTGCTTGTATGACTGGCTCGGGCTTGGTCGAGCCGGGGGAGAGCGGCCCGTCACGTGGCCTGTCCAACATCCAGCATTCCGTCCATAAATTGTTTCTTTTGCACTTTCTAAAATTGGCATTTTAAAACAGGCAATTTAAAAAACGACTGTACAAAAAGATGTATTTTTAAATGTGAGCTCAGAGACCCCCGAACTCCACATCTCTATCTGCTCCCAATAGGAATTTACACTTAAAAGATATTTCAAGGCAGTCCCCAGGTAAACCTATGGGAGAGGTAGGCCTTGCAATAGTGAAGCACGAAATTAGCAGAATTTCACTATTAGGACATGTAAAACCCACTACATGACCTACCTTTTACATACACTGCACCCTGCCCATGAGGCTGCCTTGGGCTTACCTTAGGTGTGAGTTACATATAGTGAAAGGGAAGGTTTGGGCATGGCAAGTGGGTGCACTTTCCAAGTTGAAATAGCAGTTTAAAGCTTTACACACAGACACTGCAGGAGCAGATCTGAGATGTGTGCAAGGCTACTCATGTGGGTGGTACAATCATCACTTAATGTACACTAGTAGCATTTGATTTACAGGCCCTGGGCACACCTGGTGCACTTTACTTGGGACTTACTAGTAAATCACATATGGCAATCATGGAGACACCAATCACCAATACATTTTACACAGTGTGCACTTGCACTTTGGCACTGCCCAGAAGTGGTAAAGTACCCAAAGTCCTAAAACCTACAAAAACGAAATGCAGCACACAGTCAAAAACAGGAGGTTAGAAGCAAAAAGACAGGGACAATCACGCCAAAGGATGCCAGGTATAACAGTATCATTGTATGCTAATGACTTACTCCACATATAACAAATCCTGGGGCCACGGTTCTTAGGCTTCTGGAGATATTCAGCATAGACGGCTTCAAAATAAACAGGTACTTGTCTGCCGAAAGTTTGTGCCTTTTTTATATAACTACATGGGGATCTGAAACGTGTATCTTCTAGGTCACTTCATGGATGTTGTAACACACTGGAGGAGGATGCCACTTTCTTTGCTAGTGAGGGCGGCTTTGTGCAAAATGATCTTAGTGCCCAGGTTTCCTTATGTAGCACAGAAAACTCCATTTCATGCACTGGAATCGTTTTTTGTTAAGATTGCTATAAAGTTAAGGTCAGTGGCAGCTGGTGACTTTTCAAAGAGTGAGAAGTAAAAGTTGGGTGTGAGTATGACTGACAAAAGTGAGAGAGTCAGACTAACATAAAGGGGAGGGGAAGGGTTCTTCGCCCAGGAAACATTGAAAAAGACTGGCAAGGGACACATTTTATAGCTCATTTCTGTGAAACCGGATTCCATTGAAGAGGTCCTCTAGTTTCGGTGTTCATAAATAAATGATAAGCAACATCACCTGTCACTATTATTATGTATGAGTATTACTAAGGTACATATATCATAAATAGAGTTCTTTGATTTATATATTTATCCTGTTGACATTTTTGCCTGTAGTTATGCATATTTAGTTTATGCTTTGTGTATAAAATGAAGCTGTAATGGTTATGATTCCACATTTATTTAACCAAAATATGTTTAATCATGTTTGAACGTCCAATGGGTTTTAGTCATTTACAGTAATCTGAAATCATTTATATTGTAGAACAGCTTGAACAGGTGTACTGCTGCAGTTATTTAAACTTTACTAGGGAATCATTTTTTTTTTAACTCCCCTCCCTGTCAATCTGTGCAGGTATTGACCCAGCAGTTATGATTGACAGAAGTGAGAAACATCCAAAATAAATCCTGTTTTCTGTATTTTTCCATATTTAAAAAAAATACAGACAGGAAAATGGATTGTTTACTGTCTGTAATAACGGAACACTGGGAGCCTTAATTATAAAGAATTGTAACTTGTGTGTCAGTAACACAAGGCCTCCAGCAACAAAACATTAACCCACTCAGCTATCTGAATAACCTAAAAACATGTGAACTGACCTGCATGTTACACACTGCCTATGCTTCGCAACAGGCCCATTACCGCTCTTTGCTATTTCATGATAAGTCAAAGATGTAACTAGAATGAACACATTTCTCATCAGCATGGTCATTAATCTCTAGGCTAATGTCCCTGTTTTCAGGACGGAACTTGCTGGGTGCACAAAGATCTCTGCAGCAGGTGCCTTAATCTCATAAAACATTTTAAAATGCAGCTTATTTCTGACATGTTATAATTTTGAATAAAATAACTATAACGTTCGTCCTTTTTGTGAATATCTTTCTTTCTGTCCCAACAATGAATTATTTGACATGTAAGATCACTCACACTCGTACGTATTCACTAATACTCTCACAATTATACTCATATTCATTCACATTTTAGCGCACGCGCACACACACACATACATACTATAGCTCTCTTGGGAATTTGAGGGAGGGAAATGAGTGTCATGGGAAGTTGAAGAGAAAGACTGTCGAGTCAACCATGAGAGCCTACGATTCCCACAGCATGGGATGCGTCGACTGCCTTCAGGGAACGTATGGTACTTAAATACCACATGAAGTCGAGGATGAATGAAGGCAGAAATGCATTTAGCTACGAACATCATATTGATAAAACTAGGGGCAACCTGCGAGGCTGATGACGAATATTGAGACTCTTTTCCCACGTATGCCCAATATATCAACACGTGTCTTCACCCAGAGAATTTAACAGGACAGCATTTTTAGTCCTCTTGAAGAGACAAAAAATCGGGATAGGTGCAAGCAAGCAACGTTAACACGTGCCAGTCATGCGTGTAATCAGACATCCTTCATGCACTATTGTATGTAAAACAAGGGGGCTTATTTACAAAACCCTTGCACTGCTGGTGCATCAATTTTAATATGGGAAAAAGTGATGTACTGGCGTAGATCATTGAAAAGTACCAGTGCCTTAGAGAATTGCAGTGTTTGGAGACAATGGAAAACTGAGCTCTCCAACTCCACAATGTCACCGATACAGAAGAACAGCCTTACTTTCAAAGGTCAAGGCCGTTGACGGGATCCTTGGGAAACGGCAGCCGCCAGAGTCCTGGGGCACAGCAGGATGTGGAACACAGGCAGTCCCGGGGAGGCCACCACCCAGACTCCGCAGATGTGAAGCGCGCCTGTGTCTCCCATCCTGGGACACACGCACATAAAGTGAAACTAGCGTTGCTGTTGGGACCGGGCGTGCAGCCAGTCCTGCCCTGCGCTCACTGATGGGTATCAGGGCCGAACTGGGAACCAATGCAACCAGCCTCAGTACTGCGAGGAGTGAGTGAGCACAACTTCAAGGAGAGCTTGGAAGAATGATATATCATAAGAAATAATGGGTAGTACATGTTTTAAAACGTTGTGGCCTTATTCTCAGCTTCTTTTCCCCTCACTCATCTGTTTTTGCTCTCCCATTCTTTTTTTGGCACTCACTCCACCTTTCTCTGACCATAACGTCTTCAACTTCCTTGTCATCCCCGTTCATACTGCTCCCTTCTTCTTCACCCCATCTCATTGCATCTCGCCCCCCTTCTCTACCCATCTTGCTTTCCTTGCTCCCTCAACTTCGTTTCTCATTTCCTTCTCCATCTCCCCCCCCATCAGTTCTCCTCCTTCTTCCTCTCTTTTTCGAAAATATCAAATTGCTAGAGTCCACAACTTTTCTTTGGAGGATCCCGCCAGCCATCAAACACTTTACCACTCACACCGTCCATTACTGCGTGACAAGTGCCTGCTGGCATTTACACTCCAGAATCACAACCTCGAGCACGTCGGATCCCCCCAGTAAGTGCTTTAAATGGGAAAAAATAAGTGCAGGTTCTCATTAAAGTGAGCTAGATGTGTAGTGAGGGAGTGGGGCTAGGGGCGGGGATAAGGGCAAGACATGATGATACGTAACGACTTCTATACTAGTTACAGCACATACCAAAACACATGAGAAATGTGTTTTTATAAACAAAGCAGGTTAATGCATTACACAAAATGAAAGAGAAATGCGTTAATATGTTAACATTTCCTTTTTTGCAATAGTTGCACCTTCTTAATGCCATACTGTTAATTGCTGTTTGGCACAATACTATATATTTTTGAGCACACGAGTAGGAAGAAACTGAAAATACCTCCACTTCGAACCAAAGCTCTTATGGCACCAAGCAAATTAAGCAACTCATCATGACCCTCCCCAGAAGATATCTCTTGTCTCTTCCATCAGTCTATCCATTCATCCTTTCATCCTACCTTTTACCTGCTGATGTCGACCATTTAGCCTTTACATTCTATCGTCCATTCAGTCTTTCATCAATCATTCAGTTTTCACCATTCCGTCTAGCCACCCTTCATATCCATACCTATCCATCCATCCATCAATCCACGTAAAAACCTATCCATTCATCCTTTCACTCATCCATCTCTTTATCCACCCTTTCCTTCATCCATCAATCTTTTAGCTCATCCATCCATCCATCCATCAACCCTTTCACTCCTTTATTCCATCTACCCTTTCACTCAATCCCCCCTTTCACTCATCCATCATCCACCCTTTCATCCATCCTCCCTACCTTTCATTCATCCATCCAATCTTTCACTTATCCACCCATCATCCGCCCTTTTATCCAATCATCCATCTTCCTTTACACATGCATGCTTTCACTCATCCATTCATCAATTCATCCATCCATCCATACATATATCCACCCTTGTTCATTCGTCCATCCACTCACTCATCCACTCACCCACCCACCCACCCACCCACCAACCATTTATGAATCTTTGTCGCCGAGCAGACATGTACAAAGTGCCACACATTTTCTTTAAAATATCTCCTGAGAGTGTCTTGATTCTCTCTCTCTTTTTCACTTTTTTCTTACAAAAACAGGCATACACACAAACATAGACATACAAAGGACTCGGGTATGATAGAAGCCATCTTTTCTCTTCACCTACCATGGCTTTTTTAATTGCCATCAGGGCGGACTGGCTGTAACCTGATTGCCACTGTCAGGGGACTGACATGACTCCTGTGCTTGCACGAAAGCACAGGATAGTGTGAATGTGATTGACAGCTCAGGCTGCTCTGTCAAGCACAGTGTGATGGCGAGCACCTGGACCTTATTCAAATGAGCCCTGCCGAATAGCTCAGCTGGGGCTCAGATTTGGGCTACAGAAGCAGCGCCTTGGCTGCCAGAGACATGTCCCACGCCTGCTCACCAGCAAACCCAATGAGCCTACCTTTTCATGAGTACCGGAACTCACCAGGGCAGTAGAGAAGTGCCGGTACTCAGTACCGGTGAGTACCGGCCCATTTAAAGCACTGCCCCCAGTGACATTCATTTACCTGTTCATCCTTTGAGTCACTTCTGTGTCATTGTCACCTTCCCCGCTCTCTTGTCTCCCACTCCACACACAACAGGTACTCTGTTTATTATTATGACATTGGAAAAAAGTCATACGTGAAAATGAGTGCAGATCGTGGTGTTTTTAAATATCTGCCCCCTGACTGCTGCCTACAGTAGCTGCTTGTTTAAAGGCGGCCAAGACTTTTCAGAACATCAAAAATGCAGCAACAGAAGGCTGAAGTAAAGTGGATAATCTATATTTTTGTGTCATCTATAAATGAACGCAGTCCGGATGGGTACAACAGGGAGAATGGCAGCAAGCAGTAACATGTTATTCGCAGTGCTTGCGAGCAATGCCCCTCTAGCAAGTAGAGGTGGGCGAGTCAACAAATTATCAAGGAGGGTCAAAGCCGAGTCGAGGGCCTGGCTTAGCTCTAAGAGTCCATGTACGTGCCCAAGTTGTGAAAATGCTTGGCATGTAAATTGGGCAACAAACATCATGTACTGTAAAGGGGGCGGTGCTCCATTTTGACATCTATCCAAGCCCTTTTGGGGGAGTGTGTGGTTGATTTAGAAGGTAGATCAGCAATAGCCAAGGCAAAAATATATAGTGCCTGGATAGCATTCGTAGGGTACTATGGTCCAAATTTGGATGATCCCGCCCCTCTATGTAGCTTATATATTAAGGTTGTAGCTCTTAGCCTCCATATTATATTGGGAGGGGATTTCAATGTAATAATAGATCCTGCCCAGGATAAATCATCCATGCCGGTAATGGAAGATATTGGTCCTTTTGATATTTGAACGTTTAAGAGTAGCAAAGAGGGGTTAGACATTTTCTTGCTAGATTCCTTTATTAGCAATAACACTTCCAAAGTTACACATATACCGGGGCATTTATCTGATCACTATGCAGTAATGCTAGAGTTCAATCTAGAGAGCAGGCCCTTACTCCGGAGAAGAACCGTCAATCGAACATTACTCTAGAGAGTATGAAAGAAGCCACAAATCATTTCTTTCTTTTTTAGTTCAAAGAAAAATTTATTAAGTTAACTGAATAATGGCAACATAGTATACAGAGAGAAAACAACAGGAATAGCATGAATATTAATTATTCTTTATCCCTCCCCTCATTGTATTTCACCACGCTTTTTATAAATCATTTCTTTCTTTTAAATAAAGCGTCTGCCCCCCTACAAATTGTTTGGGACACATATAAGGCCTTTTTAAGGGACACCTTAATTGTCTTAACTGCAGCTCAAAATAAAAAGGTATGGGAAAAGTATCAGTAGACTTGAGTCTTTAATACTACCCTCCCTAAAGAGTCTGAGAAGGTCTTTGATGCCAAAAATCTGATGCATATTGAACAACAGCCACAGCAGGCAAGGCTGGAGCTCACGGACTACATGGCAGCAATAGCGAGAAGGAAATGGTAGGCCAGCAAACTTTCCCATCATGAATATGGGGAGGATTGTGGTAAGCTGCTGGCCTGGAAAACTAACACTGAGCAGCCGAGGAGTACGACTAAGATCATTAAATGCGAAGAAATGGGCAAATTAGTCTCAGACGACTCTTCAAAATCTATACACAGAATACCTGGAGGTAGGGGTAGACCAAATTGAGATGTTTCTTAAAGAGTTAGAAATTCCGCCTTTACAGGCGGCCCTCAAAGACGAAGTGGATGCTGCTATCAGCTATTAAGAAGTTTTAAAAATAATTAGTAATTTTAAAAGAGGGAAAGCAGCCAGCCCAGACACTCTTCCACATGAAATATATATGATGCTAAAGGGAGAATTGACAACTATTTAGACAGAACTTTTTAATTCTACCTTCGTGAACAGACAAGATTTCCTGCACTCTTGCGATGAGGCCACCATAAATATAATTCTTAAACAAAATAATGACCCCAAGGCCTACGAATCTTACAGACCCATCTCCCTTTGAAATGGTGATTATAAAATCTTCTCACAGATCTTCACTAAGCAGCTCGAAAAGATGGTCGATGCTCTTGTCCATACAGATCAGAAAGAGTTTGTTAAAAGAAGGCAATTATATGAATTGACTCATGATTTAATGGGGCAATAGATCCGGCCGATAAATATAGCATCCCTTTGACAATTCTGACCTTCGATGCCGCCAAAGCTTTTGGCCCTCTCTGTACAGTGTAATCAAGCAATTTGATCTAGGAGAAGATTTTTTAGGGGCAGTTAGATCTCTTTATAAAAATCCTTTGGCTAGCATTTTAGTTAATTGGAACCTTACCAAACAGATAAGAGGGACCAGGCAGGGGTGCCCACTTTCTCCTCTCCTCTTCAACCTCTATATAGAGCTGTTGGCAAACAAAATAAGTGCTAGGAAGAATATCATCCCTTTCCAGTCACAGCCAACATGACTGGTGGGTAGCGGAGTCGGGGGTCACGTGGGGAGGTTGCGCAGGAAGCAGGGGGTTTAATTTAATAATTATAATGATTTTTTTTTTTAGTTTGCAAAATACAACATTCAGAGTTCCAAGTAGCCAACCATGTAAGCATAAGTTGTGCAACAAAAGGATACAAACATTTTCCTTGACACGCCGAACCCAACCTGTCCCATTCAGCAGGTACAGCATATCGAACATGTTTACAATTTGCATAATACAGTTCTACCTCCAGAGGTACGTATAATCTAGCATACTGTGTTATACCAGTGTAGGCAATTGTTTCATCAAGTTCAGCTCAGGTCCGGGTTTTCAAGCAAAAATATAGAAAGCGGAGTCCAGAAATCTTTTGGTCTTGAGGTAACAGGTAGCTCCTACGCATAAATCCCCCTTTGTTCTTTAAAATACACCAATTCACAAATCCACTTGAGGATAGTGGGGCCTGTCTTGGCACCACAGTGCATTGCGACTGCTCGTTTTGCAAACATAATAATTTAAAAACAATTAAACGTACCTTTCCGCTGGCTGTGTCCTGTGTCTTATCTGCTCCTGCTCTCCTGCTCTCCTGCCTCTGGTAGGAATAGGAAGCCGGCAGCCAGGCTCCATTCCCCTAAGCCAATCACAACGCTGGATGCATCGTAGTGATTTGTCGGGATGCCACCCAGCCAGGGGCTTATGGAGAGGCCATGTTCTCCACACGGGCTGCTTTGCAGCCTGCATGGAGAAGGGCAGATTGCTCATGACTGGTTTGGGCAGCCCCAGAGGGCCGACCAAACAGCCATTGCACACTCAGGACTGGGCACACCACTCCACTTCTGCCCTGCTCGCAGAGCAGCCCCGTACACCCGCCCGCCCGCAACCAAACAAAATGGTAATAACTAAAAGTTATTACCATTTTATGTTTCTGCTTCTCACACTGCGAGAAAGCAGTGCAGTGACTCTCCTCCCCCTAGTGGAAGAGCCACCCCTGTCCCTTTTGTCTGCAACAGGTGGGAGAAAGAGATTGGTCTCTATGCCCCTGATTTGATGGTTTATACAGGGGATTGTTATATGTCGGTGATCTAGTCTTGATCAGATGGACCCCCATTGGACTTCGGCGCCTCCCAGATGCGACTCAAAAATTCTCGCAACAGAATGGCCTGAAAATAAATTTCCAAAAAACCAAAACCAAGGCAGTAAACCATCATAAGAAGGCAAATCCTAGTTGGTGTCTGGCCGGCAAACGTCTAGACCAAGTAACAAGCTACAAGTATCTGGGCGTGTTGTTAGATCACTACAATTCATTTAAGCCTCAACTGGAATCCTTGCGAAGGAAGAGAGTCACGCTCTATCTAGCGCTGAAACCCCTGAAGAAGATGCTCCCGGATCTAACTCTCGACCCAGTCCTCCGAGCCAAACTGAAACCTACAATCACCTACGGAAGTGAATCTTTGACCGGTAGAGACGCTGCAACTCTTGATAACATAATGGTATCCTCCTACAGAGCAATTTTCCACCTTCCCAATTACGCTTCACCAGCTCAAATTAGGCTGGAATTTGGCCTTCAGAAACAGGCAGTAGAAAGAAAGGGAGCCTTCCTAAAAAGCTGGCATAAAATTAGAGCTGCTGAAATAGGGTCCTTAAATAACCATCTCTGGGTAGAGCTGCACCGCACCGTAAAATTGCCAGCCTACATGTACCTCCAAGAATCCATTAAAACCCTAGGCTTGACAGACGCCTGGAACATCTCAATTGGTCACTTGGAGTTTAAAAAAGTAGTAACAAAGACAACAAGATTAATATCATCAATGGAGGACAAGAATGCATTGTCCAAACATGCTCATGGCTGGGCTGTGCTCAATAATTACAAGTTCAAGTTTCAAGTTTAAATACTTTATTCGACAGCATTGTCATAAAAGCATGTTTCCCTAAGCTAAGCAGAATAAATACTACTCTAGAATTTTAAGATCAGCATAAAATACATATTAAATACCATCAAATTACAATGTGCTAGCGAATACTTCAATTTATAAAATTCATACGTTATAAAATCCGAGTCACTGTGCAGAATCCTTAACTATTGAGGTTGTCCTTAAAATTACACGTTCCATTTTACATAATTAGTTACAGTTTAAAGTGCGCGTGCGTATTATCCAGGCCCAACCCAGGTATTTGGCTAAGGCGATAGCAAGATTGGGGGCACAATTTGATCTTAATATTCTTAGTGCCTCAAGATATTTCCTTATCCCCAGATTCCTACAAACCGGTTTTAGCCATCTACTTCTCGGGGCAGCATATAATGGGCAGGCAAACAGGAAATGTGGGATGTCCTCTACGTGTTCTTTACAATGACAACATGTGTTTACATTGCCTGGGGACCATTTGACAGTAAAAGCATTAAGGGGTAGGGAACCAATTCTAAACTGGAAATACAGCTTTCTATCTAGGGGTTTGGTAATCAAGTCCCAGTACTGTTCGCATTTAGGGGTTATTTTAGAATCCAAGAACTGGGATGCCAACATGGAAGGTTGATTGGAAGTTAAAACAGTATTGTATATCATGTCCCAATACATTTTTTCAATGATTCCTTAGATGGGAAGACCTGGGGGTCTACTGCAGTCCACAGGTGATCTAGGTGCAGTTTTTGAAGCAAGTTCTTAATTTCTTTAAGCCAGGGTATTTTATGAAACCGATCAGAGCTAATGATGTCCATGAGAGCTGATGCATAATGGCCTAATTCTGGAGTAGTCTTTATGCGCCTCCAATATAAAAGAGGACACAATCTAGCCATGTCCTCGATCTTTTTCCTCCCAAGATCGTATTGAAGCGGGATCGAGGGAGTGCTCTGTGGGACACCAACCATTCGGCTGAGAAATTTGTTTTCTTCAGTAACCAAAGTACTCAGGTTGGTGAAGCCCCATAGCTCTGATCCATTTAGGCAAGCGCCCAGCACTTTCATACTGTAAATCTCCATTATTGGCTGAATTGGTTTTGTAAATGAAGATTTATGTTTTTGTGCTATAGCCCCGGCCAGTTGATTGAACTTTAGCACCACAGAGTCCATATGGGATTTCCAGTTCATGTTGGCCTGTAAAGAGATACCTAGATAGGTGAAATCATTCACTTCCTCCAAAATAGACCCATTAAAATGCATTTTTCCCTTAAATTGCTTAGCAGGACTCAGGTTCATGAACTTAGTCTTTGTCGTATTTAGTTCCAAGCCCCGAATCCGACAGAAATCTCCAAAAGCGTTGATTGTCTTTTGTAAGCCACTAGGGGTCCGCGAGACCAGTAGAGTGTCAGCAGCAAACATTAATACTGGGACCCGCTCCCCATCTAGAATCGGGGCATCTGTCGGAAATTGCTTTAAAAAATCTACTATGCCGTTGATATAAAGGGAGAATAGGGTGGGGGCCAGGACGCAACCCTGCCTAACCCCACGTTCCACGGGGAAAGGTTCAGTAACGTCTCCCTGTGCTCCCCACCTAATCCTGGCGTAGTTGTTTTCGTGCATACACACAAGCAAAGTCAGCAGTTCGGGGCTTATTCCGAGATCGCGCAAAACAATCCATAGTTTTTGTCGGGGTACTAGATCAAACGCTGACTTCAAGTCAACGAAAACAGCATATAATGGTCCATTTGTCAAGGTTACATTTTTCCAAAACAAAGTTAAAAAATGGAATACCTGGTCAGCAGAGCTAGTTAATGGGCGGAAACCAGCTTGGTACGGGGACAGGATATCCTTATCGTCTATCCAGGCTTGAATTTTATTTTGAATCATCCTGCCCATCAGTTTTTGTGCCGAGTCGATAAGGCTAATGGGCCTGTAGTTGCTTGGTAAAGCCTTATCCCCTTTTTTGAAGACCGGTATAATCTCTGCCCCCTTCCATGTTGCTGGAATCATTGCTCCTTGTGCGATAGAATTCGCAAGCCATACAAAATATTTACACCAATTGGCCCTGTCAGATAAAAATACATCCGCTGGTATTCCATCAATTCCTGGTGCCCTACCTCTAGTTACCCCATCCATTGCCTCGTTTACATCTTTCAGTGAGAATATTCCATGACTATAGAATACCCTTTCTGGCGGCAATTCGGTTGGTGGGGGCAGATTGTCAGCATATTGTGGTTTAAAAAAGTCCACCCATGCTTCCTTTGCTACATGGTTTTTCGGGCAGTCTGCTATTCCCCACTACCCCACTTTAAGATGGCCCAAAACTCTTTCTGTTGTTTGGCTACACATGCCTTCTTAAGGTCTAACCATAAATTCTCATCCCACAATCTTTTTGCCCTGGTTTGGGCTTTCCTGTAATCCTCCCTGGCCTTTAATACTCCTACTTTAGTCCTCAATGCTGAACTGAGGTTCTGTTGCGCCAATCTGCAAGAGTGGTCATACCACCCTCTTTTTCTCGGGGGACCAGCACCCTTCCCCTGCTTTGTTTTTTTTAGGAAAAACCTCTGTAGGTTAGTAAAAAACATTGGCTGTGACTCTTCAATAAGTTGATTAAAATGTGATTCATTACAGTGGATCTGTAGTCTGCTAACCTCTTTGCTAACTACCTCCAATAAGTCCTGCATATCCCCGGGTTTATCTACCAAAGTTGCCCATTTAATGTGACGGAGATTATTAGTTGGGATAACTTCTAGTGTCATGACACCCCTTTCCTTGTTAGATGAGCTTTTACCTTGATCCTGATTAAAGAGCAAGCACAACGGATTGTGATCACTCTCCAATCTCAATGTCACTTTCATGTCTTCTACTTTGTACCAGTCTCTAACATCTATGAGGATGTAGTGTATCCGACTGCTTGACCTTAAATTATCAAAGGTATGCGTGCCCTGTAGGTCTGAGGGGGTGCGGCCATTTACTGCCCTCAACCCCCTGGCCAAGCACAAGCTCTTCACCTGTATTGCCACTTCTGTCCATTCCCCCATTTGGTATCTTCCTCTAGGGCCAGTTCGTTATCCTCGACTCCTAGTGGTTCAAATGTTGTGTTCAGGTCTCCCCCCACTAGGATAGTATAATGTGAAGGGAGGGTCTCTAAATCATTATCCAATGCACCTAACACTTCCGAGGCTTTGCCCTCTTGAGTTCCCCTGGCTTAGATATTATATAAGACCATATTATGGCCATCGGCCCAGGCGATCACAATTGGAAGAAGGTCACAATTGGAGACAAGCCTCTGCTTGATAGTACATTGTAGGGATTGTCGTACCCAAATAGTTAGACCCCCTGAGGGCCGCCCTTTAGTATTCTTTTTTGCGGGAACAAAAACATTTAAGAAGCCCTGCCGAAAAACAGGTGCCACTGCCCAAGTTTCCTGTAACATAATAACATCATGGGAATCAATAAATTCACACCATTCGGGGGTTTCAAGTTTATGGTGAATTCCCGCCAAGTTCCAGGAAATAAGTTTGAGACTAGCTTTCGTCTGAGTAATCCGCTCTTATAAAGAAACACTCTGCTTAAGGTGGAACAAGGGGAGTGTGGGACTACTTTCCCCATTGCTTGTAATGGTGCGGGGATTTGGTGGCAAATGTTCTACTATATTAAGGGAATCTACCCTGAGACCAGATGTTTTACCATCACTATGATTTGTTTCTAAGAGCTTTATAGAGACATCATTTCCATTTTTTTGGGGCTCTGCAACATTATTCTTTTCTATGCTCATCCGTACTTCCAGTCAATCACACTCATTAAGACCAGAAAGTGCAGAGAACCTATTTTCCATCGGGATTCCCCAATTATTCCTTATATCAAGGGTTTTGGCTTTTTTTAATACAGAGATCCATTTAGTTTTCAACATTGTTGGGTTTAAAGTGTTCCCTCCTCTTTTCGTATAAAAGAAATCCAGTGTTAGTGGCACTATTTCAGTTGATCTACGCTGGGGGGGGTATATATTCGCTAGAATGTTTGGCAGCACTTCTGGATCTGAGAGGTGTAGCACCACGCAATCCCCCTTGAATTTTTTAGTGCCACCCCCGATCCATTCAACTCTTCTAGCTTTAACTACTTCTTGCGCCAACTGGTCCCTGCCTCCCGGGGTGAAAGCCATATTTCTTGATAACCAATGGAGTGATTTTTTTTATCAGGGAAGGGATGTTCTCCACTTGCCCTGGTTCCAGATGGGGGACATTTGCCAGTACCAGTATTAAAGGAGATGCCTCTACTATTAATTCTACAGGCCCCTTCTCTAGGTTACAATCTACCCTACTGTCCCTTTGACTCAGCCCTTCAAAATCACCCTTGTTGGTATCTAGATCCCTGGGGCCCCCCCTCCCTAGATAAGTCCTCTCTATGGAGATCAGGGGAGTGTTTTTAAGTAATTCTAATCTGGGGGCGGTTTGGGTATTTTTTGTTTCAACTGTGAGTGTTTTCGGCATTGGAATATTCGCTTTCTCTTCTATTGATTTTTGCAGGAGACCCCCCAATCTATACACCTCTTCTGTGAGCTGGTCTATTTTGCTTAGGAGCGGCTTGGTTATAGTTTTAATCTTATTATCTAAGGCATTTAACAACTTCTTGAATTGATCTTCGTCCAAGTGTACCTTCCCTCCAGTGATTCCCCTTGTATCATCTTCACCATTTTCCAGGGGGGATGCATCAGGACGCTTTTTACTTGATCGGAGGCCGCCCCGTTTAGATATACTCTTCTCCCCTCCCTTCACTGCTCTCGGTGCTGGGACCGGTGCAGGGGCCTCCTCTTCTAGGAGGATTATTTCTTCATCAGGTATGCTCTCGGGGACTGGATCGGCAATAGCTATTAGAAGCTGGGTCAGAGGATTGTTCTCCGGGGTCTGGAACACCTCATTACTGATATCAAGAGCCGGAGTAGGTAAGGGCGTATTGTCAAAAGGCAATTCAGGGGAAAGGCTCAGCCCCAAGGATGATCTCCTGTCGTTATTAATCTTGGCAACTTTCTGGACCATATAATTGTCTATGGAATTAAGGGGGACAGTCAATTTTGCTTTAGACATGTTGGAGGGCAGCTTTATCGAGCAGCGTCTATATAAATCCGTGTAATGTAGTACGCTGAGAGGTATCACAGCCTCTTGCAAGAATAATAGGGATAAGACGACTTACTTGTACGATTTGGTCAGGGGTCAGGGCCCTGTCCCTGTCTCTTCCTGCCGATGAGGGCCGTAGAGGGCCCGCCCTTTGCCCGGGTTTTGCCCCGGGCGTCCCGCGAAGCGGGGCGTAGCCTGTTCTTATGCCCCCTGGCGCCTCCTGGCGCTGGTGCGGTGTCACGGAGCGCGCCGCCGCAAAGGCTGCCAGGAATTGAAGTCCTGGAGCGGCGGCGCGGTATGTCAGCGTTCGTTTGACTCCTGGCGGTGGCGGGGTGATAATGGCGGCCCCTTTGTGACTCCTGGCGGTGGCGGCGTCTCACAGGTAAGTGCTCTCCCCCACTCCGCCGGGCGTAGCCTGTTCTTATGCCCCGTGGCGCCTCCTGGCGCTGGCGCAGTGTCACGGAGCGCGCCGCCGCAAAGGCTGCCGGGAATTGAAGTCCCGGAGCGGCGGCGCGGTATGTCAGCATTCGTTTGACTCCTGGCGGTGGCGGCGTGATAATGGCGGCCCCTTTGTGACTCCTGGCGGTGGCGGCGTCTCACAGGTAAGTGCTCTCCCCCACTCCGCCGGGCGTAGCCTGTTCTTATGCCCCCTGGCGCCTCCTGGCGCTGGCGCGGTGTCACGGAGCGCGCCGCCACAAAGGCTGCTGGGAATTGAAGTCCCGGAGCGGCGGCGCGGTATGTCAGCGTTCGTTTGACTCCTGGCGGTGGCGGCGTGATAATGGCGGCCCCTTTGTGACTCCTGGCGGTGGCGGCGTCTCACAGGTCAGTGCTCTCCCCATAATAATTACGATATCCTTAAACCCCAACCCTACCTTACAGCATATACAAAGATTGCCACCAAGGAAAAGTTCTTAAGACTTCGGTTTGGGAGTCGGTCTGATTAATCCATTCCTACCGCCTTTGGAAAGAAAAGGAGGTGACCAGCTTTGCCGTTTGTGCACCTGTGGCACGGAGAGTCTTATTCACATCATATGTATCTGCAAGAACTTAAAGGACATACGGATCTCCTTATTGAAACCATTCTTTAATCTGCATGGCGTTAGGTCTTGTAGACAAGCGGTGATGCTGTGCGTTAATCCAACTTTAGTACAGCTAAATTGCCGTCTTGCTAAATTCTTCGAATTTACTGGAAAAAGGCTGAAAAATCTATCTTCAGTTGTTATGGACTAGATCCGCTTAACGGCCGTGGTTCCTCAAGACCTTTCCCAGTAATGCTACCTTATGGCTTCCCAAATTGCCATTGTGAAACTACAAGCAGAGACACCAGGCAGTCGTCTCACGCTGTGCAGGAGCATCCCATCAGTTCAAAGTGATAACCCTAATCAAACTGACTTTTTTATAGACTGAGCATTAATTGCACCAGTGATTTTAGCACGTATGATTCAATTAGGAATGTAATTTTTTTTAAAAACTTTTTTTATGGATAACACAACGCAGTTATTTTAGCCATGTAAACTCTTCATTTATCGTAATTTGGATTTTATTGTTCATGTACTATATGCACGGTTTTAATTAATCAAGCATAATAAAATTTACTAATTTACTTACTTACAGGGGATCTGGTAAAGTCCCTTTCAGTAATCTTGAATATCTGGGAAGACTTTGGAGGAGTATCAGGTATTGTATTAATCAACAGAAACCCGAGATAATGGGATGGAATACTCAACATCTTAGTAATTTGATTAGACAGGAAATAAGGTATCTGAGAATCCAAGTAATGCATGATTTAGAGAAGTAATCTCAGCTTAATTTCAACAAGGTAGCTTCCGGAGCCAGAAAATTACTTAAGGTATGGGGAGGTCTCCCTCTTTCATGAATAGGTAGAGCTACCTTTAAAAAATGTCAATTCTTCCCAAATTCACCTTTATCTTCAATGCAATCCCTCTAGAATTCAAACCAACATGGTTTAAGAAGTTGCAAGGAGATTTTAGCAGCTTTATTTGGAGGGCCAAAAGGGTGAGAATCGCTTGGAGGAAGCTCTGTAGAAAAAAGGAACAGGGTGGCATTGCAAGCCCCAATCTCTTCCCATATTATAGTGCCTTTCACCGAAAGAACGTAAGGCAGCTAATTATGGACAGCTCCCCCTTTTCCCCGTTATTGAGGTCTCTTACCACAGGTTTTCCTAGGCGCAGGGCTTTTTTTTTTTCAAATTTGGTGACCCAAATTACCTCAGGAAAGTGAGACTCAAGATCCTTGTGGACGCGAGTAAGATATGGTACCGAATAAGACTGTCATTAGGAATTTGTTATTATAGCAGCTCTGCCCCGATATGGGACTCCCCGGCACACCAGTCTTCCTCCTCGATAAACTTGCATCTCCCTTGAGGGACCGGGGTATACATAAATGGGAGCAAATTATAGAAGATAATCAGCTTGTATCTTGGAAGTGTCTGACAGAAATTACAGAGGGCAGTCTATCGAAATTTAAATATTACCAACTAGCAAGGTGGGCAGAGGGCTTAGGTTAAGATGGCAATGGAAATCATTTTTGGGAGGACAGGATACAGAAACGACCACTTTAGCAAAAATTAATTTCAGAATGGTACTGGATGTTAGTCCAGGCTAGGGAGGAGAAGTATACCCTGCCCACAGAGATGTGGAACAGGGAACTGCCAAACCAAGACCTCGAATCGCTCTCGCAAGTATCTGTGTCTTTTTTGTGGCTATCTACAAAGTCCGCGCTGCTCAGGAAAAACCATCTGCTTACTGTCCCCAAGTCTTACTGGACGCCAAGGAAGAAGTCGAAGCCGGGAAATCAGGTGGAAAGAAAGTGCCCCAAGTGTGGTGGAGAAAAAGCTGATGACGCCCACATGTTTCAGCAGTGCCCCTCGATCCAGACCTTCTGGCATAAAGTAGGTAAGATCCTCTCGGTAAGTATGGGTCAAGAGATCAAGGTAAGCCTGGCTTTGGTAATTTTTCGGGTGGTTGCGGGGGAGAGAGAAATCGAAACTTCTTAAGACACAAAAGTGTCATCTTTGTTTTAATTTTGCTTGCAGGAAGAGAGATATGTTTACAAACCTCCCTTGAGGGGAGATCGTCCCCCCCCCCCCCCCCGCAAAAGTCTCAGAATTTCCTGGCCCCAATCATAACTGAGGACAAAGAAACAAAAAAAACATCATGTACAAAATATGATAAAAATGTATTTCTTTAACAACTGGAAGTGTTTTACCTTAGGATATCAGATTGTACCATTATATGTTTCAAACTAATCAATATTTTAAGGCCTTCAAAACATAGAGGAGAGAGAGTGTGTGTGTTTTTGTCACTGTGGACATGTAAAAATCTCAAGTGAAATCGGACAGACACTAACCCGACTGAAAACACTTGTACAAAACTATTTACTATAGAATGCATTTTTAGGGGGGGGGGGTAACACCCCAAACACCCCCCGCCGAAGCTACAGCACTGATTATAGGCCATTAAATCAAACAAAAGAGATTTGTGTACAGCACACTTTCTGAACCCACATATTTGAAAGTGCTGTCATTTGTGATAATAAAGAAGGAGAAGGGTTGGTGAAGTAAAACATTAATTTAGGATCACCGAATTTGGCCACGCTGGAAAGCCAAAACTGATCCCAGGTTTTCTTGTTTCTCATTGTGCAATCCAGCCACTAGGTGTTTTGTTTATCTCTTCTGCTCTCCTATTTTACATCAAAGGTTAACACATTTTAGGTCTCGTCTAAGACTGCGCAACTGCTGGGTGTTGCAAGACATATTGTTATCTTACAGTGTCCTTTGAGCCCTCCCCATTCCTTACGATTGGTTGGCTTCATTGTAACTCTCATGTGATGTGCTTGCTTCCTATTTGTTAGCTATGTAGGATTTCTTTGCTCTTTTTGTATTTGCGCCGCCCCAGGAGCATGGACAAGTTAATATATCTACCAGAGTTCAAGTGCTGTCCTGCTGTCTCCCTTGTGAACTTCTCCTTCCACCCCAGCTCTGTGTTCCTCTCTCACCTGTGTGCCCCCACGCCCCTGTATTGTCTTTTTGCCTTTGTGTTTTCTTCCCACCAGGTCCACATTGCTTTTTTTCACTCATTTGATCTCCCCACCTGCGCCCTAGTGTTGATTCCCCCACGACACCCCATGTCACTTCCACCCTGTGTTGCTTCTGGCTGAGGGTAGCTTCTCCCACCAGTTTTAAAAATCTGCCACCAGCAGCGCCCCTTTGTAGTTCTCACTACATGTTTTTTTAAAAAGGGTCACTTTTGTGCATTTTTTTCTTTTTAGTTACAGATCCCACTTGGATCGGTTTCTAAACACAAAAAGAAAAACAGCCATGAAATTTTGTAGGCTCACACTTGTGTAGTGTGAGCACCTCCAAAATGATAAAGCTGGCCGTGTCAAGAGCTCTGATGTGACCCAACATCGATGATGATGTACCACATGGCTAAAGCCAATAGGTCTCTGAGGGGAGAACTATTGGGTGTATCAATGCTTGTTCTTTAATTATTGGCACATAAGATTAAAGAGTGGATGGCAGGCAGAAGCCACAGGAAATCTCGTCTTGTTTTGGGCTCAAGGGACCAGGAGGCCCTTGGGCTGAGCCAGAGCAAGGCATCTGGATTGATATTTCATTGGCTCGGCCATCTCTAGCGTACATGCAAACCCTCCCGATTCTGTGGGAGACTACAGTTTTAAAGGCTAGTCTCCTGCCTCCCAATTCCTGCATGCAAAAACCCAATTCCTAGGTGGGCTTCAGCCAGCAGAGATTGGTCTTGTGTGAATCGGAGCATGCACTGCCAGTAACCTTCTCCTGCAGGCGAATAGCATCTGTTACATTTATATTTCAATCAAATGGGGGAGGAGGAAGTTACTGATCCATTCAGCTTCCTAGGTTTAAGTTTAAGTATATACTAATCAAAGGGGGAAGGATCACTGGTCCTGCACAACCAGGGTATGCAGGTTTTATGATTCGTGAGTCGCAAATAAAAAACCCTCATGCACGTGTTGGGAAGGTCGAGGTAGCGGTATATCTTGTTTCTCCACTCTTCATACACTTGTGTGCATAATCATTGGGTTGATTGGTTATGCAGCCTCCACCCGGAGGTTCTTACCCATGGTTAAAAGCAGTAGTGATAAGTGATGTGACAGTGCGGAAAATGGGATTAAAATATCCGGACAGCCAGATTCTATACTTTATTCAGTCTGGATTTGGATAACCCGTTTAATGAAAAAATCGTGCGTTTGGTGAATTATTAGGAATTCATATGCACGTATTCGGGTAATTAAAAGATGGTCGACATGTTTCTGCCCTTATTGCCTAGGTAGGTCTATCGGGCTTTCTTCAGGACCGGGGTGCGTGATTAATAGTGAGTGTCTTATAATTAGTACTTTCTAATTATAAAGATAAAAGAGAAAGAAGTAATGTGACCTGTTCTCTTTTGTTTCAAGAAGGTCTCATTATACCTTGAACGTGATGTTTTCACACTTCAAGGGGTTAAATTAGGAGGGCGAGGGTGCCTTCTGCGGCGTTTCTCCTCTAGCATGACTTGTGCTGGCGCTGCCTCCAAGGAAACCCGGCGATATATAGCATCTGTTACCACGAATGCTAAAACAATACAGTCAATATTACGAGTGTGTTGTTACCTCAAGTTCCATTAAATGCAAGTCATTGCAATGACTTGCTTTAGGGAAGCGCTCGACTTTGAAATAATTTGAGTGTCTATTCCAACTCCAGTCGGTGTATCAGTAGGGAAGGTGTTGAACTTAAAATCCAACACCAGTCCAACACCGTATTCCCAAAAGCAGGTTATTGTAATAACTTGCGTTGTAATGGAACTCATGGTAACGTCGCAGTTGTGGTACTGACTCCGTTGTAAAGGTACTACCTTGTAATGCCTGCGTTGCTATAGATGTTTCCCCCCTGCAGGCCAGTGCACAACATGTTTGTCACACACTCACTGCCTGCCATAGCGCTTCCTCCATGCTCCTGACAGGTAATGAAAAACATATATTTGCATTTCTGATATCTGATCCTGCAGCAGCACACTTACAAGTCCAATACATGCCAAAAGCCCAGATTCAGGCCTCAAAAGAAGTCAATATGAGAAATACATTCTCCCGATTATTTCTTTTTATAATCTCCCATTTTCCTCTTCTAAAATCTTCCGATGTATGTTCTAGTAGCAATCGATATATTAAAAAAAAAAGTTACAGTACGTATAAAGTCTATTGGAATACAGCCATGCTCGAAGCAGAAGGGCAGCAGGTAGTCTGGAGTGCATGGTGTATCACAGTATTTCATTCTAGTGCTAAGGCGTTCTATCCAGGACCGTTGTATGGTCAGTAAGTGGCAGCAAGCTTAATACAAAACAAAATAGTGGCAGCTACAAATCAACGCCCAAATGTTCTAATGACCCTCCTACAGCCCTCTAACTCATTCCTTGCAAAGCACTGTCAACCCCTTGGAAGCAATGGAAAACATTCAGCATACTTAATTGTATTTTTTTTAATAGTATCAGAAATGTGAAATGAAATTGGGTGCAACCAAAATAGATATCTACCAACTGCCATTGAGTTCCAACAGTACATGTTGGACTGGCTTTCAAGTAGAACCTACAAGCATGTGTTGTGTCAGTAGGAGGGTGAGATGGCAAAGTGACTGCTTTCTTCCACTCCCGTCATGTGCAGTGCCGTCACTGGCTATGTGCATGACGGGAAGAGCATCAGATCATTCACAAGTGTTGGAAACTGTGTGGCTTCAAGATAAACCCACAGAGTGATTGACCACATTCTGGGATCCCAGGCCAGTGGGGACAGGCCAACCACATTGACACAAAACAATTGTTGGGGTAAGCCAACATACTACTGCACAAGAGGCTGGGGATCTGAGCTGCATACCTTCGGTTCTCTAGCAAAGCACAGGTTTGATAGGCCTGAAGTGCGTATGTCAGGCTGGACACCGCAAGGTACTTGTCCAACCAAAGGTTAATCTTGCATGCTGGCTCTCAGCCTGTAGTATTATCCTTGCTGGTAGTATGTCATCTGATCGGATTCATTTAGTTTCCATATCTTTAGGTTGGACTAACTGACATGTGTTCAATTTGCAGTCTATGTGTATCTATTTGTGTGTGTCTAGATTTATGTGTCTGTGGTTACCACTGGGTTGTTATATTTAGGATCATTTAGGATATTTAGGATCATTTATTCATAGGAAATGCATTATATGGTTTGCTTATATCAATTGTAATAACGTGCCACCTCCTATGCTACTCTAAAAACCCTCCATGGTGGGACAAGTCCCAGGGGGTGGCTCAAATCATTTAATTGCCCCCTCCAGAGCCTCAGTGAGGGCCTGTGTACCCCATTTCCCGGGGCTGAATTCCATTTAATATGGGGAGTGGGCCACTGCGGCCTCCTCCATGAGCCTAAAAAGACTATTGGGACCCCAGCCCCCGGGGCTGAATTCCACAAAAAATGGGAGGGGGCATGTGGCATCCTACCCTTATGATATGAAATTCGTCCCTGGGGAATAGGGTCCATGGGGCCTAATAAGGGTTGGCTTCAGGCCAAGCCATGAAGCCAAGTCAGTGTAGGTTTGGCTTCAGGGCCTGGCACACACCAGGGCCAGCGCATGGGGCTAACTTTATGTATGGTAACAAAATATTACTTTACATAAAAAAAACTCTAGATGTTATATGTAGTTAAGTGAGAATTTCAGTGACACTGTGACATTTTAAATGTACAAAACCACTGAAATTCACCAGTTAAAGTTATGTCCAGCAACTATGGCTTGTGCCATATAGAAGCTCTAACTCACGCCCTCACCAAGCACTGCTAATTACCCCACATATTGCATAACTCATGACATCACTCATGACATCTTCAATGACATCATTGATAATATCACTGCAGCATTTGAAATTAAATTATTGATAAGAAAACTAGGCCAGGCAGAGAGCGCGTTAAAGTTACTTTAGGACACAAGTTATAATTACTTGAGGTAACTATAACTGATGAATTTGAATGTTTTTTTATGTTTAAAACTTTACGTTGTCACTGAATTTCTCACATAACTATAACATTACTGTAACTTTTTTAAGTGCATATATATATGTGTATGTATATATATATTTATGTATGGGCATGTGGGTGGGTGTGTCATTGGCTGTATGAGTGAGTGGCTGAATGGGTGGATGAATGGGCGTGTGAGTGACTATGGATGAATGAGCAGGTATCTGAATGGCTGTGCGAGTGAGTTACTTGTTGTGTAAGTGGATGTATGGGTAAATGAGTAGCTGTGTGAGTGGGTGTTAAGTGTGTTGGTGCGTCAGTGGCTATATTGGAGAGTGAGTGTTTGTGTGAATGGCTGTATAGATGAGTGATTGGATATGGGAGTGCTTATATGGATGTGTGAATGCTATGTAAGTGGTTGTATGGGTGTGAGCGCGCATGTGAGTGCTTGTATGTTTGAGTGTGTGGCTGTGTTAAGAGGCTATATGGGTGAGTGGGTGGGTGTGTGAGTGGTTGTATAGATGAATAGGTCTGTGTGTGAGTAGCTTATGGGTGAGTATATGGGTCTGTGAGTGGTGTATGGTTGAGTGAATAGTTGTATGAGTGGCAGTATTGGTGAGTGAATGGTTGTGTGAGTGGCTGTATGAATGAGTGAGGGAGTTGGTGTGTGAGTGGCTCTATGGAGAAGTGAGTGGATATGTATGTACTTTTATGGGTCTGTGAATGAGTATGTGAGTGTTTGTGTGGATGTTTGAGTGGGTATGTGAGACGTTGTATAGAGGTGGGAGTGTGTGTATGAGTTGTTCTGTGGATGATGCCATCAGTGATGTCATTTGAAATGTTATCAGTGATGTCATGAGTGATGTCATTGACCATGTCATGAGTGATGTAATATGTGAGGTAATAAGCAGTGCATTGCGGGGACATAAGTTGTGGTTAACTCATGTAACAACTGTTGGATTTCAATGGATTTGTACGAGTGAGATCTGAGCCTTATTATTGTGTCTCTGTAACCTTTGTTTTTTCAGTGAATTCCAAAGGTTTTTCAATTCTATTTTCTAACTATAACATCCCTGTAACGTTTGTTTTTTCTGTGAATTTCTAAGGTTTATTTAATATTGTTTCCTAACAATAACGTCCCTGTAAACTAAGTTTTTTCAAGTGATTTTCTAAGGTTTTTAAAAATGTTATTTCCTAACTGTAACCTGTAAAGTTTAAGAGTGAGTGAGTGCATGAGTGTCTCAATGGGTGTGTGAATGGGTGTATGACTGTTTTAATGGATCTGGGAGTGGTTGCATAAGTGTTTCACTGGGTGTGTGAGTGGTTATGTGAGTGTCGGAGTGGGTCTATGAGTGGATGCGTGAGTGTCTGAATGGATGTCTGAGTGGGTGTCTAAGTGCATGCCTGTTTGGGTCTGTGAGGGGCTGTGTGGGTCTGTGACTGTGACTGTATCAGTGTCTGAGTGGGTCTGTCAGTGGGTACGTGAATGCCTGACGATATGAGTGGTTTTCTAAGTGTCTGTGTGAATGTGTCAGTAGCCGTGTGAGTGACTTGGCCAGAAATGAACCACACCAGCCCTTTGATCTAACAAGTCCACAGTTTGGCAAAAAAATATATACCCATGTGGAGTTCTTTGGATTCGATAAGTCTTTATTTCAATTCAACAAAAATCATAAAAGACATTTACATTTAAAATATTAAAACATTCCAATTTCTCGAATAGTACAAAACTGAGACAGTAGGAAAATACATCTTCTAGCCATTCCATCCCTGTGTACAAGAATTATGCCATAAATAAGTCTAAAACATAGTATAAAATTAGCAATAAAATCCCCAGATCGGATTGCGGTGGGTACCACATGCAGGTATGTGACTATTTTTAAAAGACCAGGTATCTACAGTAAAAAGAGACAAGTTAACACAGTCTCATCTTATAGGCGCTAATGGCCCACATCCAATGTAAAAATTTGGCAACCGCAATTACTATTGGTTCCATTGCATCAGTGTTTAGGATCCTGAATGCTTCGTTGCCAGTGGTGATGCCCTTGGACATACAAATGGGTTTAAGCCACTTGTGCCTCGGTTTTTTATAAACCGGGCAAATAAATAAAATATGCACTATAGATGCAGTGGAGTTATTACTACTGGTTAATTACTAAGTGCTACCTCCTTGGGTAAATGTCTAGTACGTATTCTACACTACAGCTGTGTACAGGAGCATGATGAACTATCACCAGTGACCTTGTGTGCCTTTTGGCAATGTGATTGTTCCTGATACGTCTTTAGCCAGAAATATGTGATAACGCGAATTCTCCTATAGAAACGATGATGAGACTACAAAGAGGTACATCTCTACCAAACAAGTGTTCCTCCTCTTAACTATATTAAGTAAGTGCTTCTTTGCTTCGTGGAGATCTCCTCATATTCCTCGGCATCACAAAATACTCACCAAAACCGTTGGGTAACGCACTGATGGGAGCACTTCTTAAGCTGTCCACTATCCTGGGAAACGTCAGAAGACCTTTGGAAACTACTAAGGTGGGCAGGGCCAAACGGTGAAGCATCCAAGTGATTTCTACATTTGAATACTCCTGGCAATTTAAATGAAGAATCATGGAGTTTGCTCTCACCAGGACAGGACAACAAAGACCCACCTGTCACAGTCATTACAGATTGCACTCCAATAGATCAACGATGCATTCGCCTCCACAAAGGAATTCAGATCATTTTTCATTATGGAATTGCAGATAAAACACACTTGGTTTGACTTCGCCAAGCACAGGAGTTAACATCATATGTTCTTTACAGAAGTGGAGCTTCAACAGGGTCACCTGCTATGTTTCTAGGTGTAAGTACTTACTGTTGAGGTTTAATTTTTGTGTGTTATAGGACTTTGTGGGAGCCTCAAGGCCCCCGCGGTCCCAGCTGCTCCCCGTCTTCTGCAGGATCCGGCATTACTTTTACACACAGAAATCTACTGGAAATACAGCACCCTGCATGCAAGACCATTGCCTCCTTTTTTCCCTTTCCACATGTCTTTGGGCAGGGGAAGAGATGAAACCTCTGCTTTCAGCAAGCGGGAGCACTTTGACAGGTCATGCCCGCTGGAACCTGAGTGTTAGCTTTTGTTTGTTGGGAGCTGTCAAATCTCCAGCCGAACAAAAGCAAACAGCTATGTCCGGGGGCTGAGGGTACCCTGGGACATAGCAGGAGCTGCTGGAGGGGGGGTTCAGATCAATACAGGGTGGAAAGTGAAGCGAAGCACACAATTCCCCTCTAGCAGCCCAGGTCCTGGTGGTCCATATTGCAATGTAAAGAAGGCTGTCCACCTCGTAAGCCTCCCTGCGTCACTGGCGCTGGAGGGTGGGTCGCTGGACATTGCTGTCACTGAGGCTGCCCACTCTGGCTCGCACGTCGCCTCTGCGCTCTGACCTGAGTGCCAATATGTGCCGCAGCAGTAATCGGAGGAAGAGGTAGCCCCTGTGTAATGAGGGACAGCGGCTCATCCCCTCTCAGCGGGCTGTGTTCCGAGTAGTCATGAGGCATTCTCTGCAGAGACACCACCACACCAGAAGCAGCTCATCCGTGGGGCCCAAAAACCATCACCAGCGGGATTTCTGCCTGGTTCTGGTGCAGGTGATATCAGACCACACAGATCATCGTTGGAGCCGGGCCCGGGGTTTGTGTTTATGGTGAATGGCAGGGCTGATGGTTCGGAACTCTAGGGACGAGTGTCCTCCATCTTGGCTGGTCAAGACTCACCCCCTCGCCAATTGATCACATATATACATGTATGTATACATAGTACACATACATATTCACACACAGCAGTGTATAGTTTAAATGAATATGTAGAGTCAGTTTGGAGGTTTGAATAAACAGGATGGAACACTGTATTTATTGATATACAGACATCCAGCTAAAAAATTAAGTTAAGGGTATGAAGTAGGTAAATCAAATGAAAATGATTAAGGATTCGTCACGTTCTAAGTAAATAAAGATTAGTGTTGTTTTAGTCTGAATAGATGAAAAGTGTAACAGCTGCACTTAGTTCCCCAGTAACAACTACTGTGTCTCCATAACAATGAACGAGGACTTCGGGCCCAATTTAATTTCTGGTGAACAAAGTATTCTCCCACGGCCTGGCTGAGGAGTTTATGTCCACCAGGCTGAGACTACTGGCGGCCATTTAAAAAGGCATTGGCAGGAACCGCCATCACGGTGATTCTTGTAAATGTTATGGCATGTTATGTTATGGGTGGTTTTATAGCGCACTCAATTACTCAAGAGTATCCTGGCGCATTCAGGGAGTTATGGAGAGGCAACACTACAGACGAGGAAAGAGAATTACAACACCATTTTGAAAAGATGGGTCTTAAGTGCTTTTTTGAAGAGATTAAGGTTCTGAGTAGCACGAAGAGCCAGAGGTAGAGAATTCCAGGCATCTGCTGCTTTCACTGCAATAGACTGTCCACCAAGACGGAACCGTTTGAAGCGTGGAACAGCCATCCGATACTGAGTGGCAGAACGGAGGGGGCGAGTAGGAAGGTATAACGAAAAATGTTTCCTCAGGTAAAGTGGGCCCTGCTCATAAACAGCTCTGTGTGCAAAGGTAAGTGACTTAAATACAATCCGTTGAGAAACTGGAAGCCAGTGCAAGCTGCGCAGATGGCAACTGACGCTGGTCTTTCTTGAGATGTTAAAAAGAAGTCTGGCAGCCGCATTTTGTATTATCTGTAGGCGATTAGTCAGATATGCCGGGATGCCGATGAACAGGGCATTAGCATAATCGAGGCGAGAGAGAAAGAGAGCTCTCGTCACTGCGCCTTCGGCCTGGTCGCCCCCACGCTCCTCGCCTCTCCTGCCTCCTGAGCCTCACTTGCTGCCTGTGCTTAGCGCCGACGCCGATTCCAGCGCCCCAGCCGCCACAGGGCCGCCCGCCAAGCCTGCACCTGTTTTCCCGCCGCTGCATGCGGCCCCGCCCCCACGCCAGCCGATTGGCTCCCACGCTCCCGCCTCCCAGCAGACCCTCCCTCCCGGCTCCCTTCTTATGACGCCCCCAGAGCGACCGCGCAGCGGACGTGCGCAGCAGGAGCGCGGACTGAGCGCCGAAGGTGCGCCAAAGGTAAGCCCGTCTGTGCCCGTCCGCGCCTGGACTGCGCCCAGTGCCAGGACCCCTGGTTCCCGCAGACACCAGCCCACCCGCCGGACCTACGACGCCACCGAACTCTACGCACTCCACGCCGGTAGAATCCCGGGCTGCTATCGAGCCACCCCGAGACGCACCCACGGGCCCTTCTGCTGCCACTCCTGCAAGTTCACCTGCATTCGGACCTGCACCACACCAGCACCGACCAAGCCGAACTCCAGCAGCAACCACCTCAAGTGCATCCTGCTCAACATCCGCTCCGTCCACAGACACGCCGTCGAGCTCTGGAACCTGCTCGGCACAACAGCCCCAGACATCGCCTTCCTCACGGAAACCTGGATGAACGCCTCCTCAGCACCCGACATCGCCATCGCCATCCCAGACGGCTACAAGATCATCCGGAGGGACCGCATCAACCAGACAGGAGGAGGCATCGCCATCATCCACAGGAACTCCATCCGCATCCCGACCAACACCGACGACAACCTCGCACCCGCCGAACACCTGCACTTCCAGATTCACACCGACCCCAAGACCACCCTCAGAGGCACCCTCATCTACAGACCCCCGGGACCACGCACCCAATTCAGCGAAGACATCGCCGACTTCATCAGCCCGCACGCCCTCCCCTCCGCTGACTACATCTTCCTCGGGGACCTCAACTTCCACCTGGAGAACAACAACGACTGCAACACCACCACTCTGCTGGACAACCTCGCCAACCTCGGTCTCAAGCAGCTGGTGACCACCCCCACCCACTACGCCGGACACAGACTCGACCCCGTCTTCTCTTCCAGCAAGGACATCGCCTTCAGCCATGCCACCGGACTCCACTGGATGGACCACAGCTGCGTCCACTTCAGCTTCAGAAGGACCACGATCCACCACCACCAGCAACAGGTTGCACGCAGAAGCTGGAACAAGATCACAGCCGACCAGCTCGCGACTTCCCTGAACATGAACCCTCCCACCAGCGCAACGAACCCGAGCCAGGCGGCCACCAACCTCTCAAAGTGGATCAGCAACTGCGCAGACGACCTCGCCCCCTGAAGACCCCGCCTAGCAGACCCGGCAACAAGAAAGCCCCATGGTTCACCGACGAACTCAAGAGCTCCAAGAAGAACTGCCGAGCCCTCGAGAAAGCCTGGCGCAGAGACCCAACACCGAACAACATGACTGCCCTCAAGCTCGCCACCCCAAAACACCACCAACTGATCCACGCCACCAAGAAAACTGCATTCAAGGAACGACTGGACAACAACGCCCACAACAGCAAGGAACTCTTCAACATCGTTAAAGAGCTCTCCAACCCCAACGCCGGAAACAACTACATCACCCCTTCGCAAGACCTCTGCAACTCCCTCGCCTCCTACTTCCACAACAAGATCGCGGACACACACAACAGCTTCAGCTCTCAACCGACGCACGCCACGACTGAACCAGCGCCCCCCACCACCACCCTCCGCGCCTGGACCCCGATCAGCACCGAAGACACCATCCGCACGATGAACTCCATCCACTCCGGATCCCCGGCCGACCCCTGCCCCCACCACGTCTTCAACAAGGCCGACGCTGTCATCGCACCCCACCTGCGGGACATCATAAACACCTCCTTCGACACCGCCACCTTCCCGGAGAGCTGGAAGCACGCCGAACTCAGTGCTCTACTAAAGAAGCCATCAGCCGACCCCACCGACCTCAAGAACTACCGCCCCATCTCGCTGCTCCCGTTTCTGGCAAAAGTTATCGATAAGACTGTCAACAAGCAGCTGGCCGCCTTCCTCGAAACAAACGGATCCCTCGACCTCTCCCAGTCTGGCTTCCGGGCCAACCACAGTACCGAGATCACCCTGATCGCAGCTATCGATGACATCCGAGCCCTGCTCGACAACGGAGAAACAGCGGCCCTCATCCTCCTAGACCTCTCCGCGGCCTTCGACACGGTCTGCCACCGAACCCTAGTGCAGCGCCTCAGCAACGTCGGAATCCAGGAGAAGGCACTGGAATGGATCACCTCGTTCCTCACCGGAAGGACACAGAGAGTCCGCCTCCCCCCGTTCAGATCAGAAGCCACCGAAGTCATCTGCGGCGTTCCTCAAGGCTCCTCGCTCAGCCCAACCCTCTTCAATGTCTACATGAGCCCCCTCGCAGCAATGGAACGCCAGCACAACCTCAACATCATCTCCTACACCGACTACACCCAGCTGATCCTCTCCCTCACCAACGACCCCACCACCGCCAGAGCCAACCTACACGAAGGGATGACAGATGTAGCCAAGTGGATGATGAGCAGCAGCCTGAAACTGAACTCGGACAAGACGGAAGCCCTCATCCTGGGATCTTCCCCCTCCGCCTGGGACAACTCCTGGTGGCCCCCCGCCCTGGGCAGCGCACCCAAACCAACAGACCACGCAGGCAACCTGGGCTTCATCCTGGACTCCTCTCTCTCCATGACCAGACAAGTCAACGCCGTCTCCTCGTCATGCTTCAACATCCTGCGCATGCTACGCAAGATCTTCAGGTGGATCCCCACCGAGACCAGGAAGACGGTCACCCAGGCCCTCGTCACCAGCCGTCTGGACTACAGCAACTCTCTCTACGCCGGAACCACCGCCAAACTCCAGAAGAGACTCCAGCGGATCCAGAACGCCTCAGCACGACTCATCCTGGACATCCCCCGTCGCAGCCACATCTCCGGACACCTGAGAGATCTGCACTGGCTCCCGGTCAACAAGAGAATCACCTTCCGTCTCCTCACCCACGCACACAAGGCCCTACACAACCAAGGCCCAGGATACCTCAACAGCCGCCTCAACTTCTACGCTCCCACACGTCAACTTCGATCGACCGACCACGCCCTCGCCGCCGTCCCCCGGATCCGAAGAGCCACCACAGGAGGAAGGTCCTTCTCCTACCTGGCCGCCAAGACTTGGAACTCCCTCCCGACCGAACCTCGGCCTGACCCAGGACCACCTCGCCTTCAGGAAGCAGCTCAAGAAAGACCTGGCTGTTCGAGCAGTAGCGGACCCCCCCCCCCCCCACTTCCCCCCCCTAGCGCCTTGAGACCCTCCGGGTGAGTAGTGCGCTATATAAATGCTGTGATTGAGGGCTTTGAGAGTACCAAAGCAACCGCATGTGAGTTTTTTAATATGTTTCTCAAATTTTAAATCTTCCCCGAACCATACCCCCAGGTTCTTTGCCGGATTGCCCACAGAGCTGGGAGATGAAATGTCCAAAGGCCACAAAGATTCTCTGAAATGAGGGGGGAACTGCCCGTAGAGTAGAATTTCAGATTTGTCTTCATTACATTTTAGCTGGGCAGAAGCCAGCCAATTGAAGACTGAGGAAAGACATGTCCGGGTGGATGAGGTGTCCAGATCCGTGGCCGACCAGGTGAACAGCAGCTGCGTGTCATCTGCGTAGGCTATTATTTTAGCGTGTAACACAACAAGTTTGACAGGGTCCAAGGGGAAATTATATTTAATGACCACAGATACCAGTCTATACCCCCAGTACACATGTAACAAAAACACAAAGGCTAGTAGTGATCAGCATTGAAGCAACAAAGACTGTACAAGAAGACAGAAGCAAGAAACTATGTGTCGGAGAAACGATGTGTGTGCAAGCACGGAAATGAATCCCATCAGCCCACCCAAGTGGCGGAGCCTCATCATCTGGGAATGTGACAGGTCAAGGTCTAGATAAGGAGACACACCTAATGATAATGTGTTTTTTTCCAGTTCTTCAAGACCTCCAGTGATGGATCCGACCCCAAGTATTCTGTGTGGGTAAGATGGTGTGGGAAAAAAGATTGCAGTGAAGAGAAAATGAACAGAACTCAAAAAGTGCTAATTAAAATTGGCTACCATAATACATGGGAAAACTTTAATGGGGGTGAATTATGGTGTCAAGATTAAAAGAAGTGTATGACCGTCTGAAATAATGGCTGCCCAAGCTAGATGGTTAGGTGGTCAACATGTTTCTGCCATGGAGGGACATCTCCCCTACCAGGCTTTCATAAGGACCTTGGAGATACACTACTGCAATAACGTACAAAAAATAAAATAAATTAATGTTACCAAATGATACTGGATACTCTACCGTCCGCGAACTACTTTCTGCGTCGGTGTTTCCAGAATTTCTAAGGCATTCTTCCTGCAAGAATTCAAAAACACACAGATATATACAACATGCTTACTGTCAAAGAAGGGAAATTGTTTATTTATCAGTTTGCTTCTAAATCAACCTTCACAGAGATAGTGCTTCAAAAAAAGATTGTATAATTTTTATATTACTCACCCAAAAAATTCTTGGGAGTAAACCTCACCTCTCCTGGCCACTGCTCAGGAAATAGAGGCCCCGCTCTGTAGTAATGGAAATTAATTAATTACATATATGTGGGTTAACCAGGTGAAGTAAAACCCAACTTGTAAGTATCCACTACGTGTGCTTACCTCAAAACAAGCACTCAATAACTTTAGTATTAAATCACTTAGAAATAGAGATGGCTCAGAAACCGTGTCGAACGCGTCAGAGAGGTCCAATAATATTATCTGTCGCCCAAGTCCAGACACTCCCTGATAACCTCGGATATTTCCAGCAAGGCAGATTCCGTGCTGTGTGCAGCACAGAATCCGGACTGAGCAGAATGGAGGGGATGAGAGGTTTCCACAGAAGTGTTCAGTTGCCGGAAAGCAATCTTCTTGCATACATTGGCCAATACTGGCAACAGAGAAATTGGCCGATAGTTAGTAGGAGCTGCCGGGTCCAAGCCCGATTTCTTTAGCAGAGGCAGAAGTTTGGCCTTTTTTCAGCAATCGAGGACTGTCGCCGTCCTAAAAGAGAGACTAAAGATTTCAGTGACCTCATGACAGAGCACCTCCGCCACCCCTCCAAGAACACGCGCGGGGCAGGGGTCAGTAGGTGATCCAGATTTCATAGCTTTTAGAACTGCTAGGGTGTGAACTGCAGATGGTGGGGAAAATTCCCTAAAGTAGTGAATAGTGGGAGAAGAAGGTGGGGAATGAGCTGGGGCTGAGAATCTATGACTGAGACAGGTGGTGCGCAGACTAGCCTGGATTTTATTTTCAAAGAATAAGGACAAATCCTCGCACCAATCCGCAGAGGATGGCACTATTGGTTGCTCAGCACAGGGGTAAAGGAAGCTGTTGACAATAGCAAAAATTTCCCTACTATTATTATTGGCCTTAGAGATCCTACCCGCATACTATTCACTCTTAGCCGTCCTGATGCTAGCATAATACTCCCTCTGAGCTGTACGTAATATCCCCTTAGCAGTAGGGCAAGAGGAGCACTGCCAGCATTTTTCCAGTTTCTTGCAGCCGAGCTTCAGCTCCCTTAGAGCATGCGAGAACCAGGGCTTAGAGGGGGCGGAACGTTTTTTAGAACTAACGCTCCGTTTAGCGGAGTTCTCCACCCCGAGCAAATCCAGGTGTTCAAGAGCTGCACCACAGTGGTCAGCTCAGGGCCTAACGCTGGGCGACCCAGCTGAAGAGCATTGGACAGGGCAGGTAGATTGATCTTCTGATGGCAGGTGTTAGGCATACTGTTGGAAGGGGGTTTTTCTAAAGACCAGGAAAACCTGGTCAGCATATGATCAGACCAGGTAAGTATTTCAGGGTCAAATATTGTTAGAGGAAAATTGGAGCACACCACGGCCAAAATATGGCCCCCTGAGTGTGTGGGCAATAAGACCCATTGGGTTAGTTGGGCTAGGCTAGTAGATTCTAACAGATTTACGGAATCAGGTAGCTCATCCGCATCCACGTGGATATTAAAATCGCCCAGAAGAAGAAATCTAGAGAACCTCAGGGCTCGGGGCACAATAACATCCGCCAATGCCCTGAGGAACGGTCCAGACGGACCTGGAGGTCGATAAACCAGTGTGCCTCCCAGCGTTAAATGAGGTGAAAGGGTAAGAGAGAAATGAAGAACCTCCCCACCTCCTAGCTCATTGGAGGATTCGCTGTGAAAGGACCAAATATCTTTAAAAACAATAGCAGCCCCACCCCCTCTCCCCGTTGCTCGATCAGCCCCGATGATTTTAAAACCCCTTGGAATGGCGAGCTCTATAATGGGGCACTGGTGTTGGTAAGCCATGTTTCTGTTATAAACAAGATGTCGAGGTGGCCATCGGACAGGAGTTCAAAAATATCAGCGGCATGTTTACTCATAGAACGTGCGTTTATGAGAGCAGCTGCAATTTTAAATGCATTTAACTGTTTACTACAGGGCTGGGTCGAAAGAATGCGGCCATGCAACAATGAATATTCTTTTCGAAAATCCTGAAACAGGATTTTGTTTTTGAAAAGTAATCCTCCCCTCGCCATATGAGCCTTCTCCCATGGCGGGGTGGAGTATTATAATGTTTTTACTGTTCCTCAGTGGCATGTTTTAGCTGGCGGTGAAAATGACTACATGTCCGCCCATCTAAATTGCAGGGGGGATTAATCACAGCAGAAACTGAGTACTCTCCCCTGTGATTAACTTTAAGGTCCACCGCAAGTAAAATCAACAGGCTGACCACTATGTTGTCAGGGAGGGAACTCAGTGACTGTTGTGATGAAGTACCTTCTCCGCCAATACATAAATCAGGCCCTAACTTTCACCCATTCCGTGTTTATAATTCCTGCACGAGTGTACACACCTATCGCCTTCACACATGCTAGCAAGAGTCACTCAATGCTGCTCCTTGCCCAGATTTCATTGGTGCGTCACGACATAAGAAGCAAGTCATAAGCTTTTATTCGATTTGAGAAATACAAATCATACAAGCATAAAACATCTAGAAACAATTCATTGCGCACGTAATTATTCTAAACAAAGTGACTCAAATGAACTCGGGAATAATTCGTTAAGGAGGAAGGGGAACATACTCTGGCATACACTGGACAACAATACATGGTTAAAAAGTATAAAATGGAGCTAGAAAGCTGAAAAAAAGGGATCATACATGTACAGACAGGAATAAATATAATCATCACACATAGTGATTTTCCTGGCAGCTGTACATTTTCAAGAAGCATTTTCATAGCTAAAGTCGGATCATTTAGATTGTGGTGTTTGCAAGGGCATTGCTTTTATTTCACCGTTTACCTTCAATTTAATATGCTAAAGCACTTAAGCTGAGTGGTTCCCGAATGTTTAAACGCACTTTTTAGTACAACAATCTTTTGTGGACGATCTAGCTTCAATGGTCATTAGGCAGATGATTTTTTAAAGTAAAGCATTGGGTGGTAGCACATTGTTATTTGCAGCCAGCACTATTTCTATTTAAATGGGCAGTAAATTTGCAGACACACAGTTTTAAAGATAAAATTAAATTGCACACACATGATAAAGTGTGGAGATCAGGTTTCAGTGAATGTTTATTAGTTGTGTTTTACCAAATAAAGGATCTTGATTCGTTCTGATCCAATTGAAATCTTTATTTCCATCACACTTCTTAAAAATAAAATATGTGCTTCATTTTTGCTTTCTTAACGGCTGAATGTGTTTGTTTACAGTATTTACATTTTGTTGTGTGTTAGGGAGAAATTACATCCAACAGCCTTACTGTAGGAAAGTGTATTTTTTTGACGTGGTCAACCCACTTTTTGACAGGTATTTGATGTGAGTTTGACTGGACGTGCACTAGGTTCCTGCTCACCAGATCCCCAGTGACAGATCTCTTTCCCAAAAATGTGCAATTGTTTACCCAATTGGCAATACTTTTAGTACCCTCTGTAAGTCCCTAGTAAATGGTACCGCTGGTACCTAGGGCCTGGGGTACTAAAGGGGGTCCCTAAGGGCTGCATCACAAATTGTGTCACCCTAAGGGAACCCTCACCAAGCTCATGCAAACTGCCACTGCAGGCTGCATGTCTGGGTGCAGACAAAAGTGAAAACACAACACAGCTTGTGTGTAATACCTGCCAACACTGCATGTGGTATAAGTAAGTCACCCCTATAGCAGGCCTTACTGCCCTAAAACAGGGTACACTATACTAAATGTGAGTGCCTAACTGCAAGAGCAGGTATGCCCCGGTGCTGGTCAGTTCAATTACTGCCAGTACAAGTGATCGGGGAAGCCATTTTAAAATTGCACATAGCGGGTACCTCAGAGGTGCACCCTGAAAATCTATCAGCTACTGGTGTGCTGACCGACTGGTTTTTACTAGCCTGCCACCAGAGATGAACTTCTGACCCCAAAGGGTGAGGGCCGTTGCTCTCAGGAGCCAGAAAACAAGCCTGCTTGGCAGGGAGTGTTTTCACCCCCTCCCACATGAAGACCTGCAAATAAGCACTCCAAGACAGGGAAGCTTCAAAAAGCCCACTACCTTTGGTATGCAAATCTGGTTTCTCTCACAGGAGAGCAAGCCACCCACTTTGTCCAGAGCTCTTTGGCACCTGGACTTGCGGAAACATGAGCTAGTCAGATAAAGGTGACCACCCGCTGGCCAGTGCCACCCCTATGGTGGGCTACTTCAAGTGGAGGTGACTTTTTAAAGTTAACCATCTTGGTGATAGCAAACTGAAGAATTCTGGGACAGGGTAACTTCCCTAAACTTCCCTTATGCCCCTGAATTCAGTATTTAGGGGATCACCTGGCACCTGAAACTCTGATCCTCCTGACCAAATGAACAAGAAGGTCCAAAGAGCTGTGAAAGCAAGAACTACAGAAGAATCAACTGACTTGGCACCTGCCCTGCTGGTCTGTTCACCTATTCTTGACCATTACGCCAAAGTCGTCTCACCCTGCCAGCTGCTGACCCTTCAAAGCCAGGGAGGACCACCAGCACTTCTCTAAAGACGCAGGAACACCAGTGGAACAGCATAGCTGTCCCCTGCATCTTGCAGGTATCAACAACTGAGCTGTGAGGTCCAAGACTGCGAAAACCCGACGCCGGAAAGCACCACTGCACCAGAGCCAACTATCCTAAGCAGAAGTGGGACTACAATGCCACCATTGTCACCTGGTACCCAACATCTTCGAGACTCAAATCTCACCTTTGGTTTGCTCGCTGTGGACTTTTCAACTCTGCATGCTGCCTCTGTTGCAGGCCCCCTCTCTGCTACTGCTCCCGGTGACAAAAACTCACGCATAAGGGCATCTCTACACCTGTCGCCCCTGGCCCATGGAGAAAAGGGCCAAAGGTGTCCCTAGGTCCCCAAGCATTGTGAGGCCTGAGGCCCCCTGTTGGTTCAGCCCGATTGGGTTCCCTGTCTGACCCTGGAGCCTCTGTTCACAAAGACCGATCCCCACTGGTATGCATTGGACTCCCGACACTGCTTTGCACCACTGTACGCGACTGCCCTCGTGCCGCTTTACGTGACTTGCTAACTCATAACTGAAGATATGTGTTATTTTTTTAATTGGTGTGTATCTCCGTATGGAGTTGTGTGCATAATTTTTTGACTATTCTGTGTACTTGCGGATGTCTAACACTCCTCTCCAATAAGCCTATGGTTGCTCAATTGCACTACCCCCTAAAGGAGCACCTTGGGATTTCTAGAGCAAACCCCTGTCCACTCATAATGGAATACCTGAAGTCTTTGCACAGTATATCTTTTTTTGAGATACTACATCAAGAGACAGCTTCCCACACTTACCTTTCAACTTCATGTACCCCAGCAGGCTTGTCACATATTAAGTTACGATTTATTTTCTCTGTCTTCAAAGTGAGTTGGGTTCCTAAAACATCAGCCCCCCTGTTAAAAAATAAGCAGCAGTTTGTCAGAAGACCCAACCCAACATTTAACCTCAGCCTTTGAAGCACAGCAAATACGACAGGATAAATACAGAATTTAAAGGCATCTTTATTTATTGATTTGGCTAGGCTTGGGACCCACTAGTGGGTCACAACCCACAGTGTGAGAAATACTGATGTAGACTAATTTACTTTCAATGCAAAACAATATCATAGAGTTTCCTTTTTAGGTCTTGGCACTAGATGGCGTGCATGCGCTGCTCAAAAAGAGACCTGTTGGATGTACTTTAGGGACTTCAGCCCGCCCAAAGGCTTGCTATTTGCTGGACTCATTGTCGCTCTGCCATTCTTTCTCCCAATTTGTCCGTGGCATGCATTTGTCATGCCTCCAACTCTGTTTACTCCTCACCAAGAGTAGAGACTAAGTACACAATTTCTCCACTATCCCTTATCTTATTACCAATTTAAGTACTTATTTTTTCCTCCATTACCAGCCCCCCTCCCCAGGAGCACTGGTGTTTAAATTTGCTCTGAGCTCCATTTTTGCAATTAATTATCCCGTCCCACTGTTAAGTTGCTCTGTTCATTATTGGCTGCTCATAGAGAAGGGCGGGGCAACAGGTCACAACGGTGGTTTGACTGTGGGAGTGTGTCACATAGCGTAGTGGCGTTGAATCCAAATTGAGTGAAATCACATAACTACAATGCATGCTCTTCAATGAATATTCAGCTCACACCCTTGTAACAAAAGGTGTGTATTTACTCTTTTAGTCTACATCTTCTTGTCATCACTGAATCTTGTCAAAATATAAAAAATAATACAGATGATATTCCAAAAATTGATGCAATGACTTTGTCTCAACTTCTTTCTTGTTGACTTGCATCTTAACTGGAACAACCAAAGAACTATGCCTCTGTATTAAAGTAATTGATCCACTCATGAACTAAAATAACAAATGATCCTACCAACCTCCAAACTAGAGAACTTTATGATTATCAACAGCTAGTACATTCACAGTCAATATGATCCATTCAGCTTAACTGGGCCCAATAACTTTGATATTCCCTTCACAAATTCCCATATACCTTGCTCAAGATGTGTACCAGGTTAAGCCAACAGACGTTTTCAAAAGACGACCAAAAAGTGTCAACCTGGCAGATCTTTTTACAACTCTTATCAGTGTGGCCAATAAGGTATATGCCACAGGAATTGCAATGCTCTCTTTGAATTAGTCTATTGGAAATCTATCCATTGCCTTCCAGCATCTCTTCATTTAGATGGCGTTCAGTTTAGCTCTATTACCTTCTTCACAGAACAAATTAAGAACATTTTCAAAAGTGTATATTTTAAACACTCATGCCAGATCATTAGCACCATTCATGTTACTTCAGTCTGGAATGCTTTGTACTATATTGACCTCATAATTGTAGCAAATCCGTTACTCAATCAACATGACACTTAGAATTGGCTTATGTGACAGCTTTTCTGGTGATCCTACATGCAGCGTTGCTTCAGGAGGTTTCAACCCTGTTCTTAAAATTGGAACAAATTAATCACTTCACATTTCCATTCAACACCCCACAGTTTCACAACAGACCTCGCAATTCCACTACATAACACAATTCTACTAAACCCCACATACATCCAATCCACACCACAGAGTTATAATAATATGTCATAGATCTTCAACCAGTAGCCTCCGTTCCACATTCTAGTATATACTCCCTATATCCTGGCTGCCTTGCGTCATTTTGTTGATTTTAGACATTTTATACACCTTTTAAATTATTTGTATGTTATTATTCACTTCAAATCTAGAAGAACTTTAAAGACATCTATGGTGTCAGTTATTGTGGAAAAACTCCCTGTATCCAAATGCTGATAAATGTATCTTCAAGACAAATCGGTTATCTGTTCTGGGATTTATAATTTCAATCAAGGGATTGAGATGGACCTAGTCATGGTCAAAGCTGTTGAAAAATGGGCTTCTCCTAAGACTGTGAAACAAATATAAAAGATCTGGTCTTTACTGTTTTTTATTGAAACTTTGTACATCATTAAGCACATTTTAGAACTCAGGGGAAGGAAACAAGAAAAAGGCTTCCAAACCTTACAAACTGAATTCTTGAAAGCACAGATCATGAGATATACAGACTGCACCAAACCTGTTTTCATGTGGAAACGGATGCCTCTTCATTTGCAAAAGAAGAAATATTTTCTCAGAAACATCCCGAAACTGAATACCTTCACCAAGTGAATTTTTTTTCTCTTTCCTTGTCAGACTGCTTGGACAAAATGACACCATATAGGATTGTTAATTATTCAAGATTAAAATAGCCTCATTATGTTGAAGACATTATTTAGGGGACTCTCCACATAGCATCACAGTCTGGACCGAACACAAAAAAACAGTTTTCTAACGAGTATGATGTGTGATAATCCCAGACACACCAGATAGTACCCTTCTTTTCACATTAATGGTATGACATCACTTATAGACCTGGTTTTCAAGAGGTAAAGGCTGATGACTCTGCAGACAATGTACTGAGGAAGTTCAAGTAGAAGACCCTCCTACCATCCTTGCTATGTAAGGCAGACTCCTTTTTGGAACAGATAAGGCTGAAACTATAAGATTTAGAAGGCGAGACTTTGTTAGGAAAAAAAGGGAGACTCAAGAAGGGAAGATCAGAGGCTATTGTTCCATGATGGTCAACTCTTTGCCCCAGGGAAGGATTTGTAGCAAAAATTCCTACACATTTGTCTTGACTTTCTTTAGGGAGGACATCCTGGGGTATAACAAACTCTAGAAGTGATAACCTGAATATTTTGAGGCCTTACTTAAAACAGACCATGGAGTCCTATTCACAATAATATGTAGTTTAAGCCAAAAATAAGATTGTTAATAAGAATGCCTTGGGGTTATTACAACCACAGTCTACCACATAAACACAGACACCTTGGTATCGCTTATCAATGGACTTCATTTTTGAGTTAGCAGAATTCCAGAGAAATACAATACTATAGGCTATTATAGATTCTTTTTCCAAACTGCTCCATATGGTACCCTTTTTTAAACTACCCATAGCTGTGTAACTGGCTAAAGAATTTCTTAAGGAAGTGGTCTAGCTCCATGGATTATCCAAAGTCATCATAACTAACATAGGAACACAGCTTACGTCCATTATTGGAACTCGTAATTGTGATTGTTAAATTTGCCTGCTATTACCCGCAGGCAGATGGGCACACTGAGAGACTCAATGAGACTACAGAGCAAAGATGAAATATCTGGGACAAGAACAGAATGGGAAAAATGGGAACAAAGGGGCATATTATTAAGCCTGGGCGATAAAATGATCGCCTCTTTATCGGCAGGAAACTGCCGATAAAGTGGCGATAATGAGCTTGATAATATGCTCTATGGAATTCCAATCGAAGCTCATGTTAAATGTGAAGGACAACTAACATGAGCTTCGATTGGAATTCCATAGAGCATATTATCAAGCCCATCATCGCCACTTTATCGGCAGTTTCCTGCGGATAAAGCAGCGATAATTTTATCGCCCAGGCTTGATAATATGCCCCAAAATCTCTTGCTCGTGCCATGAGCACGGAGATTTTGGAGACTGGTTCATGGGAAACTGGAGCTGAAGAACAGGAGCCTGGTCTTCCGGGGTAGACTGAGAAGGCAAGCCAATCAGGTTGCAGCAAGATCACATTCCAGTAAATTAAGCAGCTAGGTGACAGTAGAAATTTGAGTCACAACTGCTTAGTTGTATGGTTTCTGCTCACTTATTTAAATAACCATTTATGAGATTTCCCGGCACCTTTGTTTTGTTCTACCTTTCCCCGTGTGTTTCTACTTGTTCTTCCTTTATATGCCTCTGAAGATCTACCCATCTTTGACTTTTATCTGTTGTGTGATATTCGATGCAACCATATTTCTCAGTATCCACTGGTGCTCCCAAGCTTAGGGAAGGAAAGCGTATTCTTCCTGGGTTCATTATCGGTTCTCCATCATGGAGCATCAGGTAAGAACAAGAGGGCTGTTATTACCACTATTATTACTTGCCATTTGCCTCTGTCATTAATGTGAGACTTGCTGAACTAGTGGTGTGTGGTTCCTTTAAAGACCTCCCCGAGAGAGGATCCAGCCCAAGTCATCTAAAACACCTGAGAAATGTCACATCCTCTCCAGGGTGTTATTCTCTCTCATTTCCAATCGACAGTTTATCCTCTTACGAACCGTAGGTTGGAGGTTCCTATTCCTCTGCTTACTGAAAATAATTGGAAGAAGGTGGTGGACCAGCAGGGCTGTGACACTCAGGAATCATAAAGTATATTTTTCTAAAGTTACCTTTCCCCTTAAGGTATACAAAATCCCAACCCCAACCACCATCCAGTGTCTGTTTGCCCACAGACCCCCTGTTGTCCATCTGTTTGCCCACAGCCTCTCGCTGCCCACCTGTTGGACAGGCCACGTGAAGGGCCGCTCCCCCTCTGCCCGACCAGGCCCGAGCCCGGTCCCTCAAGTGTCACACACCACCACTTCACGTTTTCCGTCCCCTCCGGGACCCTTGCCTCTGAACATATCGACCTCGTGGGCCCGATCCATTACTGGCCCGCGCGCCCAGCCTGGGCGCCATCTTGGACACTCCGCCACGAGGCCGCGTGGCCCCCGATCGACCCCAACCCTGGGCCTGGCTAGACCTCAGACATCCCGGCACCACCATCCACCCAGGAGGTGAGCGGACTACTTGGCAGGTCAATGGGAGAAAGAGGTGTCGATGGTTCTCCCTCGCCAGGTGCCGCTCGCCACAACCTCCCCGGGCGCTGGCTCCACCCCCCTGCTGGGTGTCTGGACCCCTTCATCCCGGACCCCCCAACCTCCAAGTGCGAGGGTCCGGACATCAAAGGGCACCAGCCCTATAACTGGGGCAGCTCCAGAGCAGGAAGGCAGTTGTATCCTGGAGTCGAGAGACGCAGTGAAGAACTCATCCTTGACGGACTACTGGCGCTGCCGTAGCCCTGCCTTGCGAACCATCGTCCTGCCTGCTGGCGCTGCCGTAACCTTCGTAACCTTCATCGTCGTCGGGACCTGCTGGCGTGGCCGCGGACCGTTTGTAACCACCATCTTCATCGGGACCTGCTGGCTCCGCCGCGGACCGTCGCTTCCTTCATCCATCTCGGGACCTGCTGGCTCCGCTGCGGCCCGATCATCTAGAACGCCGAGCTCGAGGATTGAGAGCTATTTTCATCTATTGGTAACAAGACTGTCCCGCTACCCTTTTCCCAATCCAGAGACCAGAATCGAGGGGACCCCTGAGTCCAGACCTCCTTGTATAATTCTACCGTACCTAAAGAATTGCTGATAAAGTATCGTTGAACCTTATCCTGGTGTGGTGTCCGTCTGTGGGGGGGAAGTTACTTGTCTGTACGATCGCTGGAGACGGCTCTCCCCGGAGACCTCTCCCCTTGTCCTCGGCCGACCCTCCCGGTCCGTCTAACATTGGTGGCCAGCGGCGCGATCCGAATCACCGCATAATCGTACAGAGAGTAGCTCACCCCACGACGAAATCACAATGACAACCAAAGAAAGCGGATCCACCGAGAAATTTCAAATGGAGAAACTGAACGAGTACAGCCATCGTGAACTAAAACAATTCTGCATCGAACTAGGTATCGCTACCACCGGTCTAAGTACCAAAGACGATTTCAAGCAGGCCCTAGAGTCCTGGGCAGAAACCGGGGCCGTGGGAACCACCGACCAAAACATCGCAGCAGTAGGAAAAAACACCACGGCCCCCGAGGAGCAAAGAACGGGTCTCTCGCAAGACGAGATCCAGGAACGAGAAAGAACACGACTACATGAACTAGAAATGGCCCGGCTCAAAATGGATGTTGAACTTAAACTGGCCGAACAAAAAATAAGCTTAGAGCACCTGCGTCTCCGCGAAGAAAGAGAGGAAAAACAGAGACAAAGGGAGCTCGAGGAAAAGAGGCTGGCGTATGAACACGAGCGCAAACTAGCTGAGATAGACTTACGCAAGCAGAACAGAGAATTAGGGGTGCCCGAGCAACCCCGCGACCCAGGGGCAACAGAGAAAAAGGTACACATCCCCAAGGATGTCGTTCGAGAATACTTCCGAGAGGACGACATCCAGCAATGGTTCAAGGCCTACGAAATCGCTATGACCGCCCACCGGATCGACCGAAGCGATTGGGGAGCCGGTCTATGGGGGAGATTCCTCAATGAGGGCCGCGATGCCCTGCTACAGCTCCCGGACCATCAGATGACCTCCTATGACCACATGAAAGCTGCCCTCCTCACCCGCTATGGGCTCACACCCGAGATGTACCGTCAGAGGTTCCGAGACTGCACCCGCATCCCGGGTACAACTTGGGTGGACTACGTGAACTACTTTAGCCGAGCCTTCGAGGGCTGGATCAAAGGAAGCAATGTCACAACGTACGAACAACTCTTCAACCTCATGGTGTGGGAGCATCTATCAAACAATTGCTTCATCGAGCTCCGGCAGCACCTCCTCGACAGCAAATTGACTGATCCACGGCAGCTCGCAGCCGAGGCTGACCGGTGGGAAATCACCAGAGTGGGCCGAAATGGGTCCTATGAACAGAACCGGAACAACAACGGTCAACACCGTCCCCGAGGAGGAGGGGGGGGCCAAGGGCGAGGAAGAGACAACGCTCCGGTCACCCCCGCTACCAGCACCACCCCCCCGGCCAACCGGGGCAGCACCCCGGCGCGACCGGGATACAGAGCCAATGTCACGTGTCACCGATGCCAACGAGTCGGCCACTATGCAAACGACCCAAATTGCCCGCAGTACCAGAGCCCAAGACCCCGCCAAGTGGCCGCTGCTGCCCTAGGGGAAGAACAGATCTCCGAGGAGCAGGAAGAATACGAACAAGAGCATCAAGAATGGGAGCCAGCCGCCATGACTTTAGCATGCTTAGGGGGGAAAGACATGGTCCCGCGGGTCCCCCTACCCGCTAACACCCGGAAGTACAGCCAATGGGTGAGCATCAATGGACGCCAGGCCGAAGCCCTCCGTGACATCGGGGCCAGTGTAACAGCTGTCCGCTGTCACCTGGTGACCCCAGAACAGTTCATACCAAACATTCTCTGCCCTGTCCGTTCAGCCGATAACTCGGAAAGTCTGTGTCGGATGGCCTGCGTCCCTTTCGAATGGGGAGGGGTCTCCGGCATGTTGAAAGTGACGGTCCGAGATGATGCTCCCGTAGACTGTCTCCTGGGGAATGACCTTGAAAGCTCTCCCTGGGCAGCCGTAGAACGAAGAGAACACCTGGGGATGTTGGGCGTCCCGGACTGGGCGTGCGTCACCACCCGGTCCATGGCCGCCCGTGCCAATCCTCGACAAGAGGAACCCGAATGGCCGGCGCCTCCTCCCCCGGTCGCCCCATTCGAAGACACCGACCATGCCGTCCCCCCAGAACCAGCTCAACCTCCGGACCTCGCTGGCCTCGACCAGTGGCATCAAGAGGGGGGACCCACACAGGAACAGTTTCGCCAAGAGCAAAAGACCTGTCCCTCCCTCGAGGGACTCCGCCAACAAGCCCTCGCCCAGAGCGCAGGGGATACCTCCGGAACACATTGGATCTACTGGGACAATGATCTGCTATACAGTGAACAAAGGATCGCGGAATTGGGGGCCAGCCGAGTGCTAGTGGTGCCCCTCCGTTTTAGAGACTTCTTGCTAAACCTGGCCCACGATGTCCCCCTGGCTGGACACCTGGGTCAGGATAAAACCTACAGCCGCCTAGTAACCCACTTCTTCTGGCCCAAAATGAGGAATGATGTACTCCAGCATTGCCGATCTTGCCCCACGTGCCAAGCCAGTGGAAAGAGCGGCCGCAAACTAAAGGCCCCCCTGCAACCATTTCCCGTGGTCACCACCCCGTTCGAGAGGGTCGGGATAGACATTGTGGGGCCCCTGGACCCCCGTACAAAACAAGGACATCGGTTCATCCTGGTACTAGTGGACCACGCCACCCGCTACCCCGAGGCTGTTCCCCTGCGAACTGTGACAGCCCCGGTGGTCGGCCGGGCCCTGATGGGGATCTTCTCCCGTGTGGGCTTCCCCAGAGAAGTCGTCAGCGACAGGGGCACAAACTTTATTTCCAAATATATGAAGTCCCTCTGGCAACAGTGTGGGGTCACCTACCAATTCACGACCCCCTATCACCCTCAAGGAAACGGACTCGTTGAGCGGTTCAACCGCACGCTCAAAGGGATGATTGGGGGGTTGGAAGAGCCCCTCCGTCGCCAGTGGGATGTGCTGCTGCCGTGCCTCCTCTTCGCATATCGAGAGGTCCCCCAGAAGTCCCTCGGCTTCAGCCCGTTTGAGTTATTGTATGGACACCCCGTACGGGGGCCTCTCAGTCTAGTCAAGGAAGGCTGGGAAATGCCCCCTCTAAAGAACCCCCCAGATGTCTTCAAATACCTCCTAACCCTCCGCAACCAGACCCGACGGTTCAGAGAGCTGGCAAAAGCAAACTTGGAGGCCAGTCAAGAGGACATGAAAAAGTGGTATGACCAAAATGCCTCCTCCATCGAATTTGAACCCGGACAACAGGTATGGGTGATGTCCCCCACCGAGCCCTGCGCTCTGCAAGACAAGTGGACGGGGCCCTTCAAAGTAGTCGAGCGTAAGGGTCCTGTCACCTATCTCATCGACATGGAATCTTCACGGAACCCCCTCCGAGTCCTCCACGCTAATAGGCTGAAACCCCACTTTGTGCGTTCAGAACTCAGCCTCCTGATGGCCACAGACAATGGAGCCGAAGAAGACTCCGAACCCCTTCCTGACCTCCTACGGACTCGGGAGAAAGATGGCTCCGTGGATGGGGTCCGGCTCTCGGGAGCCCTCACCCTGGACCAACGCCAGGAATGTCGAGACCTTCTGTTGCAGTTCGCCGACCTGTTTTCCCTCACCCCAGGTGTCACTTCCTGGTGTGTGCACGACGTAGACACGGGGGACAGCCCCCCTATCCGCCACCGGGCCTACCGCGTACCTGATAGGGTACGGGCTTGCATCCAGGAAGAAGTAACCAAAATGCTCACCCTCGGGGTCATTGAGCCCTCAGACAGCCCCTGGGCCAGCCCAGTAGTACTGGTCCCCAAAGCAGCCGCTCCCGGCACCACACCGGAACTCCGGTTCTGCGTCGACTACCGGGGCTTGAATGCGGTCACCAGAACAGACGCACATCCCATCCCCCGGGCGGATGAACTAATCGACCGCATGGGAGCTGCCCGCTACCTCAGCATTTTCGACTTGACGGCGGGCTACTGGCAGATCGGCCTCACACCCCGGGCACAAGAGCGATCTGCATTTTCCACTCCTGATGGCCATTATCATTTCAAGGTCATGCCCTTCGGCATGAAGAATGCCCCCGCAACATTTCAGCGGCTAGTCAACCAGGTCTTGGCCGGGCTCGAAGGATTCAGCGCCGCCTACCTAGACGACATCGCTGTGTACAGCCACCACTGGTCCGACCACCTCCACCACCTCCGAGCGGTGCTACAGGCCCTTCAGCAAGCTGGCCTCACGATCAAGGCCAGCAAATGCCAAATTGGTCAGGGGTCCGTAACCTACCTCGGACACCAGGTGGGAAGCGGCCTGGTGGCCCCTCTGCAGCTCAAGATTGCCGCCATCCAGTCCTGGCAGCCCCCCATCACCCAGACCGAGGTCCGCGCCTTTTTGGGACTCACGGGCTATTACAGACGGTTCGTGAAAGACTATGGTACCATAGTGGGGCCCCTCACAGAGCTCACGTCCAAAAATCAACCCAAGAAGGTCAACTGGACCCCAGATTGTCAAACAGCCTTCGAACAACTGAAGGCCGCCATGTGCTCCGCCCCTGTGCTCCAGGCCCCCGATACAGCCAGGAATTCGTCGTCCAGACGGATGCCTCCGACCACGGCATTGGGGCGGTCCTGTCTCAATTGAACACCGAAGGCCTTGATCAGCCAGTGGCCTTCATCAGCAGGCGACTCCTACCTCGAGAACAACGCTGGAGCACCATCGAGAGGGAGGCCTTCGCCGTGGTATGGGCCCTCAAAAAGCTCCGGCCCTACCTCTTTGGCACACACTTCCGGGTGCAGACCGACCATCGACCCCTGCAGTGGCTGATGCAGATGCGGGGGGAAAACCCAAAACTACTACGTTGGTCCATCTCCCTACAAGGGATGGACTTCACTGTTGAACACCGGCCTGGGCCAGATCACGCCAACGCAGATGGCCTGTCCCGGTTTTTCCGCCTCGACGAGGAGAGTCCCCAAGAGGATGGGTGACTCTCCCCGCCTTCAGCTGGGGGGGACGCATGTTGGACAGGCCACGTGAAGGGCCGCTCCCCCTCTGCCCGACCAGGCCCGAGCCCGGTCCCTCAAGTGTCACACACCACCACTTCACGTTTTCCGTCCCCTCCGGGACCCTTGCCTCTGAACATATCGACCTCGTGGGCCCGATCCATTACTGGCCCGCGCGCCCAGCCTGGGCGCCATCTTGGACACTCCGCCACGAGGCCGCGTGGCCCCCGATCGACCCCAACCCTGGGCCTGGCTAGACCTCAGACATCCCGGCACCACCATCCACCCAGGAGGTGAGCGGACTACTTGGCAGGTCAATGGGAGAAAGAGGTGTCGATGGTTCTCCCTCGCCAGGTGCCGCTCGCCACAACCTCCCCGGGCGCTGGCTCCACCCCCCTGCTGGGTGTCTGGACCCCTTCATCCCGGACCCCCCAACCTCCAAGTGCGAGGGTCCGGACATCAAAGGGCACCAGCCCTATAACTGGGGCAGCTCCAGAGCAGGAAGGCAGTTGTATCCTGGAGTCGAGAGACGCAGTGAAGAACTCATCCTTGACGGACTACTGGCGCTGCCGTAGCCCTGCCTTGCGAACCATCGTCCTGCCTGCTGGCGCTGCCGTAACCTTCGTAACCTTCATCGTCGTCGGGACCTGCTGGCGTGGCCGCGGACCGTTTGTAACCACCATCTTCATCGGGACCTGCTGGCTCCGCCGCGGACCGTCGCTTCCTTCATCCATCTCGGGACCTGCTGGCTCCGCCGCGGCCCGATCATCTAGAACGCCGAGCTCGAGGATTGAGAGCTATTTTCATCTATTGGTAACAAGACTGTCCCGCTACCCTTTTCCCAATCCAGAGACCAGAATCGAGGGGACCCCTGAGTCCAGACCTCCTTGTATAATTCTACCGTACCTAAAGAATTGCTGATAAAGTATCGTTGAACCTTATCCTGGTGTGGTGTCCGTCTGTGGGGGGGAAGTTACTTGTCTGTACGATCGCTGGAGACGGCTCTCCCCGGAGACCTCTCCCCTTGTCCTCGGCCGACCCTCCCGGTCCGTCTAACATCACCTCTGTTGGTCATGTGCTTGCTCGTAGCCCCCCTGCTCATCCTCTGTTGTCCGTCTGCTTGGCCACTGCACCTCCCTCACATACTCCGTTGTCTCTCTGCTTACCCCAGACCCTGTCTCTCTCACCATTTGTTGTCCATGTTAATGCTCCTAGCTCTTCCAGCACATTCTCTGTTGTCCGCGTACTTGGCACAGACCCTCCAGCATGCTGTCATTTGTCTGTTTTCTTGCCCAAAGCCCCTCACCTCCCACCCTCCGTGGAACAACTACTTGTCCCCTGACCCCTCCATTGTTAATGTGCTTGCCCACAGAATCTGTTGATGACTTGATTACCACAGCCCGTCTATCCAACCTCCCACCCACTATTGTCTGTGTGCTTGACCCCCAGTCCCTCCGTTCCACCCTCTGTTGTCCATGTGCTACCCCACCTGTGTCTTAGCCACTCAACCTCAGTGTTTCCTACCTCCCTTCATTAATCCCTCGGTCCTTCTGTATTGCCTACCTCAGTGTTACCTCAGGAACAAAAAATAAAGCGCTATTATGCAGCCAGCACTGGCCGCGTATTAATGCTATTTTTTTATTACTTATTACCAGCGTTCTTGTCAATCTATCCACCCTGCCTCCATGCTACCTCCTGCCCTCCCTCTGTGTTGCCTTAGGAAGCTGTGCAAAAAGTACTATGAAATAGCCAGCACTGGCACATTTTTTAAATGACTTTCAGCCATGCTGCAAGGCAGATGCACTGCGATACAACTTGGGTACAAATCATTGACAAAGCCAGGAGCTCTTGTAGGCAACCTATTTGTTTTGCCAATGCTTGTCTCTTGGTTGTACTGGAATGCTTTTTCACAAGAGTAAGTCAACCTATTCCTGACTAGCTATTTACAGTGGTGAGGATAAAGGAGGCGGCTTGGGTTTGGACAGCCCAATTGGTGCCTGTTAATTATTAACAGATAGCAGGAGATGGGTTTTTATTTTTCTGCAAACAAGTAGTTTTTTCTCCACTAAAGACAAAGTAACCGCTATATCGAATAAAATCACAAACAAACCTGGTTAAAATCCCACTGACTTGTTTTATTTAGACGGTAACGTTTCATAAAAATAAAACATTGCTGCAAAATCTGCTAAAGGCAGAAATCGATACATAACTCTGCCCAAAAGAAATAACCAAAGAAACACAACTCTACCGCCTTGTCAATTTGGAGCAACCTCTTTATTATAGCAAATTGGAACGCTTTATACTGAAAAATCATGATCCAGAATGAATAATTGTTTGTAGTCACTAAAAATGAGATAATTCTCCCTCTGAAACTAAAGCTTTGACTTGAATAAGTTGACTTGAATAAGTCAGAGCTTAAGGAGTGCACGCAGATGACAGCAAAAACAAAACTAAGGGCCCGATTCCGATGCTGTTATGAAGGCCTCCTAATGGCATTTGCACCGTCCGAATCGGATCGGGAACGTGACTTTCTGATTGAATCTGAAAGATTTCCGACCAACTGAGTATGATGCGAGTTAGGCGTTAGGAATATCCCAATCCGAACCCAATGGGGTTTGGAATGACCAAGCCCCACTTCACCTTCCGAACACCCACCATCCACAGACACCTGCACCTGCTTCCACAAAGAAACTGGACCAAAATCACCAATGACCAGCTCACCTCCTCTCTCAACAACTCCACCCCAACCATCGCGGAAAACGACGACCCCAACACCGCAGCCGGAACCCTGCATAGATGGATCTCCGACAGCACCAACACCATAGCCCCCCTCAAGAAAAACAACAATACCCGTGCCAAGAAAGCCAGATGGCTTACCACCGAACTTCGAGAGTCCAGGCGCACATGCCGCCGCCTCGAAAAGGCCTGGAGAAACACCAAATCCACAAAAGCCCAGAACAACTTCAGAGCCGCCACCAACGCCCACCATCAACTCATCAGAGAAACGAGGAAAAAAGCGATTGAAGACAGAATCTCCACCCACGCACACAACAGCAAGGAACTCTTCAGCATCATCAAGGAGTTCGCCCAACCCACCAGCGAGTCTACCGACATCCCTCCCTCACAAGACCTCTGCGACAAACTCAGCATCTTTTTCCACCACAAAATCAAGAGCATCTACGACAACTTTGACGAAGAAAACCAACACACTGATCCCTCACCAACCACCCCTGACACCCGGAAACCAGCGATTGATGACTGGACAGCCCTCACCACTGAAGACACACTGAAGACAATGAAGTCAATCCACTCAGGGGCCCCTACGGACCCCTGCCCCCACCACATCTTCAACAGAGCCGCCAAACACCATCACACCCATGCTCCGCCAAACCATCAACCGCTCCCTGACGACCGCCTCGTTCCCCGACGACTGGAAACACGCCGAGGTCCACCCGCTCCTAAAGAAACCCTCAGCGGACCCCACCGACCTCAAAAACTACAGACCCATCTCCCTGCTCCCTTCCCAGCGAAAGTCATCGAGAAAGCCATCAACAGCCAACTCGCCACATTCATTGAAGAACACAACATCCTCGACTCCTCCCAATCCGGCTTCAGAAAAAACCACAGTACGGAAACCGCCCTCCTCGCCGCAACAGACGACATCCGCACCTTACTGGACAAAGGAGAAACAGTAGCCCTCATCCTCCTCGACCTATCAGCGGCGTTCGACACAGTCTCCCACCGCACCCTAATACGCAGACTCTACGATGCAGGAATCCAGGACAAGGCCCTCGACTGGATCTGCTCCTTCCTCTCCGGCAGGACGCAGCGGGTCAGACTCCCCCCTTTCCTCTCGGACCCCACACCTACCACCTGCGGAGTCCACCAGGGCTCCTCCCTCAGCCCAACGCTCTTCAACGTCTACATGGCTCCACTTGCCCCCATCGTCAGAACCTATGGACTCAACATTGTGTCATATGCCGACGACATCCAGCTCATCCTCTCCCTATCCAACGAACCCAACACCGCCAGACGCAACTTTCGAGAAGGCATGGAAGCCGTCGCCAAATGGATGAAAAACAGCTGCCTACAACTAAACACCAACAAAACAGAAGTACTCATCATGGGCCCAAACCCCCACGCCTGGAGCGAAACCTGGTGGCCCACCACCCTCCGAAACCCGCCAACCCGCACAGACCACGCACGCAACCTGGGAATCATCCTGGACTCCAAGCTCAAAATGGACCGCCAGATCAACTCTGTCTCATCTTCCTGCTTCCACACCCTCCGCCTCCTTCGTAAGACCTTCAAATGGATCTCCCTCGAACACCGAAAGACAGTCACTCACGCCCTGGTCACCAGCAGACTCGACTACGGCAACGCACTCTACGCCGGAATAAACAAAAACCTCATCCGCAAGCTACAGAACATCCAGAACGCCGCCGCAAGACTAGTCCTCAACCTGCCAAAACACTGCCACATCTCCCAGCACCTGCGCACACTCCACTGGCTCCCCGCCGAGGCGAGAATCACCTTTAAGATGCTCACCCACGCACACAAGGCCCTCCATGGCACCGGACCAGCATACCTGAACAGCCGACTCAAATTCCACGCACCCCAAAGGACCCTACGATCAGCCCAGCTTTCCTACGCCGTGGTCCCCCGCACCAGAAAGACCAGATCGGGAGGCCGCTCCTTCTCCTTCCTCGCGGCCAAAGCATGGAACGCCCTTCCGCTCCACCTCAGACAGACAACATCGCTCCCCATCTTCGCAAGAAACCTCAAAACCTGGCTCTTCGACAGACCCCCTCCTTGATGGAATGGAACCTGCACCCCCCCACCACCCCCACCCCTAGCGCCTTGAGACCCTTACGGGTGAGTAGTCGCGCTTTAACAAACTCCTGATTGATTGATTGATTGATTGACCAAGCCGTATGGAGCACAATAGTACGTCTCTACCGGGAGCGTTCCCAATCTGGGCCCGTAGGCTTACCCATGGGTCTCCCCTTGCCAGCCATGCTTGGTGTGGCAGGCACCAGGGGTGCCCACCACAGGGTGCATGATTTTCCCCAGCCACCCATTTCTTCAATGGGAGCCTATGCATTAGGTCGGAACTTGGGCTCCCATTGAAGTCAATGGGGGTCCAACCAAATCGTATCTGGAAGCATCCGATTGGAAACTATTTGCAAACCGATTTGGTCGGAATGATTTCCTAACCGCATCAGAATCGGGCCCTAAATGTACAATAGTCTGCAATAGCCATTTCATTAAATCCATCTTCTTTCAAACACGATCTTCTGTACAACATACCACACATTAAACATCCGGTTTCTACACATTAATGCATTTGGACTCTCATAAAGCCCAAGAAGGTGAACGACTACAATGAGGCACCTCAGTCCTCACAGTATGGGAAGTGTGAGAGGGATGGGCGGAAAACAAAATGAGGAGGTCTTACAGGCCATTGAATGATGGCTTCATTTATTGACACAGGTCAAACAAAAGGGAGGGAAATCAGGATGGGAACTTGATGTTGTCTTCTCCCGGGATGGTGGTGGTTGTATCTCTTTTCGTCTTCTTCACAGGGTGATGGTGGCACAGCCCCGGGTAAAATAAAGGAGAGAAGACGGTCAATGAGGCTGTCCCTTTAGGGAAGGTCAAGGTACAGTGCAGAACGTGCCGTCATAGTGAAAACACTACACATCAGGACAGAGGGGGAGGGGTGATTCGGGGAAAATCAACTGAGACATAGCCCTGGTAGGGGTTGCGAAGACCACGGAAGAAAGGAAAGTCGTGACCTATGAGTATTCAGGCCTTATACATATTTTTAATCCCCTTTTCTCAGGAGAGTAAACTGAGGCCGATTTGGTGCAGGTTTCGTGGATGGTTGCTTTTTGTGCTAAGCTTTAGGAGGTGAGTAGGGAGTGAGGGATTTGTGAACGAAAACCAAGCATAACGCTTGACCACCCCACTGTCCCGTGAACCCTGAGTCCCTTAGATTCGCCACCCCCCCTTCCGGTATTCACAAAGACTATTGCCCTGGATCATGTACCGCAGGGGCCGCAACTCTCCTGAGCTGCGGCGGCATTACAGCATCCTCCGGGGTGTCCACCACTCTTCGGACCACTCCTTCCGCTCGACACCGCTTCTCTTCACGCTTTGTGGGGGATCCTCGTCTGCTTCTCGTCCTTGCTCCGGGAAAGGCTCGTCTGCTTCTCGTCCTCATTCCTAGACAGGCTCGTCTGCTTCTCGTCCTCATTCCTGGACAGGCTCGTCTGCTTCTCGTCCTTGTCCCTGGACAGGTTCGTCTGCTTCTCCTTCCGACTCTCGCCTTCCGAACACGCACACCTCGGCGTCTTCCGGGTTCTCCCTTTCAGCTGATAGCTCCGCCCCTCAACAGACGACGGACTGGGTATTATTTATTTATTTAATTATACCTATTCCATCGACTTACCCCCTCCCGCCTTGCCCCACCCTGCCCCACCTCACCGCGTTTACCTGTGTCGGCCGCCGCTGCCGTTGTCCTTGACTCTCCATAGCAGGCCCGGTTCTAGAGGGTGGGCCGGGTGGGCCAGGCCCACCCAAACATGAGCCTGGCCCACCCAAAGAGGAGCCTTGGCCCTGGCAGTGAGGGCTTGAAGGCAGGCGTGTAACGCACAGGTCGTGTCTGTCAGCCCGGGCCGAGACAGATTCCCGGGCGCGCACACAGAGACAGTATTAGAGATTATCATAGCCCCCCACCCGAGTACTTAACAGGTCTTTAAAGACCATTAACATGTTAATGAGGCTTTGTTTATTTTTTCACCCCTTCATCTCTGTATGGTGAAAGGTGACAAATACTTTCTTTGTCAACGGTAACCTTTGCTAACCTTTTTCTACTGTTCTGCTGTGTTGATATTTATTTTTCTATGCAGCAGGAGATAAAGAAGTTTTTTTATTCCTAGTCACCTTTCCTAACCCCTGTAGTGGCTTATCACATCAGGCTGTGACACAAAGTTTGACTAATGGAGTAGGTAAGAGAATGTTTTACTACATTTTTTTTTCTTTTTAAAATCTGCACAGGCCCAGCAGGACACATTCTTCGTGTGTGCTTCATTTAAACAGTTTTTATCAATATTGTGGCCAATGCAGGACAACAATAAAACGATACTAAATGCCCAGATAACGCTGGTGATTAATGATCCTGCTTGAGAGCAATCATTTGTTTGTTAGTAGTTTTTAAAAGCAGATGAACTGTATTTTATGTGGAAGCTCAGTGGGTTACTGCCTTTGTCACAGAGATCCCTGTGTTACTTGCAGTTCAGAAGGTACAATCCTAACATAGGACAGTGACCAATGAACAGTCACCAAAGAGCTGCATACAAACAGGAATGGTATAGTTAAAACTTCGCTTTTTTTGTTTTGTGATATAGTTAGAACTTACTCAGTCTTTCATTATTCTAATGTTGCTAAATTGAGTATGTTTGGGCAGATGTACATTTTAATCAGTAGAGCTGACCCCATGGAATACTCTTTAAATCCTAAGTTTGTGTTTACCCATATCAAACCCTTTTGAAATATACTGCCCAGCAGTATGGATGACGTGATTCATACACCTTGTAATCCTCATTTGCTCAAGTAACATTCCCTATAGGCTGATTTACATTCTTGTATGATTCATTGTCTCTGTATAATGTGTGTGTGATGTAAAGTACTGACACACACTACACTGACATGAGTACTGCTATACAACAAATTAAATGCATATGAGAGAGGGGCTACATAAAGATGAGGGGCACTGTTGGAGGGTGGCAGTGAGGGAATCCGAGGAGGAGGTAGTGGGAGGGGCTATGGAGCGATGAGGGGCACTGGTAGAGGACCACAGTGAGGGAATCTGAGGAAGAGGTCATGGGGTGGGGGAGCTAGAGAGAGATGAAGGGCACTGGTGGGGGTGGTAGTGAGGGAGTCAGACGAGGAGGTCATGAGGGGGAGGGGCGACAGAGATAAGGGGTACTGGTCTTCGAGGAGGAGGTCATGAAGGGGAGGGGCTATGGGGGATATGAGGGGCACTTGTGGTGTGAGGAAATCCGAGGAGGAGGTCAATAGGGCCGGTAATGGAGGGATGAGGGGCACTGTTGGAAGGTAGTAGTAAAGGTATTTACCGAAAAAGAGGTTAATGGTGCGGTGCCAAAAAAGACTTTCGCATCAGTCATGGCCTTTCGGTTTTTGTTTATTTAATTAGCAGTCGGGTCATAAGGGCTACTGTGGAACATACTTTAAAGTGCCTGCTAATTATATTTACTGCTATATTCAATGTTTTAAGTTTGAAGGTGATTTTTCTAATGTTTTTACCGGGCAAAATGAAAGTGGAGCCTGATGGTGCCTGATATGGGGCTAGGGCCCAATGTCAGCTGTGAGATAAGGTGCACTGGAGAGGAGTAGTGGATATTCAAGACTGTAAGGGAGTATGTTGCAGAGTCTGGGGTCAGGTGGGGGTAGTAATGAAGAGGGGTTCTACCTGAAGGCTCGCACAGAGGGAGCCCGAGAAGTGTCACTTGCCTGATCCTCCACCTCAGAAACCTCCTCTTCCCATCAAAGGAACATTACATGGAAAAAACACTTTTTGAGAGTGATGACATTTAGAAAGAGACTTGGAAAAGAGTGTGTTTTGCTGGGCCTTGCAAGACTAAGAAGAGATAAAGGAGAGCCGCGAAGCAGGTCTGCCCAGAAATATATGCGACAAATCGAGCCCAGTGGCCCACCCAAATGCACCCTTGGCCCACCCAAATAAAAAATCCTGGAGCCGGGCCTGCTCCATAGCATATAGGGGTCCTTTGAGGGCCCACGAGTGGTGCAAGGGATGAACCTTATGTTGTCATCATGGGGGATGATGTAGGTGGGTCAAGGGGTGTTTATGATCACTTCCGTTGCCACTAGCATTTTGGTGACATCAAAAAGTTCTGTTTACTCTAGCAAAGAAGCATGTTTACTTTACTGCAGGCTGATGTTACTCATATCTCCATTCTAGATGAACTGCATGCTGTCTGAGGAATTGGGTAATTTTCACTGACTTCTTAATAGGATGAGAGGCCACTGTGGGAACAGTGTGTGCTCTTGAAGGAACGTGATCTCACTGGATCTGAACCAACAGCACTACTGTTCAGTGGCGTCTCTAGACGGGGCCGAATCAAGGTCGCTTGTCCTGGTTCCCCTTGTGCTCCCACAACCACCACAACCACAAATGCTGAATGTACCAGGAGGCGACAGAAAAACACAGACGCTGCACCTTCCCACTCACATTAATTTTTATGAAGACCTTTATTACAAAGCATTATTGTTTGCATAAAATATTTAAATCTGATTTTGTATGTATTTTTTAGATATCTGTACCTAAATACGCGTAAAGATTTATATACACATATACAAAACCAGATTTAAACTTTGTTAGTATTTATATATGAGCATATAGCGTTTGTAGGTGACTCAGCAGTTTTATCTGTGGCACATTGTGTGCCCCCCTAAAATTCCCTTCTAGAGACGCCACCATTCCAAGGCATTTTGGTGTCTGGTTATTCACATCTATCAAGAACCAGAGGGCATGGAAGTTGTGAGAACAGAAACAAACATACAAGCATCCCAAATAATTTCAAGAGGCACCAGTATTGAATAAACACAATCCGTTATCAATGTCTGTCTCCTTCTTGGACACCATTCAGGGGTTGCCAGGTGTTGCAGTGCTGCTGCGACCACTAAGATGCCCTTTGTGACCCCTGGCACTGCCTTTGCGACCCCTAACGTCAGCAGTGGCAAACATCAGTGTCAGGACAGGAGGAGCTCGTCCATATAGACGTTGGTGGGGGCTTCACTCACCTAGTTTTTTGTCAATTTTATTTATACAAATAGTGAATAATATTACATTATTCGCTATTAGTTTCATGAAAAATCGAGTACAAATAGCTGGAATATGACTTTCACTGGCAGCTGAGGTAAGTAAAAGAAAATACGTTTAAATGTATGCATGTTGAGTGCATGCGTACGTGCTTGCAGTTTTTGTTACAAGTCTGTTTTATTTTGGAACAAAACCCCCGGAGGGGCACAAGTACACAGCGTTAAGCCCACAACCTCTTATCCGAGGCCGGCCGCGAAGAGTGTGCAACAGTATTCGTTAAGTCAGAGTAATGAACACAGCGCCGTGCCTACAACCCCGAGGGGCCGGCCGCGTGGCGAAGAAAAGCTGTTGAAGTTGTCCAGCGCTAGGAAAACCCCAATTACAGTTCAGGGGGAGAAGATGAGAGAGCAACAAGCCCAATAATTACTAAGGGCCCAACAGGGGTCCAGAAGAACATAAGGGAGCTACAGAAAAGGAGGGAAGAGGAAAGCGAGAAGGAAGTAAGGCAGAGACTGAGAGTAGAAGGGGAGCACGCTAGCAGGGGTGGCGGGCAGGCCAGCGGTCGGGGAGCAGCACTAGGTAGCAGGGGCTTGCCTCCGGAGTTCAGCTGGTACAGGAGTCTCCTACGGGAGCAACCTAGTAGGGTCTGTAGGGGCGATGGCATCCTCAAAGAGATGTAGGGTCCTGAGTCTAGTGGGCATGTGTCGTGCATGCTCTGCAGAGCACATATAGCGCACCAGGGGCTTTCAAACTGTTTCGAAACGGGTGGGGCGCATCTGGAGTCGCGCCGTTAGGAGCTTCATTGCCAGGACGTGCCACAGCCGCACAAACCAAGAAGCTATTGGAGGAGCGTCAGTCTTCTTCCAATACAAGGCTATGAGTTGCTTGGCCGCACCGGCTCACTGGTTAGAGGCGGCAGACCCGAGAGCAGAGGACGGCCCGGGACCAGGGTTCGATTCCCGGCGCGGAAGGTTTCTGGACCAGGGTCAGCGGACTCGATAATTCTCTCGCCTCGGTGCCCACTCTGATCAGCGATCACACTCGGCAACTCTGGGCATTAGCTTGCCTCATCTTCACTAACGGCCCCACCAGACCGCCGGGGATGCCTGGTCTCACCCTGGAGATACCCATTAAGGGACCATCTCTCAGGGAAGCCAGGAAGGGTTTCGCAGCGGTTGAAGCGCCTTGGGACCCTCCGGGTAAGTAGTGCGCTATATAAATGCCTATACATACCGAGCATCTGTAGTGCTACACTCCAGTCGCCACGGGTTAGGGCCTTAAGGTTAGCTGTCCTAATACCCAACAGGATCGTACCTATGGCTTCAGGCAAAGGGAATCCCAGCACCCCCCTGATGTGGCTAAGTACCTCCTTCCAGAAGACGGTGAGGAGCGGACACGCCCACCATATGTGCACGAAGTCCCCCGTCGCAGCCCAACACCTCCAGCACAGCGGCGACGCATTGGGGAACATCTTGGGGAGTCGCAGGGGAGTGTGATACCATTGAGTTAAAAGTTTATAGGCATTTTCTCGTTGCGGGATGCTCCGATACACTTTAGGGATATCTCTCTACACCGCCTCCCATTGAGAAGGCGTAATATCCGCATCAACCACCTTCTGCCATTGACGCTGATACGGATGAGTTTGAAGGAGTGTTGGATGTTATAGGATGTGGTAGATCTGGGAGACCAACTGTTTCAAGCCCCCTAGGGTGTGTGCCAAGCGCTCGAAGGGGGTGAAGGCGCGCGTAGCAGCCCAGTACACTTTATCACCTGAGGCCCAGTGTGGCAGTTGGACGTATTGTAGCCGCGCAGGGAGAGAAGGCAGGCCGGAACTTTCCCGTGTATGTCCGGATCTCGCCGTATGAGCTCCGCGAGGGGCTCCACTGCAAGAGCTAATAGGAGGGGCGAAAGGGGGCACCCCTGTCTAGTGCCCCTGTGAATCGCTAGGGCCGGTGTTAGGTCCCCATTAATTCGAAGTCGAGCGTGGGGCCATATGTACGGAGCCATAGTTCTAGCAATCATCTTCAGACCCAGTCCGAGTTTGCAAAGCACCGCCCTGAGGAAGACCCAATCCACCCGATCGAACGCCTTCTCCGCGTCCAGGGAGAGAAGGCAGGCCGGAACTTTCCAATGTCGCACCTTCCCCACAAGGTGCGCAAGCCTGCGTACGTTGTCTGCCCCTTGGCGATCGTGGATAAATCCAACCTGATCGGGGTCCACAAGCCACTGCATGTACGGGTCTAGGCGTTGGGCGAGAAGCTTAGTGTATATTTTGAGATCCGTATTAAGCAGGGCAATAGGGCGGTAGGACGCACACAGCGCAGGGTCCTTTCCAGGCTTCGGTATGAGCGCAATCTCTGCCATGCCCATGTCACGAGAGGGGCCCATCTCCTCCGAGAAGGAGTTGAACAGCCTGAGGAGGTGAGGCCGAAGCTGGACCTGAAATGTGCGATAGAAGGATAGCGGCAAGCCGTCCGGACCCGGCGTTTTCCCCAGAGGCAGGTTCTTGATCGCCGTCGCGATCTCGTCCTCCGAGATGAGATGCTCGAGCTCCATCGCGTCCCCAGCGGATAGTGTCGGCCCCTCATAGTCGTCCAGGACGGCTGCTATCGCATCCATCGACACAGGATCGCTCCTGTACAAGGTTGTATAATAGTCCAGAAATGCAGTCTGCTTGGAGGTCTCCGAGACTACCGTTGAGCCGTCCGGCAGTTGGACACTAGTGATGTGGGCCTTAGCAGCGCGTGCTCGCAGCCGTCCCGCCAACAGTCAACCCACTTTGTCGCCTCCCTCAAAGTACTTTTGCTTCAAGGCCAACAGGGCACCTTCCGCCTTGTTGGTGCGCAGCAATCGTATCTGCCCTCTAAGTGTGGCCAGTCTCTTCCTAGTCTCTCGAGTCGACCGCTCCCGATCCTGCAGCTCAGCTTTCTTGATATCCGCAGCCAACTCAGCCTCCAGTTTGCAGGCGGCTCGCCTGCGTGCAATCGCCAGGGAGGTGATATGTCCCCGGATCGTGCCTTGAAAGCATCCCAAACCACCGGGAATGGCACGTCCGGGGTATCATTAGAAGCAAAGTAGGCTTCTCGGATGCTATCCACATCATCCGCGTCTGAAAGGATACTCGGTGGGAAGGACCAACGTACGGCTCTCGAGGGACGCGCCGCCGGGTCCTGGAGACACATCTCTACATGAGCATGGTCCGACAGAGAAATATCCGAGATGGAGGCACCTAGCGTGTCGCAGAGCAGCCCCAGCGACACGAAGAGGAAGTCTATACGGGAGTAAGACCTGTGGGAGTGCGAGTAGAAGGAATAGTCCCTAACGTCCGGGTTGTGATAGTCCCAGATCCACAATCTGTTTGCGCAGGGCAGATGACATCACCCCGGAGGCGTTGGAGGTAGCGCTGCATCGGTCCAGATCCGATTCCCACACCAGGTTGAAGTCCCCCCCACTATCGTGTGCTGATCTCCACAGGGTACCTGCTCCCTCAAGAGTGTCTGGAGATAGCGGTCTTGTAGCTGGTTAGGAGCGAACACATTGCATAAGGTGAAATGCGTCGTCCCGCACACACCGTAACCCTAAGGAAGCGCCCATCCCCACTCTTAAAGGGCCGGGAGTCTCCCCGCCTGAAGCCAGTTCTACATAGTATGGCCACCCCCGCAGTTTTGGTGTCCGCTGCTGCCCAAACTGGAGAGGGTATTTGGGGTGGGCCATGCGGTGCGTATCCCCTTGTAGTAAGTGGGTTTCCTGGAGATAAATGATGTCGGGGTTTTGGTGGAGGAGATAGCGCCAAACCTGCTTACACTTATTAGGAGAGTTCAGGCCCTTGACATTGAGTGATATAACCTTCAGGGTACTAGGTATAGTTGCAGCCATAGCAAACGTCAAACAGGGGCCACCTATACACCCTGCTCCCACCAGCGCAGAAGAAGGAGACCCAAGGAAGATGCCAAAGATCTCGCTCCCACCACCCAGACAACGGTCGCCACCCCAGCCCTACCCCACCACCCGCCAGACCAGAGGAGAGGAACAGAGGGGAAGGCCAGAGAGAGGAAAGCAAAGAAGAGAAGGAAAAACGGAGGAGAAAGAGAGAGGAAACAGCCGGAGGCCAAAAACGCCCCAGACATATCAAGAACAGAAGAGGCCAACAGGGCCATATCGGACTACCCCAGTCACCGGGCATCCTCTACCCGAGGGTTTGGACGCACACAGGAATGTCACTCCCTATGGGGTAGTAGAGGGGGCACCCACAGGCAGAAGAAAAGACCTCGGCCCCGGCATCCCTGCCGCTCGAGCCAGGATCAAGGGCATCATCTAGCTAAGCAGAGCAGTCGGGCAGGTCAATCGGTGTCGCACAGCCCCCGGAGTCAGACCAGGCCGTACTGGGACCAGGTCCATCCCGCAAGCAGCTCTAGGGGGGCCCACACGTTGGAGTCAGGAGCAGAGAAGTCGCCAGGCGCAGATCAGGGCGAGGTGCCATGCGAGCGTATGCCGCCCATGACTCAAGGGTACCGGGGATCCGGCTGGCTAACTCAGCTAGGTGCAAGAGTCCAGGCATCCACTAGGGCGTCGGTGGAGGCAGCCTACCAGGACAGGTTCCTGAACCGAAGATCAGCGGCGCTTCCCAGAGCGCCGGGAGGGACCATCAGAAAGGACGTAGCAACACGACCCAGATTATGGAGTGGGCGGAAGAGAGGTCTGGCCATCTCGATCAGTGCTTGCAGTTTTGACTGTGTTTATGTAAGGAAGAGTGTGTGTATGTGTGAATGTTTGTGTGTGCATAGGCAGAGTGTGTGTATGTGTGAGTGTGTGTGTGTATGTGTGAATGCTGGTGTATGTATAAGCATATGTGTTTGTGTGTGAGTGAAAGTGAAAGTGAAGGTCAAGGGGCATGTGAAGTCACTTCTCCTACCCCTGGGATTTTGGTGAATTGATGTCCATGGTCTCCTTCTCTGTATCTCCCGATTTAAAAAGAGGGACAACATCTTTGTCAAGTCTTTTTAGACTGGGCTTTGATGTGAGATTGTGTTAAAATAAAAAAATGTCTTTATTGTTGCTCAAAATACATTTTAAGGTTTTCTTAGGTAACATAGAATGTATGGGATGCTGAAAGGTGCAGTTAGAGGATAAGTGTGTTCTTGCCAGAATACAGTACTGATTCATTCAACTGTTTTTTGCCGGGAGAGTAGACAAAGGGCGGGCATTGTATCTATATATATATTCACTGAAAAAACCATAGGTTTCACACCAGTTATAGTTAGCTGGAAATTTTACTGACATAAAACTATTGAAATTCCCACGTTATAGTTAGTTGGACTCACTATAACTTGCGCGCCTGCAATGCACTGCTGATGACGTCACATATTACATCACTCATGACATGGTCAGTGACATCACTCATGACATCACTGATGACACCATCCAGTGAATGTGTGTCTTTCTGAAATATCAATATGTTTTATATATGTATTTGTAAAGGTCGATGGATGAATAAATGTTTAAATAAGTGTGTGAATGGATGTTTATTTTTAATAAAATATTGATTGGTTAACTGGCTTATAAAGTGTATCTTAGTGAATACATATATTAGCGAGTAATTTTTAAATATTTTAAATATATGTTTCACTTTGTGTATAAGTGGCTGAATGGGTTGGTGACTGACTCACTGTTTGTATGTGTTTTTAAGACAGCGTATGTGCAGGACTGTATGGGTGGATGAGTGTGAATATGTGTCTGTTAGTGAGTGAATGCCTGCCTCACTAGTGTCTTTATGAGTAACTACATATGTTTTAATCTAGTATATGTGAGTATTGATGTATATAAGTGAGTATATGTGAGAGTGAGAGATTGAAAGAGTTGTATTGTATTGTATAGAGATTGAAAGAGTTCCTGTTTAAATAAGTATGTGTTTAAAAAAGTGATTGTTTAAGAGAGTAAGTATGTGTAAGTTTCCTTAGAAGTAATGTACTAGTGTGTGTATAGCTGTATATGCAAATAAATGGATGTTCAATAGTTTATTTGCATGTGTGAGTATGTGTGTGAGTAACTATTGGATGACTGTCGGTGTGTAACAGGATGTATATGTGTATCACTACATATGATGAGTGAGTATATGTATGAGTGACTATATAGAACTGTTGCTGAATGAGAGGATGTGTATATAGATGGGGGAATTACTGAATTGGTTGTTGTAAGTGGTATGGGTATCTCAATTTTTTTGAAAATGTTAGTTTCTATTTTTGAATATGTGTTTCAAGGGTTACATTAAACCGAAAGGAGGTCTGTCAGTCTGTCACAAGGATGGTGTCATGAGTGATGTCATGAGTGATGTCACTGACCATGTCATGAGTGATGTAATATGTGACGTCATCAGCAGTGCATTGCAGGCACGCAAGTTATAGTGAGTCAAACTAACTATAACGTGGGAATTTCAATGGTTTTATGTGAGTAAAATTTCCAGCTAACTATAACTGGTGTGAAACCTGGGGGGCGCTAGAGGGCGCACAAGCTAATGGCCGCACTTTAGTGAGGCTCTGGCTGCCTGGTCAGAACCATCCTGAATTTATCCTGTTAGTCTGCAGGTGGACGCCTGAAACTTACAGCGATTGTGGACCTCCTTGCCCTGCAGCACCTGTCCAACTTTGGTGCCGATCCGACGTTTGATCCTTGACTTAGCCGACTGGTAACTTTGCCCGAGGAGTACTGCTGCTGAGAGCTGACTCGGCGACCGGGGCGCCGTCCCACGCGAGGCCGAGGCTTGCCACGAGGCGGTTAGGCCCCGGAGTTGCGGAGGTCGGCCCATGAGCGTGCGAACCGCTGGAGGCTCAACGAACGGCGGCGGTGGTGAGTCTCTCCTCTCCCCTGGCCGCTGCGAAGTGTGGAGGTGCTGGAAGGTGATCCTGGGATCTACTTGGGGTGCGGACGCGATCGGTGGCCTCCGCCTGGGCCTGGCGAGGGGTTGGACTTGTCCCCGGCCTGGATCCCCGCATTGCCGCCATCGCCCCCGATCCTTCGGTGCGATTACTGCTTCTGGGAGTGGGGAGCTGAGGAGCGACAGGAGGCCGCTGGAGGACGAGCGCAGTGACCGTACTACGAATATCGCTGCCCGTTGGTGGCGCGCTGGGCCTCCCCTCACCCCAACACCCGCTACCCCCCAGTGCTCCTCGTGACCGGCCCTCCCTTGCTCCACTCCGGAGCACCGCTGCCCGCCGGGGTGTGGGGATCGATTGGACGTTACTGGCCTGCTCCTCGCTTGGACGTCGCTGCCTCAGGCGAGGCCGTTGTGTAGGAGGTTTCTGATCCATGAGGATTTGTTGAGGAGCGGGGAGCGCAGCACCACTTGCCATTCTCCGGGCACCTCGGGCATCCATAGGCGGAGCACGATGGGTGAGAACGATAAGAAACAGCCTAAGCTCTCTTTTGAACCTGCGGCCACTAAGAAACAGCTGCGCAATGCGACTGGGGCCGGCGGTGCCCAAGGACCATCGGGCACTGAGCCCCCCTCCACACCCATGGCTCCGGAGTTGCGAGTGCTGATGGAGGAGATGAGGCAGGGCTTCGCCACGATAGTGGATAAGGTGGATCGCTTGTCCTCCAGGATGGACGGGGTCACGCAGAAATTGGAGGTCCATGAGGAACGCTTGACGGAAGCGGAGCGACGTATCTCTGCCTCGGAGGACACTTCGACGACCCACGAAGCGCGCCTAACCAGAATGGACAATATCCTGAGAGTAATAGCGGCGAAGAATGAGGAGTTGGAGGCGAGGAGTAGGCGCAATAACATTCGCGTCACCGGTGTTCCGGAGTCCACGAACACTGGCCGCATGGAGGACTATGTAGAGCGGATCCTAATCTCTGCAATGGGCAAGGAGGCCTTCTCTAGTCAATTTATTGTTGAGAGGGCACACCGTTCTCTGGGTCCGGTTCCCAAGCCAGGGGCGCAGTCGCGGCCTATCATCGCCCGGTTGCTCAACTACCGCGACCGCGACACGGCGCTGCGTGCAGCACGGATGAATCGGAACCTGAATTGTGATGGAGTACAGTTTTCCTTATACCCGGATTTTACACCCATGGTGCAGGACCAGCGGAGGAAATTTTTGGATGTAAAGAGGAAGCTGAGGGACATGCAGGTGGACTATGCACTTCTGTACCCGGCACGACTCAGGGTGACCCATCAGGGCAAACAACATTTCTTCACAAACCCACAGCAGGCTGAGGACTATGTTAAGAAACTCCGCGCTGCTAGAAGAGACAGGCGAAACGAGGAGGATGATGGGGCAGGCGGGGACCCAGCCGAGCACGATGAGTCCTGAGAGAGCCCTTTTGAACACTGGTTTGTTGATTTTCTGTTTGTTGTACTGATGCTGGGTTCAGATTCTATGGCCTGTCTCGGCCGCGGCAGGCCTGACCTGCCTTTGGGGTCGTAGATGGCTGTAACATTGATTTGTGGACCTGCTGTGGTGGGGTATGTGTCTTCGAACACTGTGCTCTGGCGATGGGATTACTATTGGACTGGGCAGGCTGGGGGCAGTGCCGGAGACGGTATGAGCAACAGCTGATACATGGACAATTCATTTGACTTTATTGGCAGCTTCTCCGAATGGGGGGGCTGCCGCGAGAGACGCTGGTATGGTGTACGGGCCTAAGCCTGCAGGGGTAATGTATACCAGGCACCACCCCCCCTTCTCTGTCTAACCCCGTATGGCATATGCGGGGCGGGAGGGGAGTGTTGGGATGTATTGTTGCGTTCCTCTGATGCCCCCAGGAGGGGATTCCCCACATGGTTCTTCTATGGTTCTTGAGTATGGGGTCTGGGGCGGGGGGAGGGGACATGGTACTGGCAAGTTTGGGTTGCTTCAGTGGGAGGGGGGAGGACTTGTTGTGGGGGGGTTGGGGTGCTGTGCGTGGAGGGTGGGGGGATGTTTGACTGTTGGGGTGTGCGTTGTTGGAACTGGAGGTAGTTTTGCAGGTGATATTCATGATGTGTATGCAGAGACCGATGTTAGTGTGTGTGTAAGCATGGCTAGTCGGGTGAAGCGAATGTTCCGAACAGCAGAGAGATTGGCACTTGGTACGTTCCGATTGAGGGCTGGAATACTGGTCATGGGCTCTTTTCAGGAATATGGTAATCAGCAGGGGTGATAACGCATTGCCTAACGTTTCAATAATGTCCTGGAATGTTCGGGGCCTTAATGACCCCCGGAAATGCAGAAATGTACTTGCATATTTGGATAGGCATCACGTGCAGATAGCGATGCTTCAGGAAACTCACCTAAACCCACGTAGTTGTTTCGAACTACTCCCCCGACACCGATGGAGGTGTTCTATTACATTCGACTCCGTCAGGGTATGCGGGACATACTCCCTAGCTTCCCAGAGGAACCGGGGATGGTTCTGCCATTACATGTCTTGCTCGTGTCGGATGGAAAACATTTGGTGTCGAAGCTGTACGCTGCAGTCCGTGAGCAGCGCCCGCCGGTTCTGTCTAAAGCGCGAGTTGATTGGAGCTCTGAACTAAATACTGAGCTCACTGATGAGCAGTGGAAGTATTGCTGCTCGGTCACGGCTAACGTCTCCTCCAGCTGTCGATTGAAAATCATTCACTACAAGTTTGTGCAGAGGTATTATTACACACCAGTCAGGAAGCTGCGCTTTTGCCTCTCGGAGGACGATAGATGCGCGCGGTGCCGTGTGGAAGGCGCGGGTTTTCTGCATTTGGCCTGGGAATGTGAAGCGATACAGGCATACTGGGTGCAGGTACATGCTGCGCTCCAGGTCATGATTGCTGGCCCTCTTCCTCTGGAACCAGTGGTGATGTTGCTGGGATATACCAGGGATGTACCCAAATCGGACCGGAGATTTGTTGATCTCGCATTGTTGCTCGCAAAGAGGAGGATCGATTGCAGATGGGGGAGAGGCAGGGCACCAAAATTTAAGGAATGGCTGGATGACCTCAAGTACTGCCAAGACCAACAGGGCGTGTATGCGGAATTGTTACCTGCCCGCTGTAAACCCAGTGACTTTTGGTCCCCCTTACAGATATACTGATGTCTCAGGCGACTCACAGTGACTCCTCTGGAGATGAAGAACAGTTGCCAGGCCCGTGAGCGTATTGGTGCTGTACACCACACTCGCCATGTTACATGTTTTACAATGGGTGGGGTCTTTACCCTCCTTACTTGTATAGGGGGGTTAGCTCACTGAAGGAGTGATGGTGGGGAGTCTGGGATATTTGTAGGTCATGTGCTGCTACTTACAGGGTGTGCCTCTCTGGCCCTTTCGATATCCTGACGCAGTGGGCCAGTCGGGATAGACATATACACTAGATCCTGCGATTCCACATCGGTAGAGGCGGCGTATGCATCGTTGAGCACTGCGCACCGCTTTCAGCTGTGTTGCATTCCGATGGCTTTTACACTGGACACTTGCTGTAGTGACGAGCGGTGCCATGCTCTGTGATACACATTCGGCACACTACTGCACACGATGACACTGCTGGTTGACTGGTGGGGGACTGCAGAGGTCGTGGGTCGGGGGGTTCTGTGGCACCTTTCCTCTCTACTTGACACTACACCTACATGCGTTGGCACGATGGTCTCCCCGATACTTGTTTCCCTGACTATGTGGGGGGAGTGCTCCCTGTTGATGGTCCTCACACTGCGGGATGCCTGGGGATCTGTTGTTTACCAGCCTAACTGCGATGTGCTAGCCCTTGTAAGAACTGATGCTTATCTACTGAATGTACCATGAATATTGCTTTATTTGACTGTCAATGCTGTTACTGTCATGAATCTCTGTTGACCGCAACTAATAAAGGTTTAAAAAAAAAACAAACCTATAACTGGTGTGAAACCTATGGTTTTTTCAGTGAATTTAATAGGTTTTTAAAATGCTAATTCCTAACTATAACTAGTGTGAAACCTATGGTTTTTTCAGTGAATTTCAAAGGTTTTTTAAATGCTAATTCCTAACTATATATAAGGCTCCAAACCTATGGTTTTTTTTTGAATTTCAAAACTGTGTTAATAGCAAATGTCTATAGCTATGAAATGTAATATTTTTGAAAATGAATGAATCCTATATTTTATTTGTATTAAAAAAATGTTTTTTAATGTATATATATTTTTTATTTTTTTACCCTGGAGCGCTCACGGGGCGCGTCCCGGTGAGCGCCCCGGTGAGCGCCCCAGAAAGCATAGTCTTTTGAAGCGCCCCAGGGCGCGCTCCGGAGAGCGTCCCGTTAGCGCTATTGCCGCGAACGAAAACATCATCGTGACGTATCGCGTAGCCGCGTCCATGTGATACGCACGGCGTAAGCGCACCCAGAAGCACTCGAGCGAATACGATCGCGCAACGTAAACATCCGACGCGATTACGTGACGCGACCCGGGGCGCGCCGCGTAAGCGCGTCGGGTCATGTGACCTGAAAATAACACCTTTAATTGGTGCAGAACAGTTTTGGTTTCATAATGATGAAATCCCTGGTCTTGTGACCTGAAAATAACACTTCTCAATGGTTCAGGCCTTTTTTTTTCCCAAATGATGAAAGACCCCACCTTTTTTCCTTATTCTGACTTTGTCCTTTGACTGAGGAAGACCTGTTTTGCAATCTTTGAGATATATTTTGTACTTTGAAATGGCTACAGTAGCAGCAGCAGCTGGAGCATCTGCACCACCACCACAACCACCAAGAGGACCACCACAAGATTACATTGGTGGTCAACAAGAGGAGGAGGAGGAGCAGAAGGAGGAGGAGGAGGAGGGGAGTAGAAGGTGGCTGCAAGAACACAATACCCCATACCAGCCAAAACCACACATTGTATGGGAGTTTTTTTCGATCCCAGAGGGCAAGAAAAAAGTCAATGCGGCCAAGGTGACTTGCCTAATCTGTGGCACGGAACTTTCAAGGGGGAACCCTAATAAAAAATACTCTTTTGGAAACAACACCATGATTCGCCACATGCAGTGCAGGCATCCGATGAACTATTCTGCTGCAGAGATGAGGGAACTGGCCAGTAACCCTCCCCAATCTTCAAGCACCACCTCCAAAAGAAAGCTACCCACTCCATCGGGACCAGATTTTAGGGGAGACGATCCCTTGCATTCAGCCACTGTTTGGGGATTTCCGTATAACATGTATTCATTGTGCTAAGACTATCTCCTATGGTGAACTGAGTATAAAGCTCATCGTCCTTGCTGGGGACAATCACAAATGCCCCAAAAAACCCTAATTGTTTCTTATTTTTTTTTTTTGCTCCAGTTGAGCCATTTTCAATTCCCTGTTTTTTCGTTTCTCCCCATAAAAATAACAAAAAAAATATAAAATAGTTCATAAAAGCCAAACAAAGTACAAAATGTTCCAAAAACACTAAAAAAATATAAAACAACAAAAAGAAGAAAAAAACAGTTCTTTTTAGAACTACCTCCAATTTATAAAAAAAGGCTACATTTTTTAAAAACTCTGTCATTCTTCTTTCCCCATGGGCTGCTCCCCGGGCCGCTCCCCGGTGCGCATACCGGGCGCTCCCCCCGCGCAAATAAAAAAAATATATATTTTGCACCGCAGGGCCCTTTTATAGCCCCCACATCAAACCTAAGGGGTCAGGGGGGCCTACCCTGCCCCCTTATAGTCATTTCCCCCTTTTTTTTCCACCTCTTGTGTCTCTATCCTACCGAGACACAAGATTGCGGCCGGTCCGGACTGTTTTGAATGTTTACAGACACCCGAGAGCCAATCAGCTTTCCGTGCGCACCTCGCGTGTCGCGCCCTCTGCGCTCCCCGGTGCGCGTACCGGGGCGCGGCCATAGATATATATATTTTTTTGAACTTAAATTACTCAAAATCCACTGGAGCACATATCTTGAGACATAGCAAAGGCACATCGGGCTGCCAGTCCCTACAATTTTGCCAAGTTTCGTGGAAATCCATTCCGCAGTTCGGGCTAAAAGTGAGTTCGACCGCCCTATGGAAATTAACATGGAGAAAACACGTTTTGGGACCCCCCTTTTATCTCGGCCCCCGCTTGACGAATCCCCCCCACATTTTCAGGGAAGGAGCGGGCCATCTTCTTTGAGAAATCTGCGAAGATTCGTCCACCGGCGCCAAAGTTATTCCCAATAGAATGTTGCGGATTTCCTATGGAAAGTAGATCCTAACTATAAGTACATACAGGCTATCGCCAGTAGGTAATGACTGATTGACTACAGTCATAACCTTCAGTGTATGTAGATGTATGTTGGTCAGTGCTCTCTTGCAGTGGCAAAAAAGGCCTTAGCATTGAAAAAGACAATAGAATAAGGCATATTAATCCTATTAAACAATAACCCACCATTTATATTATATTCTATACTCTGTCCTAAATGGCACTGACTATATATTAGCAAACTATAGACCTGCATATTAAAGCGTAAAGTGGGCAAGTCTCGATTGATAGAGCAAGAAATTCATCTGCTTACATATTGCATGAACAACCACAAATGGGGTCATTTATATCCAGAGACAGCAGCCTGTAATTGGGGGTTACAATAGGAAGATTCCCTCAGAAACGGGTATATGTTAAAATATTTTCTTAGGAAAAGGCAGTTGTTTCAAACTCTAGAATGGACATGACAAATTGGTGTCCTTTTGTTCTCACCTGGATTGAAGAAATTGCCTGAAATTGAATGCATCCAAGTGTTTGACCCACTTTTGACATCCATTGTAGGATGTATCTTTAGAAAGGATAGCTAGTTTTTCAAAACTGGAACCTACAAAACGTCCATAAGAATCATTTGTAGGAAGCTGGCTCTGTATATACTATACCAAAGCGAGGTGTAGTGTGCACACAGTCCAGTGGAACCCCAAAGGTAGGCAGAGGTAAAGTTACTTTATATTTGTGGTAGTGTGGTCGAGCAGTAAAGCTTTATCAGAGAACAGTGTTAAGCATGTGTTGTACACATTCAGTCAGCAAATCAATTCATACACTCAAAGACTGAACTTCAGACCAATTGTTTTTGTATAAAAATATTATTTTAGTTATTTTATTTCCTAGAACCAAGCACGCCTGGCACAGGTAAGTGATACATACTTTGTAGTAAATATACAGTTGTAATACAGTTTGGATTGTAATTGTATATGCACTTTGCTTTGACTTACAGTATTGTCACTGAGAAATGCAATGCTTTGTAAATACAGTACATATACTTTGAATGGGCCTTTAGTAAAAATAGAGGTAAGTTACTTTTGAGATTATTTTTCTTACACAGTGTAGTATACCTGGATACTACACTGGGACATTTCTTGTAAACAGGTAAGTAAAATTGTTTATGTTAGTTAGTACAATTTTAAAGAATTTCTTTAGATTTTCCAAACCCACACTTAAAAACTTTTCATAGAAAAACAGTCAATGTTATCCTGTTGAGGAAAATAGTGTTAACAGTTCAAAGGTAAGTACTTTTTGTGGGAGCTGGTTTCCTGGGGTTAGACTCAGGGGTCACCCAGGGTCCAGGATGCATTCTTGTTACACCCTCAGCGGCACTAGTGCAGCCGGGTGCAGAGTGCTGAGGTCCAATGTTATCCAACAGGGGATAGGGGGCCTCCGGTTTGTGGCTGGGTTGGTGGCTGCTGACGAGCAGGCCACTGGGTTGTGGGAGCAAAGCTCCTGGACTTAAGCAGAGGGCAAATGGGGATTTAGGCCAGCACAAAAGATGCACCCTCAGCGGCACTGGGGCGGCTGGGTTCAGAGTGCTGTTTTGGTGTCGGAAGCCCTGTAGCTTTCAATGGAGAGTCTCTGGTTTGCAAAAGCACTGCAGGCTCGGGACGAAGGTCTTCTGGCTGCGACCACCACTTCGAGAGGTAAGTTGGGATGTTAGGGGTTGGCTAGGCACCATCGGTTGGGCCACCCAAGGTCGTGGGGCGTCTGGTGCAGGGTTACCTTTTAGGGTCAGATCTTCTTCTTACCAGCTCCTGGTCGCGGTTGGGGGGACCTTCCGGATTTAGGCTGCAGGTGTAGGCTGGAGGCATGAGGCAGGTCTGAGATCGCTGGATCTCAGGTCAGGATCGCTGGGGAGAGCTCCTCATGGTGTTTGCCCACTCGAGCTCAGGCCGTGGACGGCAGGTGCCGAGAGGGGCGGATTTGCGGTTTCCGGTCAGAGCCAGAGTTTGGAGATTAAAAATCACGGGAGACACAGTCTTTGTCGTTGAAGGCAGGCAGGTTCCCTGGGGTTTTCGAGGTTACTGGCTATAGGACACACCGGGATTTCACAGGAGCAGGTTCGAGGTGGAGACAGGCCGGTAGGTCTGGGGCCAAGTCAGTGGGCGTCTTGTTATCTTAGACACGGCAGTTAGGTCCTTCTTCTTCTTTTCTTGTAGTTGGTTCTTCTCTGTGGAAGCAAGGTTCAAGGGTACCCCTAAATACTAGATTTAGGGGCGTTGCAGGTAGGTAAAATGTTGGAACCAGTGGGTCCCTTCCCTGGGGTGGGTACACCCCCTATTATGCCACCCTCCAGTGGGAGGGGGGCATAAGCCTTTCCCTGGTTGGCTGGGTCCCCCATCTGCAAGATGGTAGGGACTGAGAGATGTGCTTCCCCTCGCCTCCCCCACCTGAGGGGGTGGAGTTGGCAGAGGTGGGCACACCTCTTTTCCTCACTTGTTTTCCCCGCCGGTTCTCCCTCCCAAAGTGGGGGTCAGAACCAGTGGGGACCTTTTGCTGAAAGCAAGGAGTGGCCTGGGGATGCTCACAAAGGAAGCAAGCCTTTGAAGCATCCCCTTTGTAGACCCTGCCCATCCTGGGGGAGGAGACTTGGAACCTCGTACTGGGATGTGCATTGTTTCAGGCTCCCGAGAGCAGCAGGGGTCCAGAACCACATCTGGTTGTGGCAGCTGAAAGCAGCCACTCAGCCTGGACACTAGTGGTAGGTCGTTTTTCAGGGGGCATCTCCAAGATGCCCTCTGTGTGCATTGTTCGTTAAATCCCACACTGGCATCAGTGTGGGTTTAATGTGCTGAGAAGTTTGACACCAAACTTCTCAGTTTTCAATGCAGCCATTACGGGGCTGTGTAGTTCGTACTGACAAACTCCCAGCACCATATACTCTTAATTCCAGCACTGCACTTACAATGTCTAAGAATGGACTTAGACACTGTAAGGGTACAGGGCTCATGCACCGGTACCCTCACCACTGGTCGAGGGCACCAAGCTAGAGGGGTGACTGATCTATGGCAGGGAAGGGGGTTGTAGGCATGGCACAAAGGGATGTGTACTACAAAGAATGAGAGTGAGCGGTGCACACCTGATTTTGCAAAATTGGAACCAATGTTAATAGAATACTGTATCAGTTTATGACGTTTACTTCATAAACTGATACAGTATTCTATTAACATTGGTTCCAATTTTGCAAAATCAGGTGTGCATCGCTCACTCTCATTCTTTGTAGTATACTTTGTAACTGCCAGCCCCAGCGGTTGCACCCACCCAGACAAAATAATGGCCTCTTTTGAGAGCATTGCCAGTACCACTGAAAATCGGGCAGAAACTAAAGCTTATACAGCAGAAGAAGCTTCAGAGATCTATGCATTAATTTCCGCTACCAAAACTTTTGACACACAGGAACTAGATATTACACAGCAATTGAGACATCTGGAATTTATTTGCCGAAGAGAACTAAATCAAAGGTTGCACGCGTCGACCCTAATTCAATACCACAAACACAAAAGAATACCTTGTGGACTACATCTAGCAATAAAATCGATGTTGTTCCGCTTTCAATACAATAAAGCTTTTATGGACCGCTGGTATGCGGTATTAAATAAATGCCCCTTATATCTGATTCTGCTAATAATTGAGGAACTTGCAAAAACAATCAAGGATCTAGAGGAAGACATTTTTAACACCAAACAGGAGCTATCAAGAAGTACTGAGTCTGAGATTTGGACAAACATACTTGAACAACTGACACTAAACTTGACAATTATGGCAAAGAGTTACAGGAACGAAACTCCGTAAATTTAAAAGAGATACGATTGATTATCGTCTGAATGAAGTGTACACGTGGGCTGAAATGTATGCCCAACGTAGGCCCTACAAAAATCCTAATACATCATCGGAAGAAAGTGTTGTTTCTGATCGCGACACACAAATAACAAGGCCACCGTTAAAAAGTGCCACAGTAAGCAGCGTCACGGCTAGCACCAGCACCCTGCAGCAGGTCTCTTGGAGTTCAACTAATGATCCGTCTTTTTTATCCAAAGGCCCACCACAACCTGTATCACCGGACTTAACTGCGGGCAAATCGTCCACAAACACAGCAAAACCAGGCGAGGAAAAAGAAAAAAGCAAGGAGAAACCACGTCAAAATTTAAGGAGCCAGAAACAATAATTATTAACATTTCTTCCCAGTCTCTCAACAATAAGCAAACACTCTTTCTCAATAAAGGTACCAGCTTTGTTCCAACATACCATACATCTCTTCATGAAACTGAAATCTCTATATATCGGTTCATGCGGAAGTTCAGACTTAGGCATTTTTTTGATAACGTACTACCCAATTCCACCAACAAAGAGGAACAAGAATTTTTAGAATTCAAACCCAAGAGTACATTCTGGGCGCCCGTATCCCACAAAATTTTGGACTGTTTTGAATCAGCTATCAAACAAGACTTGAGTAAATTGGATTATCATCGCTACAAAAAACACAACCTACATACTAAAGATCAAAACATCCTTCGAGATTTGGCCAAAAATGATACACTTACGTTTCAACCTGCCGACAAAGGAGGTGCACTAGTGATGATGGATTGTTCCTATTAATAGTAAAAAGTATGCAACCACCTTTCTGATGAGAACACTTATCTCAAACTGGATCATGATCTAACTATGGAAATAAGCAAAGTCCTAAAAGATATCTTGGAAAAAGCTTACAACATGGACTGGATCGCAACTAAAACCAAAACAATTTTGTTGCAGCAAACTGCCCCATATTTACATGTTGCCAAAAATTCACAAACATCCCACTGACCTTCCGTTCAGGCCCATAGTGTCTGGGAGCGGCTCACTCTTCGAACCCCTCGGGTTTACATTGATCATTTTCTCCAACCAATTGTACGCAACTAGCACACATACATAAGAGACACAACAGACTTTCTAAGCAAACTTAACCAACTTGATTTATCCACTTTCAGCAACTTTCTCCTATGCACAATAGATGTAACATCATTATATACCTCCATCCCACTACAGGAAGGCTTAGAGGCGGTGGAATGGGCACTTCTCAATTAACCAGAAATTCAAGCACACAAGATGTTTCTTATGGAACTGCTACAATTTACAGCACAGCTATTTTCAGTACAAAGAAGAATTCTTCCTTCAAATAAGCGGTACATCTATGGGTTTTGGGGGGCCCCCCACATATGATATCTTCATGGCAGCATTTGAGGACCGATACATTTTGAACAACCCCAAGTGGAACAATCATCTCAGAACTTACTGCCGTTACATTGACGATATCTGTTCGATTTGGTCTGACACTGAAGAATCGCTTCGCAATCAAATTAAGTTCCTCAACACCTGCAATAGCCGCATTCAATTCACTTTTAACATCAGCTACACTAGTGTTTCATTTCTGGATGTATTGTTGCTAAAGAAGGAAGGGCATATCGAGACCAGTGTCTATGTTAAACCCACAGACCGCAACAACACGCTGTTGTTCCAAAGTTTTCACTCTCCTAAACTCATTCAGAACTTACCAAACTCTCACATGCTAAGATCGAAGAGAATATCATCAACTGTAGAATCTTTTGAAATAGATCTACAAAGGATCGGAACAAGATTTTCAGCACGGGGTTATCCTGCACACATTATTCAACGTGCAGAGGACAGAATCACTGAAGTGGACTGGAAGGATTTGCTCACAATAAAACCCAGAACATCCTCTAATCGAGATGTATTTGTTTCCAAATTTTCAACTAAGTTGAATAACATTAAAAAAATCATCTAAAAAAGGTGGGAACTTCTTTCACAGGAACCTGATTTTGGGTATTCGTTCACGCAACCACCACTATTCCCATATACTAGGAGTCCTAACCTCAAAGAACTCTTGACCAAAAATCCGATGAACATTGTCTCCAATCACACGGGAATGAAGAAATGTTGCAACTGTGTACATTGCAATGATGTCATGCAACAAACATCCATTAATCACCCAAGGACGGGAACAAAAATTCAACTCAATCACTCATCTGATTGCAACACTACTAATGTCATATATTGCATTAAGTGTCCTTGCGGCCTACTCTAAGTAGGCAAAATGGAAAGGAAAATCAAAACGAGAATTGGAGAACACAAAAGCATGATAAGAAATCAAAACACCAACTCCAATCTGGTTGTACACTGGCTCGAAATGGGTCACAACATTTCACAGGTCCGTTTCATCATCATAGAAAAGGTCCACATAAAAGAAGGACTTGACAACAGCCGCAAATTATCTCAAAGAGAGGTATTTTGGACCCACAAATTACAAACAATGATGCCGGATGGCCTCAATGACAAAATTGATCTCAGCTGTTTTCTATAGATACACTAACTTGATGTCTCTCAGTACTACACTAACATATCCCCTCTAGCTCAGCACTTGGGTGCAGTTATCTTTATTCTATACATTCATCAGTTTCCATCACGTTTATTCCCATCACGCAGAATGTCACATGTCAGTGTAAGGTCTCTTTACAATGATGGGTTTCATGATGACATTTTGAAAATATAGAGTTCTAACATGGTTCTGTATTTTTACAGTAATTAGCATATTGCACTGACACTTTCCCTCTTTTTTGTTTTTACTTTGGGGCACTTTTCCATGTCTTGCATGTTACTACTGTTTTCATGTAGGTCTTACTCCTTTTTAGGTTTCGCCTGTCGAAAGCTGCGCAAGCAGCGTTTCGCGCAGGCGAAATCTTTTGTCTAGAGTATGTGTGTGTAATCCCGCCACTCTGTTCCATTGGCTAGCTCCATAAATGGAGGCTAGCCATTGGAACAGAGATCTGCTCGTCATTCTGAGAGCAGATTCGTGGGCGTTCCAGCGATTTTTAGGCTTTCCGCCACGTCATGCGGCAGTGGGCGGATGTCATATTTTTTTTTCCATGCCGGCATCCTTCGTCACACCAGCCTGCTCGCTCTCCCTGTGAGGACGCAGACCCGACCCGCTCCCTACTCCGAGCAGGGGTGGGCTGCGCCATTTCACTTTTCTTGTTTTTATTGAGGTTGTATTATCTCGGTCGTGAGTTTCAGAGAGCGTTTTCGACTGTGTGGTTGAAATATTATAAGGAGTGTGCATTCGGCGGATCAGTTTGGGGCTTCTGGAGTCGAGCACAGTGAGGCTCCAGACCCCTCAGTGAAGAACACGCTATCAATATTTGTCTTTCAATATAACGCAAATAGCACTCTTACATATCCGCCGCATCAGGGAAAAGGGATATTGCATGAAATCGGGCACCTTCCTAAAATTGGGCATGAATTGAACGGCTTTCTTTTCGCTGAAGTATTGCTCTGCTGATTTCGCATCCCCGGTGTTGTGCTGGTCACAAGACAGTGTGGCTGAGTTCCTTTGCCCTCGGTGACCTGTACAGAGTCAATCACTTATTCCACAATCCAGTGAACCTTTTAATTTGCATGCGGTGGGGCTGCAGTCGGCGAGGAGCTGTTTATGTTGGATGGAAGGCAGACTTTGCAGAATGTGTTTGCTTAGTTGATTTCTGTGTAAAATTGAATACCGAGTCCTCAGTGAAGAACACGCTATTAATATTTGTTTTTCAATATAACGCAAATAGCACTCTTACATATCCGCCGCATCAGGCAAAAGGGATATCGTATGAAATCGGGCATCTTCCTAAAATCGGGCAGGAATTGAACGGCTTTCTTTTCGCTGAAGTATTGCTCTGCTGATTTTGCATCCCCGGTGTTGTGCTGGGGGTCATAAGACAGCGTGGCTGAGTTCCTTTGCCCTCGGTGACCTGTCCAGAGTCAATCACTTATTCCACAATCCAGTGGACCTTTTAATTTGCATGCAGTGGGGCTGCAGTCGGCGTGGAGCTGTTTATGTTGGATGGAAGGCAGACTTAGCAGAATGTGTTTGCTGAGTTGATTTCTGTGTAAAATTGAATACCGAGGCCCGGATTTATAAAAGGTGTTGCGTTGTCTGTCTGTTGCACAAGGCGATGCAAGGCAGAGTGCAGAGTGAGTGTGTAGAGTGAGTGTACAGAGTAGTGAGTGCATAGTGCTAGGGAGTGCAGCGTGACTGCAGAGTGCTAGGGAGTGCAGAGTGACTAGGGAGTGCTAAGGAGTGCAGAGTGCTAGGGAGTGCTAGGGAGTGCAGAGTGCTAGGGAGTGCTAGGGAGTGCAGAGTGCTAGGGAGTGCTAGGGAGTGCTAGGGAGTGCAGAGTGACTAGGGAGTGTTAGGGGGTGCAGAGTGACTATGGAGTGCTAGGGAGTGCTAGGGACTGCAGAGTGACTGTAGAGTGCTAGGGAGTGCAGAGTGACTGCAGAGTGCTAGGGAGTGCAGAGTGAGTGCAGAGTGCTAGAGAGTGCAGAGTGACTGCAGAGTGCTAGGGAGTGCAGAGTGACTAGGGAGTGCTAGAGAGTGCAGAGTGACTGCAGAGTGTTAGAGAGTGCTAGGGAGTGCAGAGTGACTTGGGAGTGCAGAGTGACTAGGGAGTGCTATGGAGTGCAGAGTGACTAGGGAGTGCTAGGGAGTGCAGAGTGACTGCAGAGTGCTAGGGAGTGCTAGAGAGTGCAGAGTGACTGCAGAGTGCTAGGTAGTGCTAGGGAGTGCAGAGTGACTTGGGAGTGCAGAGTGACTAGGGAGTGCTATGGAGTGCAGAGTGACTAGGGAGTGCTAGGGAGTGCAGAGTGACTGCAGAGTGCTAGGGAGTGCTAGGGAGTGCAGAGTGACTAGGGAGTTTCAGGGTGACTAGGGACTGCTAGGGAGTGCAGAGTGCTAGGGAGTGCAGAGTGACTAGGGAGTGCTAGGGAGTGCTACGGAGTGCAGAGTGACTAGGGAGTGCTAGGGAGTGCAGAGTGACTAGGGAGTGCTAGGGAGTGCTAGGGACTGCAGAGTGACTGCAGAGTGCTAGGGAGTGCAGATTGACTGCAGAGTGCTAGGGAGTGCAGTGTGACTAGGGAGTGCTAGAGAATGCAGAGTGACTGCAGAGTGCTAGGGAGTGCAGAGTGACTAGGGAGTGCTAGGGAGTGCAGAGTAACTAGGGAGTGCTAGGGAGTGCATAGTGACTAGGGAGTGCCGAGTGCTAGGGAGTGCTAGAGAGTGCTAGGGAGTGCAGAGTGACTAGGGAGTGCAGAGTGACTAGGGAGTGCTAGGGAGTGCAGAGTGACTGCAGAGTGCTAGGGAGTGCTAGGGAGTGCAGAGTGACTGCAGAGTGCTAGGGAGTGCTAGGGAGTGCAGAGTGACTAGGGAGTGCAGAGTGACTGCAGAGTGCTAGGGAGAGCTAGGGAGTGCTAGGGAGTGCAGAGTGACTAGGGAGTGCAGAGTGACTGGGGAGTGCTAGGGAGTGCAGAGTGCTAGGGAGTGCAGAGTGACTAGGGAGTGCAGAGTGACTAGGGAGTGCTAGGGAGTGCAGAGTGATGGCAGAGTGCTAGGGAGAGCTAGGGAGTGCTAGGGAGTGCAGAGGGACTAGGGAGTGCAGAGTGACTAGGGAGTGCTAGGGAGTGCAGAGTGCTAGGGAGTGCAGAGTGACTAGGGAGTGCTAGGGAGTGCTAGGGAGTGCAGAGTGGCTAGGGAGTGCTAGGGAGTACAGAGTGGCTAGGGAGTGCTAGGGAGTGCAGAGTGACTAGGGAGTGCTAGGAAGTGCTAGGGAGTGCAGAGTGACTAGGGAGTGCTAGGGAGTACAGAGTGACTAGGGAATGCTAGGGAGTGCTAGGGAGTGCAGAGTGACTGCAGAGTGCTAGGGAGAGCTAGGGAGTGCAGAGTGAGTAGGGAGTACTAGGGAGTGCTAGGGAGTACAGAGTGACTAGGGAGTGCTAGGGAGTGCTAGGGAGTGCAGAGTGACTAGGGAGTGCTAGGGAGGGCAGAGTGACTGCAGAGTGCTAGGGAGTGCAAGGGAGTACAGAGTGACTGCAGAGTGCTAGGGAGTGCTTGGGAGTGCAGAGTGACTGCAGAGTGCTAGGGAGTGCTAGGCAGTGCTAGGGAGTGCAAGGGAGTACAGAGTGACTGCAGAGTGCTAGGGAGTGCTAGGGAGTGCAGAGTGACTGCAGAGTGCTAGGGAGTGCTAGGGAGTGCAGAGTGGCTAGGGAGTGCTAAGGAGTGCAGAGTGATTAGGGAGTGCTAGGGAGTGCAGAGTGCAAGGGAGTGCAAGGGAGTGCAAGGGGGTGCTAGGGAGTGCTAGGGAGTGCTACGGAGTGCTAGGGAGTGCAGAGTGACTAGGGAGTGCAGAGTGACTAGGGAGTGCTAGGGAGTGCAGAGTGACTAGGGAGTGCTAGGGAGTGCAGAGGGGTGAGTGCAGAGTGGTGAGTGCAGAGTGCAGAGTAGTGAGCGCAGAGTGACTGGGGAGTGCAAGGGAGTGCAGAGTGACTAGGGAGTGCAGAGTGACTAGGCAGTGCTAGGGAGTGCAGAGTGACTAGGGAGTGCTAGGGAGGGCTAGGGAGTGCTAGGGAGTACAGAATGACTGCAGAGTTCTAGGGAGAGCTAGGGAGTGCTAGAGAGTGCAGAGTGACTAGGGAGTGCAGAGTGACTAGGGACTGCTAGGGAGTGCAGAGTGCTAGGGATTGCAGAGTGACTAGGGAGTGCTAGGGAGTGCAGAGTGACTAGGGAGTGTTAGGGAGTGCAGAGTGACTATGGAGTGCTAGGGAGTGCTAGGGACTGCAGAGTGACTGTAGAGTGCTAGGGAGTGCAGAGTGACTGCAGAGTGCTAGGGAGTGCAGAGTGAGTGCAGAGTGCTAGGGAGTGCTAGAGAGTGCAGAGTGACTGCAGAGTGCTAGGGAGTGCAGAGTGACTAGGGAGTGCTAGAGAGTGCAGAGTGACTGCAGAGTGCTAGGGAGTGCAGAGTGACTTGGGAGTGCAGAGTGACTAGGGAGTGCTATGGAGTGCAGAGTGACTAGGGAGTGCTAGGGAGTGCAGAGTGACTGCAGAGTGCTAGGGAGTGCAGAGTGACTAGGGAGTGCAGAGTGACTAGGGACTGCTAGGGAGTGCAGAGTGCTAGGGAGTGCAGAGTGACTAGGGAGTGCTAGGGAGTGCTACGGAGTGCAGAGTGACTAGGGAGTGCCAGGGAGTGCAGAGTGACTAGGGAGTGCTAGGGAGTGCTAGGGACTGCAGAGTGACTGCAGAGTGCTAGGGAGTGCAGATTGACTGCAGAGTGCTAGGGAGTGCAGTGTGACTAGGGAGTGCTAGAGAGTGCAGAGTGACTGCAGAGTGCTAGGGAGTGCAGAGTGACTAGGGAGTGCTAGGGAGTGCAGAGTAACTAGGGAGTGCTAGGGAGTGCATAGTGACTAGGGAGTGCGGAGTGCTAGGGAGTGCTAGAGAGTGCTAGGGAGTGCAGAGTGACTAGGGAGTGCAGAGTGACTAGGGAGTGCTAGGGAGTGCAGAGTGACTGCAGAGTGCTAGGGAGTGCAGAGTGACTGCAGAGTGCTAGGGAGTGCTAGGGAGTGCAGAGTGACTAGGGAGTGCAGAGTGACTGCAGAGTGCTAGGGAGAGCTAGGGAGTGCTAGGGAGTGCAGAGTGACTAGGAAGTGCAGAGTGACTGGGGAGTGCTAGGGAGTGCAGAGTGATAGGGAGTGCAGAGTGACTAGGGAGTGCTAGGGAGTGCTACGGAGTGCAGAGTGACTAGGGAGTGCCAGGGAGTGCAGAGTGACTAGGGAGTGCTAGGGAGTGCTAGGGACTGCAGAGTGACTGCAGAGTGCTAGGGAGTGCAGATTGACTGCAGAGTGCTAGGGAGTGCAGTGTGACTAGGGAGTGCTAGAGAGTGCAGAGTGACTGCAGAGTGCTAGGGAGTGCAGAGTGACTAGGGAGTGCTAGGGAGTGCAGAGTAACTAGGGAGTGCTAGGGAGTGCATAGTGACTAGGGAGTGCGGAGTGCTAGGGAGTGCTAGAGAGTGCTAGGGAGTGCAGAGTGACTAGGGAGTGCAGAGTGACTAGGGAGTGCTAGGGAGTGCAGAGTGACTGCAGAGTGCTAGGGAGTGCTAGGGAGTGCAGAGTGACCGCAGAGTGCTAGGGAGTGCTAGGGAGTGCAGAGTGACTAGGGAGTGCAGAGTGACTGCAGAGTGCTAGGGAGAGCTAGGGAGTGCTAGGGAGTGCAGAGTGACTAGGAAGTGCAGAGTGACTGGGGAGTGCTAGGGAGTGCAGAGTGATAGGGAGTGCAGAGTGACTAGGGAGTGCAGAGGGACTAGGGAGTGCTAGGGAGTGCAGAGTGATGGCAGAGTGCTAGGGAGAGCTAGGGAGTGCTAGGGAGTGCAGAGGGACTAGGGAGTGCAGAGTGACTAGGGAGTGCTAGGGAGTGCAGAGTGCTAGGGAGTGCAGAGTGACTAGGGAGTGCTAGGGAGTGCTTGGGAGTGCAGAGTGACTAGGGAAAGCTAGGGAGTGCAGAGTGACTAGGGAGTGCTAGGGACTGCAGAGTGACTGAAGAGTGACGACAGAGTGCTAGGGTGTGCTAGGGAGTGCTAGGAAATGCAGAGTGACTGCAGAGTGCTAGGGAGTGCTAGGGAGTGCAGAGTGACTGCAGAGTGCTAGGGAGTGCTAGGGAGTGCAGAGTGACTGCAGAGTGCTAGGGAGAACTAGGGAGTGCAGAGTGACTACAGAGTGCTAGGGAGTGCTAGGGAGTGCAGAGTGACTAGGGAGTGCTAGAGAGTGCAGAGTGACTGCAGAGTGCTAGGGGGTGCAGAGTGACTAGGGAGTGCTAGGGAGTGCAGAGTGACTAGGGAGTGCTAGGGAGTGCAGAGTGACTAGGGAGTGCTAGGGAGTGCAGAGTGCTAGGGAGTGCTAGGGAGTGCTAAGGAGTGCTAGGGAGTGCTAGGGAGTGCAGAGTGACTCGGGAGTGCAGAGTGACTAGGGAGTGCTAAGGAGCGCAGAGTGACTAGGGAGTGCTAGGGAGTGCAGAGTGACTAGGGAGTGCTAGGGAGTGGAGAGTGACTAGGGAGTGCTAGGGAGTGAGAGTGACTGCAGAGTGCTAGGGAGTGCTAGGGAGTGCAAAGTGACTGCAGAGTGCTAGGGAGTGCTAGGGACTGCAGAGTGACTGCAGAGTGACTGCTAGGGAGTGCTAGGGATTGCAGAGTGACTGCAGAATGCTAGGGAGTGCTCGGGAGTGCAGAGTGACTGCAGAATGCTAGGGAGTGCTAGGGAGTGCAGAGTGACTAGGGAGTGCTAGGGAGTGCAGAGTGACTGAGGAAAATTAAATTTTTGGTCATGTTATGTTCCCTAGCGCGTACCCCACCGACTCCATGTACCAGCTTAAAGTGCATGTAACTTCCCTCCTGTGCCAGCTATGAAGACGCAAATACATTTGCGTCCAACGTTAACTTGTCCTCTTTCAGATCCACCATGAATGGATTATATAGTCCGTTCCTAAGTATGCTATGCCACCGTCTTTTTGTAGTACACTTTACATGTTTTCCTGCTCCAGCAGAGTAGGCCCTGAATTTCTGCCATCGAACCTCTTTTGTGGCTCCTGACTCTGGCAGCCTCTGCCCAGGCTACCTCTGTACCCGTGAACTCTGACTTACTTTCAGCGCGGCCCCTCGCGCTCAGCTCAAGCCTGCTTTCTGCCAAGACTGACTATAACCTTCGAGTTATCTGTTCCGCTCCTCGAGAATGCATTCCTGCCTACTAGATCCTGTAAACATCCTCCCCAGCTGCAGAGCCAAAGGGCCGACCTGTCTCAATGCAAGTAATTCATAGCCTCTGTTGCCATGCTTCCATGGAAGGCCCCGTGCCCCCACGCTTCACATGCAGACACTTAGGCGCTTATACACGCATCCACAGTTAGCATAGAATAGCTTCTGCCCTAGAGACCTTTCCGTCCAGATAGTATAGTTCCTAAACATCAGATATCAGATATGATAGAAGTACAAGTTGATCTGACATGCCAGACTTCTGTCTCTTTCCGTCAGTGTAAATGTCAAATCCCCTGCACCCCGTCAATCACACGTCATGCAGCTGCGCGCGCATCCAAGCTTCCGATTTCTGCTGACATCGCAACAATTCTGTTAGCACCACCCCTTGGTGCCACCCACTTGCGTCACCTATCAGTGACGTTTCTAGCACACACCTCTGGTTCACGCCTAGTTCACGCCTCTTGATTACGTATTAGTATCACGTGTATACTGTTATCTTGTCTTCTCTCAGCTGTTACGCCTCTTGCATTATTCTTTATGATATGAATTAAGTATATAAGCTATGTATTGTTAATAAACGGGAGCGCTCTATCCCTTCTGACACCCCTGTGGTGGTCAGAACATGATATCCTGATCAAGACCATTCCTTTATGAGGAATAAAACCCTTAGAAACTCTAACACCCCGGACTCTGTCTTTTTTCATTCCAATTGAGTTATTATTGATTAAGTACTTGCCTGCATAGAAATTAAGAGAGTAAATTAATTATTTACGTCATTTTGGCGCCCGAACAGGGACCCCTCCCCCACCTCACGCGCCGGTTGGTGCGTTGCAAGCTATGTCCCCTGCCATCAGTTAGATGGAACATACGCGTACTGGCAGGATTTCCTGCATCTCCCTCTGACCCACGGAGGTGACGAAGACTGCGATCAGTGCCCAGACGAGGCGGTGAGGAGTGCGGAGGATCCCGACCAGAGCCTAGCCGAAAGAAGCAAGGTCCGAGGTGTCAAGAGGCCCACCAGGTTTCCGAAGTTTTCCGAAGTTTTCCGAAGTTTTCCGAAGTTTTCCGAAGTTTTCCGAAGTACCGAGTCGAGTCCAGTCGAGTTTTCCGAGGCCTTCTGTTTCCGTACTTCCCGGTGAGTACCATTGCTGGGTCGTATCTAGACGGGTTTGGGTACGCAAGTCCGGTCTGCACTGTTTTTAGGCAGTGTATCTGTACTGTTTAGCAGTATATCTAGTATTCCGAATTTCTGCACTGTTACACCAGTGTATCTGTACTGTTGAGCAGTACATCCAGTATAGGGGGGTAGTCATCTATGTCTTCAATGTCCTTATGTGATTAATGTTGTGGTATGAATGTGACTGTTTAAACGTGTATTATTGTGTTTCTCGTATAACCTAGCTGTCAAGAGTATTAAGGAATAAGGATTGAGCATTCAGTAATAAGTAAGCAAAATGCCGTTTTTCAACAAGTTAAAGCAGATAGGAACTAGGAAAGGGATACTGGAGGAAGAAATTCCTATTCCCCCTAGGGACACTCCCGGCAATTTTATGTACAACAAGCATGGCATAGATGCCATATTATATCTAGATTTATGGGCCGATTACACCAAACACCTAGACGAAAGACACAGATGGCCTGTCACCGGAACATGGGATGCCGAGTGCATCATGAGGGTAGAAGAAGCATTATGGAAAAAGAAAGCTAGACAATCTCAGAAGGACGCCATAGAATTTTGGCGTAAGGAATCACGTAAGCGTGCTGACAAAGCACTCCGTAGAGAAGACAGACTTAAAGAATCAGAGAAAGACCAAGAAAACGAATTAGTTACTGAAGGGATCCGAGTAAAAACAGAACAAATAGACCGTGCCCGAAATAATCTTGTAAACGGTATGTATCTTGCAGCAGATGGCACATCTGAAGCCCTATCAGAAATACCGAAAAACTTACCGACACCATTAGTTCCAACTAAAGTGATGCATAAAACTACTAAAGACATATTCCTAAATTCATATTTAGAGGATGTAGCACCAGCTTACACCAATCTGCCTGTTCGTGCCCTGCCTACTGACAGGGATGGGGGTGGCACTACGCCCCCAGATCATGTCCCGCCGGTACCGCGACAGACCTCCCCTGTTCCGCCAGCTCCGCCACTTCCCGCACTCAAGACTGACCTACCGAAACAAGTCCTACCTGATCCTACTAAACGACAAATTCAAGTTCAGATACAGACTCCGCGGAGAGATAATGCCCAAGCATCCACCTCAGGAGGTGCGACTGCGGGTCCTCAGACCCCGCCATTGACACACAGATTCAATTTAAGGGACACGCAGAATCCTTTCCAGTCTCCCCACTTGTCGCGTCTTGACGCATTAAAAGAAAACATGTCAGTTTGCAGATATGATCCAGTACCCGGAAAAAACGATCTAATGATATTGGCATCACTACGATTAAGATCTGCCACCGATAGCTTGCTATGCTATGTAGGAATGAAGGAACGTCTCGACAGACTATATGAGTTTATACAGACAGGGAAAGACCCTGACAGTGTCAAAGATGCCATGCATAAACAGAAAGTTGACATTCAAGCACAGATATTACGATTTTTCATAAATTGTCTAATAAGAGAACGAGACAGGCCCGAGACAGATCAAAGTGAATTAGACGGACTAAACAAGTGGGGTCAAAATATAGCCGAAGGAAAACATGATAGGGGGGCTTGCATAGCCAGTATGTCCCAGAAAATTAGAAAGGCAGTATTAACTGCACACCGGGAAGAGAATGATAAAGCTTCCTCCGAGGAGGAAGAAGAACATGAAGCACCAGGAAGGTCTACAGATACTATAGCGTATGTAGGTAAGCGAAACTACCTTAGGAAAGGTATTCGTCCGGAAAGCAAGAGAGTTCTTTTCTCTGCTTTAACAAATCCGAATTCTTCTGAACATCAGTTCCAGGAAACTGATAAAAGGCTTCGAGACCGAATGGGGTACCATGTACTCAATTCTATGGATGAACAGGAACTAGCCCGGTCAGCCGTGTTATGGGCCGAAAACCCAGACATATATAATGATGATATGTTAGTGCAGACATTCTTGAACCTTTCCCCAGAAGAGCAGAAAATAGCAGGTGTATACATGATTCAGCACCTCCTCATCAAGTTCAGAAACCATCATTCCGATCCAGGGCCCTTACACGAAACATTAGAAGCACTACTCATGGATAGATGGAGAGGTTTCAGTACCAAATTAATACAAATAATTCTAGAACAACGACGTAAATATAACACCTTCATAAGCTCTGAATATGTTCCCGCCCCGCCTCCAGAAAGAAAAACGTACCACATGCAATGCCTGAGTGGCATGGAAAGTCAGAACCCCTTACGAGAAGTACACCCAGTTATGGGTGAGGATCATACCTTGAAACGTGTGTATGTTCACACACCGCTGACTAAGTTAGAACTGTTAGAAATGAAGAAATTAGTCCCGTGTCACGATAAAGACCCTGCAGGCTTTCACAGAGAGCTCAAAGACATGTTACTAATGGGAGATTACACGTATGATGATATTATGAAAATGTTAAAAGTACTGTTGCCCACGGGCATTTACGAGAAATTAAAGGAAAAGGATTGGGAGGTGGGGGAGGCAAAGATAGCATGGGCAGAAATAGAAGACGAAGAAAGTAAACGAATCCCAGGGTTAGGCCTTGGGGATAAGACTAAAGCATTACCAGGTTTAATAGTACAGGTTTTGCCAAGATTATTGACAACTAGAAAGGAAGATTGGGACGCAATCTCGTCCTGTAAACAGAAACAAGATGAAGATACTAGTGACTTTTATTCCAGATTCGAGAAATGTTTCATTATAAATAGTGGCCTACAACCTAGTAGCGAGTCATATCCACACCTTTTTGTATCAAAATTAGTAGAGAATTCCCTACCATTAGTCAAAAATAGAGTGTACAAAGTTGAAAGTACTTGGCAGGCAAATACGCCATCCCAGATGTTACAAATGTTACAATATCACCAGAACAGAATTAGGGAAGAACAAGATCAGGAACAGAAACGTATGAAAGACACGAAAATGAAAATGTTAGTAGCTCAGACGGTCCCAGCCGACGGTCAAAGAAAAGGTGGGGCCCAGACCAATCATTCTGCAGCTCCCGTTAAAGGGACATGTAATTACTGCAAGCAGCCAGGTCATTACGTACATGAATGTCCAGTCCTGAAACACAACATCGCGACAGGTAAAACTAAAGAAAGACCGCATCCGCCTAGACATGAACATGGTCATCAACAGACCTCGCAGAACGAACAGCCAATGCAGAATATGCAGCCTACGCATGCTCCACCCCACCCAGCACAGACCGTAGCCGTACCGCAGCCACAGCCCATTGCCGCGACTCAGCAAGTCTCACAACAGATGTACCAGTATGCCCAATCTGCATATCCAGATTACCCCCGATACACATGAAACAGCCTAGAGAGGGAAAGTGATTTGCCTCTTATTGAAATTCCTGTAGATCAAGAAGGTCCTTATGTACACAGTCACGTATTAGGAAAAGACAGAAAGTTTTTAATTGACACAGGGGCAAGTCGCACTACAATCAGTCACAATGAAGTCCCAGGGGCACCCCTCTCAGGCTCACAGAATGTTTCCCTTGGTTTTTCAGGACAGCCTATTGTAAATGAAGTATCAGAACCAGTACCATTAGCTGTGGGTCCATTATCCCGAGTTACAGATTTGTTACTTACGAAATCATGTCCAGAAAATCTGTTAGGAATTAAAACACTGAAGGCTCTAGGAGCTATAATATGCTGTTCCCCGGAGGGAGTCAGACTCTTTCTACGGGATTTCAAGGGTCATTATGTTTTACGTGATTTTGATGTCAGATTGAAAGATGTACCAGATCACTTATGGGCAAAAGGCCCAGCTGATGTAGGTTGTATGCATATCACTCCATATCGTGTTACACTCAAGACAGGAGTTGTCCTACCCAGAATCAGACAATACAAGTTACCACCCGATGCTGTAGTGGCTTTACTGAAAATGATTGAAGAGCTTATTGCCCAGGGGGTGGTCGTAGAGACCGACTCCAATATCTGTAATTCACCCATCATTCCAATTCTTAAACGTACAGACCGCAATGCACCGCCAGTATATCGGCTGGTGATTGATCTTCGAGAGCTGAACAAATGCATTGTACCACAGTATCCTGTGGTCCCCGATATCTCCTCCCTGTTAACTGCTATAGATTCAGAAGCAGCGTTCTTTACTGTAATTGATCTCAAGAACGCTTTCTTCAGTGTACCTATTGATCCGGAGAGCCAATATCTCTTCGGATTCAGTTTAAATGGACGAAGTTTCAAATTTTCCCGCGCACCTCAAGGATTTACAGAAAGCCCCAGCATCTATAGTCAAGCACTGAAAAGACAACTAGATTGTATTCAAATGCCAGTTAATACCGCTTTACTGCAATACGTCGATGATCTGCTGATCACCGCACGAAGTGAGCCCGAATGTGAACAAGCATCGTTAACAGTTTTGCATTTCCTGGCCGACAAGGGACACAAGGTGTCTCCTTCGAAGCTACAATTCTGTGTTCAGCAAGTTGTGTACTTGGGTCACTTGCTGTCCAAAGTGGGGAGACAGCTCACTCCCGATCGCATTCAGTTAATTGTAAATATGCCACGACCCCAGACACAAAAGGAAGTGCGGGCCTTCATAGGCCTCACCTCGTACTGCAGACAATGGATTCCTCAATATGCATTTCTAGCTAAACCACTCATCCAGTTAACGACGCAGGAGGTAGCAACTTCCATTGCCCTCCCTTGGACTCAGGAACACACACAAGCCTTTGAGGAATTAAAGAAAGTTTTATGCCAAGCACCAGTTTTAGCGACACCATGTTACAACAAACCGTTTACACTTTTTGTTACAGAACGTGATGGTACAGCATTGTCTGTCCTCACTCAAGATCAAGCAGGTTCACATAAGCCTTGCGCTTATTTTTCAAGTACATTGGATTCAGTAGCCCAGGCACTCCCTGCGTGCTTAAAGTCAGTAGCAGCAACAGCGTTAGCAATCAGACAGAGCGACTCAATTGTTCTAGGTCATCAGTTAACAGTACAAGTCCCACATTCTGTAGAGGTTCTGTTAAACAGAACCCAGACTCAACACTTGACTATAGCACGACTGACAGGTTACGAATTGACACTATTCCAGCCACACATAGAAATCAGACGCTGCAGTATCCTGAACCCAGCAACACTGTTACCTACAGTTATGACAGATCCAGCTCCGCATGACTGTATAGAGATCATTAATGCAGTAACAAAGCCCCGACGAGATTTAACAGATGTTCCATTGACAAATCCAGATCTGACACTTTATGTAGATGGTTCATGCATGAGAACAAGTACAGGAGAGTTAGTGGCCGCGTATGCCGTGACCACTGAAACTGAAGTTAAAGAAACACATCGTATTGATACACTATCTGCTCAAGCAGCAGAGCTCATTGCTCTGACCCGAGCCTGTATTCTAGCCAAGAACAGAAATGTCAACATATACACAGATTCCCGTTATGCGTTCGGAGTCGTACACGACTTCGGCATGCTGTGGCAAGAACGAGGTTTTTTGACCTCTCATGGTGCCAAGATACAACACGGTCCTCTCATTCAAGCACTGTTAGAAGCAATACATCTGCCTTCAGCCATATCCGTCATGAAGTGTAAAGCACATACTAAAGTCACAGATTCTGTTTCCCAGGGTAACGACCTGGCAGATCAGACAGCAAAACATACAGCACTGACTCACACTCAGACAACTGATACGACAAAGACAACAGATCCGACAAACTGTATGACAGTCAGGGATCCCACACTAGATGTTATTGACATTCAGACACATGCTACTCCAGAAGAAATAAAGAAATGGATTGAACTAGGAGGGATCCAGACAGATCAAGGTTGGATGACGAAGGGAAAATCTACATGGTTTCTCCCTGACTCTATGGTTCAAGTCATGATAAATACAGCACATAGTCCTGCACATCTAGGAGAGAAAGCAATGCTAGACAGTTTGCAAAATCTCTGGAACAATAAACACTTACGAGCAGCCGCAAAACAGAAAGTGCGTACTTGCATGATCTGTTGTCAGTTCAATCCAGGTAAAAGCGTCCCTGTAGAGCAAGGTGGATTTCATCCTCCCGATCACCCTTTTGAAGTCCTCCAGATGGATTATATCCAGATGGACCGTTGTCGAGGATTTAAATATGTTCTCGTAGTTGTCTGTGCTCTGTCCCGCTGGACCGAAGCATACCCAGTCTCAGATTACACTGCTCCGACCACTGCCAAGCAGTTGGTTCGTGAATTCTTCCCACGATACGGCCTGCCTCGTGTCGTGTACTCAGATAACGGTCAGCCATTCTCATCTGCCTTAATGAAAGAAGTTTCTTTATTACTGGGATACCAGTGGAAGTTCCATTGTGTCCGACATCCAGAAGCCGCAGGCCTTGTTGAAAGGCATAACCAGACACTAAAGATCCGCCTTGCCAAAATATGTCAGGAGAAAGGGGTCGACTGGATAGTCGCCCTGCCAGTGGCACTATTCTACATGAGAATGGTCGCCCATTCGAGATCAGGGCTATCCCCGTACGAGGTGGTCTTTGGAAGACCACCGAATATGTGGGGGACGCCCATTCCAAAAAAGATTACTGATGTTGATTCTAACATGTTGACAGATTACCTTGCCTCCTTGATGTCTGCACTCCAATCATGTCGTTCACAGGTTGCCGCAGCCTTCCCTGACAACACTGATGTAAAGCCACACGACGTCCGTCCTGGTGATACTGTACTCGTCCGCAACTTCGACAGGAAAAGTCCGCTGGAGCCCCGCTGGAAGTCTCCGAAGACCGTACTTCTCACAACAAGGACGGCCGTGAAAATTGAAGGAAGAAAGGGGTGGGTCCACACGAGTCATATAAAAAAATTCTCTGGACTGAAACCTGACCGAGACCCGTCCACCCCCACCAAAGACTGTGTCGAACAAAAAGACTTTACAGAATCTGAACGAGAAAAAACTCCTCAAGAAAATTATCGCATGAAATTACGATCTAGCAAGTCAGACAGTTTAATTGTTTAAGTCCTCCCCTAGGTGAATCGGTTAAATAGTTTCTGACATGTATCCCCTAGATCGAGATAGAGAGAGAGAGAGAGAAGCAAAGAAACGTACATATTGTAAATCACTTCGTAGTCACTGCATAGTGACACTAATAATAATGTTTATTCTCAGTGTTTTAATTATCATTACTAGCATCCTATTGCCTATCTATTACCCTATTTTCAAGCGTGAACAATCTGCTTACAATGTATCTGCTGAACACACTTTTAGTGAGTTACCTCCTCACGAGCTTTCCTACAGACTTGCGCTGCGCAACAACACATTCATTAGTATGTTACATCATTCTCATCAAACTAACAATGCTACAAATTGCTGGATATGTGGCCGACTCCCTCCCTATCAGAATTACAAGGGAGCTCTGCCCCTCTTTCCGTACCCGTTCACTCACAATGGCTCCTGCGGAGCATGGTTTAAAATAATTAATTCTTTAGATCCTGATATTGCTGTTTTTGATGGGGGTTGGGTTTGGGGAAACCTGAACTTGGTCCTGCTCGACGCCTGTTACCCAGATAAGGAGGGACTCCCCACTAGAATAGGAACTGATCTAGAAAATGAAGTATATGGATTAGGTAATTATACAATTAGCCTTATGATTCTCACTGTCGAATCCGAAGCCACACCAGTTCTACCCATTATGTCAGTATTGCCAGTCACTGGTGAATTATGTATCAAGAAGAAAGGTTCAGTACACTTAGGTCATAGTAAATGCACTACTGTGGTCGAATTCAGTGATCATGGAAAATCGTCCTTCAAAGCCATCAGTCACTCTTACTTTGTTTGTGGTCATACCGCATACATTCGTCTACCTCCAGATTGGGATGGTACCTGTTACATTGCATTCCTTCTGCCACCTGTTTTTCTAGCTCCTCCTGATTACCATAGAAATACCAATCTAGTAAAGAATAGACCCAGAAGAGACATCCCACTTGTCGACTACACAGAAACGGCATGGGAACAGTACACCGATTTTAATAAAGGATTCTTTTTCTTTTTAGGCCCTGTCCAGAATAGTAAATTAATACGCAGATTAACTAGAACACTTGAAGCAGTAGTGAATGAAACTGCCTCCGCCTTAGGTAACCTAACAGAAGAGCAGTCCGCCATGCGGGTTGTTGTCCTTCAGAATCGTCTTGTAATTGACGTCATCTTGGCAGATAGAGGTGGAGCCTGTAAGGTCATCGGGTCAAGTTGCTGTGTTTTCATACCACAAAACGCACCATCTGTATATCAAGCTATCACCCGTCTTCATAAAATTGCAAATCAGATACATCAGAATCCAGGCACCTGGACTTGGTCCGGTTGGTTCTGGACAACATTAACAGCTTGGGGATGGAAGATCCTATCCTTCCTAGGCATTGGCCTAGTCCTAGTATTCAGTTGCTGCCTGTGCCTGCAGTGTGGGCCAGCGATTTGTGGACTGTGTGCCACCTCTTGTATTGAACACTCCAGTTTTCTCTCAAAACGTAAACGAAAGAAAGAAGAACAAATGATGTTGCAAGAACAGACTGATCGATTCATGAGGATCGATATTTCATGAAGGGTCCGTAGGGAACAAGGAGGGAATGAGGAAAATTAAATTTTTGGTCATGTTATGTTCCCTAGCGCGTACCCCACCGACTCCATGTACCAGCTTAAAGTGCATGTAACTTCCCTCCTGTGCCAGCTATGAAGACGCAAATACATTTGCGTCCAACGTTAACTTGTCCTCTTTCAGATCCACCATGAATGGATTATATAGTCCGTTCCTAAGTATGCTATGCCACCGTCTTTTTGTAGTACACTTTACATGTTTTCCTGCTCCAGCAGAGTAGGCCCTGAATTTCTGCCATCGAACCTCTTTTGTGGCTCCTGACTCTGGCAGCCTCTGCCCAGGCTACCTCTGTACCCGTGAACTCTGACTTACTTTCAGCGCGGCCCCTCGCGCTCAGCTCAAGCCTGCTTTCTGCCAAGACTGACTATAACCTTCGAGTTATCTGTTCCGCTCCTCGAGAATGCATTCCTGCCTACTAGATCCTGTAAACATCCTCCCCAGCTGCAGAGCCAAAGGGCCGACCTGTCTCAATGCAAGTAATTCATAGCCTCTGTTGCCATGCTTCCATGGAAGGCCCCGTGCCCCCACGCTTCACATGCAGACACTTAGGCGCTTATACACGCATCCACAGTTAGCATAGAATAGCTTCTGCCCTAGAGACCTTTCCGTCCAGATAGTATAGTTCCTAAACATCAGATATCAGATATGATAGAAGTACAAGTTGATCTGACATGCCAGACTTCTGTCTCTTTCCGTCAGTGTAAATGTCAAATCCCCTGCACCCCGTCAATCACACGTCATGCAGCTGCGCGCGCATCCAAGCTTCCGATTTCTGCTGACATCGCAACAATTCTGTTAGCACCACCCCTTGGTGCCACCCACTTGCGTCACCTATCAGTGACGTTTCTAGCACACACCTCTGGTTCACGCCTAGTTCACGCCTCTTGATTACGTATTAGTATCACGTGTATACTGTTATCTTGTCTTCTCTCAGCTGTTACGCCTCTTGCATTATTCTTTATGATATGAATTAAGTATATAAGCTATGTATTGTTAATAAACGGGAGCGCTCTATCCCTTCTGACACCCCTGTGGTGGTCAGAACATGATATCCTGATCAAGACCATTCCTTTATGAGGAATAAAACCCTTAGAAACTCTAACACCCCGGACTCTGTCTTTTTTCATTCCAATTGAGTTATTATTGATTAAGTACTTGCCTGCATAGAAATTAAGAGAGTAAATTAATTATTTACGTCATGACTAGGGACTGCTATGGAGTGCTAGGGAGTGCAGAATGCAAGGGAGTGCAGAGTGCAAGGGAGTGCGAGGGAGTGCAGAGTGACTAGGGAGTGCAGAGTGACTAGGGAGTGCTATGGAGTGGAGAGTGACTGGGGAGTGCTAGGGAGTGCAGAGTGCAGAGTGTTAGGGAGTGCAGAGTGCTCGGGAGTGCAGAGTGCTAGGGAGTGCAGAGCGACTAGGGAGGGCTAGGGAGTGCAGAGTGACTAGGGAGTGCTAGGGAGTGCAGAGTGACTAGGGAGTGCTATGGAGTGCTAGGGATTGCAGAGTGACTGCAGAGATTAAGCTAATGGCAATGTAAATGATAATGCCATTTATTTATCTATTTTCAAAACCAACACATAAATACAAATTTTATCATTTACAATGCCAATAGCTCTAACTTTTCCAAAGGCTAAACCATTGCATTGTAAATGCTTGTTGGTATTATAATCTGTTCTCCCCATTCGTTCGGGATGTGTTGGCGGCCATTTTGAAGGGTCAGTTTACTCTAGTTACCGTTTTGAGACACTTGGATTACACTTACTATGCCGTTGGGGCATCTCTGTTTTTCCTTTTTTTATGGTTGTTACAATATTTGTTCAGGCACAGTGGCGGCATACATATTTCCTCTACTCCGCATAAGCTTCACGTTGCTTTGTTCTGCAGTCCGATTTTTGTGTTACTATCAGTTGGTCATGTGACAACAGCCAGCGTCCTGTTTATCTTCTGGTGCGCCGTAGGTGGAGGTACCCGCGTTTACAGGCACAGCGTTCCCGTCTTATAGCAAGGTAACTTTTTGTTTGTCAGGCATTCATTTTAGTGAGTATTTGCGTTCTAGCTTAGGGTTCACCGACGCATTGTGAGTAACACGGAGTTTACATTTATTGTGTTGCAGATTTGTTTACACCTTTGGTGACCAGCGACATCGTTTTCTCAAGGTAGGAGTTTTGTTGAGTTCACCGTTAGGTTTACCTCGTTCTGATAGAATTGCCATTAGCTTGAGGCAACGAGCTGAGCATGTTTTATAGGCATTCTTTTACTTTCTTTCAGCACTTCAGTAATCTCCTCCTGCCAAGGTACAAGCTCTCACTTTGTTTTGTTTCCAGTTTTGACTTTTGCGACCTCAGGGTGGGTCATTATAGTGTACTGATTGTATGTTTTGTTTTTTCTTCATGTCAGTTGGAAATATATACATGCTACACCTTTGTATCAGTGCTTTAGCTCCAGGTAATTAGTGTCTCCTTATCATGTCAAGTTGATGACAGCTACGTGCGTCTCATTATTCTTGGGTACTTTTCTATTTCTTTTCCAGAGTTTTTCTTTTTCACTGATGTTCCCCTGTTGTGGTGACGGTTTCACATTTGTTTACATGAGAGTTCATGTTAGTATAGTTTGCATTTCTGTGTTGTCCTTTTATTTGGTAGCAACGATTCTTGTATTAGAATGTTAACATAATTTTCTGCACAAAGTGTTACATGCATATTTTTGTTGTTTTTTTCATTGTAGTGGCCCCCCGAAGATGGGACGTGGTGTCCCGAAATGCATCGGGCCACCCTGGAACTTAATGCTTTGAATTATGTATAAAAAAGCATTGTTCAATTGAAAATGGCAATTGTCGTTATTATGTTTATTACATTCATGTACAATGCTTATTAAGGATGTATTACCTTGCATTTTGTGTTTAAATGTAATTACAATACATTCATGATTAGCCTGAATAACATTGTTGGTGAAATTTGGTTTCGTTAAAATAAGGAGGAACTCAGGATCAGGGTTCTATAATTGCACATAAACAGTAGATACATATGTTTAAACTCCTGTAGCGCTGTGCACACAGTACCTAAAGTGAGAGCTCGCTTGATACTTCACAGAGGGATGTGTGCCATGTCAACTCTTCACTTTGTTCTGCACCAAGAAACACAGCCTGCAAAGGCAGTGTGTGAGTGTAGTGGTACAGGGCTTCCAAGCAATAAGTGCTGCAGCCTTTAGAGGTCTTCCCTGGTCATAGTGCCCTGGGTACCTGTGGTACCATTTACCAGGGGCTGGCCAGTGGCCAAGGATGGCAATTGTGTTTTATTTTTTAATGCAGGTTTAGGGAAAGAACATAGGCCCTGGGTACCGGATTAGCAGGAGCCCAGGGCACACTCAGTCAATTCACGTCAGCAAAAAGTGGGGGCTATCATGCAGAAAGAGGGCACTTTCTCACACAACCCACCCCCAAAATGAAAGAGGATGAGATCAATCTTCCCTAGAGAGTCTTCATTTTCTAAGTGGAAGAACCTGGAAAGGCCATCTGTATTGGTTTGGGCAGTCCCAGGTCTATGTTCCACTACAACGTCCATTCCCTGTAGGGAGATGGACCACCTCAACAGTTTAGAATGTTCACCTTTCATCTGCATTAGTCATCTGAGAGGTCTGGGATCAGTTTGAACTAGGAAATGAGTTACAAACAAGTATGGTCTCAGCTTCTTCAGTGACCAAACCACAGCAAACCTCTCAATGGCAACTCAACGCTGCTCCCTGGGAAGAAGCCTTCTGCTTATAAAAGCAACAGGTTGGTCTTGACCTTCATCGTTGGTCTCGGATAGGACCGCTCCCATCCGTAGCTCAGAGGCAGCAGTCTGCACAATTAACTGCTTGGCATCGTCTGGAGCTTTGCGAATTGGTGCTGAGTACATTGCCTCTATCAGGGTGTCAAAAACCTTTTGACAGCTAACTATCCAGTTTACCTTTTCGGGCATCTTCTTGGAGGTAAGTTCTGTGAGGGAAGCCACAATGGACCCATATCCCTTCCCAAACCTCCTATAGTACCTAGTCAAGCCAAGGAATGCCCTGACTTAGGTCTGGGTTGTTAGAGCTGCCCAGTCCAGGATAGCCTGGATCTTGGGCTATAAGGGTTGTACTTGGCCTCCACCAGTAAGGTGACCCAGGTACACCACTGTTCCCTGCCCTATCTGGCATTTGGATGCCTTGATAGTTAGACCTGCAGTGTGCAGGGCATTTAACACCTTCCCGAGGTGGATCAGGTGATCCTGCCAGGTGGAACTTAAGACAGCAATATCATCTAGATAAGCTGCACTATAGGATTCCAATCCAGCAAGGACTTAATTCACCAACCTCTGGAAGGTGGCAGGGGCATTCTTTAAACCAAAGGGCATAACAGTAAAGTAATAATGCCCATCAAATATGGAGAATGCTGTCTTTTCTTTTGAACCTGGTCCAATGCCAATCTGCCAGTACCCTGCAGTTAAGTCAAAGATAGTTAAAAATTTGGCTACACCTAGTTTGTCTATCAGTTCATCTGCTCTTGGAATAGGGTGAGCATCTGTCTTGGTGACAGAGTTGAGCCCTCTATAGTCCACACAGAACCTCATTTCTTTCTTTCCACTTTGTGGATGAGGTTTGGGGACTAGAACCACTGGACTGACCCAGGGGCTCTCAGAGGGTGCAATAACCCCCAACTCCAGCATCTTGCTGACTTCAGCTTTGATGCTTTCCTTGGCTTGATCAGACTGGCGATAGATTTTGGTTTTTGACAGGTGAACTGTCATCAGTGTCCACATCATGGGTACACTGGTTTGTCTGACCAGGGGTCAAGCAAAAGAGCTTTGCATACTGCTGCACGACTTGCTAGTAATCAGTCTGCTGTTGGGCAGAGAGGGTTTCTGAAAAGACAACTCCATCCACTGACCCATCTTTTGGGGTTTATGAGAGCAGGTCAGGAAGAGGTTCACTCTCTGTCTCCTGATTCTCATCAGTCACCATTAGCATGGTGATGTCAGCTCTATAATGGAAAAGCTTAAGGCGGTTCACATGGATCACCATTTTGGGTGTCCTGCTTGTGCCCAGGTCAAGCAAGTAGGTGACCTTACTTTTCTTTTCTAAAATAGGGTAAGGGCCACTCCATCTGTCCTGGAGAGCCCTTGGTGCCACTGACTCCAAACCCCACACCTTCTGCCCAGGTTGAAATTATACCAGTACAGCTTTTTGGTCATACCAGTGCTTCTGAAGCTCCTGGCTGGCCTCAAGATGGTTGGATGTTTTTTCCATGCACTCAGCCATTCTGGACCTTAGGCCAAGCACATAGTCCACAATATATTTTTGGGGTTCTTGGAGAGGCTTCTCCTAACCCTCTTTTACAGACAGACAGAGTGGTTCCCCTCACAGGATGGCCAAATAGAAGTTCAAAGGGGGAAAACCCTACTCTCTTCTGTGGCCCCTCTTTGTAAGCGAAAAACAAGCATTGTAAGAGGACATCCCCATCTCCTTTTGAGTTTTTCAGGTAGGTCTATAATCATGCCTTTCAATGTCTTGTTGAATCTGTCAACAAGGCCATTGGTTTGTGGGTGATAGGGCGTAGTAAACTTGTACTGCACTCCACACTGTTTCCACATGTATTTGAGGTAAGCAGACATGAAGTTGGAATCTCTATCTGAAACCACCTCCTTAGGAAACCCTACCCTGGTGAAGACACCAAGTGGTGCCTTGGCTACTGCAGGAGCTGTAGTAGTCCTAAGGGTAAATGCCTCAGGATACCTAGTGGCATGATCCACTACTACTAGAATGAATGTGTTTCCTGATGCTGTGGGAGGTTCAAGTGGACCCACTATGTCCACACCTACCCTTTCAAAGGGAACCCCAACCATTAGTAGTGGACTCAAGGGGGCCTTTGGGTGGTTTCCTGTCTTGCCTCTGGCTTGACAGGAGACATAGGAGCTGACAAACTCCTTCACCTTCCGAGATATCTGGGCCCAGTAAAAGTGGCTAACTAGCCTTTCCCAAATTTTGGTTTGGCCCAAATGTCCAGCTGAGGGAACACCATGAATTTAAGTTAGGAAGAACGCCCTGTACTTCCGAGGCACTACTACACTCCTAGTGGCTCCAGGGTTGGGGTCTTTGGCCTCAGTGTACAAAAGTCCTTCCTCCCAATAAACTTGGTGGGTACCACTGACATCTTACTTTTCCTGGGTAGCAGCTTGCTGCCTCATGCTTTCAAGAGTTGGATAGTCCTGCTGTCCAAAGCACACTTTTTTCCTAGAGGGTCTCCCTGGCCTAGGAGTTCAACCTGGTAAGGGTCAAGCTCCATAGGCTCAGTTGCGGTACAGAAGCTGGTTCCCAGTCTTCTTACGTTTTCTTTTGGAAGGTTGGGCCATACTTTCAGGCTCCAACTCTTCTTTTTCACCCTGTTTCCTGCTCTGTGCTCTTGTTTTTACACACACCATCTCAGGGATATCCAGCATTGCTGCATGGGTTTTCAGTACAACCTCAGCCCATGTTGAGGTTTCCAGGTCATTCCCAAGCAGACATGCAGCTGGAAGCCTTGGAGAGAGCACTACCTGTTTCAGGCCAGTAACCCCCCCGGCCCCCAGACTAATGTCACCATAGCCATTGCAAGGTTAGTGGTAACACTGTCAGCATTGGTGACTGGGTAAGTTCTCCCAATCAAGTACTGCTCAGGGGAAACCAGTGTATCTCTCACCATAGTGACACTGGCACCTGTATCTCTCAGAGCTTCTATCCTAGTTCCATTAATCCAAGGGTATTGCAAGTACTTCTTTAGGTTGGGTGGCCACACAGATAAAGTGGCAAACTCAACTTCCCCTTCTGAAACTAGAACTGCTTCAGTGTGCAACCCGATTTGCTCTTGGCACACTGTTGATCCCATCTGGAGACTTGCTACACCAGGAGTAGATGTAGTAGGACTAGGGTGCTTCTTGTTAGGGCAAGCAGCATCTCCAGTTAAGTGTCCCAACTTCTTACAGTTGTTACACCAGGCCTTTAAAGGATCAATGTTATTTCCCCTGTACCTATTATTGGACTGGGAAGAGTTTTGGGACCTACCCCCCTGTGCAGGTTTTTGGGGCCCTTTAGAAGACTCATGGCTTTTTATCTTGGGGATGCTCACCACTTTTCCCCTGGGGAGGTTTTGTAACCTCTTTCTTTTGGTTACCCTCATTGGTTGCTTCAGTCACCCTTGTCTTGACCCAGTGGTCTGCCTTGTTTCCCAATTCTTGGGGAGAAATTAGACCTAGGTCTACCAAATTCTGATGTAACTTTCAATTAGTGCAATTCCTTAAACTATGTTCTTTCATAAACAAATTGTAAAGTCCATTGAAAGCATGCACATTGTGTCCAGTTAACCAACCATCTAGTGTTTTAACTGAGTCGTCTACGAAGTCAATCCAGAGTTGGTTTTGGGTTTTATGAGCCCGCCTGAATCGAATTCTATATTCCTCAGTTGTGAGTCCAAATCCCTCAATCAGAGTTCTCTTCATGCGGTTATAAGACTCAGCATCTGCCCCAGAAAGGGTCAGGAGTCTGTCTCTGCAGTTACCAGAGAACAGTTCCCAGAGGAGTGCCCCCAAAGTGTGAACCATTTTGTGATATCATCACTCTCCTCAGATTTAGGGACAATCCCTTTGGGGATTTTAGGATCATAAGATTGTTCTTTATCCTTATTAAGTAAATTGCTGCCACCATTGATGGGTGCTAGGGCCATATCTGCTCTCTCTCTCTTTCTAGAGCCAGCAACCTGGTCCCTAGATCCAATCTTTTGGTCAACCTTCCTAAAAGGTTGTCCTCTTCATTGAGACTGTCCTCAATGCCTTCAGTAGTACTTGATCCACCTGTGTGGCTTCTAGGTACTAAGAAGTTTACTCTTGGAGTCAATTCAATTCAAAAAGTACTTTATTCGTTTTTTTGCACAAAACCATAAAAGTTCACAATACAAAATATATTTTGTAGGTTTGTTAAAAGAAAGAACATGTTAAAATATATGTTGGTTAAAACAGGTTTACCCTGGCGTTAAAAGAAAAATCCATCTATTCCACATTATAAAAGGCATCATACGGTTCTATACATCTAGACATTTTCTATAGATCATTGCACTTTTTAAAAAGCCGGTCACATGGGGTATACAATCTAATTTTAACAGTTGTAAATATAGGAGAGCGGGGCGGCCTTGTACAAAGAGCGTTCTTTTTAAAATAGGTTTAAGGTAAAAAGCTCTCGGGAATTCATAATATTTACAAAAAAACATAAAATGCAGCAAATCCTGCGGAGACAAACTGTCGCAGCCGCAGGGTGCTAGCACTGTTCCTCTGTGACTCCCCCTTGGAACTGCTATTAAAATGTGAAACAAATTAAACCTAAAAATGGTTAATAAGAAGCGCTCATACGCTGTTAATGGCAATAGTAGGTAAGGTTCCTCTCCGGGTGAGGTTTTGAGCATCTTGCTTCATCATGTACTTTTCCTGCTTTTCCATTACTTTTCGTGTAGAGAAGGACTTTTTAATGTACACTACATCATTTTTGGGGATACCTTCAGCGTTTAAAAACAAATCCAGGCGCCCCTCCTTCCCAAGTCTGGTTTTAAGATACTTCAACCAGGGGATCTTGGTCATACAATCTAAACTTATTGTCTCCTTCAGGAGACTGTGCGTTAAACCAAGCTGCTTATTGAGCCAACATTGTAGCCAGAATATAAGAGGCCGCAAGGACACGGTGTCGCTGATAAAAGGCAGACCAGTCTCTTCTTGCACAGACATGTTCGATGTCCCCTGTGGGACACACAGGAGCTGTTTTAAAACATTATTTTCAACCACCTCAAGGTTACAGTAACCCCATAACTCGCTTCCATAGGAAGCTATTGCGATGCTTTTTGCACGATAAACCTTCAACATAGCTCCCACAGGTCTATTGCCCATTCTCGGAGCAAAATCAAATAGTGCTGCGTTAGCCCTTGTGACATCTCCCCTCTTTTTATTCAGGAGTGGGGCCCATTTCAGCTGGTGAACAAAATAGACACCGAGATAGGAGAAAGTATTACACATAGGCCCCGTGGTGCAGTTTACTCTGAAGTGGTGCTGTTTTTTTGCTAGTTTCCCCATCTGCATCACGTAAGATTTAGTATTGTTTATGGATAGGTCGCGGTTGGCCATAAACCCGTGGAATGTGTCGAGTAAAGTTTGTAGCCCTTTCGGGGTACGGGCTAGGAGGACGGCGTCGTCCACATAAAGCAGGACGGGCAGTCCCACTCTTAGAGTCAAGGGCACTTGGGCCATTTTATCCCTGTGAAGTGTGGGGGGGAGGGGGTTGGATAGCATCCTCATACCCTCCTTCTTCTTCATCATCTGATTGGTCTTCACCATTTTCAGATGTGTGGTCCTTAGCATACACAGCCAACAGCTCCTGGAGTGTTTGTTTGATGGGACGGCACCCCATGGTTATATTTTTAATTTTATATAGGGACCGTACCTCCTTGAAAGGCAAGTGAAGGCAAGGGGTGAGGTCGAGCTCTTCAACCATGCCCTCTATGCCATTGTGGTTACCTCCACTAATAGCTGGGTGTGAGAAAGTGCCATATTTCTTGCATGGTATGCCCCCATTTTTTGCTGAATTGCTGATGTGCTTTGCCTGAGTGTGCCCTGGGCCCCTGCCAATCAGGTGCCCAGGGCCTGTGTTCCTTCCCTAAAACTGTATTGAAGTTAAAACCCAATTGGCTTCTCTGGACACATGTCAGCCCCTGGTAAATGGTACCATGGGTACCCAGGGCATTGTGACCAGAGAAGGCCCTCTAAGGGCTGCAGCACTTACTGTGCCACCCTTAGGGGCCCTGCACCCTGACACACATACACTGCCTTTGCAGGCTGGGTGTCCTGGTGCAGAACTAAACAAAGAGTCGACATGGCACCCATCACTGAGTGCCATGCTCACAAACCCACTGCCCTGGTATACATCAGGCACCCCTCTAGCTGGGTCCCCTATGCCAGTGGTGTGGGCACAGGTGCATGAGCCCTGTGCCCCTACAGTACCCATGGCCATTCCTGGGCACTGTAAGTGCAGTGATGCCATTAAGAGTATATGGTGCTGGGAGGTTGTCATTACAAACTCCACAGCACCATAATGGCTACACTGATGCCAGTGTGGGATTTAATGTAAAGTGCACTACAGAGGGCATCTTAGAGATGCCCCTGAAACCTAACCTACAATCCACGTCTTTTCTGAGAGGCTGCCTAGGCTACCACACAGCAGACATGTTGCTGGACCTCTGGGTGGAGAGCCAACCGCTCTCCTGGGCCTGCAACATTGCACATCCTGGGTGAGGTGCTTGGTCTCCTCCCCCAGGATGGGTAGGGGGAAACTTCAAAGGCATGCCGTCTTTCTGAGTTTCTCCAGGCCACTTGCTGTACTCAGCAACTGGCCCCCACCAGTTCTGACCCCCACTCTGGCGGGAAGACTGGCGGGAAACCCTACATCAGGAAAGGGGGTGTGCCAGCCTGTGCCAACTCCACCCCTCAGGTGGGAAAAGCAAGGTGAACCACGACTCCGGGCTACAGCCATCTTGGGGATGGGGAGCCCTACCCACCCCAGCACACGGACCTATTGGTCCCAGCCCTCACCCTACCTGTAACGCCCCTAAATTTAGCATTTAGGGGCACCCTGAACCTTCCTTCCTGAGATCCCGATTTAAAAACAAGAAAGAAGACCAAGAAGAAGACCTGCCATGCAGCTGCTAACTAGAGGACGACACCAACTGACTTGGCCCCAGCCCTACTGGCCTGTGGATCCTTGAACCTGCTCCTGCTAAATCTCGGCATCTCCTGCGGATAGCAACCTCGAGAACCCCGGAGGACCTGCCTGCCTTGACCCTCGTAGAGACTGGGACTCCCATGAGCAGTGGTTCTACTCAAACAGCAATACCCCTGGTGCCAGCCAGGAACCGTGAATCCAGCCCACTCTGCACCCACCGAGCCTGGCCTGTGCCCAAGTGGATAAAGACCCTGAAGATATCCCCCCAGCGATTCTGACCTGGAATCCAGTGCCCAAGGACCCTCCTCGACGACCCAGATGACTCCTGCAGCCTCAGAACCAGGGACCCCCCAACCGCGAGCAGCAGAGGGTAAGATTTCCCGACGCCAAAAGACGCCCCTTCACCCGCCGCCCCCCGGCCCCTTGTGCCCAACTCCGAGGTGCCTACCTACCCTCCAATATCCCAACTTACCCCTCAAAGTGTTGATCGCTCCAGAAGATCCTCCGTCCCCGTGACTGCAGCCTTTGTTCCCTTTTCAAGATCTCCATTGAATAACATTGAGCGTCCGACGGCTCAAAAGCACCCTGCACCCAGCCGCCCGAGTGCCCCTGGCAGTGCAACCTTTGTCCTATCCTACTTCCCCATTTGCCCTGAGCTAGTTACCAGGAGCCCAGCTCCCACAGCCGCATGGCCTGCTAGCCAGCAGCCACCAACCGAAGGCCCCCTGCCTCTCATTAAATAACATTGGGCCTAACTACCTCTGCACCCGGCTGCCCCTGTGCCACTGAGGGTGTACCAACTGTACCTACCTGACCCTGGGAGACCCCTGAGTCTATGCCCAGAACATTAACTCTACCAGTCGAGTACTTACGTAAAAGCCGATAACTCACTTTTCTTCCATATGCTAACATTGACTGGTTTCACTTGGAAATTCTATTAGGTTTGGAGTTTTGGAAAGTTAAAATATTCACCTGAAATCACCCGAACTACGAATTACGATGTACTCACCTGTTATCAGGAGAGATCTCGGTGCTGCATCTTTGAGCCCAGTACTGACCCTGAAAAGTAATTCAACCGTACTTACCAGTAACTTGAATTTCCTTCCTTAGGATATCATTGCCTGCTTTTTTGCTGAAAAAGTTTCCAAGTGTTGATTTTTGAAACTTACACATATTCCCTAAAAATCGTGCCAACGATAAAAACATAATTACTTGCCTGTTTTAGATAGAGATCCCAGTGCTGAACCTAGGAGTCCAGCACTCGATTACAAAAGTAACGTAAACATACTTTACCTTCAAATTGAATTTCCTTCCATAGGATAACATTGGTAATTTCAACTGAAAAAGTTTCTAAGTGTCAACTTTTAAAATACAATAATATTCCTTAAAAATCACTACTGTAACCAAAACGCTTTTACTTAAATGTTTACAGGACATGTCCCAGGACGGAATCTAGGATCCAGTCTTGTGGTTAGAAAAGTAATCTACAAAGTAATTAATTGCATTTAACTGAAAATTCCTATTGAGCTAAATGTTGCATTGTGTTTGAAATTGTGTTGCCTATTGCAACAAACTGTAACTATTGCATTCAAAAAGTCTATTGCCATTTGAAAATTATTTAACTAAAGTAACTCATTCCAAGAAAGTATACTTTGATAACTTGTTAGTTCTAAAATAAAACAACTATATCTTTTGATACAAAACAATTGGCCTAGAGTTCAGTTCTGAGTGTGTGAGACAATTTGCTGATTGAGTGTGTACAACAAATGCTTTACACTGTCCTCTGATACTGTCTTACTGCTCGACCAAGCTACCACTTTAGAGAGTAAGGTCATATCTAACTTTAGCCTCTGCCAAACCTCTGGGGACTGGGGACTCTATACACACTGTACCTTACTTTGGTCCAGTATATAAAGAGCCACTTTCCTACACTGGGTTCTTGTTTTGAGACACTGTTAAAAAAGATTTCTAACCCCTCTAACCCTAGCTAAAGGGACGTTTTATTTTTCTAAAATTCTAAAGGGACTTATCCAAGGCCCTAACAAAACTTAGTAATTTTGCAAAAATGCTAATTTGAAAAAAACTGAATTCTAAAGACAATTTAAGAGTTCTGTCGTGTGATCAGGTGGTACCAAAGTAGTCCAACAAATGCAAAGTTGTATATCCCACCATTGACCCACCATTGTAATACAGTTTGGATTGTAATTGTACAGGCACTTTGCTTTGAATTACAGTATTGTCACTGAGAAATGCAATGCTTTGTAAATACAATACATATTCTTTGAATGGGCTTTTTAGTAAAATTACAGGTAAGCTACTTTTGAGATTACTTTTCTTACACAGTGTAGTATACCTGTATACTACACTGGGACATTTCCTGTAAACAGGTAAGTAAAATCGTTTTTGTTAATTATTACAATTTTAAAGAATTTCTTTAGATTTTCCAACTCCACGCTTCTAAACTTTTCATAGAAATACAGACGGTGTTATCCTATGGAGGAAAATAGTGTTAACGTTTCAAAGGTAAGTACTTTGTTGTGGGAGTTGGTATTCTGGGGTTAGACTCAGGGGTCCCCCAGGTTCAAAGGTGCACTCTTGTTACACCCTCAGAAGCACTAGGGTGGCTGAGTGCAGAGTGCTGAGGCCCAATGTTATCCAATAGGGGATAGGGGGCCTCCGGTTGGTGGCTGCTGTCGAGCAGGCCACTGGGTTGTGGGAGCAAGGCTCCTGGACTTAAGCTCAGGGCAAATGGGGATTTAGGCCAGCACAAAAGATCCACCCTCAGCGGCACTGGGGCGGCTGGGTGCATAGTGCTGTTTTGGTGTCGGAAGCCTTGTAGCTTTCAAAGGGGATTCTCAAGTTTGCAAAAGCACTGCCGGCTCAGGGATGAAGGTCTTCTGGGTGCGACCACTACTTCGAGAGGTAAGTTGGGATATTGGGGGTTGGCTAGGCACTGCCGGTTGGGCCACCCAAGTCCATGGGGCGTCGGGTGCAGGGGTGCCTTTTAGGGTTGGATCTTCTTAAAAGCTCCTGGTCGCGGTTGGGGTGACCTTCCAGATTTAGGCTGCAGGCATCGACAGGAGGCTTGAGGCAGGTCAAGGATTGCAGGATCTCGGGTCAGGATCACCGTGGAGACTTCCTCGTGGGTTTTGCACACTCGAGCTCGGGCCGTGGATGGAGGGTACAGAGTGGGGAGCATTCCAAGCTTCCGGCCAGGGCCAGCGGTTGGAGATTAACAAATCCGTTATTCACGGGAGACACAGTCTTTGTGGTTAAAGGCAGGCAGGTCCTCTGGGGTTTTTGAGGTTGCTTGCTTCAGGACACACCAGGATTTTGCAGGAGTAGGTTTGAGGTGGAGACATGCCGGTAGAGCTGGGGCCAAGTCAGTGGGCGTCTTCCTCTTGTTAGCTTTGGCACAGCTGTTCGGTACTTCTTTTCTTGTAGGTGGTTCTTGTCTGCAGAAGCAAGGTTTAGGGGTGCCCCTAAATACTAGATTTAGGGGTGTTACAGGTAGGTAAAAACTTGGGACCAATGGGTCCCTTCCCTGTGGTGGGTACATCCCCTTATGCCATCCTCCAGTGGGAGGGGTTAGAAGCCTTTCCCTGGTTGGCTGGGTCCCCCCATCTGCAAGATGGCGGGGACTGGGAGTTGTGCTTCTCTTCGCCTCCCCCACCTGAGAGGTGGAGTTGGCAGTGGTGGGCACACCTCTCTTCCTCACTTGTTTTTCTCGCTGGTTCTTCCGCCCAAAGTGGGGGTCTGAACCAGTGCTTAAGGCAGCAAGTGGCCTGGGGAAGCTCACAAAGGCGGCAAACCTTTGAAGCTTCCCCTTTGTGGAACCTGCCCATCCTGGCACCTCGTCCCAGGATATGCATTGTTTCAGACCACCAAGAGCAGCAGGCTCTCGACCCAGGGGCCCAGAAAAATGTCTGGTGCTGGCAGCTGAAAGCACCCACTCAGCTTGGACACTAGTTGTAGGTCGTTTTTCAGGGGGCATCTCTAAGATGCCCTCTGTGTGCATTTTTCATTAAATCCCACACTGGCATCAGTGTGGGTTTAATGTGCTGAGAAGTTTGATGCCAAACTTCTCAGTTTTCAGTGCAGCCATTATGGGGCTACGGAGTTTGTAATGATAAACTCCCAGCATGATATACTCTCAATGGCAGCACTGCACTTACAATGTCTAAGAATGGTTCATGTACCTGTACCCTCACCACTGGTATAGGGCACCCAGCTAGAGGGGTGATTGATCTATGCCAGGACAGTGGGTTGTAGGCATGGCACACAGGGATGTGTGCACAAGATGATGGGATGCACACCAATAGTTCATCCATGTTAATCATGCTTATCCGAGAATGCGTGCAAACTGAATATGCGCCTTGCCCCAAGTGGCACATGGATACTAAGCAATATTTAGTGGGGCAACTTTTTGCCCCAACCCAGTTGTACAGCTCAATGTGAATATACCCATCTTCTTCATATCCTGTACTCCGTTGTATTCCATGTACTATGTGTTTTACGTCACTTCTCAATACTTCCATCAAAATCATTTACACGTAGAGTGAATTTCAAAGCTTCTCATGTTGACGATGTGCCCATCCGGACCTCAGTCAAAAACACGAACAAACTCATGATTCGTTCAAAGAAGTGTTTATTGAAACCCAATGCATTTTGGGCTGTTAAAAGCCCTTCTTCAGGGGTAACTTCAAATGACAAAAGTAGTCACCATTACTACATTACTCATGGTCATACTTATATCAAAATCCATTCTAGCCAGATGCCAATTATTAAGCCTGATTGTTCTATTGCAATTAACATGTCATATTCATCCAATTTCAACATTTGCATAGACATCTTTTGTTAAACCTCGCATGTATCCCCAAGTGTCTGAAAAAACAGTTGCTTGCCCCTTTCTTCCCCTCAATGCTTTATATAAGACATCTCCTCTCCTGTTTTCTAAATACACACTCTCTGCTCAACTTCCAAACAGCATGCCACTCGTTCCAGCAGTGTCTCCACATAGTTGTTACTAACCCCCTTCTTCTTTCCCTACCTTCCAACATCCTCCCACATTCGTTTTTTCTCCTCCCAAACTCACTCATGACACCGCTTCGCACCATATTTACTTGATCCCATCGCAACCCCCATCCATACATACTCCTTACCAACAACTCAAATCAATCAATCAATCAATCAATCACAAAATTTATAGAGCGCACTACTCACCCGCGAGGGTCCCAAGGTGCTTGGATGGGGGGGTCCGCTACTGCTCGAAAAGCCAGGTCTTGAGGTGCTTCCTGAAGGCGAGATGGTCCTGAGTCAGTCGTAGGTGGGTGGGGAGGGTGTTCCACGTCTTGGCTGCTAGGTAGGTGAAGGATCTTCCTCCGGTGGTGGTTCTGCGTTTCCGTGGAACGGTGGCGAGGGTGCGGCTGGCGGAGCGGAGCTGGCGGGTTGGTGTGTAGAACGAGAGGCGGTTGTTGAGGTATTCGGGACCCGTGTTGTGGAGAGCTTTGTGTGCGTGGGTGAGGAGTCTGAATGTGATCCTCTTGCTGAAGGGGAGCCACTGTAGGTCTCTCAGGTGGGCGGAGATGTGGCTGTGACGGGGGATGTCCATCACCCTCACTGTCTTCACACTCTTTATACCTTTCTATATTACATGCTACAATCATTACGTTCTGACAACACCCCATCTTCCGAACTCCACATACCTGCTCCTACTTCTTAAAATCTCCGTGTTCGCATCTCGTTGCCAAAAGAGTGTCTCCTCCCAGTGTAACGTCCGATAGCAGGAGGTGTACCCAGTTCTTCATGTGTTGAACTATCTCTTTAAACACCCTACTTAGGTTGATTTCAGCAATTGCGTTGATATCCTGAACTATCCTTAACCCAAGATATTGCATCTCCTTTTTAATTAATAGATTACTATTTATTTGATTCCATATCATCACTTCCATCTTATGCTCATTTACAGAGTACCCCGACACTTCTCCAAATTCTGTTGCTATACGTAGAATTATTGGTAAAGCAACATCCACATTAGATGAGTATACCATAAGGTCTACTGAGTATAACGCAAATTTCCTGACCCAATCTCCCTGATAAAAGGGTGGAATACCGATTGTATGTCTAATTCTAAAGGCCAAGGGCTTCAAATACAAATTAAACAAAAGGGGGGATAGAGGGCAGCCCTGTCTTGTACCCCTCAGAATTTTGAAAAAATATGTTAGTTTTCCATTTACCAAGACTCTCGCTACCGGCTCTTTATATATTAACCTTTTAGCTCTGCAAAAGTTATCTCCCAAATGGTATCTTTAAAGAACTAAAAATAGATAAGACCATCTCACCTTATCAAATGCTTTAGAAGCATCCAATGTTGTTATAGCTAATGGGGTATCAAAGGCTCTAGCAAAATTGATAGCCCCTATAAGCTCATTCGTGAGCTTATGTAGATATCTTCTTTTCACAAAACCCCTCTGATCTTCATGTATTGTACCACCTGCAATTTTAGCTAGCCTATTGGCTAAAATGTTTGTGAAAAATTTGTAATCTGAATTTAAAAGAGAAATTTGTCTATACGACTCACATAATGTTGGATCTTTACCTGATTTCAAAATAAAGGTGACTGTGGCCTCATTCGATGATTTTGGTTGTTGTGTTCCTTGACCCAGTATCTCACTCATCACTAATGCCAGTAGGGGGGAAATTACCTCCGCTAAGATTTTGTACAGCTCCGTTGGTATGCCATCTGGCCCAGCCGCTTTACCTGTTTTACTGGTTTGAATTACTTTAACCACTTCCTCCTGAGTGATCTCTTGATTTAGAATATATTGCTGGTTAAAATCAATGGGTTGAGTGGATTCCTTCAACCAACCCTGTATCTCAGTGGCTCCCACTTCTTCCTTATCTTCCATATATAACTCACTAAAGAACTCCTTAAAGGCCTCTTTGATCTCGATCTCACTACTCAAGATATTTCCAGACCGATTTTCCCTGATCTCCTTGAGTCTGCTCTTATTCCGATCAGTCTTCACTTTCCAGGCTTGGAGTTTACCTGCTCCCTCTTCGTACTCAAAATGTGCTATCTTGCTAGCATCCCACCTTTTTCTAATTCTAATTTGGAGGGTCTCTGATAGTTGGTTCTTCATTAGTAGCAACTGTTTTTCTAATTCTACTTTATTCTCCTCCGTGTCTGATCTTTAAATTTTCATATCTATTCTCTTCATCTCATCCTCCAGTTGTGAGATTTCTCTTTTATATTCCTTATTTCTGTAGCATGTTATACCTGTAATCTTACCGCTGATAAAGACCTTTAGAGTATCCCACACTATTCTATTTGAGGCGGAGCCACTGTTGACCTTAATAAACTCTCTAACCTCTTCTTTGAGGTTTTCCATTGCTTCACTCTCGGTCAATATAGTACGGTCCAGAGCCCACCTGTTCTCTATGCACCGATTGGTGTTTTTAAGTGTTAAAAGGACTGCCGAATGATCCAATAAGTGAGCCGCCTTGTATTCTATATCTGAAATATCTTCTCTGGGACTCCAGTCTACTAAAAAATAGTCAAGTCTGGACCTACTCCCATACTTCATATTATGAAAAGATGTACTTTGTGAAGTTCCCGCTCTTTTTCTCCAGAGGTCACACAGTGTATGTTTTTTAGAAATACACGTGAATTGGGTGTCATAGTTCTTCTAGTTTTACTTGATTTATCTAAACTAAGATCCAACACAACATTAAAATCTCCTCCCATGATTATTGGGTCCAGTAAATCTAAGAGATTGGTAAACAAGTTTGTTAATGGTTCGCAATCATCAAGATTAGGCCCATAGTAGCCTACGAGTGTTAGAGGTCTATCATCCACTTTGTCCTTAGCTATAATCCATCTACCCTTTATCTGTTCTTGTTTGTGTCACACATATTCTTGCCTGTTTTTTTACTATTATTGCAACCCCTCTAACATTTCCAGTCTGGGATGTACAAAAGAATTGAATTACCCATCTTTGTTTTTTTAAAAGATTAATACATTCCTTTTTCAGCAAATGTGTCTCTTGCAGAAATAAAATATGTGCCGGGGAATCCCTAAAGTATTGAGTTAGCCTATCCCTTCGAATCTTTACTCGTAGACCATTAATATTCCAATTTAGGCTCTGTATGGACATGTCTCTATTATTCTAACTGATACTGAGGAATTTGAGGACTTTTTAAAAAAAAAAATCCTAGATGCTCCCCACCCTGTGCCCTTCTACTAACCCCTTCCCACCTACCCTGGAGAACTGACCCTTGCTTCTTCTTCTTGGACATGATGTTAGTCCAAGTTAAATCCTTTCCTCCGATTGCTCTCAGCCCCACCTGTAATAGCTAAAAGAAATTTGTGTATATGTCCAGTGAATATCCACCTATTTTCTTACAACAACTGTTTCCTTAACTTCCCACTTCGTCACCCTTAATACTTTCTAGTAGGTCATTTGCGTCTCTTATGTTCCTGACCATGCACATTTTGTTGTTGTACATAATACGTACTGATGACGGAATATTAAGTTGGACATTTGCCCCAGCTTTTCTAAAGTCATCAATGCGCTTACCCAGCTCCCACAGTCTGTCTAATGTGGCTCTAGATAAATCTGATCGTATTTCAAAGGAAAAGTCAGGACCTTTAGGGGTTTTTAATTTTAACGCACATACTAAGATTTTTTCTTTGAGTGCATACGTCTGAAAGTTATTTGCTTTCTGATGACGCCAAAGGCGCCGAGATACTCCCCAGGGAGTCGATTCCCAGCGCGGTACAAGTGTGCAAATAAATAAATAAATAAGAATTCTTCTCGGTTTTGTTCTTCCCGGGTTTTTTCTAAAGGGGTCCTGGTAATTCTTTGTATATAGTTAGCAATATTCATTTCGCTTTCCTCCATCTGGACCGAGGTTTTTATGAGGACTACCATAAATGCTTTTAAATCCTCTCTTTCTTTACCTTCAGGTACATTTAATATCCTTAGGTTATTTTTTCTGGAGTTATTCTTAGTTGTTCAGCTTTATCTTGAAGAACCTGCTCATCTTTATGCAGTGCCTGAAGTTCGGCTCTACTACTGGCAAGGTCTTCTTTTAGTTCCACCACTGTACCTTCGAGGATTTCTGTCCTGTCGGATAGCGTATCTAATTTCTTCTCCAAGACCTCACAAAATCCCTAAATTTCACATAGAATTGCCTCTGATACTGAGAAGCCCGTCCTAATGTATGTGGTTAGATTTCCCATCATCGCCTCTAAAGAACCGGCTATTGGACCACCTGGTTCCATTTTGCTGGTGATTGTTATATTCGCATCTGATATATCTGGCATGTTTGGCGTATTCGGCATATCCCTAATGCCTATCATAGTCCTTATCTCGCTTACCTTGAGTGTCCTGAGTATTATCACCTTTATGGGTTGTCATTCCATCAGAAATTGGGTCTTTTTCCAGCATTAACCTGACCTCCACTCTCTATGGCGGGGCCTTTGATGGTTGTACTTTAAGAAATTAGCGCAACAAAGGTGTAATTTTAATTTTAGAGTCAATAGGTTCTGCTTTCTTCTTTTGTTTTTTGCCTTTCCTTTTCACTTCTTGTCTTACTTTTTCTCTGGGGGGCGTTTTTGAGTATGTATTGGGGATTTCTCTGAGTGAGCAAAGTCAATCCTGACAGCTGAGTCCTGAGCACAAACTTGGTCTTCTAAGTCCCCATTACTCACTTCTTTATCAACTTGGAGCTCCACTACGGCCAGCACTTTCAATGCTGTTTGACTGTGGCACGAGCCCACCGTATTAGCCCCACCACCTTTCAGGCCCTGGCGTCCTTCGTCCCCGATGGCTGCCGGCTGCTCTACCTGAGCTGAAATCTCCAAACACTCCGAGTGTGCACCCGTAGCACATGTGCTGACGCTGCCACCGCTCGCCCAGAGGTAGCCTCGCACTGCTTCCCTGCGGCTCTTCTTGAGCTCCAGGGCTGCTGAAACATAGCGCGGACCTGTGACCAAACGCGAACAACCTGAGATCTGGGTCGGGACGATATCGACGGTCCAGCACATGGAAGCGGGAAGAAAAGAAGCCCCCCAGGTAAAGTGCACAGTGTTTAAATATTAATTTCAAACAAAACTAACGTGGCTATCCACCCTACATCTAATTGCGAGCTAAGAGCCTCTGGAGCTTGTGACCTGCATGCTATGCTGCCGCCATGTTCTCCTCCCTGCTAACGTGTTAGCAGTTAACACCCACCTTCATGAGCACATCGCCTCAGCATCATCTGTCTTGAACATCACCGTCTTGCACCAAATCACAAAACCCACATTTATTTTATAGACCTACTGTTCTTGTCCAGTACCACCGGCCACTGTATTGAGTCAATTGACATATTTGGTTCCCTTTACCCTCTACTATTCTTCCCAAATGGGTAGTTTTGTGGCACTGTTGACGGGGACCAGAAAGAACGAACCCCAATGGTAGTTGTTCCCGCTTGTCCCTGATCCACGTTTCTTCCAGAAACTACTGTATCATTCCTATAGTGTAGTAATGCCCCGGTTACTTACCGTAATCTTCATTACTCCGAGTCCTTGTCTTCCTTGCCACAGTATTCACTTATGAGCCTCCGGCTCCACACAGAACTCAGAAAGTATAAAACAAAAAAAACGCTCTAGTCTCCCTCTCCCTCCTCCAAGATGGCCCCCAGTGGCTCCAGCCAATCCCATAAAGGGATACGTATACACCCAATCGACCTGAAAAACCAAGCCGCAGACATGAAGCCACCACCAGGGCCGGGAGGGAAGGGAAACTATACTGTGGCGAGGAAGACAAGGACTCGGAGTAATGAAGATTACCAGTAAGTAACCGGGGCAGTACCTCCTCGTCCGTCTTCCTCGCTACAGTATTCACTCATGAGCCGATACCAAAGCAAAAATCAGCTTCATGCAAGGATAGCAGGCCACACCATCAATGCAGCAAAAACACAGTTTAATAACGAGAGGCATTATAACCAAAAAGGACAAACTCTCAAGGAACCCCCGCAGACAGAACAGAAGAAGCAAATGAAACAGAACCCCCACCCCCAATCTGAAGGCGGTAATGGGACATGAAGGTATGAGGGGATGACCACGTAGCAGCCCTGCAAACATCCTCCATGGACACCTCTTTGAAAGGAGCCCACGACACAGCAACAGACCGACCCTGAACCAGAAGAGAGGGAACCTCAACAACAGAGTCATAAGCCAACATAATGGCCTCTTTGATCCAACGACTTACCGTGGAGAGCAAAGGTTTCAGGCCCTGACGCAATAGACCAAAATTGACAAATAAATTGTCCACCTTACAAAAGGAAGACGTGTGTGACAAATAAATCAATAAGGCACGACAAACATCCAAGAGGTGCAAAAGGCAATCCTCATCCGAGGAAGGATCAGGGCAAAGAACCGGAAGAACCACCTCCGCAGACCGGTGAAAATAAGAATCCACCTTAGGCACAAATGTAGGATGAGGGCGCAAGACCACACGATCCGACAGAATGACCAAAAATGGGGCAGCCCGCAGGAACGCCCCCAACTCCCAAATACGCCTGGCAGAAGCAATAGCCACAAGAAACACGACCTTGAGCGTCAAAAACTTCAAGTCCACTGATTCCAATGGTTCGAAAGGAGCCAACTGCAAGGAACGCAACACCAACGTAAGGTTCCAAGGAGGAGGGCACAGGATAGGACGGGGACGCTGGAAGGACAGAGATTTAAAAAGACGTTTCACCAAAGGGGAAATAGAAACCAAAGGTAGGACATGAAACGCCCGAAGGGCGGCCCACTGAGCTCAAAGAGTCGAAGTGGCCAAGCCCAACACAAATCCATCATTTAAAAAATCCAGAATGCGAGCCGGGTCCAAAGAAGCCACCGACAGCCCACGACCGACACAACAAGAAGGAAAATTATCCCACTGTTTCGCATAGGACGTTTGGACACCAGAAATAGGATGGAATACACGCCCAACCCCAACTGATCGCTGGGCACAGGAATCACTGCATTTTTTACCACCAGGAAATCAATGCCTTCCAAAAGTGCCAACCGTCTTAGAGGGTCTCCGGGACAAGGCGTGGATCTGAAACCGTCTGGAGGAGTCTGGGTAAACCCAAGATGTACACCCTCCGAAACCACTTGAAGAACCCACTGGTCTGACACAGTCTCTCGCCAAGAGTCCATGAAGCAAGTGAGGTGACCCCCAACCGGACCCACACCAGGAGCGATCCAGACACGATTTGGAAGCAGGAGAGGAGGAGGCAGAAGCCCCAGAGAACCAGGATTTATCAAAGGAAGGAGCACCCCGGCCACGCCCCCTTCCACGAAAGGGCTGACCAGCCCGACCCCTCCTAGAAGGACCAAAAGCCCCCTGAGAACCAAAGGCACGGAAGCGACCAGCCCTTTCAGGAGCGAGGAGTTTACGGTCCTCCGCCGTCTTCTTCACCATCTCATCTAAAGGGGAACCAAAAAGCTTAACCCCAGAAAAGGGGATCTTCATCAGGAGTCCTTTCTGCGCAGCATCAGCCTTCCAGTAGCGAAGCCACATCTGACGCCTCGCAGCCACAGAAGACCCAGCTGCCGAAGCCGCCGCCCCTAAAGAATCAAAAGATACATCTGAAAGCAGGCGAACCTGCTGCTCCATCATCGCCAGGGTAGAAGATACATCCTCCCCCTGGTCCAACAATTCCGACAGAGACTGAAAATCCTTAAGCAAGGAATGGATTGTGTAAGAAGAATAGGCCGCCGCCTGAATGGAAAAGTTAGCAGCCGCAAAAAATGCGCTTCACTGCACCATCCACCTTCTGATCTACAGGGTCAGCAGGAGAAGAATCTTCAGAGACCACAGTCCCATGAGACGTCATACTGGCCATCAAGGAATCCACCTTGACCGAGGAAGGAATTTTCACCGCAAAATCCTGCAGAGGATAGCGCTTATTCAGGAAACGAGGAAAAGAGCCCTTGTCCACACTTTTCCATTCAGTTTTAAACACCTTCAATACCAAAGAATGAAGGGGCAATGAATCAGCTTCAGGACACTGATACTGAGAAAATAAATCATCCTCCAGAGGCACAACTGAGTCAGGGAAAACCAACTTTTTGTGTATGTGACATAGCACCTCCTTAAGGTCGGCAACCTGCACAAAACGACCCTTGACATCAACATCTTCCTCAGCGTCAGAGTCAACAGCCGGAACGCCATCAACCCGCGCCTTTTTGTCAGGAGGAACAGGAACTCTATCTTGCAAGGCAGCTGCCACCGCAGAATTAATCATTTTCTGCAATAATTCCATAGAAGGAACAGACATTCCAGAACCAGAAGCCTCCAAGGAGTCAGCAGCAGACAAACTTGAAGAACCACCCTCCATGTCACCACCCACGAGTGAAACAACACTAGCAAGGGCCAGAAACACCTGAGCGTGTAAAATAGCCCGGAGGTCGCTAAGCAACCATAGAAAACACCCATTGACACGCCCCCAAAGGAAGCATAAAAATGCAGGAAGAAATGCGCGCAACCGCTAATGAGGCCCCAGACCGAAGAACACAAAAGTGGGAAACAAGGACGCTCCCCGCCGCCGTCAACACACAGAACAGCCCCAAGGTAAGCGTCTGAAAACCTGCAATAAATAAAACACCCGACCGCGCAAAGTCTGTGAATCAGGACGCGCGGTCGGCAAGGGGTGCACACCAGCCACAACTCCCCGCTAAGCAGGAAGCGCAGGCGCGGCCCTCACGGAGCGAGAACACCGAGCGAACCCACATCAAAAGGCACCACAAGTCCGCTAAAGCAGGACAAGGCGCCTGGCAAAAGAAGGGGGGAACAAACACAATGTCACAACACAACAACTAACTTCCCCCAACTAAATACCTAAGGCAACAAGGGGTTGCTCAAGCAAGACCCCAGCCCCACTCACCTGACCAGCAGGGAACACAGCACTTGGAGTAGTGCAGAAAAAAAGAACAGGTCGATTGGGTGTATCTGTATCCCTTTATGGGATTGGCTGGAGCCACTGGGTCCATCTTGGAGGAGGGAGAGGGAGACTAGCGTGTTTTTTTTGTTTTATACTTGGAGTTCTGTGTGGAGCCGGAGGCTCATGAGTGAATACTGTGGCGAGGAAGACGGACGAGGAGGTAATGTATACCAGCTGCATTGCAGCGCAAGAGATCATTTCTCAATCTTTGCAATGACTCACATCACAACTGATATCAACACATCCACACTTCTTTCCTTTCTCCTGGGATAATGGGCAATGGGTCTTAAATTGGCAAACCAAAAATATCATTGGCACATCCTTCAACCCTACATAAAGACTGGTTGTCTTTAGCTTCAGAATTTGTTTGCTCTCCTGCTCCCGATTTCTGATCTCAATCTAACATATTCCTCATATATTCCTATTTCCTTACTAATTACATTTCCTATTTTCTCATGAGCATTTACACAGTTTATTAATTTGCATTACTCATTGTACAGCATTTTCTTTGTGTCGAATAGACAAAAACAGCAGTTAGTAAAAATAGTAAACATTGATACAAAAAAGAAAACAAGAGCATGCAGTTTTTTTTTTAGAAATTCATATACAAAATACAATGTTACTTATATAGGAGTATATGTTTGTTGATAAACAATAACATGCTTCTAATTTCTTCAATATCAACATCTAGACGGGAAGTGTATTACAATATTTATTATGTGCAGGATAACCTATCCATGTATTTGTATTTTGTTTAGAGTAAAAATATGCAAGCAAAATTCATAGAACCATTCTCCTCTTAAAGGACTATTGAATGTGTAGTTTCCAGTAAATCTCCCAATTCACTTTTCGAATGGAATTGAATTGGGGAATGACAACAGGACAGAATAATATTGATTATTAATTATTAATGATCTGGTGGTTTTTAAGTCAGACTAGTGAAATATGTTTCTACTTTAGGTTTAAAGCATTTTATTGAGACATTCACAAATAAAAAAGGAACAGTTGTCACAAAGAAGCAGTGCTTAAGATACAGCCATATAGTAGCGCACCAGCGCGTAAGGGCTCTGCAAACGTAACGTCCATCCAAATGTGGTGCTTGGCGCGTATGCTGCAACAAAGTACTCCAAAAATAAACAAACCCCCCCAAACTCCCCCTCCCCTTCCCAACCCCTCGAGCCCCCCTCTCCTCCCCCATCCAGTGCTACGGTCTCTCTCCAGCATCAACCCCCCCCAAGCCGCTCCTCCCTCTCAGCTGCCCACAATCCTAGGCGCTCTGGTCATCTGAATCTGCTTGTGAAGTCAATCTCAACAAACGGAGATATCGGGGGCATGTAAGTTCTGTAAATTCCTTAACAAGCAGTAAGTGAAACGGCTGCCACAGGTCATTAAACTGCTCCACCTCTCCCGCCACCATAAGCGACAACTTTTCCATTCCCAGGACATGCCATAATCTATGCAACCAACCTGTTAAGGAAGGAAGTGTGGTGGTGCGCGAGTGAATAAGTATATTTTGCACGGCAGAGCCCAGTGCTATCGCAATTTGCCACCCTCTACGAGACCTCAGAGTATACATTAGCCCATTTGGTAAGTCCAACAATACGTATGCAGGGAAGCGAGGCAGTTCAATATTGAAGTTTGAGTCAATCTCATCCAGGACTTCCTTCCAGTAGGGGCACAGTAAAGGGCAGTCCCATAAAACATGAGTGAGGGTGCCTATCTGCCCGCAGGCCCGCCAACAAGTGTTCTCGATGTTGCGATTCATCTCATGCAGTCTCTGCGGTGTGTAATACCAATATGTGGACACTTTAGTGAATGTTTCTGTAAGCCCAGTGTGGTATGCAGAGTGGCATGCTCGGTAAGAAATGTGGTCCCACTCCGTGCGACTTAAGGATCTCCCCAGTTCTCGTTCCCAGCGTTCCCTACCAGGGTTATAAAGATCAGAGGAGGAAGGCTGCAAGAATTTATATAGATCTGAGATGAGTTTTGTGTCTGAGGTGCGTGTTACGAGCCATTTCTCATAGGGAAGGAGCTTCCTGTCCGCCGACTCACGCACCTGTGGCTGCAGCACCCAGTGGCGCACCTGCATGTATCGCAACTATTCCGTTTCAGGCAATTGATATTCCTTCCTGTGGTCTGGAAATGGAATGACCCCGTCCTGACTATATATGTGAAATAGCGCTCTGCATCCCGTAGCTCGCCAGCGCACAAAGGCCCCCGGTTCCATTCCGGGATGAAAATCCGGGTTGTCAACCAATGGTGTGAACGGCGAAGGGAAGGTAGTGAGTGCATGCATCGCGTTGGTGGCGTCCCACACCCTCATCGGGACTCGTGTGATAAAAGACGCGTATAAGTTGGGTGGGCAATGTGCCCTACATAAAAAGGGCACCTCTTGCAGAGTCCGGCCCGCCACCGCCTGGTCTTGAAAAAGCCAGTGTTTGTCAGACTCCCACTTGCTCCACTCCACCAGGTAGCGTAATTGAGCTGCCTGAAAGTATTTGCGTAAGTCCGGTACCCCCGGCCCCCCAGCCTCAAGTGCCAGTATGATCAGGGCCCTCTTGAGCCTGGGTTTGCGACCCTGCCATATGAAACGTGCAATGTCTGCCTGAGTCTGCTGGAGCCATCCTTTCGGGGGCTGAAGCAGCAGGGCCCGGAACAGGTATTATGCCTGCAGCAGGATGGTCATCTTCTGCCCAGCCAGGACAAGGTGCCCTTGCTTCAACGACCCAGTTCTTCCTTTATTTTCTTACCTAGGGCGGTATAGTTAGCGGTCACCATGGCGGGCAATGTAGGTGCCAGAAGTATGCCCAGATAGGGCACCAGATCTTTAGACCAGTGCATGAGGAACCGGCCCTGCAAGTGAGTTCTAGTGACAGCATTCAACGAAACGTCAAGGGCCGCTGACTTCCCCATATTCATCCTAAAGCCTGCGACGGCAGCAAAGGTCTCTAATTCATCGATACACGCTGGAAGTGCCCTCTCTGGATCTGCTAGTGTCAATATGATGTCGTCTGCATAGAGGCTAATGGTGTGAGTATACCTCCCCATCCGTATTCCAATCGCATTCGGGTTTTGGCGTATCCTCTGGGCGAGGGGTTCCATATAAAGAGCGAATAGAAGCGGGGACAGTGGACACCCCTGCCTGGTGCCCCTTTCTATCGTGAACTGTTGGGAGCTGCAGCCATTAACCCGCACCACTGCCGATGGGAACTTGTAGCAATTGAACACCAGGGTGCGAAATTTCTCACCTATACCCGCTTTTGAAAGGACCTACTCCAGATACGGCCAATGCACCCGGTCAAAGGCCTTCTCCGCGTCAACAGCTAGCAGCATTCTCTCCCCGGGTATCCGGGAGGCTTTCTCTAGGATATGGACCACCCTCTTGGTGTTATCCACCGTTTGCCTCCTGGGAACAAATCCCGCCTGATCCGGGTCCATCAGTCCCGGGAGATGAAGTGCCAAACGGGCCGCAAGGATCCCAGTATACAACTTGAGATCGATATTCAAAAGAGAGATCGGCCTGTAGGAACTACATTGCGTCCGGTCTTTCCCCGGTTTAGGGATGACCGACACTGTTGCTCGAAGTAGATGTGGAGGGATAACTCCAGGAGTGGAGAAGGAGTTAAAGAGGCGCGTGAGAATCGGGGCCAGCACGGGGCAGAATGTTTTATAGAAAAGCGATGTGTAGCCGTCCGGGCCCAGAGCCTTCCCATGTTTAAGCCTGGAGATGGCTGTAATCACCTCCTCAACTCGAATGTCCCTTTCGAGGTATTCCGCCTGTTCTGGAGTGAGAGAGGGAAGGTCAACCGAGGTCAAATAATCCGCTTCTGCCTGTGCCGACGGGGGTTCGCCCGTGTAGAGGTCAGCATAGAATCGGCGAAAGCCCTCCGCTATCTGGCTATCCTCCGTAGCCATCACCCCATTAGATATCGATAGTTCCTTCACCAAGTGCCTTTGATGTGCCTCACGGAGCTTGTGTGCCAGAAGCTTGCCACATTTGTCTCCACCCGTGCAATATGCGTGCTTCAAGCGTAATGCAGCATATTCCGCCCTATCCATATCTAAAGCTGACAGGAGTTTCCTCGCTGTTTTAAGTTGCTTCCAGATTCTGGGAGCTCCCATCCTCTGGTGAACCTGTTCCAGCTCTCGCACTTTACTGGTGAGTTCATCCCGCTTTTGCTGTCGTTCCCTATTCTCCACGGAGGAGATGGCAATGAATTCCCCTCGGAGCACTGCTTTCAGAGCCGCCCACTGTGTCGCCTGGGTGGTATCAGCATTATCATTGTGAGTTTGGTAATCACGTATCGAGTCATGGATGTGCTTCACCACCGTCTTTTTATGCAAAAGCGTGTCCCTGAGGCGCCAGACCCCATGCTTGGGCGACATCAGTGGCAACTGAAACGTCCCTGTGACAGGGGCGTGGTCCGACAGAGAGAGAACCCCTATCTCGGAAGCTGTGGCCAAGTCACAGACCGGCTCCGTGACTAACAGATGGTCCAGCCGTGCATAGGTCTTATGTGCGTGTGAGTAATAGGAATAGTCTCAGTGGTGGGGTGGAGACGGCGCCAGAGATCGTGGAGATCTAATTCCTCCAACTGGCGTCTGCCCACCTGCGAAATATCCCCTGTCTGCGGATACCTCTGTGTTGACCTATCCAAGGAAGAATCGAAGACCATGTTCAGGTCACCCCCTATAATTATGTGCCTGTCTGGGGTGGCGGTGATATCCACCATGGCCGAGTGAAGAAATCGTTCTTGGTGTTCATTGGGGCTATACACCGACCCGATGGTGGATACCAGACCCCCGGACTTAACCCTATAAGCGAGGAGTCTACCTTTCTGTTCAGCAAATTTATGTAGGACCTCCCCTTTAAATGTTCTGGACACTAGGATTGCTACCCCGGCTGTCTTGCTAGTGTTGGAGGAGAAAAATTGTGTAGGGAATTTGTGAGAGCGCATCCACTGACAGTCTCGGGCCAGGAGGTGAGTCTCCTGCAGGAGACAAATGTCTGCGTGTGTGTTTTCCAGTAGGGATAGCACTGCCCTCCTCTTGACAGGGTTATTTAACCCTTTCACATTAAGGGTGACTACTTTAAGGGCTGTCATCTATGTGGGTGAAACAAAAGTTCAAGCAGTGAGTTACAGCCCAGGAGGGGCGGCTCTGGTGCAGATAGCGTGTAGGAGCACCGGAAGGCTAGAGCGAATGAATCAAAAGCACTGGACGGTCCCTGCTCCTCCCCCCCCCAACTTCCCTCAAACTTCCCCCTAACTACCTACCCCTTTCCCCCCCTCCCCATCTCCCTCTACACCCCACCAAACCCCTCAAGCAAACAACCAAGCACCCTCCTCCTCCTCCCTTCTCCAGACCCCTGAAACCCCAACAAATTCCAGTCCCAGTCATGTCCAGCGGACAAGTCTGTGGTGAGTTACCAAAGTGGACGTCCGGCCACTTACTCCTCCTTCCTCCTCCCCATGGCCCCCCTCCTCCCAGGACCCGAACCTGCTACATCAGTAAGGCTGTGGTGTTCTCCCCCCGGAGCGTCGTTATGCTGTCAGCGCTACATCACCATTGGAAGCAGTGTCTCTGGCCGCCTCGGAAACTGCATTCGCCATGCCGGTTCTAATGGTAGGCGAGTCCGGTCTTCTGGAGTTGGCGGGCACCCGCCTCCGCGATACCTTCTGCCAGCTGTCTCTAGGGCTGCGTCTCTGGCTCGGTGTAGTCGTTTCTTCATCCTCCGCCGTGATCCCCAGAACCTCGCACGTTTCCTGCAGTGATCTCAGTTGGTGCATCGTGCCATTCCATCTGAAGATGAGGCGGAAGGGGTGTCCCCAGGCATAGGATGTTTCATGCTGTCTCAGAAAGTCAGTCGCAATCCTAAAGGACCTTCGCCTCTGGAGGGTAATGGCGGACAAGTCCTGAAACAGGGCCACAGAGTGACCACGAAAAGTGAATGAGGGTTGCTTCTGTGCCTCCGCCATGATGCGTTCCTTCAGTGGAAAGTCCGGGAGAAACGCTAGGATGTCTGGAGGTGGTGCCGACGCTCGTCGAGGCGGTCCTACCCTGTGTGCTCTATCGATCCGGACTGGGAACTCCGCGGGTTCGCCCAGGATAGTCCTAAACAGGTCTCGCAAGTAACCAGCCACATCCGAGCCCTCTTCTGTAGACGGAATTCCCCGGACTCGGATGTTGTTTCGTCGTGACCTGTTTTCAAGGTCCTCATTGTGCGTTTGCAGGTCCAGCTGCTGGTCTCTGAGGCGCAACACCTCCTGTTGCAACTGCACGATGTCCTCGTCGAGACGGTGGTTCGTGATCTCCACTGTGGCTATTCGCTCCCCCAATTCATCCACCTCTCTACGCACCTCCCGAACTTCTCCCGCCACTTCCTGTTTCAGTGTCTGAAAATCGTCTCTGAGGGTGCTAAACAGCGATTCAAGGAACGATCTAGTGACAGGCGGTTCCCCTCCACTCGCACCTTGCGATCCTCCGGCTGAGCTTAGAGACGGTTGCCCCCTGTCTCCACTCTGCTGGGGCCTGTTAAGCATTTCGGGGAGAGTGCGATCTCCTCGTTTGGTGCCTTTGCCGGATGCCATCTTGGAACGAGTGTAGGCCAGTTCTCCCCGTCTCCTCAGCTCGACGCTCCCTGCCCCGTGGGTGCTTTCCTGGGCTAAGTAGGGGACTGTCGGTCGTCACCAGCGGCAGGTTCGAGTACATCCGAGAAAAGTGCTACTAGCACCGCCGTACTAGGCCTCAGCCGCAGCTGCGACGGCGGGCGCCATTACATCGCTCTCCCTTCCGTTAGGCCCCGCTGTTCTCCGGTTGTCGCGGGCTCCGCATGGCAATCCGTTGCGTCGAGAGGTCAGGTCGCTCCGATGAAACCCCACTCAGACACTGGTTCGTGGGCCGCAACGGCGAACCGCGATATCGCCTCCGTGCCTGTCGTCTCCGCCAGACCCCGATCATTCCAGGCGGTGTAAGCGCTGGAGGGCCCATCGGGTCGTTCCGGAACCCCCTCAGTTGTGTTTGCTGATGGAGGCCTTTCAGGCCGCCCCTGCGGCTGTCCACTCCTGCCCAGCCGTGCCTTGTGTTGCGAAATCAGCAGCCGGTGGCCGGTCAGCGTGCGCCAATGCAAGCTCCGGGACCTCCAAGTCAACCGGGTTCTCCGTTGCGCCTTATGTTTGCCTACCAAGCCGGAGGGGGCTCCGGGGGGACCGGCATGCAAGACTCGACGTGGAGCCCCGGGTCCACGCCCCTTCCGCTCCAGTTCTCCCCCAGCGGGCGCTCAACCGTGCAGGCAGAAGCTGCGACCCCGAGCCCCGCCCTCAGCAGGCCCACCGGTCTCTGCTAGTTTTCAAGGCCGTCTGGGCGCTGTGGAGCAATACCTCCTCCGGCAGTGCACGCTGATCGGTGGTGGGCGCCGCGTGTGGTCGTTCCGTCGCCTCCCGACGTGCTTCGGGGGCCGGCCTCTTTCTCCTCCGACTCCCGGTCCGGACCTCCAACGCCGTCCGACGGGCTGTCCTGAGGCCAATTGAAGACTAGTTCCAGACCAGGGTCTTCACGTCTGGTTACGCCACCTCTCCCTGCGCTGCCGAGCTCCGGCGGGGGGAGAAAAGCTATATTTTAGGGCTCGGGCCTAGTCGGATCGGGGAGCTGCGAGAAGAAGCGTCCTCTCACTCCGCCATCTTGGCCACGCCCCTATGTTTGTACTTTAAATCATTTCTTACCAGACCCTCGATGTAAAATTCCCAGAGTGAGTGAGAAAATCCTCCTGGTACTGACTAAATTACCGGACATGAGTGTCACACAGCACATATTTCACATTAGATAACAGATAACAGTTTAAAAGAAAAAAAAGGCTGTCACACAAGCATCTCAAACCAACCATCCTTAACTGTAACAGGAAGTTCTATGTAACTTCAACCACATCGTTGCTACTAGGAAACAACACGCGACCAACAGCCATGTTTCAAGAAAGACTGGGCCCTTCCTCTCTGGTTTACAGGTGCCCATAATGCAATAGAACCACAATGTTCCTTAAAACACGACGTAAGAGTAAAACCTACATTTTTTCAACTTTCAGAGTAAATTAAGGAGTATTTACCTGTTCTAAGTCACCTTCAGAAATTATTCATTATTTTTCAGTTCATTTTCTTTTAATTGGAAGATTTCATGGTGTTCTATATGTGTGGCAAATGTAATGGTTTTACATCCCATTTGTTTTATTTTATGAAATGTAGCCTTCATCACACTGCACATCCACTCACATTAAAAGTAGAGTTTGTGCACAGCCAGTAACCGTACTGAAACCCGCTTAGTGCATTAAAGTGCCCCCATCTCAGAAATCAACTCGAACTAATCCAGTTCCGTCAGAAGTGGGAGTGTTTGTTATTACCTAAGTGTCATGTCCTCTGTATCTGCTAGTGTTAAAATTCAAATATTGTTTCTCTTTCACCACCTGCCGTAGTGTGAAACCTGACCTTCGATCAGTGTGGCCCTCACTTGGAGCAGTGTAGTAACAGGAGGCCTACAAAAATCTGCAGTTTTCCGACCAGCCCACTTCCGGTTCCCCTTCTTCGTTTAGAATTGGGGGAAATGCTGTAAACTATTAGCCTCATTTTTCAATATTTTCTCTGGGCCTGGGGACGCTGAACTCCCCCTGTAGGAAGTCACACTCACTCACTGCTACTCAGTGTTGATATTTACACCCCTCCCGCCACTTTCAAAGACCTCCAGTCACCATTAGTTGTGACTGCATTTTATTCCCTAGGGCGTGATATACCCACTGTCAAAGGAACAGGGATGATTTTGTATCTCGCGCTGCACAATGTGAAACGAAAGCGACTTTCTGCCTCGAATTTATGATTGATAATGTGTTACTGGGGCCCAAGGTGTCAGCCATTTCTGCTTTGAACCTTAGAAGAATTTACTTCTGAATTATTCCTTGCACTTTCTTTCTGAGCTTTCTCTAAAACCTAGGGCTTTTTAGCACATATATTTGTGATAATTCAAACAATCCACAGTTTGCCTTGACTCTTGGGAAGAATGTTTGGGAGATTGATACCTTTGAAAGCATGGGCCCTGGTCTCGCGTGCTTCGTGCAGAGGGGAGGGTGTTACATTAACATTCTGGAACAATGCACGTGATGCCACTTGGACAAGTCACTCCGACCAGGCTGTGCCCACAAAAGCTGAAATGTTGTCACCGCTCGAAGAGAACAGACCGATGCACGGAAGTACACGCTTTAATGAAGGGGGAAGTGTCGGTTCAAGGAAGGCTTTTTCTTGGTATTTGCCCTTTTGTTTCGTTCTAAGAAAAAAATGAAAGAGTCTATTTATTTCCAGGGTTTCCTGGCATGTACTCGGTTGCAGTAGAGACAGCTACGTGTTGCAAAATGTAAAACGTCATTTACCACAACAGACTTCTGAAAGCGAAACATGGGAAAAAACTCTATTAAAATGCAACAGACTCCCACTTCTACTGAAACTAGGAAAAAAACATTTCATTAGCCATAAATATAAGTATAGTGAACGGCGTGCAAACCAGAACCAGATTAAGCAAGTGCTCTCTGGTTTGGCAGCTGGCAGCTTTGAGAACTTAACACTCCAAGAAGAACTGGAGGGCATGCATGCAAGCACGTATGCACACAAAGTAAACACAACAAGCTCCGTTGATCCAATACAACATACAACAAAGAACTTCAGCGAAAACGTCAGTTGTGATTTCAAGGTCAATAGAATCGTAACTAGGAGGAAACGGCTTACAATGTAACAGAAGTCACACACAAAACGAAGAAAATGCCGAGAAACACACCTCACCAGCCAAAATTGAGCAATTAGTGGACTTTACCCATTTGGTTCCCTCCATAAGAAAAGAAAATACCATAAACATATCTCGGTTTAATTACACCTTCAAACTCCTTACTCCCACTGCATCTTTGATCTATTCTATCCTCTGCCACTAACACCTTCCCTTTAAACGTTTATTTTATTTATCCAGTTGCTCACTTTGCCACTGGATTCAAGCTAGCCTGGCTGATGATGAGTTTTACCCCGTAACCAGTCCCAGAATGCTTGTTTCTGGTTCAGGGAAGACCTGGCTTGGCAGTTCGGGTTTGCCTGTTCCCATGAGGCACAGGGTCAGCCTGATATGCATATGGCTGAGTCTGAACTGGGGTGGTGAAGTGAGCTAAAGAATGATGATGGATTCAACCCAGATCTGTACCTGGGGTGAGTGTCTGAAAAGTTTCAGCACTCTGTCCATCATCTCCTTGTGTTGACAAGCAAAACAAAATGCATCAACAAACTTAATCAACCCAACCATGTGTGACTAGAAATGACACCACCAAGATGAGGACGAAGCAAATGCACCTCTCCAACAAGCAATATACCATTGGGAGGCACACCAGTTATTGTAAAAGACAATAGTTGGTCTTCAAAACATCCTGTAGAAAATGTAAATAAATTACCTCACAGACGGGTTCAGGGGTATCTTTCATCGTTCCTTTAGACAATACATCGTCAGGTTCTCCAAATCTTAAACTTCTCATCCTCAAACACAGTTACACATTCTCTGCCCGCCCTTTGCATTTCCACTGGCTGCCTGTCATTAAATCCTTATTTCACCGAAGCCCTGCCCACATTTTAAAACATAGAGGAGGTCTATTACAAATTCACAGAGAAGACTCTACTTGTGCTCAGACTTCTATGTGCCTCTGTGTAAGGTGCATGTGATGCACCTTACGCTGCCCCTGTGCTGTGGTGCTGTAGCTGAATGGAGTTTAATTCCTCGACATGTCATCCTTCCAGATCTCTCCAGGATGTACTGCAAACCTTTAAGCATGACCAAGCACCCTGTTACAGAAAACATGCTGGACCAAGCATCAGTCACTTCCAGGGTTATAGTCATGTCAGAGATATTTACTGGGACTGTCATTTAGTGTAGGTACCGGCCTTGCCTTGACGCCTCATGCACACAAGCACCTTAAAATTTGAATTTCATGACTTTTTAGTTTTTATGGCCCCGCCAATCTTAACATATTAGTCAAACTTAAATCTTTTTCAACTTTAGAACATTTCATTGGTGGTTCTTGGGGGTATTTTGTTTCTTTTGTTTGTTTATAAATGGTGCTAAATATATGGACACATGAAAGCCGGCGTGCTAGCAGATCTGCGTGGGTGAAGGGCATTTGTTGTTTGCTATGTTAGCCCTATGTTCGCAGGTGTATTGATGTATAATGTGGGGTTGCTAGGATATAACTAGGCCATGCTCAACAGTGGGTCTAGGGTACATCATTCATACCACCACACCTTTCCCAGTACTAGGGTCAGTTTCTGGCTTACTCTCTGACCTTGCCTAAGGGCGAAGTAGTATATTATGTTTTTTTCAGTGAACTAATTTGTTTTATGTGTTATGTGAATGGTGTGTATAGTGTGTGTTTTGCTGTGTGATAGCAGGTGTATTGGAGTATGATTATGGTTGAGTGGAAATATAATGGTGGTTGTGTTGTGTATGATGTTGGTTTTGCAAACATATGATGGGGGTTATGTCCGTGTATAGTGGGGTTGTTGGGATACAATGTTATTTATGTGAACAAATTATGGAAGTTGTTTAGACTTATAGTGTTGATTGTATGCAATCTGATAGTGGATCTTTTGGCATACGTAGGTGCTGTGTGGGCCTAAGATATAGAATGTGATAGCGGATGTCTTGACATTATATTGGGTGTGTCAATGTAAGAGTGTGGTTGTGTTGACATATGAAGATGGGTGAGTTACAACGGGGTAGACCCTGAGAACTCCTTGACCTAGGTCAATTAAGGTAGGTACATATATGAAGGGTCGGAGTCTGATATCAACAACATAGGAAAGAAATCCCAAAGTAGTACTTATTGTCTCCGTAAAAAAATACTTTCATTTTTATCATTTTTATCAAAGGCATCAATGTAGCTCAACAAACCGAGAAAAGATTCAGTACATTCGGTGCATATTTATTCAGCACATTTTGTATATATAAACTGCATGAATTTCAACCAAGAGGGTAGGTGATATTGCAATTAATGCATTGGCAATATAAATTTGGGAACAACACATTTCTAAGTTCTTAAATATACTCAAAAACATGTCAACGCGCTCAAGGTGCATAGAGGAAAAGGGTTAATTAGAAGGGATGGGTAAGTGGGGGTAAAGGTGGGGACCGGGTAAAGGTGGTGTGACTGAGTTAGAATCACAGTGAAAAATGAGAGGCCTTTACAGCCTAAATAGGTCAGAAGGTTCCAACAAACATTCTCAAACATAGGTTACGTAATCGTCCATTATTTTATCCTATGTTCGGAAACATGAGGAGTAATGCTAGTCGACGTTTCGACCCCTGAAAGGTGCGGGTGATTCAGAACCTCAGGATGGGGTCTTCATCAGGACGTTGGGATAAAACAGGAGCGCCTATAAATAATGCAGAAGCCATGAATGTATATTGTACTCCTATATATTAATTAGAGCACTCGAAAGTAGACACAAAATTTACCTACTTCGCATGCGGCCCGTTTGGGCCTGCAGCCTGGGGACCTTCAAAGGTTCCTTAGTGATGCGTGAAATCTGTAATTAAGTAAGGGTGGTATCAGTGAGAAAGTAGTTGATCCACCTGGGATGAAGCGGACTTGCGCTACATCCACAAAGGGAAAGGATAGTAGGGGAAGAAACTTACTGGTAGCTTGTCTCAACGTTGTTCAAACTTGTGGGGTTCCGTCGTTCACTGGACCGGCCGGTCCGTGGTGGAACACCTTGTGTCTCTGAAAATAGAGTATCAAACTAAGTTGTGGTGGTTAATCTGTAGTTCCGCGCCTAAAATGTCACAGGGTACAGGAAAGCGCATTATATTAAAAACAGGGGCCACCTGTCTGCGTATGGATCTGTGTTAACATGCCCAAGGTTCTAAATGAAGGGTGTCCGAGTGAGCGGTAGCGCACCCGAGGCACTCAGGAAGAACTTTGCATAATTTCGAGCGTAAAACGGGACTAGAGTCCGACTAAAGGAAAGCGGGAGAGGATCTCCCTCAATTGGGCAAAGTCTGTTCTTCGCGCTACAATGAGGTAGAGGCCTGGGTAGTGGCTCACCTGTCCGTAGCGCTAAACTGTCTCCTGGCTCTCCTCTGGCTGTCAGCAGTGAAATGAACCGCGAGGTGCCGGCGCTAGATGCTACCGGGAGGCTCGCCCCGCTCTGGCCAATCAGCTGCCGGTTGCCCAGGGAGTCTCGAAAAAGATGTGTTACTCTATTCTTAAGGGATCGTGATTGCTTTATACGTCTGTGGCCCACGGGAGGCCAGAATAATACAGACTTAACCCATTGTTTGCCCGAACAGTGTTAAAAGTGTGGTATAGAAACAACCTATCCCCGTGGGGCATTGAGAATGGCTCGACTTGGTGTCAGAGTGGTATAGAGTCATGTACAGCGTTGTTTATATAATTGATTGATTAGTGTTTCAAAAACGCCAGAAGTAAATCATCAATTTATATAATGTACATATCAATAAAAGTGGGTTTGCTCAGTTTGCACATGAATATTACATACATATGCCTTATTCCCATGTTAGTTGCCACAGCGTGATACAGTATACATTACAACAAATATGATATGTGTATTCAAAGAATAAACCTCTATTGCCACATGTAAAATGTATTCTGGTCAGTAGTTCAGTCTGGATCTAAGAGGGCCATCTGGGAGAAGGTGGTTTCCAGTTCATTCAGGCCCGTTTTTACAGAGTCAAAGAATTGCATCCATTTACATTCACGCACATTTAGAATAGAGTTGAGATTGCCCCCCCGTGGTCCCAGTGTAATTTTCTCAATCACCACCCACTTGATTGATTCTGGTGTGTGTGAGTGCTCCTGGAAGTGTTCCACAAGTGGGGCTCCCACCGTTTTGCACCTGATCCTGCTGCAATGTTGTAGCACACGGTTCTTGATCTTTTGTTTTGTCTGGCCTATATATATCATCCTGCAGGGGCAGAAGATGGCATAGATCACTCCCTCAGTGTTACAGTTCGTAAAGGTTTTCAAAGGTACAGACAATCCATTGTGTGTGATAGTCCCAGTCTCCAGACATAAATGACAGGCCTTACAACTTCCGCACTTATGATTTCCCAAGATGGCAGGAAGGTTCCACATTGATTGTATTGTGGGAGTAGTGGGGTTGTCTAGCATCGAGCGTACTACAGTGTCTCTGATGCTCTTTGCTTTTTTGAAAGCATGCATTGGTGGGTTGGGCATCTGGAAGGTCTCTGATACAATGTTCCAATACTTGTTCACTGTCCTGCGTACCGCATTACTTTTGCAACAGTAGGTGGTCACGCAGATCATTCTGTCATCCAACGGTTGGCGCGTCTTCGGTGTCAGCAATGATTCTCTGTCGCTGAACCATGCCCTCTTACGTGCCCTCTTCACCAATCTTTTCGGGTATCCTCTTTCAATAAGTCGAAAGATCAGTTCATCAGATTCACGGAAGTAGTCGTCTTTCCTCGTGCAGTTCCTCCTGATCCTGAGGAATTGTCCGAGCGGTAGATTATCCCGGAGAGCCCGGGTGTGGTGACTGGAGTATTGTAGTAAGGTGTTTCTTTCTGTCGGTTTTCTGTACAGAGTGGTGAAAAGGATTCCCTCACTTTCCTTGATAGTTATATCTAGAAAGTCAATGGATTCATTATTACAGGTGCTTGTGAACTGGATGTCACTTGATTGTGCATTGAGCCAGTGTGTAAAAGCCTCTAATTCTTCCTTATTTCCTTCCCATATTATCAGTATATCGTCTATGTACCGACGGTACTCCAAGATTTTTCCACGGTATGGGTTGTTAGGACAAAGGATCTTGTGTTGTTCATACTCGTTCATGTAGAGTATTGCCAGATCTGGGGCGAAGGCCGCCCCCATGGCTACTCCTTTCATCTGCATGTAAAAGTCATCTTGGAATAGGAAGAAGTTTTTGGTCATAGCAATTTCCAGTAAGTCAGAGATGAATTCAGTTGGCACTTCCGCTGGTTGAGGACGGGATTCCAAAGCCCTTCGTATGGTTATCAAGGCTGGTTCTTGGGGGATGCTCGTGTATAAAGACACGATGTCCATGGTTACCAATAGATGTTTCTGTTTGTCAAAAGGCCGTTGGTCTATAAGGTTTATCACCTGCATTGTGTCTCTCAAATAGGTATCGGTTGCTTCCGCCAGGGGTTTCAGGAACACATCTATATATTTACAGAGGGGTTCGAGAATGGACCCGCATCCCGATATAATCGGTCTTCCCGGTGGTTGGGTGGGGTTCTTGTGAACTTTAGGCAGAACATAGATTGTTGGTATGCGTGGTTGTTCCACATTGAGGTAGGCATGTTCTTTCTCAGACAAGAAACCGGCTTCTTTTGCTTTAGTTGTTAAAGCGACAATCTGTCGTCTGATCTCGTTGGTGGGGTTGGCTGTCAGGCGTCGATAGCTCACATTGTCTCTCAATTGTGAATATATCTCCTGCTTGTAGTCCTCTGTCCCCATAATGACAATTGCTCCGCCTTTGTCCGCCGGCTTGATGACCAGCGATTTGTTGTTTTTGAGGGTCTCCAGCGCCGCCCTTTCATCCTTGGATATATTGTGTCTTATATAAGGCCTTTCTTTCCACATCTTAAGTACGTCATTCATCACCAGACTTTCGTATGTCAAAATACGGTGGTTGGTCATGGTAGTATACGGTGTGAAGGTGGAAGGCGGCCTTAGTTTGGTGAATGCTCTAGATTGGGAGAATGGTTTATCCAAGAAATAACCCCGTAGGCGGATCTTACGGAAGAACCTGGTCAGTTCCGTCTTGATGGTAAAAAGGTTCCCTTGGGAGGTTGGTACAAAAGAGAGGCCCTTACTCAGGACTGCTATTTCTGCTGGTGTTAGCGTCTGTTGAGATAAATTCATAATGGGGCTGGGTCTGGTTACCAGCGGTAAGTCTTCCTTCGTGTGTTGATTTCCCCGTGGTTGGCTTGTTGGAATCTCACCTGCTTGCCGGTGTTGTTGTAACCCTGCTGCCTCGAATCGTCCCAGTTCTGATGGCCTTGGCCTCTGTTCGGTCGTCTGTTCCATCCACGGCCTCTCCCTCGGGGGGGTCTCCACGAGTCGTTCTCTAAAAAAGGTTGTTGTTGTCTGTTGGAAGATTCTTGTGCAGGTTCGTACCATTCCTCCTGATTTTGGTAATTGCTTGGTCCTGCCGCCTCGCTGTCACTGCCTCCGCTGTACGAGGAGTCTGAGAAATTGGTATATCTTCGTCCTCCTCTCTGTCCACCTCGGTACGCCCCTCTGCCTCTGTAGAAAAAGCGTCCCTGGGTGTCTTGCTTGAAATAATCCTCAGCTAGGTAAGGATAGGTCTTTTTCTTGTTATAATACTGTATGTCCTTTGCTAATTTTTCCAGTTTCTTATTTTGAGTTTCAACATCAAAATCTTTCAATGTCTTATTGAGGCGATCAAGTGTGTCTTTCGCACTCGCATATGCTGAATGACTGGCAATTTCCTCCTTCAGTTCTGCAATTTCTTTACTTAACTGTTCCACCTGGCTTTTTGCGGTTTCAACTCCTAAGACCATCCAATGGCGGGAACAGTTATTAGCCACAAAACTGAATCCCTCCTTGAATTTTGGATCATCCACAAAGATCGCCGGCTCGTTGCGAACTTGCAATCCCGTGGGTATAACGTTTGCCCTGAGATATCCAGTGAGCAGGTGGCCGTGTAGTTTGGTGCGGACTAATTTCTTCTCGAGACGTTCAAGTTTATTGATTTTCTCATTGAGTGAGAAATCAACTGTAGTGGTGTTGGTTGAGAGAAAGGCTGAACCTGTGTCTTCCCCGATTAATTCTCTAATGTGATCCTCAGTGTAAGAGAGGGTTTCAGATTGAAACATGATAGAGCCCTCAATTAGAAATGGTACATAAATGTCAGGAATTTGAGAAAAGAACCCTCGCAAGACAGCTCTTGCACAAAGAGTGGTGAGTTACAACGGGGTAGACCCTGAGAACTCCTTGACCTAGGTCAATTAAGGTAGGTACATATATGAAGGGTCGGAGTCTGATATCAACAACATAGGAAAGAAATCCCAAAGTAGTACTTATTGTCTCCGTAAAAAAATACTTTCATTTTTATCATTTTTATCAAAGGCATCAATGTAGCTCAACAAACCGAGAAAAGATTCAGTACATTCGGTGCATATTTATTCAGCACATTTTGTATATATAAACTGCATGAATTTCAACCAAGAGGGTAGGTGATATTGCAATTAATGCATTGGCAATATAAATTTGGGAACAACACATTTCTAAGTTCTTAAATATACTCAAAAACATGTCAACGCGCTCAAGGTGCATAGAGGAAAAGGGTTAATTAGAAGGGATGGGTAAGTGGGGGTAAAGGTGGGGACCGGGTAAAGGTGGTGTGACTGAGTTAGAATCACAGTGAAAAATGAGAGGCCTTTACAGCCTAAATAGGTCAGAAGGTTCCAACAAACATTCTCAAACATAGGTTACGTAATCGTCCATTATTTTATCCTATGTTCGGAAACATGAGGAGTAATGCTAGTCGACGTTTCGACCCCTGAAAGGTGCGGGTGATTCAGAACCTCAGGATGGGGTCTTCATCAGGACGTTGGGATAAAACAGGAGCGCCTATAAATAATGCAGAAGCCATGAATGTATATTGTACTCCTATATATTAATTAGAGCACTCGAAAGTAGACACAAAATTTACCTACTTCGCATGCGGCCCGTTTGGGCCTGCAGCCTGGGGACCTTCAAAGGTTCCTTAGTGATGCGTGAAATCTGTAATTAAGTAAGGGTGGTATCAGTGAGAAAGTAGTTGATCCACCTGGGATGAAGCGGACTTGCGCTACATCCACAAAGGGAAAGGATAGTAGGGGAAGAAACTTACTGGTAGCTTGTCTCAACGTTGTTCAAACTTGTGGGGTTCCGTCGTTCACTGGACCGGCCGGT